>NC_142694.1:63613099-64213099 GCF_029641045.1 Salvia hispanica | reverse complement strand
CTCAAATTCGGTCGCGAGTTGCGGAACGTGCCTACTACCGATACTCATGGCAATGCCATGACCGGCGATGTATTTTGGGCATCCGAGGTCGTCCGAGGGGCGAAAATGCCAGGTTACTGTCCTGATACACAAAAGTTCCTGTTGTATATAAAGGAAGTCACTGTTCTGGTTCATCGTAATTCTTCGTGGTTACTGCTATAATTCATCGAAGTGACTCTATCGGGCTCACTGTTGTAATCTATATAAGCTAATGTTTTGATTGAATAAAGGTACTGATGAGGTGCATGTCATCGGCGGCGCAGGCAGCCAAAACGACGACGGCGTCAAAGGTGTCAGATTGTGCTCAAATTCGGTCGGGAGTTGCGGTACGTGCCTACGACCGATAATCATTGCAATGCCATGACCGGTGATGTATTTTTGGTATCCGAGGTCGTCTGAGGGGCGAAAATGCCAGGTTACTGTCCTGATACACAAAAGTTACTGTTGTATATAAAGGAAGTCACTGTTCTGGTTCATCGTAGATACTGTTATAATTCTTCGTGGTTACTGCTATAATTCATCGAAGTGACTCTTCTAAATCATCGGGCTCACTGTTGTGATCTATAAAAGCTAATGTTTTGATTGAATAAAGGTACTGATGAGGTGCGTGTCATCGGCGGCGCAGGCAGCCAAAACGACGACGGCGTCAAAGGTGACGGATTGTGCTCAAATTCGGTCGGGAGTTTCGGAACGTGCCTACGACCGATAATCATTGCTATGCCATGACCGGTGATGTATTTTTGGTATCCGAGGTCGTCTGAGGGGCGAAAATGCCAGGTTACTGTCCTGATACACAAAAGTTACTGTTGTATATAAAGGAAGTCACTGTTCTGGTTCATCGTAATTCTTCGTGGTTACTGCTATAATTCATCGAAGTGACTCTATCGGGCTCACTGTTGTAATCTATAAAAGCTAATGTTTTGATTGAATAAAGGTACTGATGAGGTGCATGTCATCGGCGGCGCAGGCAGCCAAAACGACGACGGCGTCAAAGGTGTCGGATTGTGCTCAAATTCGGTCGCGAGTTGCGGAACGTGCCTACTACCGATACTCATGGCAAAGCCATGACCGGCGATGTATTTTGGGCATCCGAGGTCATCCGAGGTCATCCGAGGGGCGAAAATGCCAGGTTACTGTCCTGATACACAAAAGTTCCTGTTGTATATAAAGGAAGTCACTGTTCTGGTTCATCGTAATTCTTCGTGGTTACTGCTATAATTCATCGAAGTGACTCTATCGGGCTCACTGTTGTAATCTATATAAGCTAATGTTTTGATTGAATAAAGGTACTGATGAGGTGCATGTCATCGGCGGCGCAGGCAGCCAAAACGACGACGGCGTCAAAGGTGTCGGATTGTGCTCAAATTCGGTCGGGAGTTGCGGAACGTGCCTACGACCGATAATCATTGCTATGCCATGACCGGTGATGTATTTTGGGCATCCGAGGTCGTCTGAGGGGCGAAAATGCCAGGTTACTGTCCTGATACACAAAAGTTACTGTTGTATATAAAGGAAGTCACTGTTCTGGTTCATCGTAGATACTGTTATAATTCTTCGTGGTTACTGCTATAATTCATCGAAGTGACTCTTCTAAATCATCGGGCTCACTGTTGTGATCTATAAAAGCTAATGTTTTGATTGAATAAAGGTACTGATGAGTTGCGTGTCATCGGCGGCGCAGGCAGCCAAAACGACGACGGCGTCAAAGGTGTCGGATTGTGCTCAAATTCGGTCGCGAGTTGCGGAACGTGCCTACTACCGATACTCATGGCAATGCCATGACCGGCGATGTATTTTGGGCATCCGAGGTCGTCCGAGGGGCGAAAATGCCAGGTTACTGTCCTGATACACAAAAGTTCCTGTTGTATATAAAGGAAGTCACTGTTCTGGTTCATCGTAATTCTTCGTGGTTACTGCTATAATTCATCGAAGTGACTCTATCGGGCTCACTGTTGTAATCTATATAAGCTAATGTTTTGATTGAATAAAGGTACTGATGAGGTGCATGTCATCGGCGGCGCAGGCAGCCAAAACGACGACGGCGTCAAAGGTGTCAGATTGTGCTCAAATTCGGTCGGGAGTTGCGGAACGTGCCTACGACCGATAATCATTGCAATGCCATGACCGGTGATGTATTTTTGGTATCCGAGGTCGTCTGAGGGGCGAAAATGCCAGGTTACTGTCCTGATACACAAAAGTTACTTTTGTATATAAAGGAAGTCACTGTTCTGGTTCATCGTAGATACTGTTATAATTCTTCGTGGTTACTGCTATAATTCATCGAAGTGACTCTTCTAAATCATCGGGCTCACTGTTGTGATCTATAAAAGCTAATGTTTTGATTGAATAAAGGTACTGATGAGGTGCGTGTCATCGGCGGCGCAGGCAGCCAAAACGACGACGGCGTCAAAGGTGTCGGATTGTGCTCAAATTCGGTCGCGAGTTGCGGAACGTGCCTACTACCGATACTCATGGCAAAGCCATGACCGGCGATGTATTTTGGGCATCCGAGGTCATCCGAGGTCATCCGAGGGGCGAAAATGCCAGGTTACTGTCCTGATACACAAAAGTTCCTGTTGTATATAAAGGAAGTCACTGTTCTGGTTCATCGTAATTCTTCGTGGTTACTGCTATAATTCATCGAAGTGACTCTATCGGGCTCACTGTTGTAATCTATATAAGCTAATGTTTTGATTGAATAAAGGTACTGATGAGGTGCATGTCATCGGCGGCGCAGGCAGCCAAAACGACGACGGCGTCAAAGGTGTCGGATTGTGCTCAAATTCGGTCGGGAGTTGCGGAACGTGCCTACGACCGATAATCATTGCTATGCCATGACCGGTGATGTATTTTGGGCATCCGAGGTCGTCTGAGGGGCGAAAATGCCAGGTTACTGTCCTGATACACAAAAGTTACTGTTGTATATAAAGGAAGTCACTGTTCTGGTTCATCGTAGATACTGTTATAATTCTTCGTGGTTACTGCTATAATTCATCGAAGTGACTCTTCTAAATCATCGGGCTCACTGTTGTGATCTATAAAAGCTAATGTTTTGATTGAATAAAGGTACTGATGAGTTGCGTGTCATCGGCGGCGCAGGCAGCCAAAACGACGACGGCGTCAAAGGTGTCGGATTGTGCTCAAATTCGGTCGCGAGTTGCGGAACGTGCCTACTACCGATACTCATGGCAATGCCATGACCGGCGATGTATTTTGGGCATCCGAGGTCATCCGAGGGGCGAAAATGCCAGGTTACTGTCCTGATACACAAAAGTTCCTGTTGTATATAAAGGAAGTCACTGTTCTGGTTCATCGTAATTCTTCGTGGTTACTGCTATAATTCATCGAAGTGACTTTATCGGGCTCACTGTTGTAATCTATATAAGCTAATGTTTTGATTGAATAAAGGTACTGATGAGGTGCATGTCATCGGCGGCGCAGGCAGCCAAAACGACGACGGCGTCAAAGGTGTCGGATTGTGCTCAAATTTGGTCGGGAGTTGCGGAACGTGCCTACGACCGATAATCATTGCAATGCCATGACCGGTGATGTATTTTTGGTATCCGAGGTCGTCTGAGGGGCGAAAATGCCAGGTTACTGTCCTGATACACAAAAGTTACTGTTGTATATAAAGGAAGTCACTGTTCTGGTTCATCGTAGATACTGTTATAATTCTTCGTGGTTACTGCTATAATTCATCGAAGTGACTCTTCTAAATCATCGGGCTCACTGTTGTGATCTATAAAAGCTAATGTTTTGATTGAATAAAGGTACTGATGAGGTGCGTGTCATCGGCGGCGCAGGCAGCCAAAACGACGACGGCGTCAAAGGTGACGGATTGTGCTCAAATTCGGTCGGGAGTTTCGGAACGTGCCTACGACCGATAATCATTGCTATGCCATGACCGGTGATGTATTTTTGGTATCCGAGGTCGTCTGAGGGGCGAAAATGCCAGGTTACTGTCCTGATACACAAAAGTTACTGTTGTATATAAAGGAAGTCACTGTTCTGGTTCATCGTAATTCTTCGTGGTTACTGCTATAATTCATCGAAGTGACTCTATCGGGCTCACTGTTGTAATCTATAAAAGCTAATGTTTTGATTGAATAAAGGTACTGATGAGGTGCATGTCATCGGCGGCGCAGGCAGCCAAAACGACGACGGCGTCAAAGGTGTCGGATTGTGCTCAAATTCGGTCGGGAGTTGCGGAACGTGCCTACGACCGATAATCATTGCAAAGCCATGACCGGTGATGTATTTTGGGCATCCGAGGTCGTCTGAGGGGCGAAAATGCCAGGTTACTGTCCTGATACACAAAAGTTACTGTTGTATATAAAGGAAGTCACTGTTCTGGTTCATCGTAATTCTTCGTGGTTACTGCTATAATTCATCGAAGTGACTCTATCGGGCTCACTGTTGTGATCTATAAAAGCTAATGTTTTGATTGAATAAAGGTACTGATGAGGTGCGTGTCATCGGCGGCGCAGGCAGCCAAAACGACGACGGCGTCAAAGGTGTCGGATTGTGCTCAAATTCGGTCGCGAGTTGCGGAACGTGCCTACTACCGATACTCATGGCAAAGCCATGACCGGCGATGTATTTTGGGCATCCGAGGTCATCCGAGGTCATCCGAGGGGCGAAAATGCCAGGTTACTGTCCTGATACACAAAAGTTCCTGTTGTATATAAAGGAAGTCACTGTTCTGGTTCATCGTAATTCTTCGTGGTTACTGCTATAATTCATCGAAGTGACTCTATCGGGCTCACTGTTGTAATCTATATAAGCTAATGTTTTGATTGAATAAAGGTACTGATGAGGTGCATGTCATCGGCGGCGCAGGCAGCCAAAACGACGACGGCGTCAAAGGTGTCGGATTGTGCTCAAATTCGGTCGGGAGTTGCGGAACGTGCCTACGACCGATAATCATTGCTATGCCATGACCGGTGATGTATTTTGGGCATCCGAGGTCGTCTGAGGGGCGAAAATGCCAGGTTACTGTCCTGATACACAAAAGTTACTGTTGTATATAAAGGAAGTCACTGTTCTGGTTCATCGTAGATACTGTTATAATTCTTCGTGGTTACTGCTATAATTCATCGAAGTGACTCTTCTAAATCATCGGGCTCACTGTTGTGATCTATAAAAGCTAATGTTTTGATTGAATAAAGGTACTGATGAGTTGCGTGTCATCGGCGGCGCAGGCAGCCAAAACGACGACGGCGTCAAAGGTGTCGGATTGTGCTCAAATTCGGTCGCGAGTTGCGGAACGTGCCTACTACCGATACTCATGGCAATGCCATGACCGGCGATGTATTTTGGGCATCCGAGGTCATCCGAGGGGCGAAAATGCCAGGTTACTGTCCTGATACACAAAAGTTCCTGTTGTATATAAAGGAAGTCACTGTTCTGGTTCATCGTAATTCTTCGTGGTTACTGCTATAATTCATCGAAGTGACTTTATCGGGCTCACTGTTGTAATCTATATAAGCTAATGTTTTGATTGAATAAAGGTACTGATGAGGTGCATGTCATCGGCGGCGCAGGCAGCCAAAACGACGACGGCGTCAAAGGTGTCGGATTGTGCTCAAATTTGGTCGGGAGTTGCGGAACGTGCCTACGACCGATAATCATTGCAATGCCATGACCGGTGATGTATTTTTGGTATCCGAGGTCGTCTGAGGGGCGAAAATGCCAGGTTACTGTCCTGATACACAAAAGTTACTGTTGTATATAAAGGAAGTCACTGTTCTGGTTCATCGTAGATACTGTTATAATTCTTCGTGGTTACTGCTATAATTCATCGAAGTGACTCTTCTAAATCATCGGGCTCACTGTTGTGATCTATAAAAGCTAATGTTTTGATTGAATAAAGGTACTGATGAGGTGCGTGTCATCGGCGGCGCAGGCAGCCAAAACGACGACGGCGTCAAAGGTGACGGATTGTGCTCAAATTCGGTCGGGAGTTTCGGAACGTGCCTACGACCGATAATCATTGCTATGCCATGACCGGTGATGTATTTTTGGTATCCGAGGTCGTCTGAGGGGCGAAAATGCCAGGTTACTGTCCTGATACACAAAAGTTACTGTTGTATATAAAGGAAGTCACTGTTCTGGTTCATCGTAATTCTTCGTGGTTACTGCTATAATTCATCGAA
Source organism: Salvia hispanica (assembly GCF_029641045.1). Lineage (NCBI taxonomy): Eukaryota > Viridiplantae > Streptophyta > Magnoliopsida > Lamiales > Lamiaceae > Salvia > Salvia hispanica. The sequence continues at coordinate 64,206,905 of NC_142694.1, read as the reverse complement.
GTGACTCTATCGGGCTCACTGTTGTAATCTATAAAAGCTAATGTTTTGATTGAATAAAGGTACTGATGAGGTGCATGTCATCGGCGGCGCAGGCAGCCAAAACGACGACGGCGTCAAAGGTGTCGGATTGTGCTCAAATTCGGTCGGGAGTTGCGGAACGTGCCTACGACCGATAATCATTGCAAAGCCATGACCGGTGATGTATTTTGGGCATCCGAGGTCGTCTGAGGGGCGAAAATGCCAGGTTACTGTCCTGATACACAAAAGTTACTGTTGTATATAAAGGAAGTCACTGTTCTGGTTCATCGTAATTCTTCGTGGTTACTGCTATAATTCATCGAAGTGACTCTATCGGGCTCAATGTTGTAATCTATAAAAGCTAATGTTTTGATTGAATAAAGGTACTGATGAGGTGCATGTCATCGGCGGCGCAGGCAGCCAAAACGACGACGGCGTCAAAGGTGTCGGATTGTGCTCAAATTCGGTCGCGAGTTGCGGAACGTGCCTACTACCGATACTCATGGCAAAGCCATGACCGGCGATGTATTTTGGGCATCCGAGGTCATCCGAGGTCATCCGAGGGGCGAAAATGCCAGGTTACTGTCCTGATACACAAAAGTTCCTGTTGTATATAAAGGAAGTCACTGTTCTGGTTCATCGTAATTCTTCGTGGTTACTGCTATAATTCATCGAAGTGACTCTATCGGGCTCACTGTTGTAATCTATATAAGCTAATGTTTTGATTGAATAAAGGTACTGATGAGGTGCATGTCATCGGCGGCGCAGGCAGCCAAAACGACGACGGCGTCAAAGGTGTCGGATTGTGCTCAAATTCGGTCGGGAGTTGCGGAACGTGCCTACGACCGATAATCATTGCTATGCCATGACCGGTGATGTATTTTGGGCATCCGAGGTCGTCTGAGGGGCGAAAATGCCAGGTTACTGTCCTGATACACAAAAGTTACTGTTGTATATAAAGGAAGTCACTGTTCTGGTTCATCGTAGATACTGTTATAATTCATCTAAGTGACTCTTCTAAATCATCGGGCTCACTGTTGTGATCTATAAAAGCTAATGTTTTGATTGAATAAAGGTACTGATGAGGTGCGTGTCATCGGCGGCGCAGGCAGCCAAAACGACGACGGCGTCAAAGGTGTCGGATTGTGCTCAAATTCGGTCGCGAGTTGCGGAACGTGCCTACTACCGATACTCATGGCAATGCCATGACCGGCGATGTATTTTGGGCATCCGAGGTCGTCCGAGGGGCGAAAATGCCAGGTTACTGTCCTGATACACAAAAGTTCCTGTTGTATATAAAGGAAGTCACTGTTCTGGTTCATCGTAATTCTTCGTGGTTACTGCTATAATTCATCGAAGTGACTCTATCGGGCTCACTGTTGTAATCTATATAAGCTAATGTTTTGATTGAATAAAGGTACTGATGAGGTGCATGTCATCGGCGGCGCAGGCAGCCAAAACGACGACGGCGTCAAAGGTGTCAGATTGTGCTCAAATTCGGTCGGGAGTTGCGGAACGTGCCTACGACTGATAATCATTGCAATGCCATGACCGGTGATGTATTTTTGGTATCCGAGGTCGTCTGAGGGGCGAAAATGCCAGGTTACTGTCCTGATACACAAAAGTTACTGTTGTATATAAAGGAAGTCACTGTTCTGGTTCATCGTAGATACTGTTATAATTCTTCGTGGTTACTGCTATAATTCATCGAAGTGACTCTTCTAAATCATCGGGCTCACTGTTGTGATCTATAAAAGCTAATGTTTTGATTGAATAAAGGTACTGATGAGGTGCGTGTCATCGGCGGCGCAGGCAGCCAAAACGACGACGGCGTCAAAGGTGTCGGATTGTGCTCAAATTCGGTGGGGAGTTGCGGAACGTGCCTACGACCGATAATCATTGCTATGCCATGACCGGTGATGTATTTTTGGTATCCGAGGTCGTCTGAGGGGCGAAAATGCCAGGTTACTGTCCTGATACACAAAAGTTACTGTTGTATATAAAGGAAGTCAATGTTCTGGTTCATCGTAATTCTTCGTGGTTACTGCTATAATTCATCGAAGTGACTCTATCGGGCTCACTGTTGTAATCTATAAAAGCTAATGTTTTGATTGAATAAAGGTACTGATGAGGTGCATGTCATCGGCGGCGCAGGCAGCCAAAACGACGACGGCGTCAAAGGTGTCGGATTGTGCTCAAATTCGGTCGAGAGTTGCGGAACGTGCCTACGACCGATAATCATTGCTATGCCATGACCGGTGATGTATTTTGGGCATCCGAGGTCGTCTGAGGGGCGAAAATGCCAGGTTACTGTCCTGATACACAAAAGTTACTGTTGTATATAAAGGAATTCACTGTTCTGGTTCATCGTAGATACTGTTATAATTCTTCGTGGTTACTGCTATAATTCATCGAAGTGACTCTTCTAAATCATCGGGCTCACTGTTGTGATCTATAAAAGCTAATGTTTTGATTGAATAAAGGTACTGATGAGGTGCGTGTCATCGGCGGCGCAGGCAGCCAAAACGACGACGGCGTCAAAGGTGACGGATTGTGCTCAAATTCGGTCGGGAGTTTCGGAACGTGCCTACGACCGATAATCATTGCTATGCAATGACCGGTGATGTATTTTTGGTATCCGAGGTCGTCTGAGGGGCGAAAATGCCAGGTTACTGTCCTGATACACAAAAGTTACTGTTGTATATAAAGGAAGTCACTGTTCTGGTTCATCGTAGATACTGTTATAATTCTTCGTGGTTACTGCTATAATTCATCGAAGTGACTCTCCTAAATCATCGGGCTCACTGTTGTGATCTATAAAAGCTAATGTTTTGATTGAATAAAGGTACTGATGAGGTGCGTGTCATCGGCGGCGCAGGCAGCCAAAACGACGACGGCGTCAAAGGTGACGGATTGTGCTCAAATTCGGTCGGGAGTTTCGGAACGTGCCTACGACCGATAATCATTGCTATGCCATGACCGGTGATGTATTTTTGGTATCCGAGGTCGTCTGAGGGGCGAAAATGCCAGGTTACTGTCCTGATACACAAAAGTTACTGTTGTATATAAAGGAAGTCACTGTTCTGGTTCATCGTAATTCTTCGTGGTTACTGCTATAATTCATCGAAGTGACTCTATCGGGCTCACTGTTGTAATCTATAAAAGCTAATGTTTTGATTGAATAAAGGTACTGATGAGGTGCATGTCATCGGCGGCGCAGGCAGCCAAAACGACGACGGCGTCAAAGGTGTCGGATTGTGCTCAAATTCGGTCGGGAGTTGCGGAACGTGCCTACGACCGATAATCATTGCTATGCCATGACCGGTGATGTATTTTGGGCATCCGAGGTCGTCTGAGGGGCGAAAATGCCAGGTTACTGTCCTGATACACAAAAGTTACTGTTGTATATAAAGGAAGTCACTGTTCTGGTTCATCGTAGATACTGTTATAATTCTTCGTGGTTACTGCTATAATTCATCGAAGTGACTCTTCTAAATCATCGGGCTCACTGTTGTGATCTATAAAAGCTAATGTTTTGATTGAATAAAGGTACTGATGAGGTGCGTGTCATCGGCGGCGCAGGCAGCCAAAACGACGACGGCGTCAAAGGTGTCGGATTGTGCTCAAATTCGGTCGCGAGTTGCGGAACGTGCCTACTACCGATACTCATGGCAAAGCCATGACCGGCGATGTATTTTGGGCATCCGAGGTCATCCGAGGGGCGAAAATGCCAGGTTACTGTCCTGATACACAAAAGTTCCTGTTGTATATAAAGGAAGTCACTGTTCTGGTTCATCGTAATTCTTCGTGGTTACTGCTATAATTCATCGAAGTGACTCTATCGGGCTCACTGTTGTAATCTATATAAGCTAATGTTTTGATTGAATAAAGGTACTGATGAGGTGCATGTCATCGGCGGTGCAGGCAGCCAAAACGACGACGGCGTCAAAGGTGTCGGATTGTGCTCAAATTCGGTCGGGAGTTGCGGAACGTGCCTACGACCGATAATCATTGCTATGCCATGACCGGTGATGTATTTTGGGCATCCGAGGTCGTCTGAGGGGCGAAAATGCCAGGTTACTGTCCTGATACACAAAAGTTACTGTTGTATATAAAGGAAGTCACTGTTCTGGTTCATCGTAGATACTGTTATAATTCTTCGTGGTTACTGCTATAATTCATCGAAGTGACTCTTCTAAATCATCGGGCTCACTGTTGTGATCTATAAAAGCTAATGTTTTGATTGAATAAAGGTACTGATGAGGTGCGTGTCATCGGCGGCGCAGGCAGCCAAAACGACGACGGCGTCAAAGGTGTCGGATTGTGCTCAAATTCGGTCGCGAGTTGCGGAACGTGCCTACTACCGATACTCATGGCAAAGCCATGACCGGCGATGTATTTTGGGCATCCGAGGTCATCCGAGGTCATCCGAGGGGCGAAAATGCCAGGTTACTGTCCTGATACACAAAAGTTCCTGTTGTATATAAAGGAAGTCACTGTTCTGGTTCATCATAATTCTTCGTGGTTACTGCTATAATTCATCGAAGTGACTCTATCGGGCTCACTGTTGTAATCTATATAAGCTAATGTTTTGATTGAATAAAGGTACTGATGAGGTGCATGTCATCGGCGGCGCAGGCAGCCAAAACGACGACGGCGTCAAAGGTGTCGGATTGTGCTCAAATTCGGTCGGGAGTTGCGGAACGTGCCTACGACCGATAATCATTGCTATGCCATGACCGGTGATGTATTTTGGGCATCCGAGGTCGTCTGAGGGGCGAAAATGCCAGGTTACTGTCCTGATACACAAAAGTTACTGTTGTATATAAAGGAAGTCACTGTTCTGGTTCATCGTAGATACTGTTATAATTCTTCGTGGTTACTGCTATAATTCATCGAAGTGACTCTTCTAAATCATCGGGCTCACTGTTGTGATCTATAAAAGCTAATGTTTTGATTGAATAAAGGTACTGATGAGGTGCGTGTCATCGGCGGCGCAGGCAGCCAAAACGACGACGGCGTCAAAGGTGTCGGATTGTGCTCAAATTCGGTCGCGAGTTGCGGAACGTGCCTACTACCGATACTCATGGCAAAGCCATGACCGGCGATGTATTTTGGGCATCCGAGGTCATCCGAGGTCATCCGAGGGGCGAAAATGCCAGGTTACTGTCCTGATACACAAAAGTTCCTGTTGTATATAAAGGAAGTCACTGTTCTGGTTCATCGTAATTCTTCATGGTTACTGCTATAATTCATCGAAGTGACTCTATCGGGCTCACTGTTGTAATCTATATAAGCTAATGTTTTGATTGAATTAAGGTACTGATGAGGTGCATGTCATCGGCGGCGCAGGCAGCCAAAACGACGACGGCGTCAAAGGTGTCGGATTGTGCTCAAATTCGGTCGGGAGTTGCGGAACGTGCCTACGACCGATAATCATTGCTATGCCATGACCGGTGATGTATTTTGGGCATCCGAGGTCGTTTGAGGGGCGAAAATGCCAGGTTACTGTCCTGATACACAAAAGTTACTGTTGTATATAAAGGAAGTCACTGTTCTGGTTCATCGTAGATACTGTTATAATTCTTCGTGGTTACTGCTATAATTCATCGAAGTGACTCTTCTAAATCATCGGGCTCACTGTTGTGATCTATAAAAGCTAATGTTTTGATTGAATAAAGGTACTGATGAGGTGCGTGTCATCGGCGGCGCAGGCAGCCAAAACGACGACGGCGTCAAAGGTGTCGGATTGTGCTCAAATTCGGTCGCGAGTTGCGGAACGTGCCTACTACCGATACTCATGGCAAAGCCATGACCGGCGATGTATTTTGGGCATCCGAGGTCATCCGAGGGGCGAAAATGCCAGGTTACTGTCCTGATACACAAAAGTTCCTGTTGTATATAAAGGAAGTCACTGTTCTGGTTCATCGTAATTCTTCGTGGTTACTGCTATAATTCATCGAAGTGACTCTATCGGGCTCACTGTTGTAATCTATATAAGCTAATGTTTTGATTGAATAAAGGTACTGATGAGGTGCATGTCATCGGCGGTGCAGGCAGCCAAAACGACGACGGCGTCAAAGGTGTCGGATTGTGCTCAAATTCGGTCGGGAGTTGCGGAACGTGCCTACGACCGATAATCATTGCTATGCCATGACCGGTGATGTATTTTGGGCATCCGAGGTCGTCTGAGGGGCGAAAATGCCAGGTTACTGTCCTGATACACAAAAGTTACTGTTGTATATAAAGGAAGTCACTGTTCTGGTTCATCGTAGATACTGTTATAATTCTTCGTGGTTACTGCTATAATTCATCGAAGTGACTCTTCTAAATCATCGGGCTCACTGTTGTGATCTATAAAAGCTAATGTTTTGATTGAATAAAGGTACTGATGAGGTGCGTGTCATCGGCGGCGCAGGCAGCCAAAACGACGACGGCGTCAAAGGTGTCGGATTGTGCTCAAATTCGGTCGCGAGTTGCGGAACGTGCCTACTACCGATACTCATGGCAAAGCCATGACCGGCGATGTATTTTGGGCATCCGAGGTCATCCGAGGTCATCCGAGGGGCGAAAATGCCAGGTTACTGTCCTGATACACAAAAGTTCCTGTTGTATATAAAGGAAGTCACTGTTCTGGTTCATCGTAATTCTTCGTGGTTACTGCTATAATTCATCGAAGTGACTCTATCGGGCTCACTGTTGTAATCTATATAAGCTAATGTTTTGATTGAATAAAGGTACTGATGAGGTGCATGTCATCGGCGGCGCAGGCAGCCAAAACGACGACGGCGTCAAAGGTGTCGGATTGTGCTCAAATTCGGTCGGGAGTTGCGGAACGTGCCTACGACCGATAATCATTGCTAAGCCATGACCGGTGATGTATTTTGGGCATCCGAGGTCGTCTGAGGGGCGAAAATGCCAGGTTACTGTCCTGATACACAAAAGTTACTGTTGTATATAAAGGAAGTCACTGTTCTGGTTCATCGTAGATACTGTTATAATTCTTCGTGGTTACTGCTATAATTCATCGAAGTGACTCTTCTAAATCATCGGGCTCACTGTTGTGATCTATAAAAGCTAATGTTTTGATTGAATAAAGGTACTGATGAGGTGCGTGTCATCGGCGGCGCAGGCAGCCAAAACGACGACGGCGTCAAAGGTGTCGGATTGTGCTCAAATTCGGTCGCGAGTTGCGGAACGTGCCTACTACCGATACTCATGGCAAAGCCATGACCGGCGATGTATTTTGGGCATCCGAGGTCATCCGAGGTCATCCGAGGGGCGAAAATGCCAGGTTACTGTCCTGATACACAAAAGTTCCTGTTGTATATAAAGGAAGTCACTGTTCTGGTTCATCGTAATTCTTCGTGGTTACTGCTATAATTCATCGAAGTGACTCTATCGGGCTCACTGTTGTAATCTATATAAGCTAATGTTTTGATTGAATTAAGGTACTGATGAGGTGCATGTCATCGGCGGCGCAGGCAGCCAAAACGACGACGGCGTCAAAGGTGTCGGATTGTGCTCAAATTCGGTCGGGAGTTGCGGAACGTGCCTACGACCGATAATCATTGCTATGCCATGACCGGTGATGTATTTTGGGCATCCGAGGTCGTCTGAGGGGCGAAAATGCCAGGTTACTGTCCTGATACACAAAAGTTACTGTTGTATATAAAGGAAGTCACTGTTCTGGTTCATCGTAGATACTGTTATAATTCTTCGTGGTTACTGCTATAATTCATCGAAGTGACTCTTCTAAATCATCGGGCTCACTGTTGTGATCTATAAAAGCTAATGTTTTGATTGAATAAAGGTACTGATGAGGTGCGTGTCATCGGCGGCGCAGGCAGCCAAAACGACGACGGCGTCAAAGGTGTCGGATTGTGCTCAAATTCGGTCGCGAGTTGCGGAACGTGCCTACTACCGATACTCATGGCAAAGCCATGACCGGCGATGTATTTTGGGCATCCGAGGTCATCCGAGGGGCGAAAATGCCAGGTTACTGTCCTGATACACAAAAGTTCCTGTTGTATATAAAGGAAGTCACTGTTCTGGTTCATCGTAATTCTTCGTGGTTACTGCTATAATTCATCGAAGTGACTCTATCGGGCTCACTGTTGTAATCTATATAAGCTAATGTTTTGATTGAATAAAGGTACTGATGAGGTGCATGTCATCGGCGGTGCAGGCAGCCAAAACGACGACGGCGTCAAAGGTGTCGGATTGTGCTCAAATTCGGTCGGGAGTTGCGGAACGTGCCTACGACCGATAATCATTGCTATGCCATGACCGGTGATGTATTTTGGGCATCCGAGGTCGTCTGAGGGGCGAAAATGCCAGGTTACTGTCCTGATACACAAAAGTTACTGTTGTATATAAAGGAAGTCACTGTTCTGGTTCATCGTAGATACTGTTATAATTCTTCGTGGTTACTGCTATAATTCATCGAAGTGACTCTTCTAAATCATCGGGCTCACTGTTGTGATCTATAAAAGCTAATGTTTTGATTGAATAAAGGTACTGATGAGGTGCGTGTCATCGGCGGCGCAGGCAGCCAAAACGACGACGGCGTCAAAGGTGTCGGATTGTGCTCAAATTCGGTCGCGAGTTGCGGAACGTGCCTACTACCGATACTCATGGCAAAGCCATGACCGGCGATGTATTTTGGGCATCCGAGGTCATCCGAGGTCATCCGAGGGGCGAAAATGCCAGGTTACTGTCCTGATACACAAAAGTTCCTGTTGTATATAAAGGAAGTCACTGTTCTGGTTCATCGTAATTCTTCGTGGTTACTGCTATAATTCATCGAAGTGACTCTATCGGGCTCACTGTTGTAATCTATATAAGCTAATGTTTTGATTGAATAAAGGTACTGATGAGGTGCATGTCATCGGCGGCGCAGGCAGCCAAAACGACGACGGCGTCAAAGGTGTCGGATTGTGCTCAAATTCGGTCGGGAGTTGCGGAACGTGCCTACGACCGATAATCATTGCTAAGCCATGACCGGTGATGTATTTTGGGCATCCGAGGTCGTCTGAGGGGCGAAAATGCCAGGTTACTGTCCTGATACACAAAAGTTACTGTTGTATATAAAGGAAGTCACTGTTCTGGTTCATCGTAGATACTGTTATAATTCTTCGTGGTTACTGCTATAATTCATCGAAGTGACTCTTCTAAATCATCGGGCTCACTGTTGTGATCTATAAAAGCTAATGTTTTGATTGAATAAAGGTACTGATGAGGTGCGTGTCATCGGCGGCGCAGGCAGCCAAAACGACGACGGCGTCAAAGGTGTCGGATTGTGCTCAAATTCGGTCGCGAGTTGCGGAACGTGCCTACTACCGATACTCATGGCAAAGCCATGACCGGCGATGTATTTTGGGCATCCGAGGTCATCCGAGGTCATCCGAGGGGCGAAAATGCCAGGTTACTGTCCTGATACACAAAAGTTCCTGTTGTATATAAAGGAAGTCACTGTTCTGGTTCATCGTAATTCTTCGTGGTTACTGCTATAATTCATCGAAGTGACTCTATCGGGCTCACTGTTGTAATCTATATAAGCTAATGTTTTGATTGAATTAAGGTACTGATGAGGTGCATGTCATCGGCGGCGCAGGCAGCCAAAACGACGACGGCGTCAAAGCTGTCGGATTGTGCTCAAATTCGGTCGGGAGTTGCGGAACGTGCCTACGACCGATAATCATTGCTATGCCATGACCGGTGATGTATTTTGGGCATCCGAGGTCGTCTGAGGGGCGAAAATGCCAGGTTACTGTCCTGATACACAAAAGTTACTGTTGTATATAAAAGAAGTCACTGTTCTGGTTCATCGTAGATACTGTTATAATTCTTCGTGGTTACTGCTATAATTCATCTAAGTGACTCTTCTAAATCATCGGGCTCACTGTTGTGATCTATAAAAGCTAATGTTTTGATTGAATAAAGGTACTGATGAGGTGCGTGTCATCGGCGGCGCAGGCAGCCAAAACGACGACGGCGTCAAAGGTGTCGGATTGTGCTCAAATTCGGTCGCGAGTTGCGGAACGTGCCTACTACCGATACTCATGGCAATGCCATGACCGGCGATGTATTTTGGGCATCCGAGGTCGTCCGAGGGGCGAAAATGCCAGGTTACTGTCCTGATACACAAAAGTTCCTGTTGTATATAAAGGAAGTCACTGTTCTGGTTCATCGTAATTCTTCGTGGTTACTGCTATAATTCATCGAAGTGACTCTATCGGGCTCACTGTTGTAATCTATATAAGCTAATGTTTTGATTGAATAAAGGTACTGATGAGGTGCATGTCATCGACGGCGCAGGCAGCCAAAACGACGACGGCGTCAAAGGTGTCAGATTGTGCTCAAATTCGGTCGGGAGTTGCGGAACGTGCCTACGACCGATAATCATTGCAATGCCATGACCGGTGATGTATTTTGGTATCCGAGGTCGTCTGAGGGGCGAAAATGCCAGGTTACTGTCCTGATACACAAAAGTTACTGTTGTATATAAAGGAAGTCACTGTTCTGGTTCATCGTAGATACTGTTATAATTCTTCGTGGTTACTGCTATAATTCATCGAAGTGACTCTTCTAAATCATCGGGCTCACTGTTGTGATGTATAAAAGCTAATGTTTTGATTGAATAAAGGTACTGATGAGGTGCGTGTCATCGGCGGCGCAGGCAGCCAAAACGACGACGGCGTCAAAGGTGACGGATTGTGCTCAAATTCGGTCGGGAGTTTCGGAACGTGCCTACGACCGATAATCATTGCTATGCCATGACCGGTGATGTATTTTTGGTATCCGAGGTCGTCTGAGGGGCGAAAATGCCAGGTTACTGTCCTGATACACAAAAGTTACTGTTGTATATAAAGGAAGTCACTGTTCTGGTTCATCGTAATTCTTCGTGGTTACTGCTATAATTCATCGAAGTGACTCTATCGGGCTCACTGTTGTAATCTATAAAAGCTAATGTTTTGATTGAATAAAGGTACTGATGAGGTGCATGTCATCGGCGGCGCAGGCAGCCAAAACGACGACGGCGTCAAAGGTGTCGGATTGTGCTCAAATTCGGTCGGGAGTTGCGGAACGTGCCTACGACCGATAATCATTGCTAAGCCATGACCGGTGATGTATTTTGGGCATCCGAGGTCGTCTGAGGGGCGAAAATGCCAGGTTACTGTCCTGATACACAAAAGTTCCTGTTGTATATAAAGGAAGTCACTGTTCTGGTTCATCGTAATTCTTCGTGGTTACTGCTATAATTCATCGAAGTGACTCTATCGGGCTCACTGTTGTAATCTATATAAGCTAATGTTTTGATTGAATAAAGGTACTGATGAGGTGCATGTCATCGGCGGCGCAGGCAGCCAAAACGACGACGGCGTCAAAGGTGTCAGATTGTGCTCAAATTCGGTCGGGAGTTGCGGAACGTGCCTACGACCGATAATCATTGCAATGCCATGACCGGTGATGTATTTTGGTATCCGAGGTCGTCTGAGGGGCGAAAATGCCAGGTTACTGTCCTGATACACAAAAGTTACTGTTGTATATAAAGGAAGTCACTGTTCTGGTTCATCGTAGATACTGTTATAATTCTTCGTGGTTACTGCTATAATTCATCGAAGTGACTCTTCTAAATCATCGGGCTCACTGTTGTGATCTATAAAAGCTAATGTTTTGATTGAATAAAGGTACTGATGAGGTGCGTGTCATCGGCGGCGCAGGCAGCCAAAACGACGACGGCGTCAAAGGTGACGGATTGTGCTCAAATTCGGTCGGGAGTTTCGGAACGTGCCTACGACCGATAATCATTGCTATGCCATGACCGGTGATGTATTTTTGGTATCCGAGGTCGTCTGAGGGGCGAAAATGCCAGGTTACTGTCCTGATACACAAAAGTTACTGTTGTATATAAAGGAAGTCACTGTTCTGGTTCATCGTAATTCTTCGTGGTTACTGCTATAATTCATCGAAGTGACTCTATCGGGCTCACTGTTGTAATCTATAAAAGCTAATGTTTTGATTGAATAAAGGTACTGATGAGGTGCATGTCATCGGCGGCGCAGGCAGCCAAAACGACGACGGCGTCAAAGGTGTCGGATTGTGCTCAAATTCGGTCGGGAGTTGCGGAACGTGCCTACGACCGATAATCATTGCTATGCCATGACCGGTGATGTATTTTGGGCATCCGAGGTCGTCTGAGGGGCGAAAATGCCAGGTTACTGTCCTGATACACAAAAGTTACTGTTGTATATAAAGGAAGTCACTGTTCTGGTTCATCGTAGATACTGTTATAATTCTTCGTGGTTACTGCTATAATTCATCGAAGTGACTCTTCTAAATCATCGGGCTCACTGTTGTGATCTATAAAAGCTAATGTTTTGATTGAATAAAGGTACTGATGAGGTGCGTGTCATCGGCGGCGCAGGCAGCCAAAACGACGACGGCGTCAAAGGTGTCGGATTGTGCTCAAATTCGGTCGCGAGTTGCGGAACGTGCCTACTACCGATACTCATGGCAAAGCCATGACCGGCGATGTATTTTGGGCATCCGAGGTCATCCGAGGTCATCCGAGGGGCGAAAATGCCAGGTTACTGTCCTGATACACAAAAGTTCCTGTTGTATATAAAGGAAGTCACTGTTCTGGTTCATCGTAATTCTTCGTGGTTACTGCTATAATTCATCGAAGTGACTCTATCGGGCTCACTGTTGTAATCTATATAAGCTAATGTTTTGATTGAATAAAGGTACTGATGAGGTGCATGTCATCGGCGGCGCAGGCAGCCAAAACGACGACGGCGTCAAAGGTGTCGGATTGTGCTCAAATTCGGTCGGGAGTTGCGGAACGTACCTACGACCGATAATCATTGCTAAGCCATGACCGGTGATGTATTTTGGGCATCCGAGGTCGTCTGAGGGGCGAAAATGCCAGGTTACTGTCCTGATACACAAAAGTTACTGTTGTATATAAAGGAAGTCACTGTTCTGGTTCATCGTAGATACTGTTATAATTCTTCGTGGTTACTGCTATAATTCATCGAAGTGACTCTTCTAAATCATCGGGCTCACTGTTGTGATCTATAAAAGCTAATGTTTTGATTGAATAAAGGTACTGATGAGGTGCGTGTCATCGGCGGCGCAGGCAGCCAAAACGACGACGGCGTCAAAGGTGTCGGATTGTGCTCAAATTCGGTCGCGAGTTGCGGAACGTGCCTACTACCGATACTCATGGCAAAGCCATGACCGGCGATGTATTTTGGGCATCCGAGGTCATCCGAGGTCATCCGAGGGGCGAAAATGCCAGGTTACTGTCCTGATACACAAAAGTTCCTGTTGTATATAAAGGAAGTCACTGTTCTGGTTCATCGTAATTCTTCGTGGTTACTGCTATAATTCATCGAAGTGACTCTATCGGGCTCACTGTTGTAATCTATATAAGCTAATGTTTTGATTGAATTAAGGTACTGATGAGGTGCATGTCATCGGCGGCGCAGGCAGCCAAAACGACGACGGCGTCAAAGGTGTCGGATTGTGCTCAAATTCGGTCGGGAGTTGCGGAACGTGCCTACGACCGATAATCATTGCTATGCCATGACCGGTGATGTATTTTGGGCATCCGAGGTCGTCTGAGGGGCGAAAATGCCAGGTTACTGTCCTGATACACAAAAGTTACTGTTGTATATAAAAGAAGTCACTGTTCTGGTTCATCGTAGATACTGTTATAATTCTTCGTGGTTACTGCTATAATTCATCTAAGTGACTCTTCTAAATCATCGGGCTCACTGTTGTGATCTATAAAAGCTAATGTTTTGATTGAATAAAGGTACTGATGAGGTGCGTGTCATCGGCGGCGCAGGCAGCCAAAACGACGACGGCGTCAAAGGTGTCGGATTGTGCTCAAATTCGGTCGCGAGTTGCGGAACGTGCCTACTACCGATACTCATGGCAATGCCATGACCGGCGATGTATTTTGGGCATCCGAGGTCGTCCGAGGGGCGAAAATGCCAGGTTACTGTCCTGATACACAAAAGTTCCTGTTGTATATAAAGGAAGTCACTGTTCTGGTTCATCGTAATTCTTCGTGGTTACTGCTATAATTCATCGAAGTGACTCTATCGGGCTCACTGTTGTAATCTATATAAGCTAATGTTTTGATTGAATAAAGGTACTGATGAGGTGCATGTCATCGGCGGCGCAGGCAGCCAAAACGACGACGGCGTCAAAGGTGTCGGATTGTGCTCAAATTCGGTCGGGAGTTGCGGAACGTGCCTACGACCGATAATCATTGCTAAGCCATGACCGGTGATGTATTTTGGGCATCCGAGGTCGTCTGAGGGGCGAAAATGCCAGGTTACTGTCCTGATACACAAAAGTTACTGTTGTATATAAAGGAAGTCACTGTTCTGGTTCATCGTAGATACTGTTATAATTCTTCGTGGTTACTGCTATAATTCATCGAAGTGACTCTTCTAAATCATCGGGCTCACTGTTGTGATCTATAAAAGCTAATGTTTTGATTGAATAAAGGTACTGATGAGGTGCGTGTCATCGGCGGCGCAGGCAGCCAAAACGACGACGGCGTCAAAGGTGTCGGATTGTGCTCAAATTCGGTCGCGAGTTGCGGAACGTGCCTACTACCGATACTCATGGCAAAGCCATGACCGGCGATGTATTTTGGGCATCCGAGGTCATCCGAGGTCATCCGAGGGGCGAAAATGCCAGGTTACTGTCCTGATACACAAAAGTTCCTGTTGTATATAAAGGAAGTCACTGTTCTGGTTCATCGTAATTCTTCGTGGTTACTGCTATAATTCATCGAAGTGACTCTATCGGGCTCACTGTTGTAATCTATATAAGCTAATGTTTTGATTGAATTAAGGTACTGATGAGGTGCATGTCATCGGCGGCGCAGGCAGCCAAAACGACGACGGCGTCAAAGGTGTCGGATTGTGCTCAAATTCGGTCGGGAGTTGCGGAACGTGCCTACGACCGATAATCATTGCTAAGCCATGACCGGTGATGTATTTTGGGCATCCGAGGTCGTCTGAGGGGCGAAAATGCCAGGTTACTGTCCTGATACACAAAAGTTACTGTTGTATATAAAGGAAGTCACTGTTCTGGTTCATCGTAGATACTGTTATAATTCTTCGTGGTTACTGCTATAATTCATCGAAGTGACTCTTCTAAATCATCGGGCTCACTGTTGTGATCTATAAAAGCTAATGTTTTGATTGAATAAAGGTACTGATGAGGTGCGTGTCATCGGCGGCGCAGGCAGCCAAAACGACGACGGCGTCAAAGGTGTCGGATTGTGCTCAAATTCGGTCGCGAGTTGCGGAACGTGCCTACTACCGATACTCATGGCAAAGCCATGACCGGCGATGTATTTTGGGCATCCGAGGTCATCCGAGGTCATCCGAGGGGCGAAAATGCCAGGTTACTGTCCTGATACACAAAAGTTCCTGTTGTATATAAAGGAAGTCACTGTTCTGGTTCATCGTAATTCTTCGTGGTTACTGCTATAATTCATCGAAGTGACTCTATCGGGCTCACTGTTGTAATCTATATAAGCTAATGTTTTGATTGAATTAAGGTACTGATGAGGTGCATGTCATCGGCGGCGCAGGCAGCCAAAACGACGACGGCGTCAAAGGTGTCGGATTGTGCTCAAATTCGGTCGGGAGTTGCGGAACGTGCCTACGACCGATAATCATTGCTATGCCATGACCGGTGATGTATTTTGGGCATCCGAGGTCGTCTGAGGGGCGAAAATGCCAGGTTACTGTCCTGATACACAAAAGTTACTGTTGTATATAAAAGAAGTCACTGTTCTGGTTCATCGTAGATACTGTTATAATTCTTCGTGGTTACTGCTATAATTCATCTAAGTGACTCTTCTAAATCATCGGGCTCACTGTTGTGATCTATAAAAGCTAATGTTTTGATTGAATAAAGGTACTGATGAGGTGCGTGTCATCGGCGGCGCAGGCAGCCAAAACGACGACGGCGTCAAAGGTGTCGGATTGTGCTCAAATTCGGTCGCGAGTTGCGGAACGTGCCTACTACCGATACTCATGGCAATGCCATGACCGGCGATGTATTTTGGGCATCCGAGGTCGTCCGAGGGGCGAAAATGCCAGGTTACTGTCCTGATACACAAAAGTTTCTGTTGTATATAAAGGAAGTCACTGTTCTGGTTCATCGTAATTCTTCGTGGTTACTGCTATAATTCATCGAAGTGACTCTATCGGGCTCACTGTTGTAATCTATATAAGCTAATGTTTTGATTGAATAAAGGTACTGATGAGGTGCATGTCATCGGCGGCGCAGGCAGCCAAAACGACGACGGCGTCAAAGGTGTCAGATTGTGCTCAAATTCGGTCGGGAGTTGCGGAACGTGCCTACGACCGATAATCATTGCAATGCCATGACCGGTGATGTATTTTGGTATCCGAGGTCGTCTGAGGGGCGAAAATGCCAGGTTACTGTCCTGATACACAAAAGTTACTGTTGTATATAAAGGAAGTCACTGTTCTGGTTCATCGTAGATACTGTTATAATTCTTCGTGGTTACTGCTATAATTCATCGAAGTGACTCTTCTAAATCATCGGGCTCACTGTTGTGATCTATAAAAGCTAATGTTTTGATTGAATAAAGGTACTGATGAGGTGCGTGTCATCGGCGGCGCAGGCAGCCAAAACGACGACGGCGTCAAAGGTGTCGGATTGTGCTCAAATTCGGTCGCGAGTTGCGGAACGTGCCTACTACCGATACTCATGGCAAAGCCATGACCGGCGATGTATTTTGGGCATCCGAGGTCATCCGAGGTCATCCGAGGGGCGAAAATGCCAGGTTACTGTCCTGATACACAAAAGTTCCTGTTGTATATAAAGGAAGTCACTGTTCTGGTTCATCGTAATTCTTCGTGGTTACTGCTATAATTCATCGAAGTGACTCTATCGGGCTCACTGTTGTAATCTATATAAGCTAATGTTTTGATTGAATAAAGGTACTGATGAGGTGCATGTCATCGGCGGCGCAGGCAGCCAAAACGACGACGGCGTCAAAGGTGTCGGATTGTGCTCAAATTCGGTCGGGAGTTTCGGAACGTGCCTACGACCGATAATCATTGCTATGCCATGACCGGTGATGTATTTTTGGTATCCGAGGTCGTCTGAGGGGCGAAAATGCCAGGTTACTGTCCTGATACACAAAAGTTACTGTTGTATATAAAGGAAGTCACTGTTCTGGTTCATCGTAATTCTTCGTGGTTACTGCTATAATTCATCGAAGTGACTCTATCGGGCTCACTGTTGTAATCTATAAAAGCTAATGTTTTGATTGAATAAAGGTACTGATGAGGTGCATGTCATCGGCGGCGCAGGCAGCCAAAACGACGACGGCGTCAAAGGTGTCGGATTGTGCTCAAATTCGGTCGGGAGTTGCGGAACGTGCCTACGACCGATAATCATTGCTATGCCATGACCGGTGATGTATTTTGGGCATCCGAGGTCGTCTGAGGGGCGAAAATGCCAGGTTACTGTCCTGATACACAAAAGTTACTGTTGTATATAAAGGAAGTCACTGTTCTGGTTCATCGTAGATACTGTTATAATTCTTCGTGGTTACTGCTATAATTCATCGAAGTGACTCTTCTAAATCATCGGGCTCACTGTTGTGATCTATAAAAGCTAATGTTTTGATTGAATAAAGGTACTGATGAGGTGCGTGTCATCGGCGGCGCAGGCAGCCAAAACGACGACGGCGTCAAAGGTGTCGGATTGTGCTCAAATTCGGTCGCGAGTTGCGGAACGTGCCTACTACCGATACTCATGGCAAAGCCATGACCGGCGATGTATTTTGGGCATCCGAGGTCATCCGAGGTCATCCGAGGGGCGAAAATGCCAGGTTACTGTCCTGATACACAAAAGTTCCTGTTGTATATAAAGGAAGTCACTGTTCTGGTTCATCGTAATTCTTCGTGGTTACTGCTATAATTCATCGAAGTGACTCTATCGGGCTCACTGTTGTAATCTATATAAGCTAATGTTTTGATTGAATAAAGGTACTGATGAGGTGCATGTCATCGGCGGCGCAGGCAGCCAAAACGACGACGGCGTCAAAGGTGTCGGATTGTGCTCAAATTCGGTCGGGAGTTTCGGAACGTGCCTACGACCGATAATCATTGCTATGCCATGACCGGTGATGTATTTTTGGTATCCGAGGTCGTCTGAGGGGCGAAAATGCCAGGTTACTGTCCTGATACACAAAAGTTACTGTTGTATATAAAGGAAGTCACTGTTCTGGTTCATCGTAATTCTTCGTGGTTACTGCTATAATTCATCGAAGTGACTCTATCGGGCTCACTGTTGTAATCTATAAAAGCTAATGTTTTGATTGAATAAAGGTACTGATGAGGTGCATGTCATCGGCGGCGCAGGCAGCCAAAACGACGACGGCGTCAAAGGTGTCGGATTGTGCTCAAATTCGGTCGGGAGTTGCGGAACGTGCCTACGACCGATAATCATTGCTATGCCATGACCGGTGATGTATTTTGGGCATCCGAGGTCGTCTGAGGGGCGAAAATGCCAGGTTACTGTCCTGATACACAAAAGTTACTGTTGTATATAAAGGAAGTCACTGTTCTGGTTCATCGTAGATACTGTTATAATTCTTCGTGGTTACTGCTATAATTCATCGAAGTGACTCTTCTAAATCATCGGGCTCACTGTTGTGATCTATAAAAGCTAATGTTTTGATTGAATAAAGGTACTGATGAGGTGCGTGTCATCGGCGGCGCAGGCAGCCAAAACGACGACGGCGTCAAAGGTGTCGGATTGTGCTCAAATTCGGTCGCGAGTTGCGGAACGTGCCTACTACCGATACTCATGGCAAAGCCATGACCGGCGATGTATTTTGGGCATCCGAGGTCATCCGAGGTCATCCGAGGGGCGAAAATGCCAGGTTACTGTCCTGATACACAAAAGTTCCTGTTGTATATAAAGGAAGTCACTGTTCTGGTTCATCGTAATTCTTCGTGGTTACTGCTATAATTCATCGAAGTGACTCTATCGGGCTCACTGTTGTAATCTATATAAGCTAATGTTTTGATTGAATAAAGGTACTGATGAGGTGCATGTCATCGGCGGCGCAGGCAGCCAAAACGACGACGGCGTCAAAGGTGTCGGATTGTGCTCAAATTCGGTCGGGAGTTGCGGAACGTACCTACGACCGATAATCATTGCTAAGCCATGACCGGTGATGTATTTTGGGCATCCGAGGTCGTCTGAGGGGCGAAAATGCCAGGTTACTGTCCTGATACACAAAAGTTACTGTTGTATATAAAGGAAGTCACTGTTCTGGTTCATCGTAGATACTGTTATAATTCTTCGTGGTTACTGCTATAATTCATCGAAGTGACTCTTCTAAATCATCGGGCTCACTGTTGTGATCTATAAAAGCTAATGTTTTGATTGAATAAAGGTACTGATGAGGTGCGTGTCATCGGCGGCGCAGGCAGCCAAAACGACGACGGCGTCAAAGGTGTCGGATTGTGCTCAAATTCGGTCGCGAGTTGCGGAACGTGCCTACTACCGATACTCATGGCAAAGCCATGACCGGCGATGTATTTTGGGCATCCGAGGTCATCCGAGGTCATCCGAGGGGCGAAAATGCCAGGTTACTGTCCTGATACACAAAAGTTCCTGTTGTATATAAAGGAAGTCACTGTTCTGGTTCATCGTAATTCTTCGTGGTTACTGCTATAATTCATCGAAGTGACTCTATCGGGCTCACTGTTGTAATCTATATAAGCTAATGTTTTGATTGAATTAAGGTACTGATGAGGTGCATGTCATCGGCGGCGCAGGCAGCCAAAACGACGACGGCGTCAAAGGTGTCGGATTGTGCTCAAATTCGGTCGGGAGTTGCGGAACGTGCCTACGACCGATAATCATTGCTATGCCATGACCGGTGATGTATTTTGGGCATCCGAGGTCGTCTGAGGGGCGAAAATGCCAGGTTACTGTCCTGATACACAAAAGTTACTGTTGTATATAAAAGAAGTCACTGTTCTGGTTCATCGTAGATACTGTTATAATTCTTCGTGGTTACTGCTATAATTCATCTAAGTGACTCTTCTAAATCATCGGGCTCACTGTTGTGATCTATAAAAGCTAATGTTTTGATTGAATAAAGGTACTGATGAGGTGCGTGTCATCGGCGGCGCAGGCAGCCAAAACGACGACGGCGTCAAAGGTGTCGGATTGTGCTCAAATTCGGTCGCGAGTTGCGGAACGTGCCTACTACCGATACTCATGGCAATGCCATGACCGGCGATGTATTTTGGGCATCCGAGGTCGTCCGAGGGGCGAAAATGCCAGGTTACTGTCCTGATACACAAAAGTTCCTGTTGTATATAAAGGAAGTCACTGTTCTGGTTCATCGTAATTCTTCGTGGTTACTGCTATAATTCATCGAAGTGACTCTATCGGGCTCACTGTTGTAATCTATATAAGCTAATGTTTTGATTGAATAAAGGTACTGATGAGGTGCATGTCATCGGCGGCGCAGGCAGCCAAAACGACGACGGCGTCAAAGGTGTCGGATTGTGCTCAAATTCGGTCGGGAGTTGCGGAACGTGCCTACGACCGATAATCATTGCTAAGCCATGACCGGTGATGTATTTTGGGCATCCGAGGTCGTCTGAGGGGCGAAAATGCCAGGTTACTGTCCTGATACACAAAAGTTACTGTTGTATATAAAGGAAGTCACTGTTCTGGTTCATCGTAGATACTGTTATAATTCTTCGTGGTTACTGCTATAATTCATCGAAGTGACTCTTCTAAATCATCGGGCTCACTGTTGTGATCTATAAAAGCTAATGTTTTGATTGAATAAAGGTACTGATGAGGTGCGTGTCATCGGCGGCGCAGGCAGCCAAAACGACGACGGCGTCAAAGGTGTCGGATTGTGCTCAAATTCGGTCGCGAGTTGCGGAACGTGCCTACTACCGATACTCATGGCAAAGCCATGACCGGCGATGTATTTTGGGCATCCGAGGTCATCCGAGGTCATCCGAGGGGCGAAAATGCCAGGTTACTGTCCTGATACACAAAAGTTCCTGTTGTATATAAAGGAAGTCACTGTTCTGGTTCATCGTAATTCTTCGTGGTTACTGCTATAATTCATCGAAGTGACTCTATCGGGCTCACTGTTGTAATCTATATAAGCTAATGTTTTGATTGAATTAAGGTACTGATGAGGTGCATGTCATCGGCGGCGCAGGCAGCCAAAACGACGACGGCGTCAAAGGTGTCGGATTGTGCTCAAATTCGGTCGGGAGTTGCGGAACGTGCCTACGACCGATAATCATTGCTATGCCATGACCGGTGATGTATTTTGGGCATCCGAGGTCGTCTGAGGGGCGAAAATGCCAGGTTACTGTCCTGATACACAAAAGTTACTGTTGTATATAAAAGAAGTCACTGTTCTGGTTCATCGTAGATACTGTTATAATTCTTCGTGGTTACTGCTATAATTCATCTAAGTGACTCTTCTAAATCATCGGGCTCACTGTTGTGATCTATAAAAGCTAATGTTTTGATTGAATAAAGGTACTGATGAGGTGCGTGTCATCGGCGGCGCAGGCAGCCAAAACGACGACGGCGTCAAAGGTGTCGGATTGTGCTCAAATTCGGTCGCGAGTTGCGGAACGTGCCTACTACCGATACTCATGGCAATGCCATGACCGGCGATGTATTTTGGGCATCCGAGGTCGTCCGAGGGGCGAAAATGCCAGGTTACTGTCCTGATACACAAAAGTTTCTGTTGTATATAAAGGAAGTCACTGTTCTGGTTCATCGTAATTCTTCGTGGTTACTGCTATAATTCATCGAAGTGACTCTATCGGGCTCACTGTTGTAATCTATATAAGCTAATGTTTTGATTGAATAAAGGTACTGATGAGGTGCATGTCATCGGCGGCGCAGGCAGCCAAAACGACGACGGCGTCAAAGGTGTCAGATTGTGCTCAAATTCGGTCGGGAGTTGCGGAACGTGCCTACGACCGATAATCATTGCAATGCCATGACCGGTGATGTATTTTGGTATCCGAGGTCGTCTGAGGGGCGAAAATGCCAGGTTACTGTCCTGATACACAAAAGTTACTGTTGTATATAAAGGAAGTCACTGTTCTGGTTCATCGTAGATACTGTTATAATTCTTCGTGGTTACTGCTATAATTCATCGAAGTGACTCTTCTAAATCATCGGGCTCACTGTTGTGATCTATAAAAGCTAATGTTTTGATTGAATAAAGGTACTGATGAGGTGCGTGTCATCGGCGGCGCAGGCAGCCAAAACGACGACGGCGTCAAAGGTGTCGGATTGTGCTCAAATTCGGTCGCGAGTTGCGGAACGTGCCTACTACCGATACTCATGGCAAAGCCATGACCGGCGATGTATTTTGGGCATCCGAGGTCATCCGAGGTCATCCGAGGGGCGAAAATGCCAGGTTACTGTCCTGATACACAAAAGTTCCTGTTGTATATAAAGGAAGTCACTGTTCTGGTTCATCGTAATTCTTCGTGGTTACTGCTATAATTCATCGAAGTGACTCTATCGGGCTCACTGTTGTAATCTATATAAGCTAATGTTTTGATTGAATAAAGGTACTGATGAGGTGCATGTCATCGGCGGCGCAGGCAGCCAAAACGACGACGGCGTCAAAGGTGTCGGATTGTGCTCAAATTCGGTCGGGAGTTGCGGAACGTGCCTACGACCGATAATCATGGCTATGACATGACCGGTGATGTATTTTGGGCATCCGAGGTCGTCTGAGGGGCGAAAATGCCAGGTTACTGTCCTGATACACAAAAGTTACTGTTGTATATAAAGGAAGTCACTGTTCTGGTTCATCGTAGATACTGTTATAATTCTTCGTGGTTACTGCTATAATTCATCGAAGTGACTCTTCTAAATCATCGGGCTCACTGTTGTGATCTATAAAAGCTAATGTTTTGATTGAATAAAGGTACTGATGAGTTGCGTGTCATCGGCGGCGCAGGCAGCCAAAACGACGACGGCGTCAAAGGTGTCGGATTGTGCTCAAATTCGGTCGCGAGTTGCGGAACGTGCCTACTACCGATACTCATGGCAATGCCATGACCGGCGATGTATTTTGGGCATCCGAGGTCATCCGAGGGGCGAAAATGCCAGGTTACTGTCCTGATACACAAAAGTTCCTGTTGTATATAAAGGAAGTCACTGTTCTGGTTCATCGTAATTCTTCGTGGTTACTGCTATAATTCATCGAAGTGACTCTATCGGGCTCACTGTTGTAATCTATATAAGCTAATGTTTTGATTGAATAAAGGTACTGATGAGGTGCATGTCATCGGCGGCGCAGGCAGCCAAAACGACGACGGCGTCAAAGGTGTCGGATTGTGCTCAAATTCGGTCGGGAGTTGCGGAACGTGCCTACGACCGATAATCATTGCTAAGCCATGACCGGTGATGTATTTTGGGCATCCGAGGTCGTCTGAGGGGCGAAAATGCCAGGTTACTGTCCTGATACACAAAAGTTACTGTTGTATATAAAGGAAGTCACTGTTCTGGTTCATCGTAGATACTGTTATAATTCTTCGTGGTTACTGCTATAATTCATCGAAGTGACTCTTCTAAATCATCGGGCTCACTGTTGTGATCTATAAAAGCTAATGTTTTGATTGAATAAAGGTACTGATGAGGTGCGTGTCATCGGCGGCGCAGGCAGCCAAAACGACGACGGCGTCAAAGGTGTCGGATTGTGCTCAAATTCGGTCGCGAGTTGCGGAACGTGCCTACTACCGATACTCATGGCAAAGCCATGACCGGCGATGTATTTTGGGCATCCGAGGTCATCCGAGGTCATCCGAGGGGCGAAAATGCCAGGTTACTGTCCTGATACACAAAAGTTCCTGTTGTATATAAAGGAAGTCACTGTTCTGGTTCATCGTAATTCTTCGTGGTTACTGCTATAATTCATCGAAGTGACTCTATCGGGCTCACTGTTGTAATCTATATAAGCTAATGTTTTGATTGAATTAAGGTACTGATGAGGTGCATGTCATCGGCGGCGCAGGCAGCCAAAACGACGACGGCGTCAAAGGTGTCGGATTGTGCTCAAATTCGGTCGGGAGTTGCGGAACGTGCCTACGACCGATAATCATTGCAATGCCATGACCGGTGATGTATTTTGGGCATCCGAGGTCGTCTGAGGGGCGAAAATGCCAGGTTACTGTCCTGATACACAAAAGTTACTGTTGTATATAAAAGAAGTCACTGTTCTGGTTCATCGTAGATACTGTTATAATTCTTCGTGGTTACTGCTATAATTCATCTAAGTGACTCTTCTAAATCATCGGGCTCACTGTTGTGATCTATAAAAGCTAATGTTTTGATTGAATAAAGGTACTGATGAGGTGCGTGTCATCGGCGGCGCAGGCAGCCAAAACGACGACGGCGTCAAAGGTGTCGGATTGTGCTCAAATTCGGTCGCGAGTTGCGGAACGTGCCTACTACCGATACTCATGGCAATGCCATGACCGGCGATGTATTTTGGGCATCCGAGGTCGTCCGAGGGGCGAAAATGCCAGGTTACTGTCCTGATACACAAAAGTTTCTGTTGTATATAAAGGAAGTCACTGTTCTGGTTCATCGTAATTCTTCGTGGTTACTGCTATAATTCATCGAAGTGACTCTATCGGGCTCACTGTTGTAATCTATATAAGCTAATGTTTTGATTGAATAAAGGTACTGATGAGGTGCATGTCATCGGCGGCGCAGGCAGCCAAAACGACGACGGCGTCAAAGGTGTCAGATTGTGCTCAAATTCGGTCGGGAGTTGCGGAACGTGCCTACGACCGATAATCATTGCAATGCCATGACCGGTGATGTATTTTGGTATCCGAGGTCGTCTGAGGGGCGAAAATGCCAGGTTACTGTCCTGATACACAAAAGTTACTGTTGTATATAAAGGAAGTCACTGTTCTGGTTCATCGTAGATACTGTTATAATTCTTCGTGGTTACTGCTATAATTCATCGAAGTGACTCTTCTAAATCATCGGGCTCACTGTTGTGATCTATAAAAGCTAATGTTTTGATTGAATAAAGGTACTGATGAGGTGCGTGTCATCGGCGGCGCAGGCAGCCAAAACGACGACGGCGTCAAAGGTGTCGGATTGTGCTCAAATTCGGTCGCGAGTTGCGGAACGTGCCTACTACCGATACTCATGGCAAAGCCATGACCGGCGATGTATTTTGGGCATCCGAGGTCATCCGAGGTCATCCGAGGGGCGAAAATGCCAGGTTACTGTCCTGATACACAAAAGTTCCTGTTGTATATAAAGGAAGTCACTGTTCTGGTTCATCGTAATTCTTCGTGGTTACTGCTATAATTCATCGAAGTGACTCTATCGGGCTCACTGTTGTAATCTATATAAGCTAATGTTTTGATTGAATAAAGGTACTGATGAGGTGCATGTCATCGGCGGCGCAGGCAGCCAAAACGACGACGGCGTCAAAGGTGTCGGATTGTGCTCAAATTCGGTCGGGAGTTGCGGAACGTGCCTACGACCGATAATCATGGCTATGACATGACCGGTGATGTATTTTGGGCATCCGAGGTCGTCTGAGGGGCGAAAATGCCAGGTTACTGTCCTGATACACAAAAGTTACTGTTGTATATAAAGGAAGTCACTGTTCTGGTTCATCGTAGATACTGTTATAATTCTTCGTGGTTACTGCTATAATTCATCGAAGTGACTCTTCTAAATCATCGGGCTCACTGTTGTGATCTATAAAAGCTAATGTTTTGATTGAATAAAGGTACTGATGAGTTGCGTGTCATCGGCGGCGCAGGCAGCCAAAACGACGACGGCGTCAAAGGTGTCGGATTGTGCTCAAATTCGGTCGCGAGTTGCGGAACGTGCCTACTACCGATACTCATGGCAATGCCATGACCGGCGATGTATTTTGGGCATCCGAGGTCATCCGAGGGGCGAAAATGCCAGGTTACTGTCCTGATACACAAAAGTTCCTGTTGTATATAAAGGAAGTCACTGTTCTGGTTCATCGTAATTCTTCGTGGTTACTGCTATAATTCATCGAAGTGACTTTATCGGGCTCACTGTTGTAATCTATATAAGCTAATGTTTTGATTGAATAAAGGTACTGATGAGGTGCATGTCATCGGCGGCGCAGGCAGCCAAAACGACGACGGCGTCAAAGGTGTCGGATTGTGCTCAAATTCGGTCGGGAGTTGCGGAACGTGCCTACGACCGATAATCATTGCAATGCCATGACCGGTGATGTATTTTTGGTATCCGAGGTCGTCTGAGGGGCGAAAATGCCAGGTTACTGTCCTGATACACAAAAGTTACTGTTGTATATAAAGGAAGTCACTGTTCTGGTTCATCGTAGATACTGTTATAATTCTTCGTGGTTACTGCTATAATTCATCGAAGTGACTCTTCTAAATCATCGGGCTCACTGTTGTGATCTATAAAAGCTAATGTTTTGATTGAATAAAGGTACTGATGAGGTGCGTGTCATCGGCGGCGCAGGCAGCCAAAACGACGACGGCGTCAAAGGTGACGGATTGTGCTCAAATTCGGTCGGGAGTTTCGGAACGTGCCTACGACCGATAATCATTGCTATGCAATGACCGGTGATGTATTTTTGGTATCCGAGGTCGTCTGAGGGGCGAAAATGCCAGGTTACTGTCCTGATACACAAAAGTTACTGTTGTATATAAAGGAATTCACTGTTCTGGTTCATCGTAATTCTTCGTGGTTACTGCTATAATTCATCGAAGTGACTCTATCGGGCTCACTGTTGTAATCTATAAAAGCTAATGTTTTGATTGAATAAAGGTACTGATGAGGTGCATGTCATCGGCGGCGCAGGCAGCCAAAACGACGACGGCGTCAAAGGTGTCGGATTGTGCTCAAATTCGGTCGGGAGTTGCGGAACGTGCCTACGACCGATAATCATTGCTAAGCCATGACCGGTGATGTATTTTGGGCATCCGAGGTCGTCTGAGGGGCGAAAATGCCAGGTTACTGTCCTGATACACAAAAGTTACTGTTGTATATAAAGGAAGTCACTGTTCTGGTTCATCGTAGATACTGTTATAATTCTTCGTGGTTACTGCTATAATTCATCGAAGTGACTCTTCTAAATCATCGGGCTCACTGTTGTGATCTATAAAAGCTAATGTTTTGATTGAATAAAGGTACTGATGAGGTGCGTGTCATCGGCGGCGCAGGCAGCCAAAACGACGACGGCGTCAAAGGTGTCGGATTGTGCTCAAATTCGGTCGGGAGTTGCGGAACGTGCCTACGACCGATAATCATTGCTATGCCATGACCGGTGATGTATTTTGGGCATCCGAGGTCGTCTGAGGGGCGAAAATGCCAGGTTACTGTCCTGATACACAAAAGTTACTGTTGTATATAAAGGAAGTCACTGTTCTGGTTCATCGTAATTCTTCGTGGTTACTGCTATAATTCATCGAAGTGACTCTATCGGGCTCACTGTTGTAATCTATAAAAGCTAATGTTTTGATTGAATAAAGGTACTGATGAGGTGCATGTCATCGGCGGCGCAGGCAGCCAAAACGACGACGGCGTCAAAGGTGTCGGATTGTGCTCAAATTCGGTCGGGAGTTGCGGAACGTGCCTACGACCGATAATCATTGCTATGCCATGACCGGTGATGTATTTTGGGCATCCGAGGTCGTCTGAGGGGCGAAAATGCCAGGTTACTGTCCTGATACACAAAAGTTACTGTTGTATATAAAGGAAGTCACTGTTCTGGTTCATCGTAGATACTGTTATAATTCTTCGTGGTTACTGCTATAATTCATCGAAGTGACTCTTCTAAATCATCGGGCTCACTGTTGTGATCTATAAAAGCTAATGTTTTGATTGAATAAAGGTACTGATGAGGTGCGTGTCATCGGCGGCGCAGGCAGCCAAAACGACGACGGCGTCAAAGGTGTCGGATTGTGCTCAAATTCGGTCGCGAGTTGCGGAACGTGCCTACTACCGATACTCATGGCAAAGCCATGACCGGCGATGTATTTTGGGCATCCGAGGTCATCCGAGGTCATCCGAGGGGCGAAAATGCCAGGTTACTGTCCTGATACACAAAAGTTACTGTTGTATATAAAGGAAGTCACTGTTCTGGTTCATCGTAGATACTGTTATAATTCTTCGTGGTTACTGCTATAATTCATCGAAGTGACTCTTCTAAATCATCGGGCTCACTGTTGTGATCTATAAAAGCTAATGTTTTGATTGAATAAAGGTACTGATGAGGTGCGTGTCATCGGCGGCGCAGGCAGCCAAAACGACGACGGCGTCAAAGGTGTCGGATTGTGCTCAAATTCGGTCGGGAGTTGCGGAACGTGCCTACGACCGATAATCATTGCTATGCCATGACCGGTGATGTATTTTGGGCATCCGAGGTCGTCTGAGGGGCGAAAATGCCAGGTTACTGTCCTGATACACAAAAGTTACTGTTGTATATAAAGGAAGTCACTGTTCTGGTTCATCGTAATTCTTCGTGGTTACTGCTATAATTCATCGAAGTGACTCTATCGGGCTCACTGTTGTAATCTATAAAAGCTAATGTTTTGATTGAATAAAGGTACTGATGAGGTGCATGTCATCGGCGGCGCAGGCAGCCAAAACGACGACGGCGTCAAAGGTGTCGGATTGTGCTCAAATTCGGTCGGGAGTTGCGGAACGTGCCTACGACCGATAATCATTGCTATGCCATGACCGGTGATGTATTTTGGGCATCCGAGGTCGTCTGAGGGGCGAAAATGCCAGGTTACTGTCCTGATACACAAAAGTTACTGTTGTATATAAAGGAAGTCACTGTTCTGGTTCATCGTAGATACTGTTATAATTCTTCGTGGTTACTGCTATAATTCATCGAAGTGACTCTTCTAAATCATCGGGCTCACTGTTGTGATCTATAAAAGCTAATGTTTTGATTGAATAAAGGTACTGATGAGGTGCGTGTCATCGGCGGCGCAGGCAGCCAAAACGACGACGGCGTCAAAGGTGTCGGATTGTGCTCAAATTCGGTCGCGAGTTGCGGAACGTGCCTACTACCGATACTCATGGCAAAGCCATGACCGGCGATGTATTTTGGGCATCCGAGGTCATCCGAGGTCATCCGAGGGGCGAAAATGCCAGGTTACTGTCCTGATACACAAAAGTTCCTGTTGTATATAAAGGAAGTCACTGTTCTGGTTCATCGTAATTCTTCGTGGTTACTGCTATAATTCATCGAAGTGACTCTATCGGGCTCACTGTTGTAATCTATATAAGCTAATGTTTTGATTGAATAAAGGTACTGATGAGGTGCATGTCATCGGCGGCGCAGGCAGCCAAAACGACGACGGCGTCAAAGGTGTCGGATTGTGCTCAAATTCGGTCGGGAGTTGCGGAACGTGCCTACGACCGATAATCATTGCTATGCCATGACCGGTGATGTATTTTGGGCATCCGAGGTCGTCTGAGGGGCGAAAATGCCAGGTTACTGTCCTGATACACAAAAGTTACTGTTGTATATAAAGGAAGTCACTGTTCTGGTTCATCGTAATTCTTCGTGGTTACTGCTATAATTCATCGAAGTGACTCTATCGGGCTCACTGTTGTAATCTATAAAAGCTAATGTTTTGATTGAATAAAGGTACTGATGAGGTGCATGTCATCGGCGGCGCAGGCAGCCAAAACGACGACGGCGTCAAAGGTGTCGGATTGTGCTCAAATTCGGTCGGGAGTTGCGGAACGTGCCTACGACCGATAATCATTGCTATGCCATGACCGGTGATGTATTTTGGGCATCCGAGGTCGTCTGAGGGGCGAAAATGCCAGGTTACTGTCCTGATACACAAAAGTTACTGTTGTATATAAAGGAAGTCACTGTTCTGGTTCATCGTAATTCTTCGTGGTTACTGCTATAATTCATCGAAGTGACTCTATCGGGCTCACTGTTGTAATCTATAAAAGCTAATGTTTTGATTGAATAAAGGTACTGATGAGGTGCATGTCATCGGCGGCGCAGGCAGCCAAAACGACGACGGCGTCAAAGGTGTCGGATTGTGCTCAAATTCGGTCGGGAGTTGCGGAACGTGCCTACGACCGATAATCATTGCTATGCCATGACCGGTGATGTATTTTGGGCATCCGAGGTCGTCTGAGGGGCGAAAATGCCAGGTTACTGTCCTGATACACAAAAGTTACTGTTGTATATAAAGGAAGTCACTGTTCTGGTTCATCGTAGATACTGTTATAATTCTTCGTGGTTACTGCTATAATTCATCGAAGTGACTCTTCTAAATCATCGGGCTCACTGTTGTGATCTATAAAAGCTAATGTTTTGATTGAATAAAGGTACTGATGAGGTGCGTGTCATCGGCGGCGCAGGCAGCCAAAACGACGACGGCGTCAAAGGTGTCGGATTGTGCTCAAATTCGGTCGCGAGTTGCGGAACGTGCCTACTACCGATACTCATGGCAAAGCCATGACCGGCGATGTATTTTGGGCATCCGAGGTCATCCGAGGTCATCCGAGGGGCGAAAATGCCAGGTTACTGTCCTGATACACAAAAGTTCCTGTTGTATATAAAGGAAGTCACTGTTCTGGTTCATCGTAATTCTTCGTGGTTACTGCTATAATTCATCGAAGTGACTCTATCGGGCTCACTGTTGTAATCTATATAAGCTAATGTTTTGATTGAATAAAGGTACTGATGAGGTGCATGTCATCGGCGGCGCAGGCAGCCAAAACGACGACGGCGTCAAAGGTGTCGGATTGTGCTCAAATTCGGTCGGGAGTTGCGGAACGTGCCTACGACCGATAATCATTGCTATGCCATGACCGGTGATGTATTTTGGGCATCCGAGGTCGTCTGAGGGGCGAAAATGCCAGGTTACTGTCCTGATACACAAAAGTTACTGTTGTATATAAAGGAAGTCACTGTTCTGGTTCATCGTAATTCTTCGTGGTTACTGCTATAATTCATCGAAGTGACTCTATCGGGCTCACTGTTGTAATCTATAAAAGCTAATGTTTTGATTGAATAAAGGTACTGATGAGGTGCATGTCATCGGCGGCGCAGGCAGCCAAAACGACGACGGCGTCAAAGGTGTCGGATTGTGCTCAAATTCGGTCGGGAGTTGCGGAACGTGCCTACGACCGATAATCATTGCTATGCCATGACCGGTGATGTATTTTGGGCATCCGAGGTCGTCTGAGGGGCGAAAATGCCAGGTTACTGTCCTGATACACAAAAGTTACTGTTGTATATAAAGGAAGTCACTGTTCTGGTTCATCGTAGATACTGTTATAATTCTTCGTGGTTACTGCTATAATTCATCGAAGTGACTCTTCTAAATCATCGGGCTCACTGTTGTGATCTATAAAAGCTAATGTTTTGATTGAATAAAGGTACTGATGAGGTGCGTGTCATCGGCGGCGCAGGCAGCCAAAACGACGACGGCGTCAAAGGTGTCGGATTGTGCTCAAATTCGGTCGCGAGTTGCGGAACGTGCCTACTACCGATACTCATGGCAAAGCCATGACCGGCGATGTATTTTGGGCATCCGAGGTCATCCGAGGTCATCCGAGGGGCGAAAATGCCAGGTTACTGTCCTGATACACAAAAGTTCCTGTTGTATATAAAGGAAGTCACTGTTCTGGTTCATCGTAATTCTTCGTGGTTACTGCTATAATTCATCGAAGTGACTCTATCGGGCTCACTGTTGTAATCTATATAAGCTAATGTTTTGATTGAATAAAGGTACTGATGAGGTGCATGTCATCGGCGGCGCAGGCAGCCAAAACGACGACGGCGTCAAAGGTGTCGGATTGTGCTCAAATTCGGTCGGGAGTTGCGGAACGTGCCTACGACCGATAATCATTGCTATGCCATGACCGGTGATGTATTTTGGGCATCCGAGGTCGTCTGAGGGGCGAAAATGCCAGGTTACTGTCCTGATACACAAAAGTTACTGTTGTATATAAAGGAAGTCACTGTTCTGGTTCATCGTAGATACTGTTATAATTCTTCGTGGTTACTGCTATAATTCATCGAAGTGACTCTTCTAAATCATCGGGCTCACTGTTGTGATCTATAAAAGCTAATGTTTTGATTGAATAAAGGTACTGATGAGGTGCGTGTCATCGGCGGCGCAGGCAGCCAAAACGACGACGGCGTCAAAGGTGTCGGATTGTGCTCAAATTCGGTCGCGAGTTGCGGAACGTGCCTACTACCGATACTCATGGCAAAGCCATGACCGGCGATGTATTTTGGGCATCCGAGGTCATCCGAGGTCATCCGAGGGGCGAAAATGCCAGGTTACTGTCCTGATACACAAAAGTTCCTGTTGTATATAAAGGAAGTCACTGTTCTGGTTCATCGTAATTCTTCGTGGTTACTGCTATAATTCATCGAAGTGACTCTATCGGGCTCACTGTTGTAATCTATATAAGCTAATGTTTTGATTGAATAAAGGTACTGATGAGGTGCATGTCATCGGCGGCGCAGGCAGCCAAAACGACGACGGCGTCAAAGGTGTCGGATTGTGCTCAAATTCGGTCGGGAGTTGCGGAACGTGCCTACGACCGATAATCATTGCTATGCCATGACCGGTGATGTATTTTGGGCATCCGAGGTCGTCTGAGGGGCGAAAATGCCAGGTTACTGTCCTGATACACAAAAGTTACTGTTGTATATAAAGGAAGTCACTGTTCTGGTTCATCGTAATTCTTCGTGGTTACTGCTATAATTCATCGAAGTGACTCTATCGGGCTCACTGTTGTAATCTATAAAAGCTAATGTTTTGATTGAATAAAGGTACTGATGAGGTGCATGTCATCGGCGGCGCAGGCAGCCAAAACGACGACGGCGTCAAAGGTGTCGGATTGTGCTCAAATTCGGTCGGGAGTTGCGGAACGTGCCTACGACCGATAATCATTGCTATGCCATGACCGGTGATGTATTTTGGGCATCCGAGGTCGTCTGAGGGGCGAAAATGCCAGGTTACTGTCCTGATACACAAAAGTTACTGTTGTATATAAAGGAAGTCACTGTTCTGGTTCATCGTAGATACTGTTATAATTCTTCGTGGTTACTGCTATAATTCATCGAAGTGACTCTTCTAAATCATCGGGCTCACTGTTGTGATCTATAAAAGCTAATGTTTTGATTGAATAAAGGTACTGATGAGGTGCGTGTCATCGGCGGCGCAGGCAGCCAAAACGACGACGGCGTCAAAGGTGTCGGATTGTGCTCAAATTCGGTCGCGAGTTGCGGAACGTGCCTACTACCGATACTCATGGCAAAGCCATGACCGGCGATGTATTTTGGGCATCCGAGGTCATCCGAGGTCATCCGAGGGGCGAAAATGCCAGGTTACTGTCCTGATACACAAAAGTTCCTGTTGTATATAAAGGAAGTCACTGTTCTGGTTCATCGTAATTCTTCGTGGTTACTGCTATAATTCATCGAAGTGACTCTATCGGGCTCACTGTTGTAATCTATATAAGCTAATGTTTTGATTGAATAAAGGTACTGATGAGGTGCATGTCATCGGCGGCGCAGGCAGCCAAAACGACGACGGCGTCAAAGGTGTCGGATTGTGCTCAAATTCGGTCGGGAGTTGCGGAACGTGCCTACGACCGATAATCATTGCTATGCCATGACCGGTGATGTATTTTGGGCATCCGAGGTCGTCTGAGGGGCGAAAATGCCAGGTTACTGTCCTGATACACAAAAGTTACTGTTGTATATAAAGGAAGTCACTGTTCTGGTTCATCGTAATTCTTCGTGGTTACTGCTATAATTCATCGAAGTGACTCTATCGGGCTCACTGTTGTAATCTATAAAAGCTAATGTTTTGATTGAATAAAGGTACTGATGAGGTGCATGTCATCGGCGGCGCAGGCAGCCAAAACGACGACGGCGTCAAAGGTGTCGGATTGTGCTCAAATTCGGTCGGGAGTTGCGGAACGTGCCTACGACCGATAATCATTGCTATGCCATGACCGGTGATGTATTTTGGGCATCCGAGGTCGTCTGAGGGGCGAAAATGCCAGGTTACTGTCCTGATACACAAAAGTTACTGTTGTATATAAAGGAAGTCACTGTTCTGGTTCATCGTAGATACTGTTATAATTCTTCGTGGTTACTGCTATAATTCATCGAAGTGACTCTTCTAAATCATCGGGCTCACTGTTGTGATCTATAAAAGCTAATGTTTTGATTGAATAAAGGTACTGATGAGGTGCGTGTCATCGGCGGCGCAGGCAGCCAAAACGACGACGGCGTCAAAGGTGTCGGATTGTGCTCAAATTCGATCGCGAGTTGCGGAACGTGCCTACTACCGATACTCATGGCAAAGCCATGACCGGCGATGTATTTTGGGCATCCGAGGTCATCCGAGGTCATCCGAGGGGCGAAAATGCCAGGTTACTGTCCTGATACACAAAAGTTCCTGTTGTATATAAAGGAAGTCACTGTTCTGGTTCATCGTAATTCTTCGTGGTTACTGCTATAATTCATCGAAGTGACTCTATCGGGCTCACTGTTGTAATCTATATAAGCTAATGTTTTGATTGAATAAAGGTACTGATGAGGTGCATGTCATCGGCGGCGCAGGCAGCCAAAACGACGACGGCGTCAAAGGTGTCGGATTGTGCTCAAATTCGGTCGGGAGTTGCGGAACGTGCCTACGACCGATAATCATTGCTATGCCATGACCGGTGATGTATTTTGGGCATCCGAGGTCGTCTGAGGGGCGAAAATGCCAGGTTACTGTCCTGATACACAAAAGTTACTGTTGTATATAAAGGAAGTCACTGTTCTGGTTCATCGTAGATACTGTTATAATTCTTCGTGGTTACTGCTATAATTCATCGAAGTGACTCTTCTAAATCATCGGGCTCACTGTTGTGATCTATAAAAGCTAATGTTTTGATTGAATAAAGGTACTGATGAGGTGCGTGTCATCGGCGGCGCAGGCAGCCAAAACGACGACGGCGTCAAAGGTGTCGGATTGTGCTCAAATTCGGTCGCGAGTTGCGGAACGTGCCTACTACCGATACTCATGGCAAAGCCATGACCGGCGATGTATTTTGGGCATCCGAGGTCATCCGAGGGGCGAAAATGCCAGGTTACTGTCCTGATACACAAAAGTTCCTGTTGTATATAAAGGAAGTCACTGTTCTGGTTCATCGTAATTCTTCGTGGTTACTGCTATAATTCATCGAAGTGACTCTATCGGGCTCACTGTTGTAATCTATATAAGCTAATGTTTTGATTGAATAAAGGTACTGATGAGGTGCATGTCATCGGCGGCGCAGGCAGCCAAAACGACGACGGCGTCAAAGGTGTCAGATTGTGCTCAAATTCGGTCGGGAGTTGCGGAACGTGCCTACGACCGATAATCATTGCTATGCCATGACCGGTGATGTATTTTGGGCATCCGAGGTCGTCTGAGGGGCGAAAATGCCAGGTTACTGTCCTGATACACAAAAGTTACTGTTGTATATAAAGGAAGTCACTGTTCTGGTTCATCGTAATTCTTCGTGGTTACTGCTATAATTCATCGAAGTGACTCTATCGGGCTCACTGTTGTAATCTATATAAGCTAATGTTTTGATTGAATAAAGGTACTGATGAGGTGCATGTCATCGGCGGCGCAGGCAGCCAAAACGACGACGGCGTCAAAGGTGTCAGATTGTGCTCAAATTCGGTCGGGAGTTGCGGAACGTGCCTACGACCGATAATCATTGCAATGCCATGACCGGTGATGTATTTTTGGTATCCGAGGTCGTCTGAGGGGCGAAAATGCCAGGTTACTGTCCTGATACACAAAAGTTACTGTTGTATATAAAGGAAGTCACTGTTCTGGTTCATCGTAGATACTGTTATAATTCTTCGTGGTTACTGCTATAATTCATCGAAGTGACTCTTCTAAATCATCGGGCTCACTGTTGTGATCTATAAAAGCTAATGTTTTGATTGAATAAAGGTACTGATGAGGTGCGTGTCATCGGCGGCGCAGGCAGCCAAAACGACGACGGCGTCAAAGGTGACGGATTGTGCTCAAATTCAGTCGGGAGTTTCGGAACGTGCCTACGACCGATAATAATTGCTATGCCATGACCGGTGATGTATTTTTGGTATCCGAGGTCGTCTGAGGGGCGAAAATGCCAGGTTACTGTCCTGATACACAAAAGTTACTGTTTTATATAAAGGAAGTCACTGTTCTGGTTCATCGTAATTCTTCGTGGTTACTGCTATAATTCATCGAAGTGACTCTATCGGGCTCACTGTTGTAATCTATAAAAGCTAATGTTTTGATTGAATAAAGGTACTGATGAGGTGCATGTCATCGGCGGCGCAGGCAGCCAAAACGACGACGGCGTCAAAGGTGTCGGATTGTGCTCAAATTCGGTCGGGAGTTGCGGAACGTGCCTACGACCGATAATCATTGCTATGCCATGACCGGTGATGTATTTTGGGCATCCGAGGTCGTCTGAGGGGCGAAAATGCCAGGTTACTGTCCTGATACACAAAAGTTACTGTTGTATATAAATGAAGTCACTGTTCTGGTTCATCGTAGATACTGTTATAATTCTTCGTGGTTACTGCTATAATTCATCGAAGTGACTCTTCTAAATCATCGGGCTCACTGTTGTGATCTATAAAAGCTAATGTTTTGATTGAATAAAGGTACTGATGAGGTGCGTGTCATCGGCGGCGCAGGCAGCCAAAACGACGACGGCGTCAAAGGTGTCGGATTGTGCTCAAATTCGGTCGCGAGTTGCGGAACGTGCCTACTACCGATACTCATGGCAAAGCCATGACCGGCGATGTATTTTGGGCATCCGAGGTCATCCGAGGTCATCCGAGGGGCGAAAATGCCAGGTTACTGTCCTGATACACAAAAGTTCCTGTTGTATATAAAGGAAGTCACTGTTCTGGTTCATCGTAATTCTTCGTGGTTACTGCTATAATTCATCGAAGTGACTCTATCGGGCTCACTGTTGTAATCTATATAAGCTAATGTTTTGATTGAATAAAGGTACTGATGAGGTGCATGTCATCGGCGGCGCAGGCAGCCAAAACGACGACGGCGTCAAAGGTGTCGGATTGTGCTCAAATTCGGTCGGGAGTTGCGGAACGTGCCTACGACCGATAATCATTGCTATGCCATGACCGGTGATGTATTTTGGGCATCCGAGGTCGTCTGAGGGGCGAAAATGCCAGGTTACTGTCCTGATACACAAAAGTTACTGTTGTATATAAAGGAAGTCACTGTTCTGGTTCATCGTAGATACTGTTATAATTCTTCGTGGTTACTGCTATAATTCATCGAAGTGACTCTTCTAAATCATCGGGCTCACTGTTGTGATCTATAAAAGCTAATGTTTTGATTGAATAAAGGTACTGATGAGGTGCGTGTCATCGGCGGCGCAGGCAGCCAAAACGACGACGGCGTCAAAGGTGTCGGATTGTGCTCAAATTCGGTCGCGAGTTGCGGAACGTGCCTACTACCGATACTCATGGCAAAGCCATGACCGGCGATGTATTTTGGGCATCCGAGGTCATCCGAGGGGCGAAAATGCCAGGTTACTGTCCTGATACACAAAAGTTCCTGTTGTATATAAAGGAAGTCACTGTTCTGGTTCATCGTAATTCTTCGTGGTTACTGCTATAATTCATCGAAGTGACTCTATCGGGCTCACTGTTGTAATCTATATAAGCTAATGTTTTGATTGAATAAAGGTACTGATGAGGTGCATGTCATCGGCGGCGCAGGCAGCCAAAACGACGACGGCGTCAAAGGTGTCGGATTGTGCTCAAATTCGGTCGGGAGTTGCGGAACGTGCCTACGACCGATAATCATTGCTATGCCATGACCGGTGATGTATTTTGGGCATCCGAGGTCGTCTGAGGGGCGAAAATGCCAGGTTACTGTCCTGATACACAAAAGTTACTGTTGTATATAAAGGAAGTCACTGTTCTGGTTCATCGTAATTCTTCGTGGTTACTGCTATAATTCATCGAAGTGACTCTATCGGGCTCACTGTTGTAATCTATATAAGCTAATGTTTTGATTGAATAAAGGTACTGATGAGGTGCATGTCATCGGCGGC
Source organism: Salvia hispanica (assembly GCF_029641045.1). NCBI lineage: Eukaryota > Viridiplantae > Streptophyta > Magnoliopsida > Lamiales > Lamiaceae > Salvia > Salvia hispanica. The sequence goes on along the minus strand of NC_142694.1, from coordinate 64,168,658 downwards.
GCAGGCAGCCAAAACGAAGACGGCGTCAAAGGTGTCAGATTGTGCTCAAATTCGGTCGGGAGTTGCGGAACGTGCCTACGACCGATAATCATTGCAATGCCATGACCGGTGATGTATTTTTGGTATCCGAGGTCGTCTGAGGGGCGAAAATGCCAGGTTACTGTCCTGATACACAAAAGTTACTGTTGTATATAAAGGAAGTCACTGTTCTGGTTCATCGTAGATACTGTTATAATTCTTCGTGGTTACTGCTATAATTCATCGAAGTGACTCTTCTAAATCATCGGGCTCACTGTTGTGATCTATAAAAGCTAATGTTTTGATTGAATAAAGGTACTGATGAGGTGCGTGTCATCGGCGGCGCAGGCAGCCAAAACGACGACGGCGTCAAAGGTGACGGATTGTGCTCAAATTCAGTCGGGAGTTTCGGAACGTGCCTACGACCGATAATCATTGCTATGCCATGACCGGTGATGTATTTTTGGTATCCGAGGTCGTCTGAGGGGCGAAAATGCCAGGTTACTGTCCTGATACACAAAAGTTACTGTTTTATATAAAGGAAGTCACTGTTCTGGTTCATCGTAATTCTTCGTGGTTACTGCTATAATTCATCGAAGTGACTCTATCGGGCTCACTGTTGTAATCTATAAAAGCTAATGTTTTGATTGAATAAAGGTACTGATAAGGTGCATGTCATCGGCGGCGCAGGCAGCCAAAACGACGACGGCGTCAAAGGTGTCGGATTGTGCTCAAATTCGGTCGGGAGTTGCGGAACGTGCCTACGACCGATAATCATTGCTATGCCATGACCGGTGATGTATTTTGGGCATCCGAGGTCGTCTGAGGGGCGAAAATGCCAGGTTACTGTCCTGATACACAAAAGTTACTGTTGTATATAAAGGAAGTCACTGTTCTGGTTCATCGTAGATACTGTTATAATTCTTCGTGGTTACTGCTATAATTCATCGAAGTGACTCTTCTAAATCATCGGGCTCACTGTTGTGATCTATAAAAGCTAATGTTTTGATTGAATAAAGGTACTGATGAGGTGCGTGTCATCGGCGGCGCAGGCAGCCAAAACGACGACGGCGTCAAAGGTGTCGGATTGTGCTCAAATTCGGTCGGGAGTTTCGGAACGTGCCTACGACCGATAATCATTGCTATGCAATGACCGGTGATGTATTTTTGGTATCCGAGGTCGTCTGAGGGGCGAAAATGCCAGGTTACTGTCCTGATACACAAAAGTTACTGTTGTATATAAAGGAAGTCACTGTTCTGGTTCATCGTAATTCTTCGTGGTTACTGCTATAATTCATCGAAGTGACTCTATCGGGCTCACTGTTGTAATCTATAAAAGCTAATGTTTTGATTGAATAAAGGTACTGATGAGGTGCATGTCATCGGCGGCGCAGGCAGCCAAAACGACGACGGCGTCAAAGGTGTCGGATTGTGCTCAAATTCGGTCGGGAGTTGCGGAACGTGCCTACGACCGATAATCATTGCTATGCCATGACCGGTGATGTATTTTGGGCATCCGAGGTCGTCTGAGGGGCGAAAATGCCAGGTTACTGTCCTGATACACAAAAGTTACTGTTGTATATAAAGGAAGTCACTGTTCTGGTTCATCGTAGATACTGTTATAATTCTTCGTGGTTACTGCTATAATTCATCGAAGTGACTCTTCTAAATCATCGGGCTCACTGTTGTGATCTATAAAAGCTAATGTTTTGATTGAATAAAGGTACTGATGAGGTGCGTGTCATCGGCGGCGCAGGCAGCCAAAACGACGACGGCGTCAAAGGTGTCGGATTGTGCTCAAATTCGGTCGCGAGTTGCGGAACGTGCCTACTACCGATACTCATGGCAATGCCATGACCGGCGATGTATTTTGGGCATCCGAGGTCATCCGAGGGGCGAAAATGCCAGGTTACTGTCCTGATACACAAAAGTTCCTGTTGTATATAAAGGAAGTCACTGTTCTGGTTCATCGTAATTCTTCGTGGTTACTGCTATAATTCATCGAAGTGACTTTATCGGGCTCACTGTTGTAATCTATATAAGCTAATGTTTTGATTGAATAAAGGTACTGATGAGGTGCATGTCATCGGCGGCGCAGGCAGCCAAAACGACGACGGCGTCAAAGGTGTCGGATTGTGCTCAAATTCGGTCGGGAGTTGCGGAACGTGCCTACGACCGATAATCATTGCAATGCCATGACCGGTGATGTATTTTTGGTATCCGAGGTCGTCTGAGGGGCGAAAATGCCAGGTTACTGTCCTGATACACAAAAGTTACTGTTGTATATAAAGGAAGTCACTGTTCTGGTTCATCGTAGATACTGTTATAATTCTTCGTGGTTACTGCTATAATTCATCGAAGTGACTCTTCTAAATCATCGGGCTCACTGTTGTGATCTATAAAAGCTAATGTTTTGATTGAATAAAGGTACTGATGAGGTGCGTGTCATCGGCGGCGCAGGCAGCCAAAACGACGACGGCGTCAAAGGTGTCGGATTGTGCTCAAATTCGGTCGCGAGTTGCGGAACGTGCCTACTACCGATACTCATGGCAATGCCATGACCGGCGATGTATTTTGGGCATCCGAGGTCATCCGAGGGGCGAAAATGCCAGGTTACTGTCCTGATACACAAAAGTTCCTGTTGTATATAAAGGAAGTCACTGTTCTGGTTCATCGTAATTCTTCGTGGTTACTGCTATAATTCATCGAAGTGACTTTATCGGGCTCACTGTTGTAATCTATATAAGCTAATGTTTTGATTGAATAAAGGTACTGATGAGGTGCATGTCATCGGCGGCGCAGGCAGCCAAAACGACGACGGCGTCAAAGGTGTCGGATTGTGCTCAAATTCGGTCGGGAGTTGCGGATCGTGCCTACGACCGATAATCATTGCAATGCCATGACCGGTGATGTATTTTTGGTATCCGAGGTCGTCTGAGGGGCGAAAATGCCAGGTTACTGTCCTGATACACAAAAGTTACTGTTGTATATAAAGGAAGTCACTGTTCTGGTTCATCGTAGATACTGTTATAATTCTTCGTGGTTACTGCTATAATTCATCGAAGTGACTCTTCTAAATCATCGGGCTCACTGTTGTGATCTATAAAAGCTAATGTTTTGATTGAATAAAGGTACTGATGAGGTGCGTGTCATCGGCGGCGCAGGCAGCCAAAACGACGACGGCGTCAAAGGTGTCGGATTGTGCTCAAATTCGGTCGCGAGTTGCGGAACGTGCCTACTACCGATACTCATGGCAATGCCATGACCGGCGATGTATTTTGGGCATCCGAGGTCATCCGAGGGGCGAAAATGCCAGGTTACTGTCCTGATACACAAAAGTTCCTGTTGTATATAAAGGAAGTCACTGTTCTGGTTCATCGTAATTCTTCGTGGTTACTGCTATAATTCATCGAAGTGACTTTATCGGGCTCACTGTTGTAATCTATATAAGCTAATGTTTTGATTGAATAAAGGTACTGATGAGGTGCATGTCATCGGCGGCGCAGGCAGCCAAAACGACGACGGCGTCAAAGGTGTCGGATTATGCTCAAATTCGGTCGGGAGTTGCGGAACGTGCCTACGACCGATAATCATTGCAATGCCATGACCGGTGATGTATTTTTGGTATCCGAGGTCGTCTGAGGGGCGAAAATGCCAGGTTACTGTCCTGATACACAAAAGTTACTGTTGTATATAAAGGAAGTCACTGTTCTGGTTCATCGTAGATACTGTTATAATTCTTCGTGGTTACTGCTATAATTCATCGAAGTGACTCTTCTAAATCATCGGGCTCACTGTTGTGATCTATAAAAGCTAATGTTTTGATTGAATAAAGGTACTGATGAGGTGCGTGTCATCGGCGGCGCAGGCAGCCAAAACGACGACGGCGTCAAAGGTGTCGGATTGTGCTCAAATTCGGTCGCGAGTTGCGGAACGTGCCTACTACCGATACTCATGGCAATGCCATGACCGGCGATGTATTTTGGGCATCCGAGGTCATCCGAGGGGCGAAAATGCCAGGTTACTGTCCTGATACACAAAAGTTCCTGTTGTATATAAAGGAAGTCACTGTTCTGGTTCATCGTAATTCTTCGTGGTTACTGCTATAATTCATCGAAGTGACTTTATCGGGCTCACTGTTGTAATCTATATAAGCTAATGTTTTGATTGAATAAAGGTACTGATGAGGTGCATGTCATCGGCGGCGCAGGCAGCCAAAACGACGACGGCGTCAAAGGTGTCGGATTGTGCTCAAATTCGGTCGGGAGTTGCGGATCGTGCCTACGACCGATAATCATTGCAATGCCATGACCGGTGATGTATTTTTGGTATCCGAGGTCGTCTGAGGGGCGAAAATGCCAGGTTACTGTCCTGATACACAAAAGTTACTGTTGTATATAAAGGAAGTCACTGTTCTGGTTCATCGTAGATACTGTTATAATTCTTCGTGGTTACTGCTATAATTCATCGAAGTGACTCTTCTAAATCATCGGGCTCACTGTTGTGATCTATAAAAGCTAATGTTTTGATTGAATAAAGGTACTGATGAGGTGCGTGTCATCGGCGGCGCAGGCAGCCAAAACGACGACGGCGTCAAAGGTGACGGATTGTGCTCAAATTCGGTCGGGAGTTTCGGAACGTGCCTACGACCGATAATCATTGCTATGCCATGACCGGTGATGTATTTTTGGTATCCGAGGTCGTCTGAGGGGCGAAAATGCCAGGTTACTGTCCTGATACACAAAAGTTACTGTTGTATATAAAGGAAGTCACTGTTCTGGTTCATCGTAATTCTTCGTGGTTACTGCTATAATTCATCGAAGTGACTCTATCGGGCTCACTGTTGTAATCTATAAAAGCTAATGTTTTGATTGAATAAAGGTACTGATGAGGTGCATGTCATCGGCGGCGCAGGCAGCCAAAACGACGACGGCGTCAAAGGTGTCGGATTGTGCTCAAATTCGGTCGGGAGTTGCGGAACGTGCCTACGACCGATAATCATTGCAATGCCATGACCGGTGATGTATTTTTGGTATCCGAGGTCGTCTGAGGGGCGAAAATGCCAGGTTACTGTCCTGATACACAAAAGTTACTGTTGTATATAAAGGAAGTCACTGTTCTGGTTCATCGTAGATACTGTTATAATTCTTCGTGGTTACTGCTATAATTCATCGAAGTGACTCTTCTAAATCATCGGGCTCACTGTTGTGATCTATAAAAGCTAATGTTTTGATTGAATAAAGGTACTGATGAGGTGCGTGTCATCGGCGGCGCAGGCAGCCAAAATGACGACGGCGTCAAAGGTGACGGATTGTGCTCAAATTCGGTCGGGAGTTTCGGAACGTGCCTACGACCGATAATCATTGCTATGCCATGACCGGTGATGTATTTTGGGCATCCGAGGTCGTCTGAGGGGCGAAAATGCCAGGTTACTGTCCTGATACACAAAAGTTACTGTTGTATATAAAGGAAGTCACTGTTCTGGTTCATCGTAGATACTGTTATAATTCTTCGTGGTTACTGCTATAATTCATCGAAGTGACTCTTCTAAATCATCGGGCTCACTGTTGTGATCTATAAAAGCTAATGTTTTGATTGAATAAAGGTACTGATGAGGTGCGTGTCATCGGCGGCGCAGGCAGCCAAAACGACGACGGCGTCAAAGGTGTCGGATTGTGCTCAAATTCGGTCGCGAGTTGCGGAACGTGCCTACTACCGATACTCATGGCAAAGCCATGACCGGCGATGTATTTTGGGCATCCGAGGTCATCCGAGGTCATCCGAGGGGCGAAAATGCCAGGTTACTGTCCTGATACACAAAAGTTACTGTTGTATATAAAGGAAGTCACTGTTCTGGTTCATCGTAATTCTTCGTGGTTACTGCTATAATTCATCGAAGTGACTCTATCGGGCTCACTGTTGTAATCTATAAAAGCTAATGTTTTGATTGAATAAAGGTACTGATGAGGTGCATGTCATCGGCGGCGCAGGCAGCCAAAACGACGACGGCGTCAAAGGTGTCGGATTGTGCTCAAATTCGGTCGGGAGTTGCGGAACGTGCCTACGACCGATAATCATTGCTATGCCATGACCGGTGATGTATTTTGGGCATCCGAAGTCGTCTGAGGGGCGAAAATGCCAGGTTACTGTCCTGATACACAAAAGTTACTGTTGTATATAAAGGAAGTCACTGTTCTGGTTCATCGTAGATACTGTTATAATTCTTCGTGGTTACTGCTATAATTCATCGAAGTGACTCTTCTAAATCATCGGGCTCACTGTTGTGATCTATAAAAGCTAATGTTTTGATTGAATAAAGGTACTGATGAGGTGCGTGTCATCGGCGGCGCAGGCAGCCAAAACGACGACGGCGTCAAAGGTGTCGGATTGTGCTCAAATTCGGTCGCGAGTTGCGGAACGTGCCTACTACCGATACTCATGGAAATGCCATGACCGGCGATGTATTTTGGGCATCCGAGGTCATCCGAGGGGAGAAAATGCCAGGTTACTGTCCTGATACACAAAAGTTCCTGTTGTATATAAAGGAAGTCACTGTTCTGGTTCATCGTAATTCTTCGTGGTTACTGCTATAATTCATCGAAGTGACTCTATCGGGCTCACTGTTGTAATCTATATAAGCTAATGTTTTGATTGAATAAAGGTACTGATGAGGTGCATGTCATCGGCGGCGCAGGCAGCCAAAACGACGACGGCGTCAAAGGTGTCGGATTGTGCTCAAATTCGGTCGGGAGTTGCGGAACGTGCCTACGACCGATAATCATTGCTATGCCATGACCGGTGATGTATTTTGGGCATCCGAGGTCGTCTGAGGGGCGAAAATGCCAGGTTACTGTCCTGATACACAAAAGTTACTGTTGTATATAAAGGAAGTCACTGTTCTGGTTCATCGTAGATACTGTTATAATTCTTCGTGGTTACTGCTATAATTCATCTAAGTGACTCTTCTAAATCATCGTGCTCACTGTTGTGATCTATAAAAGCTAATGTTTTGATTGAATAAAGGTACTGATGAGGTGCGTGTCATCGGCGGCGCAGGCAGCCAAAACGACGACGGCGTCAAAGGTGTCGGATTGTGCTCAAATTCGGTCGCGAGTTGCGGAACGTGCCTACTACCGATACTCATGGCAATGCCATGACCGGCGATGTATTTTGGGCATCCGAGGTCGTCCGAGGGGCGAAAATGCCAGGTTACTGTCCTGATACACAAAAGTTACTGTTGTATATAAAGGAAGTCACTGTTCTGGTTCATCGTAATTCTTCGTGGTTACTGCTATAATTCATCGAAGTGACTCTATCGGGCTCACTGTTGTAATCTATAAAAGCTAATGTTTTGATTGAATAAAGGTACTGATGAGGTGCATGTCATCGGCGGCGCAGGCAGCCAAAACGACGACGGCGTCAAAGGTGTCGGATTGTGCTCAAATTCGGTCGGGAGTTGCGGAACGTGCCTACGACCGATAATCATTGCTATGCCATGACCGGTGATGTATTTTGGGCATCCGAGGTCGTCTGAGGGGCGAAAATGCCAGGTTACTGTCCTGATACACAAAAGTTACTGTTGTATATAAAGGAAGTCACTGTTCTGGTTCATCGTAGATACTGTTATAATTCTTCGTGGTTACTGCTATAATTCATCGAAGTGACTCTTCTAAATCATCGGGCTCACTGTTGTGATCTATAAAAGCTAATGTTTTGATTGAATAAAGGTACTGATGAGGTGCGTGTCATCGGCGGCGCAGGCAGCCAAAACGACGACGGCGTCAAAGGTGTCGGATTGTGCTCAAATTCGGTCGCGAGTTGCGGAACGTGCCTACTACCGATACTCATGGAAATGCCATGACCGGCGATGTATTTTGGGCATCCGAGGTCATCCGAGGGGCGAAAATGCCAGGTTACTGTCCTGATACACAAAAGTTCCTGTTGTATATAAAGGAAGTCACTGTTCTGGTTCATCGTAATTCTTCGTGGTTACTGCTATAATTCATCGAAGTGACTCTATCGGGCTCACTGTTGTAATCTATATAAGCTAATGTTTTGATTGAATAAAGGTACTGATGAGGTGCATGTCATCGGCGGCGCAGGCAGCCAAAACGACGACGGCGTCAAAGGTGTCGGATTGTGCTCAAATTCGGTCGGGAGTTGCGGAACGTGCCTACGACCGATAATCATTGCTATGCCATGACCGGTGATGTATTTTGGGCATCCGAGGTCGTCTGAGGGGCGAAAATGCCAGGTTACTGTCCTGATACACAAAAGTTACTGTTGTATATAAAGGAAGTCACTGTTCTGGTTCATCGTAGATACTGTTATAATTCTTCGTGGTTACTGCTATAATTCATCTAAGTGACTCTTCTAAATCATCGTGCTCACTGTTGTGATCTATAAAAGCTAATGTTTTGATTGAATAAAGGTACTGATGAGGTGCGTGTCATCGGCGGCGCAGGCAGCCAAAACGACGACGGCGTCAAAGGTGTCGGATTGTGCTCAAATTCGGTCGCGAGTTGCGGAACGTGCCTACTACCGATACTCATGGCAATGCCATGACCGGCGATGTATTTTGGGCATCCGAGGTCGTCCGAGGGGCGAAAATGCCAGGTTACTGTCCTGATACACAAAAGTTACTGTTGTATATAAAGGAAGTCACTGTTCTGGTTCATCGTAATTCTTCGTGGTTACTGCTATAATTCATCGAAGTGACTCTATCGGGCTCACTGTTGTAATCTATAAAAGCTAATGTTTTGATTGAATAAAGGTACTGATGAGGTGCATGTCATCGGCGGCGCAGGCAGCCAAAACGACGACGGCGTCAAAGGTGTCGGATTGTGCTCAAATTCGGTCGGGAGTTGCGGAACGTGCCTACGACCGATAATCATTGCTATGCCATGACCGGTGATGTATTTTGGGCATCCGAGGTCGTCTGAGGGGCGAAAATGCCAGGTTACTGTCCTGATACACAAAAGTTACTGTTGTATATAAAGGAAGTCACTGTTCTGGTTCATCGTAGATACTGTTATAATTCTTCGTGGTTACTGCTATAATTCATCGAAGTGACTCTTCTAAATCATCGGGCTCACTGTTGTGATCTATAAAAGCTAATGTTTTGATTGAATAAAGGTACTGATGAGGTGCGTGTCATCGGCGGCGCAGGCAGCCAAAACGACGACGGCGTCAAAGGTGTCGGATTGTGCTCAAATTCGGTCGCGAGTTGCGGAACGTGCCTACTACCGATACTCATGGCAAAGCCATGACCGGCGATGTATTTTGGGCATCCGAGGTCATCCGAGGGGCGAAAATGCCAGGTTACTGTCCTGATACACAAAAGTTCCTGTTGTATATAAAGGAAGTCACTGTTCTGGTTCATCGTAATTCTTCGTGGTTACTGCTATAATTCATCGAAGTGACTCTATCGGGCTCACTGTTGTAATCTATATAAGCTAATGTTTTGATTGAATAAAGGTACTGATGAGGTGCATGTCATCGGCGGCGCAGGCAGCCAAAACGACGACGGCGTCAAAGGTGTCGGATTGTGCTCAAATTCGGTCGGGAGTTGCGGAACGTGCCTACGACCGATAATCATTGCTATGCCATGACCGGTGATGTATTTTGGGCATCCGAGGTCGTCTGAGGGGCGAAAATGCCAGGTTACTGTCCTGATACACAAAAGTTACTGTTGTATATAAAGGAAGTCACTGTTCTGGTTCATCGTAGATACTGTTATAATTCTTCGTGGTTACTGCTATAATTCATCGAAGTGACTCTTCTAAATCATCGGGCTCACTGTTGTGATCTATAAAAGCTAATGTTTTGATTGAATAAAGGTACTGATGAGGTGCGTGTCATCGGCGGCGCAGGCAGCCAAAACGACGACGGCGTCAAAGGTGTCGGATTGTGCTCAAATTCGGTCGCGAGTTGCGGAACGTGCCTAATACCGATACTCATGGCAAAGCCATGACCGGCGATGTATTTTGGGCATCCGAGGTCATCCGAGGGGCGAAAATGCCAGGTTACTGTCCTGATACACAAAAGTTCCTGTTGTATATAAAGGAAGTCACTGTTCTGGTTCATCGTAATTCTTCGTGGTTACTGCTATAATTCATCGAAGTGACTCTATCGGGCTCACTGTTGTAATCTATATAAGCTAATGTTTTGATTGAATAAAGGTACTGATGAGGTGCATGTCATCGGCGGCGCAGGCAGCCAAAACGACGACGGCGTCAAAGGTGTCGGATTGTACTCAAATTCGGTCGGGAGTTGCGGAACGTGCCTACGACCGATAATCATTGCTATGCCATGACCGGTGATGTATTTTGGGCATCCGAGGTCGTCTGAGGGGCGAAAATGCCAGGTTACTGTCCTGATACACAAAAGTTACTGTTGTATATAAAGGAAGTCACTGTTCTGGTTCATCGTAGATACTGTTATAATTCTTCGTGGTTACTGCTATAATTCATCGAAGTGACTCTTCTAAATCATCGGGCTCACTGTTGTGATCTATAAAAGCTAATGTTTTGATTGAATAAAGGTACTGATGAGGTGCGTGTCATCGGCGGCGCAGGCAGCCAAAACGACGACGGCGTCAAAGGTGTCGGATTGTGCTCAAATTCGGTCGCGAGTTGCGGAACGTGCCTACTACCGATACTCATGGCAAAGCCATGACCGGCGATGTATTTTGGGCATCCGAGGTCATCCGAGGGGCGAAAATGCCAGGTTACTGTCCTGATACACAAAAGTTCCTGTTGTATATAAAGGAAGTCACTGTTCTGGTTCATCGTAATTCTTCGTGGTTACTGCTATAATTCATCGAAGTGACTCTATCGGGCTCACTGTTGTAATCTATATAAGCTAATGTTTTGATTGAATAAAGGTACTGATGAGGTGCATGTCATCGGCGGCGCAGGCAGCCAAAACGACGACGGCGTCAAAGGTGTCGGATTGTGCTCAAATTCGGTCGGGAGTTGCGGAACGTGCCTACGACCGATAATCATTGCTATGCCATGACCGGTGATGTATTTTGGGCATCCGAGGTCGTCTGAGGGGCGAAAATGCCAGGTTACTGTCCTGATACACAAAAGTTACTGTTGTATATAAAGGAAGTCACTGTTCTGGTTCATCGTAGATACTGTTATAATTCTTCGTGGTTACTGCTATAATTCATCGAAGTGACTCTTCTAAATCATCGGGCTCACTGTTGTGATCTATAAAAGCTAATGTTTTGATTGAATAAAGGTACTGATGAGGTGCGTGTCATCGGCGGCGCAGGCAGCCAAAACGACGACGGCGTCAAAGGTGTCGGATTGTGCTCAAATTCGGTCGCGAGTTGCGGAACGTGCCTACTACCGATACTCATGGCAAAGCCATGACCGGCGATGTATTTTGGGCATCCGAGGTCATCCGAGGGGCGAAAATGCCAGGTTACTGTCCTGATACACAAAAGTTCCTGTTGTATATAAAGGAAGTCACTGTTCTGGTTCATCGTAATTCTTCGTGGTTACTGCTATAATTCATCGAAGTGACTCTATCGGGCTCACTGTTGTAATCTATATAAGCTAATGTTTTGATTGAATAAAGGTACTGATGAGGTGCATGTCATCGGCGGCGCAGGCAGCCAAAACGACGACGGCGTCAAAGGTGTCGGATTGTGCTCAAATTCGGTCGGGAGTTGCGGAACGTGCCTACGACCGATAATCATTGCTATGCCATGACCGGTGATGTATTTTGGGCATCCGAGGTCGTCTGAGGGGCGAAAATGCCAGGTTACTGTCCTGATACACAAAAGTTACTGTTGTATATAAAGGAAGTCACTGTTCTGGTTCATCGTAGATACTGTTATAATTCTTCGTGGTTACTGCTATAATTCATCGAAGTGACTCTTCTAAATCATCGGGCTCACTGTTGTGATCTATAAAAGCTAATGTTTTGATTGAATAAAGGTACTGATGAGGTGCGTGTCATCGGCGGCGCAGGCAGCCAAAACGACGACGGCGTCAAAGGTGTCGGATTGTGCTCAAATTCGGTCGCGAGTTGCGGAACGTGCCTAATACCGATACTCATGGCAAAGCCATGACCGGCGATGTATTTTGGGCATCCGAGGTCATCCGAGGGGCGAAAATGCCAGGTTACTGTCCTGATACACAAAAGTTCCTGTTGTATATAAAGGAAGTCACTGTTCTGGTTCATCGTAATTCTTCGTGGTTACTGCTATAATTCATCGAAGTGACTCTATCGGGCTCACTGTTGTAATCTATATAAGCTAATGTTTTGATTGAATAAAGGTACTGATGAGGTGCATGTCATCGGCGGCGCAGGCAGCCAAAACGACGACGGCGTCAAAGGTGTCGGATTGTACTCAAATTCGGTCGGGAGTTGCGGAACGTGCCTACGACCGATAATCATTGCTATGCCATGACCGGTGATGTATTTTGGGCATCCGAGGTCGTCTGAGGGGCGAAAATGCCAGGTTACTGTCCTGATACACAAAAGTTACTGTTGTATATAAAGGAAGTCACTGTTCTGGTTCATCGTAGATACTGTTATAATTCTTCGTGGTTACTGCTATAATTCATCGAAGTGACTCTTCTAAATCATCGGGCTCACTGTTGTGATCTATAAAAGCTAATGTTTTGATTGAATAAAGGTACTGATGAGGTGCGTGTCATCGGCGGCGCAGGCAGCCAAAACGACGACGGCGTCAAAGGTGTCGGATTGTGCTCAAATTCGGTCGCGAGTTGCGGAACGTGCCTACTACCGATACTCATGGCAAAGCCATGACCGGCGATGTATTTTGGGCATCCGAGGTCATCCGAGGGGCGAAAATGCCAGGTTACTGTCCTGATACACAAAAGTTCCTGTTGTATATAAAGGAAGTCACTGTTCTGGTTCATCGTAATTCTTCGTGGTTACTGCTATAATTCATCGAAGTGACTCTATCGGGCTCACTGTTGTAATCTATATAAGCTAATGTTTTGATTGAATAAAGGTACTGATGAGGTGCATGTCATCGGCGGCGCAGGCAGCCAAAACGACGACGGCGTCAAAGGTGTCGGATTGTGCTCAAATTCGGTCGGGAGTTGCGGAACGTGCCTACGACCGATAATCATTGCTATGCCATGACCGGTGATGTATTTTGGGCATCCGAGGTCGTCTGAGGGGCGAAAATGCCAGGTTACTGTCCTGATACACAAAAGTTACTGCTGTATATAAAGGAAGTCACTGTTCTGGTTCATCGTAGATACTGTTATAATTCTTCGTGGTTACTGCTATAATTCATCGAAGTGACTCTTCTAAATCATCGGGCTCACTGTTGTGATCTATAAAAGCTAATGTTTTGATTGAATAAAGGTACTGATGAGGTGCGTGTCATCGGCGGCGCAGGCAGCCAAAACGACGACGGCGTCAAAGGTGTCGGATTGTGCTCAAATTCGGTCGCGAGTTGCGGAACGTGCCTACTACCGATACTCATGGCAAAGCCATGACCGGCGATGTATTTTGGGCATCCGAGGTCATCCGAGGGGCGAAAATGCCAGGTTACTGTCCTGATACACAAAAGTTCCTGTTGTATATAAAGGAAGTCACTGTTCTGGTTCATCGTAATTCTTCGTGGTTACTGCTATAATTCATCAAAGTGACTCTATCGGGCTCACTGTTGTAATCTATATAAGCTAATGTTTTGATTGAATAAAGGTACTGATGAGGTGCGTGTCATCGGCGGCGCAGGCAGCCAAAACGACGACGGCGTCAAAGGTGTCGGATTGTGCTCAAATTCGGTCGCGAGTTGCGGAACGTGCCTACTACCGATACTCATGGCAAAGCCATGACCGGCGATGTATTTTGGGCATCCGAGGTCATCCGAGGGGCGAAAATGCCAGGTTACTGTCCTGATACACAAAAGTTCCTGTTGTATATAAAGGAAGTCACTGTTCTGGTTCATCGTAATTCTTCGTGGTTACTGCTATAATTCATCGAAGTGACTCTATAGGGCTCACTGTTGTAATCTATATAAGCTAATGTTTTGATTGAATAAAGGTACTGATGAGGTGCATGTCATCGGCGGCGCAGGCAGCCAAAACGACGACGGCGTCAAAGGTGTCGGATTGTGCTCAAATTCGGTCTGGAGTTGCGGAACGTGCCTACGACCGATAATCATTGCTATGCCATGACCGGTGATGTATTTTGGGCATCCGAGGTCGTCTGAGGGGCGAAAATGCCAGGTTACTGTTCTGATACACAAAAGTTACTGTTGTATATAAAGGAAGTCACTGTTCTGGTTCATCGTAGATACTGTTATAATTCTTCGTGGTTACTGCTATAATTCATCAAAGTGACTCTTCTAAATCATCGGGCTCACTGTTGTGATCTATAAAAGCTAATGTTTTGATTGAATAAAGGTACTGATGAGGTGCGTGTCATCGGCGGCGCAGGCAGCCAAAACGACGACGGCGTCAAAGGTGTCGGATTGTGCTCAAATTCGGTCGCGAGTTGCGGAACGTGCCTACTACCGATACTCATGGCAAAGCCATGACCGGCGATGTATTTTGGGCATCCGAGGTCATCCGAGGGGCGAAAATGCCAGGTTACTGTCCTGATACACAAAAGTTCCTGTTGTATATAAAGGAAGTCACTGTTCTGGTTCATCGTAATTCTTCGTGGTTACTGCTATAATTCATCGAAGTGACTCTATAGGGCTCACTGTTGTAATCTATATAAGCTAATGTTTTGATTGAATAAAGGTACTGATGAGGTGCATGTCATCGGCGGCGCAGGCAGCCAAAACGACGACGGCGTCAAAGGTGTCGGATTGTGCTCAAATTCGGTCTGGAGTTGCGGAACGTGCCTACGACCGATAATCATTGCTATGCCATGACCGGTGATGTATTTTGGGCATCCGAGGTCGTCTGAGGGGCGAAAATGCCAGGTTACTGTTCTGATACACAAAAGTTACTGTTGTATATAAAGGAAGTCACTGTTCTGGTTCATCGTAGATACTGTTATAATTCTTCGTGGTTACTGCTATAATTCATCAAAGTGACTCTTCTAAATCATCGGGCTCACTGTTGTGATCTATAAAAGCTAATGTTTTGATTGAATAAAGGTACTGATGAGGTGCGTGTCATCGGCGGCGCAGGCAGCCAAAACGACGACGGCGTCAAAGGTGTCGGATTGTGCTCAAATTCGGTCGCGAGTTGCGGAACGTGCCTACTACCGATACTCATGGCAATGCCATGACCGGCGATGTATTTTGGGCATCCGAGGTCATCCGAGGGGCGAAAATGCCAGGTTACTGTCCTGATACACAAAAGTTCCTGTTGTATATAAAGGAAGTCATTGTTCTGGTTCATCGTAATTCTTCGTGGTTACTGCTATAATTCATCGAAGTGACTTTATCGGGCTCACTGTTGTAATCTATATAAGCTAATGTTTTGATTAAATAAAGGTACTGATGAGGTGCATGTCATCGGCGGCGCAGGCAGCCAAAACGACGACGGCGTCAAAGGTGTCGGATTGTGCTCAAATTCGGTCGGGAGTTGCGGAACGTGCCTACGACCGATAATCATTGCTATGCCATGACCGGTGATGTATTTTGGGCATCCGAGGTCGTCTGAGGGGCGAAAATGCCAGGTTACTGTCCTGATACACAAAAGTTACTGTTGTATATAAAGGAAGTCACTGTTCTGGTTCATCGTAGATACTGTTTTAATTCTTCGTGGTTACTGCTATAATTCATCTAAGTGACTCTTCTAAATCATCGGGCTCACTGTTGTGATCTATAAAAGCTAATGTTTTGATTGAATAAAGGTACTGATGAGGTGCGTGTCATCGGCGGCGCAGGCAGCCAAAACGACGACGGCGTCAAAGGTGTCGGATTGTGCTCAAATTCGGTCGCGAGTTGCGGAACGTGCCTACTACCGATACTCATGGCAATGCCATGACCGGCGATGTATTTTGGGCATCCGAGGTCATCCGAGGGGCGAAAATGCCAGGTTACTGTCCTGATACACAAAAGTTCCTGTTGTATATAAAGGAAGTCACTGTTCTGGTTCATCGTAATTCTTCGTGGTTACTGCTATAATTCATCGAAGTGACTTTATCGGGCTCACTGTTGTAATCTATATAAGCTAATGTTTTGATTAAATAAAGGTACTGATGAGGTGCATGTCATCGGCGGCGCAGGCAGCCAAAACGACGACGGCGTCAAAGGTGTCGGATTGTGCTCAAATTCGGTCGGGAGTTGCGGAACGTGCCTACGACCGATAATCATTGCTATGCCATGACCGGTGATGTATTTTGGGCATCCGAGGTCGTCTGAGGGGCGAAAATGCCAGGTTACTGTCCTGATACACAAAAGTTACTGCTGTATATAAAGGAAGTCACTGTTCTGGTTCATCGTAGATACTGTTATAATTCTTCGTGGTTACTGCTATAATTCATCGAAGTGACTCTTCTAAATCATCGGGCTCACTGTTGTGATCTATAAAAGCTAATGTTTTGATTGAATAAAGGTACTGATGAGGTGCGTGTCATCGGCGGCGCAGGCAGCCAAAACGACGACGGCGTCAAAGGTGTCGGATTGTGCTCAAATTCGGTCGCGAGTTGCGGAACGTGCCTACTACCGATACTCATGGCAAAGCCATGACCGGCGATGTATTTTGGGCATCCGAGGTCATCCGAGGGGCGAAAATGCCAGGTTACTGTCCTGATACACAAAAGTTCCTGTTGTATATAAAGGAAGTCACTGTTCTGGTTCATCGTAATTCTTCGTGGTTACTGCTATAATTCATCAAAGTGACTCTATCGGGCTCACTGTTGTAATCTATATAAGCTAATGTTTTGATTGAATAAAGGTACTGATGAGGTGCGTGTCATCGGCGGCGCAGGCAGCCAAAACGACGACGGCGTCAAAGGTGTCGGATTGTGCTCAAATTCGGTCGCGAGTTGCGGAACGTGCCTACTACCGATACTCATGGCAAAGCCATGACCGGCGATGTATTTTGGGCATCCGAGGTCATCCGAGGGGCGAAAATGCCAGGTTACTGTCCTGATACACAAAAGTTCCTGTTGTATATAAAGGAAGTCACTGTTCTGGTTCATCGTAATTCTTCGTGGTTACTGCTATAATTCATCGAAGTGACTCTATAGGGCTCACTGTTGTAATCTATATAAGCTAATGTTTTGATTGAATAAAGGTACTGATGAGGTGCATGTCATCGGCGGCGCAGGCAGCCAAAACGACGACGGCGTCAAAGGTGTCGGATTGTGCTCAAATTCGGTCTGGAGTTGCGGAACGTGCCTACGACCGATAATCATTGCTATGCCATGACCGGTGATGTATTTTGGGCATCCGAGGTCGTCTGAGGGGCGAAAATGCCAGGTTACTGTTCTGATACACAAAAGTTACTGTTGTATATAAAGGAAGTCACTGTTCTGGTTCATCGTAGATACTGTTATAATTCTTCGTGGTTACTGCTATAATTCATCAAAGTGACTCTTCTAAATCATCGGGCTCACTGTTGTGATCTATAAAAGCTAATGTTTTGATTGAATAAAGGTACTGATGAGGTGCGTGTCATCGGCGGCGCAGGCAGCCAAAACGACGACGGCGTCAAAGGTGTCGGATTGTGCTCAAATTCGGTCGCGAGTTGCGGAACGTGCCTACTACCGATACTCATGGCAAAGCCATGACCGGCGATGTATTTTGGGCATCCGAGGTCATCCGAGGGGCGAAAATGCCAGGTTACTGTCCTGATACACAAAAGTTCCTGTTGTATATAAAGGAAGTCACTGTTCTGGTTCATCGTAATTCTTCGTGGTTACTGCTATAATTCATCGAAGTGACTCTATAGGGCTCACTGTTGTAATCTATATAAGCTAATGTTTTGATTGAATAAAGGTACTGATGAGGTGCATGTCATCGGCGGCGCAGGCAGCCAAAACGACGACGGCGTCAAAGGTGTCGGATTGTGCTCAAATTCGGTCTGGAGTTGCGGAACGTGCCTACGACCGATAATCATTGCTATGCCATGACCGGTGATGTATTTTGGGCATCCGAGGTCGTCTGAGGGGCGAAAATGCCAGGTTACTGTTCTGATACACAAAAGTTACTGTTGTATATAAAGGAAGTCACTGTTCTGGTTCATCGTAGATACTGTTATAATTCTTCGTGGTTACTGCTATAATTCATCAAAGTGACTCTTCTAAATCATCGGGCTCACTGTTGTGATCTATAAAAGCTAATGTTTTGATTGAATAAAGGTACTGATGAGGTGCGTGTCATCGGCGGCGCAGGCAGCCAAAACGACGACGGCGTCAAAGGTGTCGGATTGTGCTCAAATTCGGTCGCGAGTTGCGGAACGTGCCTACTACCGATACTCATGGCAATGCCATGACCGGCGATGTATTTTGGGCATCCGAGGTCATCCGAGGGGCGAAAATGCCAGGTTACTGTCCTGATACACAAAAGTTCCTGTTGTATATAAAGGAAGTCATTGTTCTGGTTCATCGTAATTCTTCGTGGTTACTGCTATAATTCATCGAAGTGACTTTATCGGGCTCACTGTTGTAATCTATATAAGCTAATGTTTTGATTAAATAAAGGTACTGATGAGGTGCATGTCATCGGCGGCGCAGGCAGCCAAAACGACGACGGCGTCAAAGGTGTCGGATTGTGCTCAAATTCGGTCGGGAGTTGCGGAACGTGCCTACGACCGATAATCATTGCTATGCCATGACCGGTGATGTATTTTGGGCATCCGAGGTCGTCTGAGGGGCGAAAATGCCAGGTTACTGTCCTGATACACAAAAGTTACTGTTGTATATAAAGGAAGTCACTGTTCTGGTTCATCGTAGATACTGTTTTAATTCTTCGTGGTTACTGCTATAATTCATCTAAGTGACTCTTCTAAATCATCGGGCTCACTGTTGTGATCTATAAAAGCTAATGTTTTGATTGAATAAAGGTACTGATGAGGTGCGTGTCATCGGCGGCGCAGGCAGCCAAAACGACGACGGCGTCAAAGGTGTCGGATTGTGCTCAAATTCGGTCGCGAGTTGCGGAACGTGCCTACTACCGATACTCATGGCAATGCCATGACCGGCGATGTATTTTGGGCATCCGAGGTCATCCGAGGGGCGAAAATGCCAGGTTACTGTCCTGATACACAAAAGTTCCTGTTGTATATAAAGGAAGTCACTGTTCTGGTTCATCGTAATTCTTCGTGGTTACTGCTATAATTCATCGAAGTGACTTTATCGGGCTCACTGTTGTAATCTATATAAGCTAATGTTTTGATTAAATAAAGGTACTGATGAGGTGCATGTCATCGGCGGCGCAGGCAGCCAAAACGACGACGGCGTCAAAGGTGTCGGATTGTGCTCAAATTCGGTCGGGAGTTGCGGAACGTGCCTACGACCGATAATCATTGCTATGCCATGACCGGTGATGTATTTTGGGCATCCGAGGTCGTCTGAGGGGCGAAAATGCCAGGTTACTGTCCTGATACACAAAAGTTACTGCTGTATATAAAGGAAGTCACTGTTCTGGTTCATCGTAGATACTGTTATAATTCTTCGTGGTTACTGCTATAATTCATCGAAGTGACTCTTCTAAATCATCGGGCTCACTGTTGTGATCTATAAAAGCTAATGTTTTGATTGAATAAAGGTACTGATGAGGTGCGTGTCATCGGCGGCGCAGGCAGCCAAAACGACGACGGCGTCAAAGGTGTCGGATTGTGCTCAAATTCGGTCGCGAGTTGCGGAACGTGCCTACTACCGATACTCATGGCAAAGCCATGACCGGCGATGTATTTTGGGCATCCGAGGTCATCCGAGGGGCGAAAATGCCAGGTTACTGTCCTGATACACAAAAGTTCCTGTTGTATATAAAGGAAGTCACTGTTCTGGTTCATCGTAATTCTTCGTGGTTACTGCTATAATTCATCAAAGTGACTCTATCGGGCTCACTGTTGTAATCTATATAAGCTAATGTTTTGATTGAATAAAGGTACTGATGAGGTGCGTGTCATCGGCGGCGCAGGCAGCCAAAACGACGACGGCGTCAAAGGTGTCGGATTGTGCTCAAATTCGGTCGCGAGTTGCGGAACGTGCCTACTACCGATACTCATGGCAAAGCCATGACCGGCGATGTATTTTGGGCATCCGAGGTCATCCGAGGGGCGAAAATGCCAGGTTACTGTCCTGATACACAAAAGTTCCTGTTGTATATAAAGGAAGTCACTGTTCTGGTTCATCGTAATTCTTCGTGGTTACTGCTATAATTCATCGAAGTGACTCTATAGGGCTCACTGTTGTAATCTATATAAGCTAATGTTTTGATTGAATAAAGGTACTGATGAGGTGCATGTCATCGGCGGCGCAGGCAGCCAAAACGACGACGGCGTCAAAGGTGTCGGATTGTGCTCAAATTCGGTCTGGAGTTGCGGAACGTGCCTACGACCGATAATCATTGCTATGCCATACCGGTGATGTATTTTGGGCATCCGAGGTCGTCTGAGGGGCGAAAATGCCAGGTTACTGTTCTGATACACAAAAGTTACTGTTGTATATAAAGGAAGTCACTGTTCTGGTTCATCGTAGATACTGTTATAATTCTTCGTGGTTACTGCTATAATTCATCAAAGTGACTCTTCTAAATCATCGGGCTCACTGTTGTGATCTATAAAAGCTAATGTTTTGATTGAATAAAGGTACTGATGAGGTGCGTGTCATCGGCGGCGCAGGCAGCCAAAACGACGACGGCGTCAAAGGTGTCGGATTGTGCTCAAATTCGGTCGCGAGTTGCGGAACGTGCCTACTACCGATACTCATGGCAATGCCATGACCGGCGATGTATTTTGGGCATCCGAGGTCATCCGAGGGGCGAAAATGCCAGGTTACTGTCCTGATACACAAAAGTTCCTGTTGTATATAAAGGAAGTCATTGTTCTGGTTCATCGTAATTCTTCGTGGTTACTGCTATAATTCATCGAAGTGACTTTATCGGGCTCACTGTTGTAATCTATATAAGCTAATGTTTTGATTAAATAAAGGTACTGATGAGGTGCATGTCATCGGCGGCGCAGGCAGCCAAAACGACGACGGCGTCAAAGGTGTCGGATTGTGCTCAAATTCGGTCGGGAGTTGCGGAACGTGCCTACGACCGATAATCATTGCTATGCCATGACCGGTGATGTATTTTGGGCATCCGAGGTCGTCTGAGGGGCGAAAATGCCAGGTTACTGTCCTGATACACAAAAGTTACTGTTGTATATAAAGGAAGTCACTGTTCTGGTTCATCGTAGATACTGTTATAATTCTTCGTGGTTACTGCTATAATTCATCTAAGTGACTCTTCTAAATCATCGGGCTCACTGTTGTGATCTATAAAAGCTAATGTTTTGATTGAATAAAGGTACTGATGAGGTGCGTGTCATCGGCGGCGCAGGCAGCCAAAACGACGACGGCGTCAAAGGTGTCGGATTGTGCTCAAATTCGGTCGCGAGTTGCGGAACGTGCCTACTACCGATACTCATGGCAATGCCATGACCGGCGATGTATTTTGGGCATCCGAGGTCATCCGAGGGGCGAAAATGCCAGGTTACTGTCCTGATACACAAAAGTTCCTGTTGTATATAAAGGAAGTCACTGTTCTGGTTCATCGTAATTCTTCGTGGTTACTGCTATAATTCATCGAAGTGACTTTATCGGGCTCACTGTTGTAATCTATATAAGCTAATGTTTTGATTAAATAAAGGTACTGATGAGGTGCATGTCATCGGCGGCGCAGGCAGCCAAAACGACGACGGCGTCAAAGGTGTCGGATTGTGCTCAAATTCGGTCGGGAGTTGCGGAACGTGCCTACGACCGATAATCATTGCTATGCCATGACCGGTGATGTATTTTGGGCATCCGAGGTCGTCTGAGGGGCGAAAATGCCAGGTTACTGTCCTGATACACAAAAGTTACTGTTGTATATAAAGGAAGTCACTGTTCTGGTTCATCGTAGATACTGTTATAATTCTTCGTGGTTACTGCTATAATTCATCTAAGTGACTCTTCTAAATCATCGGGCTCACTGTTGTGATCTATAAAAGCTAATGTTTTGATTGAATAAAGGTACTGATGAGGTGCGTGTCATCGGCGGCGCAGGCAGCCAAAACGACGACGGCGTCAAAGGTGTCGGATTGTGCTCAAATTCAGTCGCGAGTTGCGGAACGTGCCTACTACCGATACTCATGGCAATGCCATGACCGGCGATGTATTTTGGGCATCCGAGGTCATCCGAGGGGCGAAAATGCCAGGTTACTGTCCTGATACACAAAAGTTCCTGTTGTATATAAAGGAAGTCACTGTTCTGGTTCATCGTAATTCTTCGTGGTTACTGCTATAATTCATCGAAGTGACTCTATCGGGCTCACTGTTGTAATCTATATAAGCTAATGTTTTGATTGAATAAAGGTACTGATGAGGTGCATGTCATCGGCGGCGCAGGCAGCCAAAACGACGACGGCGTCAAAGGTGTCGGATTGTGCTCAAATTCGGTCGGGAGTTGCGGAACGTGCCTACGACCGATAATCATTGCTATGCCATGACCGGTGATGTATTTTGGGCATCCGAGGTCGTCTGAGGGGCGAAAATGCCAGGTTACTGTCCTGATACACAAAAGTTACTGTTGTATATAAAGGAAGTCACTGTTCTGGTTCATCGTAGATACTGTTATAATTCTTCGTGGTTACTGCTATAATTCATCGAAGTGACTCTTCTAAATCATCGGGCTCACTGTTGTGATCTATAAAAGCTAATGTTTTGATTGAATAAAGGTACTGATGAGGTGCGTGTCATCGGCGGCGCAGGCAGCCAAAACGACGACGGCGTCAAAGGTGTCGGATTGTGCTCAAATTCGGTCGCGAGTTGCGGAACGTGCCTACTACCGATACTCATGGCAATGCCATGACCGGCGATGTATTTTGGGCATCCGAGGTCATCCGAGGGGCGAAAATGCCAGGTTACTGTCCTGATACACAAAAGTTCCTGTTGTATATAAAGGAAGTCACTGTTCTGGTTCATCGTAATTCTTCGTGGTTACTGCTATAATTCATCGAAGTGACTTTATCGGGCTCACTGTTGTAATCTATATAAGCTAATGTTTTGATTGAATAAAGGTACTGATGAGGTGCATGTCATCGGCGGCGCAGGCAGCCAAAACGACGACGGCGTCAAAGGTGTCGGATTGTGCTCAAATTCGGTCGGGAGTTGCGGAACGTGCCTACGACCGATAATCATTGCTATGCCATGACCGGTGATGTATTTTGGGCATCCGAGGTCGTCTGAGGGGCGAAAATGCCAGGTTACTGTCCTGATACACAAAAGTTACTGTTGTATATAAAGGAAGTCACTGTTCTGGTTCATCGTAGATACTGTTATAATTCTTCGTGGTTACTGCTATAATTCATCGAAGTGACTCTTCTAAATCATCGGGCTCACTGTTGTGATCTATAAAAGCTAATGTTTTGATTGAATAAAGGTACTGATGAGGTGCGTGTCATCGGCGGCGCAGGCAGCCAAAACGACGACGGCGTCAAAGGTGTCGGATTGTGCTCAAATTCGGTCGCGAGTTGCGGAACGTGCCTACTACCGATACTCATGGCAAAGCCATGACCGGCGATGTATTTTGGGCATCCGAGGTCATCCGAGGGGCGAAAATGCCAGGTTACTGTCCTGATACACAAAAGTTCCTGTTGTATATAAAGGAAGTCACTGTTCTGGTTCATCGTAATTCTTCGTGGTTACTGCTATAATTCATCGAAGTGACTTTATCGGGCTCACTGTTGTAATCTATATAAGCTAATGTTTTGATTAAATAAAGGTACTGATGAGGTGCATGTCATCGGCGGCGCAGGCAGCCAAAACGACGACGGCGTCAAAGGTGTCGGATTGTGCTCAAATTCGGTCGGGAGTTGCGGAACGTGCCTACGACCGATAATCATTGCTATGCCATGACCGGTGATGTATTTTGGGCATCCGAGGTCGTCTGAGGGGCGAAAATGCCAGGTTACTGTCCTGATACACAAAAGTTACTGTTGTATATAAAGGAAGTCACTGTTCTGGTTCATCGTAGATACTGTTATAATTCTTCGTGGTTACTGCTATAATTCATCTAAGTGACTCTTCTAAATCATCGGGCTCACTGTTGTGATCTATAAAAGCTAATGTTTTGATTGAATAAAGGTACTGATGAGGTGCGTGTCATCGGCGGCGCAGGCAGCCAAAACGACGACGGCGTCAAAGGTGTCGGATTGTGCTCAAATTCAGTCGCGAGTTGCGGAACGTGCCTACTACCGATACTCATGGCAATGCCATGACCGGCGATGTATTTTGGGCATCCGAGGTCATCCGAGGGGCGAAAATGCCAGGTTACTGTCCTGATACACAAAAGTTCCTGTTGTATATAAAGGAAGTCACTGTTCTGGTTCATCGTAATTCTTCGTGGTTACTGCTATAATTCATCGAAGTGACTCTATCGGGCTCACTGTTGTAATCTATATAAGCTAATGTTTTGATTGAATAAAGGTACTGATGAGGTGCATGTCATCGGCGGCGCAGGCAGCCAAAACGACGACGGCGTCAAAGGTGTCGGATTGTGCTCAAATTCGGTCGGGAGTTGCGGAACGTGCCTACGACCGATAATCATTGCTATGCCATGACCGGTGATGTATTTTGGGCATCCGAGGTCGTCTGAGGGGCGAAAATGCCAGGTTACTGTCCTGATACACAAAAGTTACTGTTGTATATAAAGGAAGTCACTGTTCTGGTTCATCGTAGATACTGTTATAATTCTTCGTGGTTACTGCTATAATTCATCGAAGTGACTCTTCTAAATCATCGGGCTCACTGTTGTGATCTATAAAAGCTAATGTTTTGATTGAATAAAGGTACTGATGAGGTGCGTGTCATCGGCGGCGCAGGCAGCCAAAACGACGACGGCGTCAAAGGTGTCGGATTGTGCTCAAATTCGGTCGCGAGTTGCGGAACGTGCCTACTACCGATACTCATGGCAATGCCATGACCGGCGATGTATTTTGGGCATCCGAGGTCATCCGAGGGGCGAAAATGCCAGGTTACTGTCCTGATACACAAAAGTTCCTGTTGTATATAAAGGAAGTCACTGTTCTGGTTCATCGTAATTCTTCGTGGTTACTGCTATAATTCATCGAAGTGACTTTATCGGGCTCACTGTTGTAATCTATATAAGCTAATGTTTTGATTGAATAAAGGTACTGATGAGGTGCATGTCATCGGCGGCGCAGGCAGCCAAAACGACGACGGCGTCAAAGGTGTCGGATTGTGCTCAAATTCGGTCGGGAGTTGCGGAACGTGCCTACGACCGATAATCATTGCTATGCCATGACCGGTGATGTATTTTGGGCATCCGAGGTCGTCTGAGGGGCGAAAATGCCAGGTTACTGTCCTGATACACAAAAGTTACTGTTGTATATAAAGGAAGTCACTGTTCTGGTTCATCGTAGATACTGTTATAATTCTTCGTGGTTACTGCTATAATTCATCGAAGTGACTCTTCTAAATCATCGGGCTCACTGTTGTGATCTATAAAAGCTAATGTTTTGATTGAATAAAGGTACTGATGAGGTGCGTGTCATCGGCGGCGCAGGCAGCCAAAACGACGACGGCGTCAAAGGTGTCGGATTGTGCTCAAATTCGGTCGCGAGTTGCGGAACGTGCCTACTACCGATACTCATGGCAAAGCCATGACCGGCGATGTATTTTGGGCATCCGAGGTCATCCGAGGGGCGAAAATGCCAGGTTACTGTCCTGATACACAAAAGTTCCTGTTGTATATAAAGGAAGTCACTGTTCTGGTTCATCGTAATTCTTCGTGGTTACTGCTATAATTCATCGAAGTGACTCTATAGGGCTCACTGTTGTAATCTATATAAGCTAATGTTTTGATTGAATAAAGGTACTGATGAGGTGCATGTCATCGGCGGCGCAGGCAGCCAAAACGACGACGGCGTCAAAGGTGTCGGATTGTGCTCAAATTCGGTCTGGAGTTGCGGAACGTGCCTACGACCGATAATCATTGCTATGCCATGACCGGTGATGTATTTTGGGCATCCGAGGTCGTCTGAGGGGCGAAAATGCCAGGTTACTGTCCTGATACACAAAAGTTACTGTTGTATATAAAGGAAGTCACTGTTCTGGTTCATCGTAGATACTGTTATAATTCTTCGTGGTTACTGCTATAATTCATCGAAGTGACTCTTCTAAATCATCGGGCTCACTGTTGTGATCTATAAAAGCTAATGTTTTGATTGAATAAAGGTACTGATGAGGTGCGTGTCATCGGCGGCGCAGGCAGCCAAAACGACGACGGCGTCAAAGGTGTCGGATTGTGCTCAAATTCGGTCGCGAGTTGCGGAACGTGCCTACTACCGATACTCATGGCAATGCCATGACCGGCGATGTATTTTGGGCATCCGAGGTCATCCGAGGGGCGAAAATGCCAGGTTACTGTCCTGATACACAAAAGTTCCTGTTGTATATAAAGGAAGTCACTGTTCTGGTTCATCGTAATTCTTCGTGGTTACTGCTATAATTCATCGAAGTGACTTTATCGGGCTCACTGTTGTAATCTATATAAGCTAATGTTTTGATTGAATAAAGGTACTGATGAGGTGCATGTCATCGGCGGCGCAGGCAGCCAAAACGACGACGGCGTCAAAGGTGTCGGATTGTGCTCAAATTCGGTCGGGAGTTGCGGAACGTGCCTACGACCGATAATCATTGCTATGCCATGACCGGTGATGTATTTTGGGCATCCGAGGTCGTCTGAGGGGCGAAAATGCCAGGTTACTGTCCTGATACACAAAAGTTACTGTTGTATATAAAGGAAGTCACTGTTCTGGTTCATCGTAGATACTGTTATAATTCTTCGTGGTTACTGCTATAATTCATCGAAGTGACTCTTCTAAATCATCGGGCTCACTGTTGTGATCTATAAAAGCTAATGTTTTGATTGAATAAAGGTACTGATGAGGTGCGTGTCATCGGCGGCGCAGGCAGCCAAAACGACGACGGCGTCAAAGGTGTCGGATTGTGCTCAAATTCGGTCGCGAGTTGCGGAACGTGCCTACTACCGATACTCATGGCAAAGCCATGACCGGTGATGTATTTTGGGCATCCGAGGTCATCCGAGGGGCGAAAATGCCAGGTTACTGTCCTGATACACAAAAGTTCCTGTTGTATATAAAGGAAGTCACTGTTCTGGTTCATCGTAATTCTTCGTGGTTACTGCTATAATTCATCGAAGTGACTCTATCGGGCTCACTGTTGTAATCTATAAAAGCTAATGTTTTGATTGAATAAAGGTACTGATGAGGTGCATGTCATCGGCGGCGCAGGCAGCCAAAACGACGACGGCGTCAAAGGTGTCGGATTGTGCTCAAATTCGGTCGGGAGTTGCGGAACGTGCCTACGACCGATAATCATTGCTATGCCATGACCGGCGATGTATTTTGGGCATCCGAGGTCATCCGAGGGGCGAAAATGCCAGGTTACTGTCCTGATACACAAAAGTTCCTGTTGTATATAAAGGAAGTCACTGTTCTGGTTCATCGTAATTCTTCGTGGTTACTGCTATAATTCATCGAAGTGACTTTATCGGGCTCACTGTTGTAATCTATATAAGCTAATGTTTTGATTGAATAAAGGTACTGATGAGGTGCATGTCATCGGCGGCGCAGGCAGCCAAAACGACGACGGCGTCAAAGGTGTCGGATTGTGCTCAAATTCGGTCGGGAGTTGCGGAACGTGCCTACGACCGATAATCATTGCTATGCCATGACCGGTGATGTATTTTGGGCATCCGAGGTCGTCTGAGGGGCGAAAATGCCAGGTTACTGTCCTGATACACAAAAGTTACTGTTGTATATAAAGGAAGTCACTGTTCTGGTTCATCGTAGATACTGTTATAATTCTTCGTGGTTACTGCTATAATTCATCTAAGTGACTCTTCTAAATCATCGGGCTCACTGTTGTGATCTATAAAAGCTAATGTTTTGATTGAATAAAGGTACTGATGAGGTGCGTGTCATCGGCGGCGCAGGCAGCCAAAACGACGACGGCGTCAAAGGTGTCGGATTGTGCTCAAATTCGGTCGCGAGTTGCGGAACGTGCCTACTACCGATACTCATGGCAAAGCCATGACCGGCGATGTATTTTGGGCATCCGAGGTCATCCGAGGGGCGAAAATGCCAGGTTACTGTCCTGATACACAAAAGTTCCTGTTGTATATAAAGGAAGTCACTGTTCTGGTTCATCGTAATTCTTCGTGGTTACTGCTATAATTCATCGAA
Organism: Salvia hispanica; assembly: GCF_029641045.1. Classification (NCBI taxonomy): domain Eukaryota; kingdom Viridiplantae; phylum Streptophyta; class Magnoliopsida; order Lamiales; family Lamiaceae; genus Salvia; species Salvia hispanica. The sequence continues at coordinate 64,140,255 of NC_142694.1, read as the reverse complement.
GTGACTCTATAGGGCTCACTGTTGTAATCTATATAAGCTAATGTTTTGATTGAATAAAGGTACTGATGAGGTGCATGTCATCGGCGGCGCAGGCAGCCAAAACGACGACGGCGTCAAAGGTGTCGGATTGTGCTCAAATTCGGTCTGGAGTTGCGGAACGTGCCTACGACCGATAATCATTGCTATGCCATGACCGGTGATGTATTTTGGGCATCCGAGGTCGTCTGAGGGGCGAAAATGCCAGGTTACTGTCCTGATACACAAAAGTTACTGTTGTATATAAAGGAAGTCACTGTTCTGGTTCATCGTAGATACTGTTATAATTCTTCGTGGTTACTGCTATAATTCATCGAAGTGACTCTTCTAAATCATCGGGCTCACTGTTGTGATCTATAAAAGCTAATGTTTTGATTGAATAAAGGTACTGATGAGGTGCGTGTCATCGGCGGCGCAGGCAGCCAAAACGACGACGGCGTCAAAGGTGTCGGATTGTGCTCAAATTCGGTCGCGAGTTGCGGAACGTGCCTACTACCGATACTCATGGCAATGCCATGACCGGCGATGTATTTTGGGCATCCGAGGTCATCCGAGGGGCGAAAATGCCAGGTTACTGTCCTGATACACAAAAGTTCCTGTTGTATATAAAGGAAGTCACTGTTCTGGTTCATCGTAATTCTTCGTGGTTACTGCTATAATTCATCGAAGTGACTTTATCGGGCTCACTGTTGTAATCTATATAAGCTAATGTTTTGATTGAATAAAGGTACTGATGAGGTGCATGTCATCGGCGGCGCAGGCAGCCAAAACGACGACGGCGTCAAAGGTGTCGGATTGTGCTCAAATTCGGTCGGGAGTTGCGGAACGTGCCTACGACCGATAATCATTGCTATGCCATGACCGGTGATGTATTTTGGGCATCCGAGGTCGTCTGAGGGGCGAAAATGCCAGGTTACTGTCCTGATACACAAAAGTTACTGTTGTATATAAAGGAAGTCACTGTTCTGGTTCATCGTAGATACTGTTATAATTCTTCGTGGTTACTGCTATAATTCATCGAAGTGACTCTTCTAAATCATCGGGCTCACTGTTGTGATCTATAAAAGCTAATGTTTTGATTGAATAAAGGTACTGATGAGGTGCGTGTCATCGGCGGCGCAGGCAGCCAAAACGACGACGGCGTCAAAGGTGTCGGATTGTGCTCAAATTCGGTCGCGAGTTGCGGAACGTGCCTACTACCGATACTCATGGCAAAGCCATGACCGGCGATGTATTTTGGGCATCCGAGGTCATCCGAGGGGCGAAAATGCCAGGTTACTGTCCTGATACACAAAAGTTCCTGTTGTATATAAAGGAAGTCACTGTTCTGGTTCATCGTAATTCTTCGTGGTTACTGCTATAATTCATCGAAGTGACTCTATCGGGCTCACTGTTGTAATCTATAAAAGCTAATGTTTTGATTGAATAAAGGTACTGATGAGGTGCATGTCATCGGCGGCGCAGGCAGCCAAAACGACGACGGCGTCAAAGGTGTCGGATTGTGCTCAAATTCGGTCGGGAGTTGCGGAACGTGCCTACGACCGATAATCATTGCTATGCCATGACCGGCGATGTATTTTGGGCATCCGAGGTCATCCGAGGGGCGAAAATGCCAGGTTACTGTCCTGATACACAAAAGTTCCTGTTGTATATAAAGGAAGTCACTGTTCTGGTTCATCGTAATTCTTCGTGGTTACTGCTATAATTCATCGAAGTGACTTTATCGGGCTCACTGTTGTAATCTATATAAGCTAATGTTTTGATTGAATAAAGGTACTGATGAGGTGCATGTCATCGGCGGCGCAGGCAGCCAAAACGACGACGGCGTCAAAGGTGTCGGATTGTGCTCAAATTCGGTCGGGAGTTGCGGAACGTGCCTACGACCGATAATCATTGCTATGCCATGACCGGTGATGTATTTTGGGCATCCGAGGTCGTCTGAGGGGCGAAAATGCCAGGTTACTGTCCTGATACACAAAAGTTACTGTTGTATATAAAGGAAGTCACTGTTCTGGTTCATCGTAGATACTGTTATAATTCTTCGTGGTTACTGCTATAATTCATCTAAGTGACTCTTCTAAATCATCGGGCTCACTGTTGTGATCTATAAAAGCTAATGTTTTGATTGAATAAAGGTACTGATGAGGTGCGTGTCATCGGCGGCGCAGGCAGCCAAAACGACGACGGCGTCAAAGGTGTCGGATTGTGCTCAAATTCGGTCGCGAGTTGCGGAACGTGCCTACTACCGATACTCATGGCAATGCCATGACCGGCGATGTATTTTGGGCATCCGAGGTCGTCCGAGGGGCGAAAATGCCAGGTTACTGTCCTGATACACAAAAGTTACTGTTGTATATAAAGGAAGTCACTGTTCTGGTTCATCGTAATTCTTCGTGGTTACTGCTATAATTCATCGAAGTGACTCTATCGGGCTCACTGTTGTAATCTATAAAAGCTAATGTTTTGATTGAATAAAGGTACTGATGAGGTGCATGTCATCGGCGGCGCAGGCAGCCAAAACGACGACGGCGTCAAAGGTGTCGGATTGTGCTCAAATTCGGTCGGGAGTTGCGGAACGTGCCTACGACCGATAATCATTGCTATGCCATGACCGGTGATGTATTTTGGGCATCCGAGGTCGTCTGAGGGGTGAAAATGCCAGGTTACTGTCCTGATACACAAAAGTTACTGTTGTATATAAAGGAAGTCACTGTTCTGGTTCATCGTAGATACTGTTATAATTCTTCGTGGTTACTGCTATAATTCATCGAAGTGACTCTTCTAAATCATCGGGCTCACTGTTGTGATCTATAAAAGCTAATGTTTTGATTGAATAAAGGTACTGATGAGGTGCGTGTCATCGGCGGCGCAGGCAGCCAAAACGACGACGGCGTCAAAGGTGTCGGATTGTGCTCAAATTCGGTCGCGAGTTGCGGAACGTGCCTACTACCGATACTCATGGCAATGCCATGACCGGCGATGTATTTTGGGCATCCGAGGTCATCCGAGGGGCGAAAATGCCAGGTTACTGTCCTGATACACAAAAGTTCCTGTTGTATATAAAGGAAGTCACTGTTCTGGTTCATCGTAATTCTTCGTGGTTACTGCTATAATTCATCGAAGTGACTCTATCGGGCTCACTGTTGTAATCTATATAAGCTAATGTTTTGATTGAATAAAGGTACTGATGAGGTGCATGTCATCGGCGGCGCAGGCAGCCAAAACGACGACGGCGTCAAAGGTGTCGGATTGTGCTCAAATTCGGTCGGGAGTTGCGGAACGTGCCTACGACCGATAATCATTGCTATGCCATGACCGGTGATGTATTTTGGGCATCCGAGGTCGTCTGAGGGGCGAAAATGCCAGGTTACTGTCCTGATACACAAAAGTTACTGTTGTATATAAAGGAAGTCACTGTTCTGGTTCATCGTAGATACTGTTATAATTCTTCGTGGTTACTGCTATAATTCATCTAAGTGACTCTTCTAAATCATCGGGCTCACTGTTGTGATCTATAAAAGCTAATGTTTTGATTGAATAAAGGTACTGATGAGGTGCGTGTCATCGGCGGCGCAGGCAGCCAAAACGACGACGGCGTCAAAGGTGTCGGATTGTGCTCAAATTCGGTCGCGAGTTGCGGAACGTGCCTACTACCGATACTCATGGCAATGCCATGACCGGCGATGTATTTTGGGCATCCGAGGTCGTCCGAGGGGCGAAAATGCCAGGTTACTGTCCTGATACACAAAAGTTACTGTTGTATATAAAGGAAGTCACTGTTCTGGTTCATCGTAATTCTTCGTGGTTACTGCTATAATTCATCGAAGTGACTCTATCGGGCTCACTGTTGTAATCTATAAAAGCTAATGTTTTGATTGAATAAAGGTACTGATGAGGTGCATGTCATCGGCGGCGCAGGCAGCCAAAACGACGACGGCGTCAAAGGTGTCGGATTGTGCTCAAATTCGGTCGGGAGTTGCGGAACGTGCCTACGACCGATAATCATTGCTATGCCATGACCGGTGATGTATTTTGGGCATCCGAGGTCGTCTGAGGGGTGAAAATGCCAGGTTACTGTCCTGATACACAAAAGTTACTGTTGTATATAAAGGAAGTCACTGTTCTGGTTCATCGTAGATACTGTTATAATTCTTCGTGGTTACTGCTATAATTCATCGAAGTGACTCTTCTAAATCATCGGGCTCACTGTTGTGATCTATAAAAGCTAATGTTTTGATTGAATAAAGGTACTGATGAGGTGCGTGTCATCGGCGGCGCAGGCAGCCAAAACGACGACGGCGTCAAAGGTGTCGGATTGTGCTCAAATTCGGTCGCGAGTTGCGGAACGTGCCTACTACCGATACTCATGGCAATGCCATGACCGGCGATGTATTTTGGGCATCCGAGGTCATCCGAGGGGCGAAAATGCCAGGTTACTGTCCTGATACACAAAAGTTCCTGTTGTATATAAAGGAAGTCACTGTTCTGGTTCATCGTAATTCTTCGTGGTTACTGCTATAATTCATCGAAGTGACTCTATCGGGCTCACTGTTGTAATCTATATAAGCTAATGTTTTGATTGAATAAAGGTACTGATGAGGTGCATGTCATCGGCGGCGCAGGCAGCCAAAACGACGACGGCGTCAAAGGTGTCGGATTGTGCTCAAATTCGGTCGGGAGTTGCGGAACGTGCCTACGACCGATAATCATTGCTATGCCATGACCGGTGATGTATTTTGGGCATCCGAGGTCGTCTGAGGGGCGAAAATGCCAGGTTACTGTCCTGATACACAAAAGTTACTGTTGTATATAAAGGAAGTCACTGTTCTGGTTCATCGTAGATACTGTTATAATTCTTCGTGGTTACTGCTATAATTCATCGAAGTGACTCTTCTAAATCATCGGGCTCACTGTTGTGATCTATAAAAGCTAATGTTTTGATTGAATAAAGGTACTGATGAGGTGCGTGTCATCGGCGGCGCAGGCAGCCAAAACGACGACGGCGTCAAAGGTGTCGGATTGTGCTCAAATTCGGTCGCGAGTTGCGGAACGTGCCTACTACCGATACTCATGGCAATGCCATGACCGGCAATGTATTTTGGGCATCCGAGGTCATCCGAGGGGCGAAAATGCCAGGTTACTGTCCTGATACACAAAAGTTCCTGTTGTATATAAAGGAAGTCACTGTTCTGGTTCATCGTAATTCTTCGTGGTTACTGCTATAATTCATCGAAGTGACTTTATCGGGCTCACTGTTGTAATCTATATAAGCTAATGTTTTGATTGAATAAAGGTACTGATGAGGTGCATGTCATCGGCGGCGCAGGCAGCCAAAACGACGACGGCGTCAAAGGTGTCGGATTGTGCTCAAATTCGGTCGGGAGTTGCGGAACGTGCCTACGACCGATAATCATTGCTATGCCATGACCGGTGATGTATTTTGGGCATCCGAGGTCGTCTGAGGGGCGAAAATGCCAGGTTACTGTCCTGATACACAAAAGTTACTGTTGTATATAAAGGAAGTCACTGTTCTGGTTCATCGTAGATACTGTTATAATTCTTCGTGGTTACTGCTATAATTCATCGAAGTGACTCTTCTAAATCATCGGGCTCACTGTTGTGATCTATAAAAGCTAATGTTTTGATTGAATAAAGGTACTGATGAGGTGCGTGTCATCGGCGGCGCAGGCAGCCAAAACGACGACGGCGTCAAAGGTGTCGGATTGTGCTCAAATTCGGTCGCGAGTTGCGGAACGTGCCTACTACCGATACTCATGGCAATGCCATGACCGGCGATGTATTTTGGGCATCCGAGGTCATCCGAGGGGCGAAAATGCCAGGTTACTGTCCTGATACACAAAAGTTCCTGTTGTATATAAAGGAAGTCACTGTTCTGGTTCATCGTAATTCTTCGTGGTTACTGCTATAATTCATCGAAGTGACTTTATCGGGCTCACTGTTGTAATCTATATAAGCTAATGTTTTGATTGAATAAAGGTACTGATGAGGTGCATGTCATCGGCGGCGCAGGCAGCCAAAACGACGACGGCGTCAAAGGTGTCGGATTGTGCTCAAATTCGGTCGGGAGTTGCGGAACGTGCCTACGACCGATAATCATTGCTATGCCATGACCGGTGATGTATTTTGGGCATCCGAGGTCGTCTGAGGGGCGAAAATGCCAGGTTACTGTCCTGATACACAAAAGTTACTGTTGTATATAAAGGAAGTCACTGTTCTGGTTCATCGTAGATACTGTTATAATTCTTCGTGGTTACTGCTATAATTCATCGAAGTGACTCTTCTAAATCATCGGGCTCACTGTTGTGATCTATAAAAGCTAATGTTTTGATTGAATAAAGGTACTGATGAGGTGCGTGTCATCGGCGGCGCAGGCAGCCAAAACGACGACGGCGTCAAAGGTGTCGGATTGTGCTCAAATTCGGTCGCGAGTTGCGGAACGTGCCTACTACCGATACTCATGGCAAAGCCATGACCGGCGATGTATTTTGGGCATCCGAGGTCATCCGAGGGGCGAAAATGCCAGGTTACTGTCCTGATACACAAAAGTTCCTGTTGTATATAAAGGAAGTCACTGTTCTGGTTCATCGTAATTCTTCGTGGTTACTGCTATAATTCATCGAAGTGACTCTATAGGGCTCACTGTTGTAATCTATATAAGCTAATGTTTTGATTGAATAAAGGTACTGATGAGGTGCATGTCATCGGCGGCGCAGGCAGCCAAAACGACGACGGCGTCAAAGGTGTCGGATTGTGCTCAAATTCGGTCTGGAGTTGCGGAACGTGCCTACGACCGATAATCATTGCTATGCCATGACCGGTGATGTATTTTGGGCATCCGAGGTCGTCTGAGGGGCGAAAATGCCAGGTTACTGTCCTGATACACAAAAGTTACTGTTGTATATAAAGGAAGTCACTGTTCTGGTTCATCGTAGATACTGTTATAATTCTTCGTGGTTACTGCTATAATTCATCGAAGTGACTCTTCTAAATCATCGGGCTCACTGTTGTGATCTATAAAAGCTAATGTTTTGATTGAATAAAGGTACTGATGAGGTGCGTGTCATCGGCGGCGCAGGCAGCCAAAACGACGACGGCGTCAAAGGTGTCGGATTGTGCTCAAATTCGGTCGCGAGTTGCGGAACGTGCCTACTACCGATACTCATGGCAATGCCATGACCGGCGATGTATTTTGGGCATCCGAGGTCATCCGAGGGGCGAAAATGCCAGGTTACTGTCCTGATACACAAAAGTTCCTGTTGTATATAAAGGAAGTCACTGTTCTGGTTCATCGTAATTCTTCGTGGTTACTGCTATAATTCATCGAAGTGACTTTATCGGGCTCACTGTTGTAATCTATATAAGCTAATGTTTTGATTGAATAAAGGTACTGATGAGGTGCATGTCATCGGCGGCGCAGGCAGCCAAAACGACGACGGCGTCAAAGGTGTCGGATTGTGCTCAAATTCGGTCGGGAGTTGCGGAACGTGCCTACGACCGATAATCATTGCTATGCCATGACCGGTGATGTATTTTGGGCATCCGAGGTCGTCTGAGGGGCGAAAATGCCAGGTTACTGTCCTGATACACAAAAGTTACTGTTGTATATAAAGGAAGTCACTGTTCTGGTTCATCGTAGATACTGTTATAATTCTTCGTGGTTACTGCTATAATTCATCGAAGTGACTCTTCTAAATCATCGGGCTCACTGTTGTGATCTATAAAAGCTAATGTTTTGATTGAATAAAGGTACTGATGAGGTGCGTGTCATCGGCGGCGCAGGCAGCCAAAACGACGACGGCGTCAAAGGTGTCGGATTGTGCTCAAATTCGGTCGCGAGTTGCGGAACGTGCCTACTACCGATACTCATGGCAAAGCCATGACCGGCGATGTATTTTGGGCATCCGAGGTCATCCGAGGGGCGAAAATGCCAGGTTACTGTCCTGATACACAAAAGTTCCTGTTGTATATAAAGGAAGTCACTGTTCTGGTTCATCGTAATTCTTCGTGGTTACTGCTATAATTCATCGAAGTGACTCTATAGGGCTCACTGTTGTAATCTATATAAGCTAATGTTTTGATTGAATAAAGGTACTGATGAGGTGCATGTCATCGGCGGCGCAGGCAGCCAAAACGACGACGGCGTCAAAGGTGTCGGATTGTGCTCAAATTCGGTCTGGAGTTGCGGAACGTGCCTACGACCGATAATCATTGCTATGCCATGACCGGTGATGTATTTTGGGCATCCGAGGTCGTCTGAGGGGCGAAAATGCCAGGTTACTGTCCTGATACACAAAAGTTACTGTTGTATATAAAGGAAGTCACTGTTCTGGTTCATCGTAGATACTGTTATAATTCTTCGTGGTTACTGCTATAATTCATCGAAGTGACTCTTCTAAATCATCGGGCTCACTGTTGTGATCTATAAAAGCTAATGTTTTGATTGAATAAAGGTACTGATGAGGTGCGTGTCATCGGCGGCGCAGGCAGCCAAAACGACGACGGCGTCAAAGGTGTCGGATTGTGCTCAAATTCGGTCGCGAGTTGCGGAACGTGCCTACTACCGATACTCATGGCAATGCCATGACCGGCGATGTATTTTGGGCATCCGAGGTCATCCGAGGGGCGAAAATGCCAGGTTACTGTCCTGATACACAAAAGTTCCTGTTGTATATAAAGGAAGTCACTGTTCTGGTTCATCATAATTCTTCGTGGTTACTGCTATAATTCATCGAAGTGACTTTATCGGGCTCACTGTTGTAATCTATATAAGCTAATGTTTTGATTGAATAAAGGTACTGATGAGGTGCATGTCATCGGCGGCGCAGGCAGCCAAAACGACGACGGCGTCAAAGGTGTCGGATTGTGCTCAAATTCGGTCGGGAGTTGCGGAACGTGCCTACGACCGATAATCATTGCTATGCCATGACCGGTGATGTATTTTGGGCATCCGAGGTCGTCTGAGGGGCGAAAATGCCAGGTTACTGTCCTGATACACAAAAGTTACTGTTGTATATAAAGGAAGTCACTGTTCTGGTTCATCGTAGATACTGTTATAATTCTTCGTGGTTACTGCTATAATTCATCTAAGTGACTCTTCTAAATCATCGGGCTCACTGTTGTGATCTATAAAAGCTAATGTTTTGATTGAATAAAGGTACTGATGAGGTGCGTGTCATCGGCGGCGCAGGCAGCCAAAACGACGACGGCGTCAAAGGTGTCGGATTGTGCTCAAATTCGGTCGCGAGTTGCGGAACGTGCCTACTACCGATACTCATGGCAATGCCATGACCGGCGATGTATTTTGGGCATCCGAGGTCGTCCGAGGGGCGAAAATGCCAGGTTACTGTCCTGATACACAAAAGTTACTGTTGTATATAAAGGAAGTCACTGTTCTGGTTCATCGTAATTCTTCGTGGTTACTGCTATAATTCATCGAAGTGACTCTATCGGGCTCACTGTTGTAATCTATAAAAGCTAATGTTTTGATTGAATAAAGGTACTGATGAGGTGCATGTCATCGGCGGCGCAGGCAGCCAAAACGACGACGGCGTCAAAGGTGTCGGATTGTGCTCAAATTCGGTCGGGAGTTGCGGAACGTGCCTACGACCGATAATCATTGCTATGCCATGACCGGCGATGTATTTTGGGCATCCGAGGTCATCCGAGGGGCGAAAATGCCAGGTTACTGTCCTGATACACAAAAGTTCCTGTTGTATATAAAGGAAGTCACTGTTCTGGTTCATCGTAATTCTTCGTGGTTACTGCTATAATTCATCGAAGTGACTTTATCGGGCTCACTGTTGTAATCTATATAAGCTAATGTTTTGATTGAATAAAGGTACTGATGAGGTGCATGTCATCGGCGGCGCAGGCAGCCAAAACGACGACGGCGTCAAAGGTGTCGGATTGTGCTCAAATTCGGTCGGGAGTTGCGGAACGTGCCTACGACCGATAATCATTGCTATGCCATGACCGGTGATGTATTTTGGGCATCCGAGGTCGTCTGAGGGGCGAAAATGCCAGGTTACTGTCCTGATACACAAAAGTTACTGTTGTATATAAAGGAAGTCACTGTTCTGGTTCATCGTAGATACTTTTATAATTCTTCGTGGTTACTGCTATAATTCATCTAAGTGACTCTTCTAAATCATCGGGCTCACTGTTGTGATCTATAAAAGCTAATGTTTTGATTGAATAAAGGTACTGATGAGGTGCGTGTCATCGGCGGCGCAGGCAGCCAAAACGACGACGGCGTCAAAGGTGTCGGATTGTGCTCAAATTCGGTCGCGAGTTGCGGAACGTGCCTACTACCGATACTCATGGCAATGCCATGACCGGCGATGTATTTTGGGCATCCGAGGTCGTCCGAGGGGCGAAAATGCCAGGTTACTGTCCTGATACACAAAAGTTACTGTTGTATATAAAGGAAGTCACTGTTCTGGTTCATCGTAATTCTTCGTGGTTACTGCTATAATTCATCGAAGTGACTCTATCGGGCTCACTGTTGTAATCTATAAAAGCTAATGTTTTGATTGAATAAAGGTACTGATGAGGTGCATGTCATCGGCGGCGCAGGCAGCCAAAACGACGACGGCGTCAAAGGTGTCGGATTGTGCTCAAATTCGGTCGGGAGTTGCGGAACGTGCCTACGACCGATAATCATTGCTATGCCATGACCGGTGATGTATTTTGGGCATCCGAGGTCGTCTGAGGGGTGAAAATGCCAGGTTACTGTCCTGATACACAAAAGTTACTGTTGTATATAAAGGAAGTCACTGTTCTGGTTCATCGTAGATACTGTTATAATTCTTCGTGGTTACTGCTATAATTCATCGAAGTGACTCTTCTAAATCATCGGGCTCACTGTTGTGATCTATAAAAGCTAATGTTTTGATTGAATAAAGGTACTGATGAGGTGCGTGTCATCGGCGGCGCAGGCAGCCAAAACGACGACGGCGTCAAAGGTGTCGGATTGTGCTCAAATTCGGTCGCGAGTTGCGGAACGTGCCTACTACCGATACTCATGGCAAAGCCATGACCGGCGATGTATTTTGGGCATCCGAGGTCATCCGAGGGGCGAAAATGCCAGGTTACTGTCCTGATACACAAAAGTTCCTGTTGTATATAAAGGAAGTCACTGTTCTGGTTCATCGTAATTTTTCGTGGTTACTGCTATAATTCATCGAAGTGACTCTATCGGGCTCACTGTTGTAATCTATATAAGCTAATGTTTTGATTGAATAAAGGTACTGATGAGGTGCATGTCATCGGCGGCGCAGGCAGCCAAAACGACGACGGCGTCAAAGGTGTCGGATTGTGCTCAAATTCGGTCGGGAGTTGCGGAACGTGCCTACGACCGATAATCATTGCTATGCCATGACCGGTGATGTATTTTGGGCATCCGAGGTCGTCTGAGGGGCGAAAATGCCAGGTTACTGTCCTGATACACAAAAGTTACTGTTGTATATAAAGGAAGTCACTGTTCTGGTTCATCGTAGATACTGTTATAATTCTTCGTGGTTACTGCTATAATTCATCGAAGTGACTCTTCTAAATCATCGGGCTCACTGTTGTGATCTATAAAAGCTAATGTTTTGATTGAATAAAGGTACTGATGAGGTGCGTGTCATCGGCGGCGCAGGCAGCCAAAACGACGACGGCGTCAAAGGTGTCGGATTGTGCTCAAATTCGGTCGCGAGTTGCGGAACGTGCCTACTACCGATACTCATGGCAATGCCATGACCGGCAATGTATTTTGGGCATCCGAGGTCATCCGAGGGGCGAAAATGCCAGGTTACTGTCCTGATACACAAAAGTTCCTGTTGTATATAAAGGAAGTCACTGTTCTGGTTCATCGTAATTCTTCGTGGTTACTGCTATAATTCATCGAAGTGACTCTATCGGGCTCACTGTTGTAATCTATATAAGCTAATGTTTTGATTGAATAAAGGTACTGATGAGGTGCATGTCATCGGCGGCGCAGGCAGCCAAAACGACGACGGCGTCAAAGGTGTCGGATTGTGCTCAAATTCGGTCGGGAGTTGCGGAACGTGCCTACGACCGATAATCATTGCTATGCCATGACCGGTGATGTATTTTGGGCATCCGAGGTCGTCTGAGGGGCGAAAATGCCAGGTTACTGTCCTGATACACAAAAGTTACTGTTGTATATAAAGGAAGTCACTGTTCTGGTTCATCGTAGATACTGTTATAATTCTTCGTGGTTACTGCTATAATTCATCGAAGTGACTCTTCTAAATCATCGGGCTCACTGTTGTGATCTATAAAAGCTAATGTTTTGATTGAATAAAGGTACTGATGAGGTGCGTGTCATCGGCGGCGCAGGCAGCCAAAACGACGACGGCGTCAAAGGTGTCGGATTGTGCTCAAATTCGGTCGCGAGTTGCGGAACGTGCCTACTACCGATACTCATGGCAATGCCATGACCGGCGATGTATTTTGGGCATCCGAGGTCATCCGAGGGGCGAAAATGCCAGGTTACTGTCCTGATACACAAAAGTTCCTGTTGTATATAAAGGAAGTCACTGTTCTGGTTCATCGTAATTCTTCGTGGTTACTGCTATAATTCATCGAAGTGACTCTATCGGGCTCACTGTTGTAATCTATATAAGCTAATGTTTTGATTGAATAAAGGTACTGATGAGGTGCATGTCATCGGCGGCGCAGGCAGCCAAAACGACGACGGCGTCAAAGGTGTCGGATTGTGCTCAAATTCGGTCGGGAGTTGCGGAACGTGCCTACGACCGATAATCATTGCTATGCCATGACCGGTGATGTATTTTGGGCATCCGAGGTCGTCTGAGGGGCGAAAATGCCAGGTTACTGTCCTGATACACAAAAGTTACTGTTGTATATAAAGGAAGTCACTGTTCTGGTTCATCGTAGATACTGTTATAATTCTTCGTGGTTACTGCTATAATTCATCGAAGTGACTCTTCTAAATCATCGGGCTCACTGTTGTGATCTATAAAAGCTAATGTTTTGATTGAATAAAGGTACTGATGAGGTGCGTGTCATCGGCGGCGCAGGCAGCCAAAACGACGACGGCGTCAAAGGTGTCGGATTGTGCTCAAATTCGGTCGCGAGTTGCGGAACGTGCCTACTACCGATACTCATGGCAAAGCCAAGACCGGCGATGTATTTTGGGCATCCGAGGTCATCCGAGGGGCGAAAATGCCAGGTTACTGTCCTGATACACAAAAGTTCCTGTTGTATATAAAGGAAGTCACTGTTCTGGTTCATCGTAATTCTTCGTGGTTACTGCTATAATTCATCGAAGTGACTCTATAGGGCTCACTGTTGTAATCTATATAAGCTAATGTTTTGATTGAATAAAGGTACTGATGAGGTGCATGTCATCGGCGGCGCAGGCAGCCAAAACGACGACGGCGTCAAAGGTGTCGGATTGTGCTCAAATTCGGTCGGGAGTTGCGGAACGTGCCTACGACCGATAATCATTGCTATGCCATGACCGGTGATGTATTTTGGGCATCCGAGGTCGTCTGAGGGGCGAAAATGCCAGGTTACTGTCCTGATACACAAAAGTTACTGTTGTATATAAAGGAAGTCACTGTTCTGGTTCATCGTAGATACTGTTATAATTCTTCGTGGTTACTGCTATAATTCATCTAAGTGACTCTTCTAAATCATCGGGCTCACTGTTGTGATCTATAAAAGCTAATGTTTTGATTGAATAAAGGTACTGATGAGGTGCGTGTCATCGGCGGCGCAGGCAGCCAAAACGACGACGGCGTCAAAGGTGTCGGATTGTGCTCAAATTCGGTCGCGAGTTGCGGAACGTGCCTACTACCGATACTCATGGCAATGCCATGACCGGCGATGTATTTTGGGCATCCGAGGTCGTCCGAGGGGCGAAAATGCCAGGTTACTGTCCTGATACACAAAAGTTACTGTTGTATATAAAGGAAGTCACTGTTCTGGTTCATCGTAATTCTTCGTGGTTACTGCTATAATTCATCGAAGTGACTCTATCGGGCTCACTGTTGTAATCTATAAAAGCTAATGTTTTGATTGAATAAAGGTACTGATGAGGTGCATGTCATCGGCGGCGCAGGCAGCCAAAACGACGACGGCGTCAAAGGTGTCGGATTGTGCTCAAATTCGGTCGGGAGTTGCGGAACGTGCCTACGACCGATAATCATTGCTATGCCATGACCGGTGATGTATTTTGGGCATCCGAGGTCGTCTGAGGGGTGAAAATGCCAGGTTACTGTCCTGATACACAAAAGTTACTGTTGTATATAAAGGAAGTCACTGTTCTGGTTCATCGTAGATACTGTTATAATTCTTCGTGGTTACTGCTATAATTCATCGAAGTGACTCTTCTAAATCATCGGGCTCACTGTTGTGATCTATAAAAGCTAATGTTTTGATTGAATAAAGGTACTGATGAGGTGCGTGTCATCGGCGGCGCAGGCAGCCAAAACGACGACGGCGTCAAAGGTGTCGGATTGTGCTCAAATTCGGTCGCGAGTTGCGGAACGTGCCTACTACCGATACTCATGGCAAAGCCAAGACCGGCGATGTATTTTGGGCATCCGAGGTCATCCGAGGGGCGAAAATGCCAGGTTACTGTCCTGATACACAAAAGTTCCTGTTGTATATAAAGGAAGTCACTGTTCTGGTTCATCGTAATTCTTCGTGGTTACTGCTATAATTCATCGAAGTGACTCTATAGGGCTCACTGTTGTAATCTATATAAGCTAATGTTTTGATTGAATAAAGGTACTGATGAGGTGCATGTCATCGGCGGCGCAGGCAGCCAAAACGACGACGGCGTCAAAGGTGTCGGATTGTGCTCAAATTCGGTCGGGAGTTGCGGAACGTGCCTACGACCGATAATCATTGCTATGCCATGACCGGTGATGTATTTTGGGCATCCGAGGTCGTCTGAGGGGCGAAAATGCCAGGTTACTGTCCTGATACACAAAAGTTACTGTTGTATATAAAGGAAGTCACTGTTCTGGTTCATCGTAGATACTGTTATAATTCTTCGTGGTTACTGCTATAATTCATCTAAGTGACTCTTCTAAATCATCGGGCTCACTGTTGTGATCTATAAAAGCTAATGTTTTGATTGAATAAAGGTACTGATGAGGTGCGTGTCATCGGTGGCGCAGGCAGCCAAAACGACGACGGCGTCAAAGGTGTCGGATTGTGCTCAAATTCGGTCGGGAGTTGCGGAACGTGCCTACGACCGATAATCATTGCTATGCCATGACCGGTGATGTATTTTGGGCATCCGAGGTCGTCTGAGGGGCGAAAATGCCAGGTTACTGTCCTGATACACAAAAGTTACTGTTGTATATAAAGGAAGTCACTGTTCTGGTTCATCGTAGATACTGTTATAAATCTTCGTGGTTACTGCTATAATTCATCTAAGTGACTCTTCTAAATCATCGGGCTCACTGTTGTGATCTATAAAAGCTAATGTTTTGATTGAATAAAGGTACTGATGAGGTGCGTGTCATCGGCGGCGCAGGCAGCCAAAACGACGACGGCGTCAAAGGTGTCGGATTGTGCTCAAATTCGGTCGCGAGTTGCGGAACGTGCCTACTACCGATACTCATGGCAATGCCATGACCGGCGATGTATTTTGGGCATCCGAGGTCGTCCGAGGGGCGAAAATGCCAGGTTACTGTCCTGATACACAAAAGTTACTGTTGTATATAAAGGAAGTCACTGTTCTGGTTCATCGTAATTCTTCGTGGTTACTGCTATAATTCATCGAAGTGACTCTATCGGGCTCACTGTTGTAATCTATAAAAGCTAATGTTTTGATTGAATAAAGGTACTGATGAGGTGCATGTCATCGGCGGCGCAGGCAGCCAAAACGACGACGGCGTCAAAGGTGTCGGATTGTGCTCAAATTCGGTCGGGAGTTGCGGAACGTGCCTACGACCGATAATCATTGCTATGCCATGACCGGTGATGTATTTTGGGCATCCGAGGTCGTCTGAGGGGCGAAAATGCCAGGTTACTGTCCTGATACACAAAAGTTACTGTTGTATATAAAGGAAGTCACTGTTCTGGTTCATCGTAGATACTGTTATAATTCTTCGTGGTTACTGCTATAATTCATCTAAGTGACTCTTCTAAATCATCGGGCTCACTGTTGTGATCTATAAAAGCTAATGTTTTGATTGAATAAAGGTACTGATGAGGTGCGTGTCATCGGCGGCGCAGGCAGCCAAAACGACGACGGCGTCAAAGGTGTCGGATTGTGCTCAAATTCGGTCGCGAGTTGCGGAACGTGCCTACTACCGATACTCATGGCAATGCCATGACCGGCGATGTATTTTGGGCATCCGAGGTCGTCCGAGGGGCGAAAATGCCAGGTTACTGTCCTGATACACAAAAGTTACTGTTGTATATAAAGGAAGTCACTGTTCTGGTTCATCGTAATTCTTCGTGGTTACTGCTATAATTCATCGAAGTGACTCTATCGGGCTCACTGTTGTAATCTATAAAAGCTAATGTTTTGATTGAATAAAGGTACTGATGAGGTGCATGTCATCGGCGGCGCAGGCAGCCAAAACGACGACGGCGTCAAAGGTGTCGGATTGTGCTCAAATTCGGTCGGGAGTTGCGGAACGTGCCTACGACCGATAATCATTGCTATGCCATGACCGGTGATGTATTTTGGGCATCCGAGGTCGTCTGAGGGGTGAAAATGCCAGGTTACTGTCCTGATACACAAAAGTTACTGTTGTATATAAAGGAAGTCACTGTTCTGGTTCATCGTAGATACTGTTATAATTCTTCGTGGTTACTGCTATAATTCATCGAAGTGACTCTTCTAAATCATCGGGCTCACTGTTGTGATCTATAAAAGCTAATGTTTTGATTGAATAAAGGTACTGATGAGGTGCGTGTCATCGGCGGCGCAGGCAGCCAAAACGACGACGGCGTCAAAGGTGTCGGATTGTGCTCAAATTCGGTCGCGAGTTGCGGAACGTGCCTACTACCGATACTCATGGCAAAGCCAAGACCGGCGATGTATTTTGGGCATCCGAGGTCATCCGAGGGGCGAAAATGCCAGGTTACTGTCCTGATACACAAAAGTTCCTGTTGTATATAAAGGAAGTCACTGTTCTGGTTCATCGTAATTCTTCGTGGTTACTGCTATAATTCATCGAAGTGACTCTATAGGGCTCACTGTTGTAATCTATAAAAGCTAATGTTTTGATTGAATAAAGGTACTGATGAGGTGCGTGTCATCGGCGGCGCAGGCAGCCAAAACGACGACGGCGTCAAAGGTGTCGGATTGTGCTCAAATTCGGTCGCGAGTTGCGGAACGTGCCTACTACCGATACTCATGGCAATGCCATGACCGGCGATGTATTTTGGGCATCCGAGGTCGTCCGAGGGGCGAAAATGCCAGGTTACTGTCCTGATACACAAAAGTTACTGTTGTATATAAAGGAAGTCACTGTTCTGGTTCATCGTAATTCTTCGTGGTTACTGCTATAATTCATCGAAGTGACTCTATCGGGCTCACTGTTGTAATCTATAAAAGCTAATGTTTTGATTGAATAAAGGTACTGATGAGGTGCATGTCATCGGCGGCGCAGGCAGCCAAAACGACGACGGCGTCAAAGGTGTCGGATTGTGCTCAAATTCGGTCGGGAGTTGCGGAACGTGCCTACGACCGATAATCATTGCTATGCCATGACCGGTGATGTATTTTGGGCATCCGAGGTCGTCTGAGGGGCGAAAATGCCAGGTTACTGTCCTGATACACAAAAGTTACTGTTGTATATAAAGGAAGTCACTGTTCTGGTTCATCGTAGATACTGTTATAATTCTTCGTGGTTACTGCTATAATTCATCTAAGTGACTCTTCTAAATCATCGGGCTCACTGTTGTGATCTATAAAAGCTAATGTTTTGATTGAATAAAGGTACTGATGAGGTGCGTGTCATCGGCGGCGCAGGCAGCCAAAACGACGACGGCGTCAAAGGTGTCGGATTGTGCTCAAATTCGGTCGCGAGTTGCGGAACGTGCCTACTACCGATACTCATGGCAATGCCATGACCGGCGATGTATTTTGGGCATCCGAGGTCGTCCGAGGGGCGAAAATGCCAGGTTACTGTCCTGATACACAAAAGTTACTGTTGTATATAAAGGAAGTCACTGTTCTGGTTCATCGTAATTCTTCGTGGTTACTGCTATAATTCATCGAAGTGACTCTATCGGGCTCACTGTTGTAATCTATAAAAGCTAATGTTTTGATTGAATAAAGGTACTGATGAGGTGCATGTCATCGGCGGCGCAGGCAGCCAAAACGACGACGGCGTCAAAGGTGTCGGATTGTGCTCAAATTCGGTCGGGAGTTGCGGAACGTGCCTACGACCGATAATCATTGCTATGCCATGACCGGTGATGTATTTTGGGCATCCGAGGTCGTCTGAGGGGTGAAAATGCCAGGTTACTGTCCTGATACACAAAAGTTACTGTTGTATATAAAGGAAGTCACTGTTCTGGTTCATCGTAGATACTGTTATAATTCTTCGTGGTTACTGCTATAATTCATCGAAGTGACTCTTCTAAATCATCGGGCTCACTGTTGTGATCTATAAAAGCTAATGTTTTGATTGAATAAAGGTACTGATGAGGTGCGTGTCATCGGCGGCGCAGGCAGCCAAAACGACGACGGCGTCAAAGGTGTCGGATTGTGCTCAAATTCGGTCGCGAGTTGCGGAACGTGCCTACTACCGATACTCATGGCAAAGCCAAGACCGGCGATGTATTTTGGGCATCCGAGGTCATCCGAGGGGCGAAAATGCCAGGTTACTGTCCTGATACACAAAAGTTCCTGTTGTATATAAAGGAAGTCACTGTTCTGGTTCATCGTAATTCTTCGTGGTTACTGCTATAATTCATCGAAGTGACTCTATAGGGCTCACTGTTGTAATCTATATAAGCTAATGTTTTGATTGAATAAAGGTACTGATGAGGTGCATGTCATCGGCGGCGCAGGCAGCCAAAACGACGACGGCGTCAAAGGTGTCGGATTGTGCTCAAATTCGGTCGGGAGTTGCGGAACGTGCCTACGACCGATAATCATTGCTATGCCATGACCGGTGATGTATTTTGGGCATCCGAGGTCGTCTGAGGGGCGAAAATGCCAGGTTACTGTCCTGATACACAAAAGTTACTGTTGTATATAAAGGAAGTCACTGTTCTGGTTCATCGTAGATACTGTTATAATTCTTCGTGGTTACTGCTATAATTCATCTAAGTGACTCTTCTAAATCATCGGGCTCACTGTTGTGATCTATAAAAGCTAATGTTTTGATTGAATAAAGGTACTGATGAGGTGCGTGTCATCGGTGGCGCAGGCAGCCAAAACGACGACGGCGTCAAAGGTGTCGGATTGTGCTCAAATTCGGTCGCGAGTTGCGGAACGTGCCTACTACCGATACTCATGGCAATGCCGTGACCGGCGATGTATTTTGGGCATCCGAGGTCGTCCGAGGGGCGAAAATGCCAGGTTACTGTCCTGATACACAAAAGTTACTGTTGTATATAAAGGAAGTCACTGTTCTGGTTCATCGTAATTCTTCGTGGTTACTGCTATAATTCATCGAAGTGACTCTATCGGGCTCACTGTTGTAATCTATAAAAGCTAATGTTTTGATTGAATAAAGGTACTGATGAGGTGCATGTCATCGGCGGCGCAGGCAGCCAAAACGACGACGGCGTCAAAGGTGTCGGATTGTGCTCAAATTCGGTCGGGAGTTGCGGAACGTGCCTACGACCGATAATCATTGCTATGCCATGACCGGTGATGTATTTTGGGCATCCGAGGTCGTCTGAGGGGCGAAAATGCCAGGTTACTGTCCTGATACACAAAAGTTACTGTTGTATATAAAGGAAGTCACTGTTCTGGTTCATCGTAGATACTGTTATAAATCTTCGTGGTTACTGCTATAATTCATCTAAGTGACTCTTCTAAATCATCGGGCTCACTGTTGTGATCTATAAAAGCTAATGTTTTGATTGAATAAAGGTACTGATGAGGTGCGTGTCATCGGCGGCGCAGGCAGCCAAAACGACGACGGCGTCAAAGGTGTCGGATTGTGCTCAAATTCGGTCGCGAGTTGCGGAACGTGCCTACTACCGATACTCATGGCAATGCCATGACCGGCGATGTATTTTGGGCATCCGAGGTCGTCCGAGGGGCGAAAATGCCAGGTTACTGTCCTGATACACAAAAGTTACTGTTGTATATAAAGGAAGTCACTGTTCTGGTTCATCGTAATTCTTCGTGGTTACTGCTATAATTCATCGAAGTGACTCTATCGGGCTCACTGTTGTAATCTATAAAAGCTAATGTTTTGATTGAATAAAGGTACTGATGAGGTGCGTGTCATCGGCGGCGCAGGCAGCCAAAACGACGACGGCGTCAAAGGTGTCGGATTGTGCTCAAATTCGGTCGCGAGTTGCGGAACGTGCCTACTACCGATACTCATGGCAAAGCCAAGACCGGCGATGTATTTTGGGCATCCGAGGTCATCCGAGGGGCGAAAATGCCAGGTTACTGTCCTGATACACAAAAGTTCCTGTTGTATATAAAGGAAGTCACTGTTCTGGTTCATCGTAATTCTTCGTGGTTACTGCTATAATTCATCGAAGTGACTCTATAGGGCTCACTGTTGTAATCTATATAAGCTAATGTTTTGATTGAATAAAGGTACTGATGAGGTGCATGTCATCGGCGGCGCAGGCAGCCAAAACGACGACGGCGTCAAAGGTGTCGGATTGTGCTCAAATTCGGTCGGGAGTTGCGGAACGTGCCTACGACCGATAATCATTGCTATGCCATGACCGGTGATGTATTTTGGGCATCCGAGGTCGTCTGAGGGGCGAAAATGCCAGGTTACTGTCCTGATACACAAAAGTTACTGTTGTATATAAAGGAAGTCACTGTTCTGGTTCATCGTAGATACTGTTATAATTCTTCGTGGTTACTGCTATAATTCATCTAAGTGACTCTTCTAAATCATCGGGCTCACTGTTGTGATCTATAAAAGCTAATGTTTTGATTGAATAAAGGTACTGATGAGGTGCGTGTCATCGGCGGCGCAGGCAGCCAAAACGACGACGGCGTCAAAGGTGTCGGATTGTGCTCAAATTCGGTCGCGAGTTGCGGAACGTGCCTACTACCGATACTCATGGCAATGCCATGACCGGCGATGTATTTTGGGCATCCGAGGTCGTCCGAGGGGCGAAAATGCCAGGTTACTGTCCTGATACACAAAAGTTACTGTTGTATATAAAGGAAGTCACTGTTCTGGTTCATCGTAATTCTTCGTGGTTACTGCTATAATTCATCGAAGTGACTCTATCGGGCTCACTGTTGTAATCTATAAAAGCTAATGTTTTGATTGAATAAAGGTACTGATGAGGTGCATGTCATCGGCGGCGCAGGCAGCCAAAACGACGACGGCGTCAAAGGTGTCGGATTGTGCTCAAATTCGGTCGGGAGTTGCGGAACGTGCCTACGACCGATAATCATTGCTATGCCATGACCGGTGATGTATTTTGGGCATCCGAGGTCGTCTGAGGGGCGAAAATGCCAGGTTACTGTCCTGATACACAAAAGTTACTGTTGTATATAAAGGAAGTCACTGTTCTGGTTCATCGTAGATACTGTTATAAATCTTCGTGGTTACTGCTATAATTCATCTAAGTGACTCTTCTAAATCATCGGGCTCACTGTTGTGATCTATAAAAGCTAATGTTTTGATTGAATAAAGGTACTGATGAGGTGCGTGTCATCGGCGGCGCAGGCAGCCAAAACGACGACGGCGTCAAAGGTGTCGGATTGTGCTCAAATTCGGTCGCGAGTTGCGGAACGTGCCTACTACCGATACTCATGGCAATGCCATGACCGGCGATGTATTTTGGGCATCCGAGGTCGTCCGAGGGGCGAAAATGCCAGGTTACTGTCCTGATACACAAAAGTTACTGTTGTATATAAAGGAAGTCACTGTTCTGGTTCATCGTAATTCTTCGTGGTTACTGCTATAATTCATCGAAGTGACTCTATCGGGCTCACTGTTGTAATCTATAAAAGCTAATGTTTTGATTGAATAAAGGTACTGATGAGGTGCATGTCATCGGCGGCGCAGGCAGCCAAAACGACGACGGCGTCAAAGGTGTCGGATTGTGCTCAAATTCGGTCGGGAGTTGCGGAACGTGCCTACGACCGATAATCATTGCTATGCCATGACCGGTGATGTATTTTGGGCATCCGAGGTCGTCTGAGGGGTGAAAATGCCAGGTTACTGTCCTGATACACAAAAGTTACTGTTGTATATAAAGGAAGTCACTGTTCTGGTTCATCGTAGATACTGTTATAATTCTTCGTGGTTACTGCTATAATTCATCGAAGTGACTCTTCTAAATCATCGGGCTCACTGTTGTGATCTATAAAAGCTAATGTTTTGATTGAATAAAGGTACTGATGAGGTGCGTGTCATCGGCGGCGCAGGCAGCCAAAACGACGACGGCGTCAAAGGTGTCGGATTGTGCTCAAATTCGGTCGCGAGTTGCGGAACGTGCCTACTACCGATACTCATGGCAAAGCCAAGACCGGCGATGTATTTTGGGCATCCGAGGTCATCCGAGGGGCGAAAATGCCAGGTTACTGTCCTGATACACAAAAGTTCCTGTTGTATATAAAGGAAGTCACTGTTCTGGTTCATCGTAATTCTTCGTGGTTACTGCTATAATTCATCGAAGTGACTCTATAGGGCTCACTGTTGTAATCTATATAAGCTAATGTTTTGATTGAATAAAGGTACTGATGAGGTGCATGTCATCGGCGGCGCAGGCAGCCAAAACGACGACGGCGTCAAAGGTGTCGGATTGTGCTCAAATTCGGTCGGGAGTTGCGGAACGTGCCTACGACCGATAATCATTGCTATGCCATGACCGGTGATGTATTTTGGGCATCCGAGGTCGTCTGAGGGGCGAAAATGCCAGGTTACTGTCCTGATACACAAAAGTTACTGTTGTATATAAAGGAAGTCACTGTTCTGGTTCATCGTAGATACTGTTATAATTCTTCGTGGTTACTGCTATAATTCATCTAAGTGACTCTTCTAAATCATCGGGCTCACTGTTGTGATCTATAAAAGCTAATGTTTTGATTGAATAAAGGTACTGATGAGGTGCGTGTCATCGGCGGCGCAGGCAGCCAAACGACGACGGCGTCAAAGGTGTCGGATTGTGCTCAAATTCGGTCGCGAGTTGCGGAACGTGCCTACTACCGATACTCATGGCAATGCCATGACCGGCGATGTATTTTGGGCATCCGAGGTCGTCCGAGGGGCGAAAATGCCAGGTTACTGTCCTGATACACAAAAGTTACTGTTGTATATAAAGGAAGTCACTGTTCTGGTTCATCGTAATTCTTCGTGGTTACTGCTATAATTCATCGAAGTGACTCTATCGGGCTCACTGTTGTAATCTATAAAAGCTAATGTTTTGATTGAATAAAGGTACTGATGAGGTGCATGTCATCGGCGGCGCAGGCAGCCAAAACGACGACGGCGTCAAAGGTGTCGGATTGTGCTCAAATTCGGTCGGGAGTTGCGGAACGTGCCTACGACCGATAATCATTGCTATGCCATGACCGGTGATGTATTTTGGGCATCCGAGGTCGTCTGAGGGGCGAAAATGCCAGGTTACTGTCCTGATACACAAAAGTTACTGTTGTATATAAAGGAAGTCACTGTTCTGGTTCATCGTAGATACTGTTATAATTCTTCGTGGTTACTGCTATAATTCATCGAAGTGACTCTTCTAAATCATCGGGCTCACTGTTGTGATCTATAAAAGCTAATGTTTTGATTGAATAAAGGTACTGATGAGGTGCGTGTCATCGGCGGCGCAGGCAGCCAAAACGACGACGGCGTCAAAGGTGTCGGATTGTGCTCAAATTCGGTCGCGAGTTGCGGAACGTGCCTACTACCGATACTCATGGCAAAGCCAAGACCGGCGATGTATTTTGGGCATCCGAGGTCATCCGAGGGGCGAAAATGCCAGGTTACTGTCCTGATACACAAAAGTTCCTGTTGTATATAAAGGAAGTCACTGTTCTGGTTCATCGTAATTCTTCGTGGTTACTGCTATAATTCATCGAAGTGACTTTATCGGGCTCACTGTTGTAATCTATTTAAGCTAATGTTTTGATTGAATAAAGGTACTGATGAGGTGCATGTCATCGGCGGCGCAGGCAGCCAAAACGACGACGGCGTCAAAGGTGTCGGATTGTGCTCAAATTCGGTCGGGAGTTGCGGAACGTGCCTACGACCGATAATCATTGCAATGCCATGACCGGTGATGTATTTTTGGTATCCGAGGTCGTCTGAGGGGCGAAAATGCCAGGTTACTGTCCTGATACACAAAAGTTACTGTTGTATATAAAGGAAGTCACTGTTCTGGTTCATCGTAGATACTGTTATAATTCTTCGTGGTTACTGCTATAATTCATCGAAGTGACTCTTCTAAATCATCGGGCTCACTGTTGTGATCTATAAAAGCTAATGTTTTGATTGAATAAAGGTACTGATGAGGTGCGTGTCATCGGCGGCGCAGGCAGCCAAAACGACGACGGCGTCAAAGGTGTCGGATTGTGCTCAAATTCGGTCGCGAGTTGCGGAACGTGCCTACTACCGATACTCATGGCAAAGCCAAGACCGGCGATGTATTTTGGGCATCCGAGGTCATCCGAGGGGCGAAAATGCCAGGTTACTGTCCTGATACACAAAAGTTCCTGTTGTATATAAAGGAAGTCACTGTTCTGGTTCATCGTAATTCTTCGTGGTTACTGCTATAATTCATCGAAGTGACTCTATCGGGCTCACTGTTGTAATCTATATAAGCTAATGTTTTGATTGAATAAAGGTACTGATGAGGTGCATGTCATCGGCGGCGCAGGCAGCCAAAACGACGACGGCGTCAAAGGTGTCGGATTGTGCTCAAATTCGGTCGGGAGTTGCGGAACGTGCCTACGACCGATAATCATTGCTATGCCATGACCGGTGATGTATTTTGGGCATCCGAGGTCGTCTGAGGGGCGAAAATGCCAGGTTACTGTCCTGATACACAAAAGTTACTGTTGTATATAAAGGAAGTCACTGTTCTGGTTCATCGTAGATACTGTTATAATTCTTCGTGGTTACTGCTATAATTCATCGAAGTGACTCTTCTAAATCATCGGGCTCACTGTTGTGATCTATAAAAGCTAATGTTTTGATTGAATAAAGGTACTGATGAGGTGCGTGTCATCGGCGGCGCAGGCAGCCAAAACGACGACGGCGTCAAAGGTGTCGGATTGTGCTCAAATTCGGTCGCGAGTTGCGGAACGTGCCTACTACCGATACTCATGGCAATGCCATGACCGGCAATGTATTTTGGGCATCCGAGGTCATCCGAGGGGCGAAAATGCCAGGTTACTGTCCTGATACACAAAAGTTCCTGTTGTATATAAAGGAAGTCACTGTTCTGGTTCATCGTAATTCTTCGTGGTTACTGCTATAATTCATCGAAGTGACTTTATCGGGCTCACTGTTGTAATCTATATAAGCTAATGTTTTGATTGAATAAAGGTACTGATGAGGTGCATGTCATCGGCGGCGCAGGCAGCCAAAACGACGACGGCGTCAAAGGTGTCGGATTGTGCTCAAATTCGGTCGGGAGTTGCGGAACGTGCCTACGACCGATAATCATTGCTATGCCATGACCGGTGATGTATTTTGGGCATCCGAGGTCGTCTGAGGGGCGAAAATGCCAGGTTACTGTCCTGATACACAAAAGTTACTGTTGTATATAAAGGAAGTCACTGTTCTGGTTCATCGTAGATACTGTTATAATTCTTCGTGGTTACTGCTATAATTCATCGAAGTGACTCTTCTAAATCATCGGGCTCACTGTTGTGATCTATAAAAGCTAATGTTTTGATTGAATAAAGGTACTGATGAGGTGCGTGTCATCGGCGGCGCAGGCAGCCAAAACGACGACGGCGTCAAAGGTGTCGGATTGTGCTCAAATTCGGTCGCAAGTTGCGGAACGTGCCTACTACCGATACTCATGGCAATGCCATGACCGGCAATGTATTTTGGGCATCCGAGGTCATCCGAGGGGCGAAAATGCCAGGTTACTGTCCTGATACACAAAAGTTCCTGTTGTATATAAAGGAAGTCACTGTTCTGGTTCATCGTAATTCTTCGTGGTTACTGCTATAATTCATCGAAGTGACTTTATCGGGCTCACTGTTGTAATCTATATAAGCTAATGTTTTGATTGAATAAAGGTACTGATGAGGTGCATGTCATCGGCGGCGCAGGCAGCCAAAACGACGACGGCGTCAAAGGTGTCGGATTGTGCTCAAATTCGGTCGGGAGTTGCGGAACGTGCCTACGACCGATAATCATTGCTATGCCATGACCGGTGATGTATTTTGGGCATCCGAGGTCGTCTGAGGGGCGAAAATGCCAGGTTACTGTCCTGATACACAAAAGTTACTGTTGTATATAAAGGAAGTCACTGTTCTGGTTCATCGTAGATACTGTTATAATTCTTCGTGGTTACTGCTATAATTCATCTAAGTGACTCTTCTAAATCATCGGGCTCACTGTTGTGATCTATAAAAGCTAATGTTTTGATTGAATAAAGGTACTGATGAGGTGCGTGTCATCGGCGGCGCAGGCAGCCAAAACGACGACGGCGTCAAAGGTGTCGGATTGTGCTCAAATTCGGTCGCGAGTTGCGGAATGTGCCTACTACCGATACTCATGGCAATGCCATGACCGGCGACGTATTTTGGGCATCCGAGGTCATCCGAGGGGCGAAAATGCCAGGTTACTGTCCTGATACACAAAAGTTCCTGTTGTATATAAAGGAAGTCACTGTTCTGGTTCATCGTAATTCTTCGTGGTTACTGCTATAATTCATCGAAGTGACTTTATCGGGCTCACTGTTGTAATCTATTTAAGCTAATGTTTTGATTGAATAAAGGTACTGATGAGGTGCATGTCATCGGCGGCGCAGGCAGCCAAAACGACGACGGCGTCAAAGGTGTCGGATTGTGCTCAAATTCGGTCGGGAGTTGCGGAACGTGCCTACGACCGATAATCATTGCAATGCCATGACCGGTGATGTATTTTTGGTATCCGAGGTCGTCTGAGGGGCGAAAATGCCAGGTTACTGTCCTGATACACAAAAGTTACTGTTGTATATAAAGGAAGTCACTGTTCTGGTTCATCGTAGATACTGTTATAATTCTTCGTGGTTACTGCTATAATTCATCTAAGTGACTCTTCTAAATCATCGGGCTCACTGTTGTGATCTATAAAAGCTAATGTTTTGATTGAATAAAGGTACTGATGAGGTGCGTGTCATCGGCGGCGCAGGCAGCCAAAACGACGACGGCGTCAAAGGTGTCGGATTGTGCTCAAATTCGGTCGCGAGTTGCGGAACGTGCCTACTACCGATACTCATGGCAATGCCATGACCGGCGATGTATTTTTGGCATCCGAGGTCGTCCGAGGGGCGAAAATGCCAGGTTACTGTCCTGATACACAAAAGTTACTGTTGTATATAAAGGAAGTCACTGTTCTGGTTCATCGTAATTCTTCGTGGTTACTGCTATAATTCATCGAAGTGACTCTATCGGGCTCACTGTTGTAATCTATAAAAGCTAATGTTTTGATTGAATAAAGGTACTGATGAGGTGCATGTCATCGGCGGCGCAGGCAGCCAAAACGACGAAGGCGTCAAAGGTGTCGGATTGTGCTCAAATTCGGTCAGGAGTTGCGGAACGTGCCTACGAACGATAATCATTGCTATGCCATGACCGGTGATGTATTTTGGGCATCCGAGGTCGTCTGAGGGGCGAAAATGCCAGGTTACTGTCCTGATACACAAAAGTTACTGTTGTATATAAAGGAAGTCACTGTTCTGGTTCATCGTAGATACTGTTATAATTCTTCGTGGTTACTGCTATAATTCATTGAAGTGACTCTTCTAAATCATCGGGCTCACTGTTGTGATCTATAAAAGCTAATGTTTTGATTGAATAAAGGTACTGATGAGGTGCGTGTCATCGGCGGCGCAGGCAGCCAAAATGACGACGGCGTCAAAGGTGTCGGATTGTGCTCAAATTCGGTCGCGAGTTGCGGAACGTGCCTACTACCGATACTCATGGCAAAGCCATGACCGGCGATGTATTTTGGGCATCCGAGGTCGTCTGAGGGGCGAAAATGCCAGGTTACTATCCTGATACACAAAAGTTACTGTTGTATATAAAGGAAGTCACTGTTCTGGTTCATCGTAGATACTGTTATAATTCTTCGTGGTTACTGCTATAATTCATCGAAGTGACTCTTCTAAATCATCGGGCTCACTGTTGTGATCTATAAAAGCTAATGTTTTGATTGAATAAAGGTACTGATGAGGTGCGTGTCATCAGCGGCGCAGGCAGCCAAAACGACGACGGCGTCAAAGGTGTCGGATTGTGCTCAAATTCGGTCGCGAGTTGCGGAACGTGCCTACTACCGATACTCATGGCAATGCCATGACCGGCGATGTATTTTGGGCATCCGAGGTCATCCGAGGGGCGAAAATGCCAGGTTACTGTCCTGATACACAAAAGTTCCTGTTGTATATAAAGGAAGTCACTGTTCTGGTTCATCGTAATTCTTCGTGGTTACTGCTATAATTCATCGAAGTGACTTTATCGGGCTCACTGTTGTAATCTATATAAGCTAATGTTTTGATTGAATAAAGGTACTGATGAGGTGCATGTCATCGGCGGCGCAGGCAGCCAAAACGACGACGGCGTCAAAGGTGTCGGATTGTGCTCAAATTCGGTCGGGAGTTGCGGAACGTGCCTACGACCGATAATCATTGCTATGCCATGACCGGTGATGTATTTTGGGCATCCGAGGTCGTCTGAGGGGCGAAAATGCCAGGTTACTGTCCTGATACACAAAAGTTACTGTTGTATATAAAGGAAGTCACTGTTCTGGTTCATCGTAGATACTGTTATAATTCTTCGTGGTTACTGCTATAATTCATCTAAGTGACTCTTCTAAATCATCGGGCTCACTGTTGTAATCTATAAAAGCTAATGTTTTGATTGAATAAAGGTACTGATGAGGTGCGTGTCATCGGCGGCGCAGGCAGCCAAAACGACGACGGCGTCAAAGGTGTCGGATTGTGCTCAAATTCGGTCGCGAGTTGCGGAACGTGCCTACTACCGATACTCATGGCAATGCCATGACCGGCGATGTATTTTTGGCATCCGAGGTCGTCCGAGGGGCGAAAATGCCAGGTTACTGTCCTGATACACAAAAGTTACTGTTGTATATAAAGGAAGTCACTGTTCTGGTTCATCGTAATTCTTCGTGGTTACTGCTATAATTCATCGAAGTGACTCTATCGGGCTCACTGTTGTAATCTATAAAAGCTAATGTTTTGATTGAATAAAGGTACTGATGAGGTGCATGTCATCGGCGGCGCAGGCAGCCAAAACGACGACGGCGTCAAAGGTGTCGGATTGTGCTCAAATTCGGTCAGGAGTTGCGGAACGTGCCTACGAACGATAATCATTGCTATGCCATGACCGGTGATGTATTTTGGGCATCCGAGGTCGTCTGAGGGGCGTAAATGCCAGGTTACTGTCCTGATACACAAAAGTTACTGTTGTATATAAAGGAAGTCACTGTTCTGGTTCATCGTAGATACTGTTATAATTCTTCGTGGTTACTGCTATAATTCATTGAAGTGACTCTTCTAAATCATCGGGCTCACTGTTGTGATCTATAAAAGCTAATGTTTTGATTGAATAAAGGTACTGATGAGGTGCGTGTCATCGGCGGCGCAGGCAGCCAAAACGACGACGGCGTCAAAGGTGTCGGATTGTGCTCAAATTCGGTCGCGAGTTGCGGAACGTGCCTACTACCGATACTCATGGCAAAGCCATGACCGGCGATGTATTTTGGGCATCCGAGGTCGTCTGAGGGGCGAAAATGCCAGGTTACTGTCCTGATACACAAAAGTTACTGTTGTATATAAAGGAAGTCACTGTTCTGGTTCATCGTAGATACTGTTATAATTCTTCGTGGTTACTGCTATAATTCATCGAAGTGACTCTTCTAAATCATCGGGCTCACTGTTGTGATCTATAAAAGCTAATGTTTTGATTGAATAAAGGTACTGATGAGGTGCGTGTCATCGGCGGCGCAGGCAGCCAAAACGACGACGGCGTCAAAGGTGTCGGATTGTGCTCAAATTCGGTCGCGAGTTGCGGAACGTGCCTACTACCGATACTCATGGCAATGCCATGACCGGCGATGTATTTTGGGCATTCGAGGTCATCCGAGGGGCGAAAATGCCAGGTTACTGTCCTGATACACAAAAGTTCCTGTTGTATATAAAGGAAGTCACTGTTCTGGTTCATCGTAATTCTTCGTGGTTACTGCTATAATTCATCGAAGTGACTTTATCGGGCTCACTGTTGTAATCTATATAAGCTAATGTTTTGATTGAATAAAGGTACTGATGAGGTGCATGTCATCGGCGGCGCAGGCAGCCAAAACGACGACGGCGTCAAAGGTGTCGGATTGTGCTCAAATTCGGTCGGGAGTTGCGGAACGTGCCTACGACCGATAATCATTGCTATGCCATGACCGGTGATGTATTTTGGGCATCCGAGGTCGTCTGAGGGGCGAAAATGCCAGGTTACTGTCCTGATACACAAAAGTTACTGTTGTATATAAAGGAAGTCACTGTTCTGGTTCATCGTAGATACTGTTATAATTCTTCGTGGTTACTGCTATAATTCATCTAAGTGACTCTTCTAAATCATCGGGCTCACTGTTGTGATCTATAAAAGCTAATGTTTTGATTGAATAAAGGTACTGATGAGGTGCGTGTCATCGGCGGCGCAGGCAGCCAAAACGACGACGGCGTCAAAGGTGTCGGATTGTGCTCAAATTCGGTCGCGAGTTGCGGAACGTGCCTACTACCGATACTCATGGCAATGCCATGACCGGCGATGTATTTTTGACATCCGAGGTCGTCCGAGGGGCGAAAATGCCAGGTTACTGTCCTGATACACAAAAGTTACTGTTGTATATAAAGGAAGTCACTGTTCTGGTTCATCGTAATTCTTCGTGGTTACTGCTATAATTCATCGAAGTGACTCTATCGGGCTCACTGTTGTAATCTATAAAAGCTAATGTTTTGATTGAATAAAGGTACTGATGAGGTGCATGTCATCGGCGGCGCAGGCAGCCAAAACGACGACGGCGTCAAAGGTGTCGGATTGTGCTCAAATTCGGTCAGGAGTTGCGGAACGTGCCTACGAACGATAATCATTGCTTTGCCATGACCGGTGATGTATTTTGGGCATCCGAGGTTGTCTGAGGGGCGAAAATGCCAGGTTACTGTCCTGATACACAAAAGTTACTGTTGTATATAAAGGAAGTCACTGTTCTGGTTCATCGTAGATACTGTTATAATTCTTCGTGGTTACTGCTATAATTCATTGAAGTGACTCTTCTAAATCATCGGGCTCACTGTTGTGATCTATAAAAGCTAATGTTTTGATTGAATAAAGGTACTGATGAGGTGCGTGTCATCGGCGGCGCAGGCAGCCAAAACGACGACGGCGTCAAAGGTGTCGGATTGTGCTCAAATTCGGTCGCGAGTTGCGGAACGTGCCTACTACCGATACTCATGGCAAAGCCATGACCGGCGATGTATTTTGGGCATCCGAGGTCGTCTGAGGGGCGAAAATGCCAGGTTACTGTCCTGATACACAAAAGTTACTGTTGTATATAAAGGAAGTCACTGTTCTGGTTCATCGTAGATACTGTTATAATTCTTCGTGGTTACTGCTATAATTCATCGAAGTGACTCTTCTAAATCATCGGGCTCACTGTTGAGATCTATAAAAGCTAATGTTTTGATTGAATAAAGGTACTGATGAGGTGCGTGTCATCGGCGGCGCAGGCAGCCAAAACGACGACGGCGTCAAAGGTGTCGGATTGTGCTCAAATTCGGTCGCGAGTTGCGGAACGTGCCTACTACCGATACTCATGGCAATGCCATGACCGGCGATGTATTTTGGGCATCCGAGGTCGTCCGAGGGGCGAAAATGCCAGGTTACTGTCCTGATACACAAAAGTTCCTGTTGTATATAAAGGAAGTCACTGTTCTGGTTCATCGTAATTCTTCGTGGTTACTGCTATAATTCATCGAAGTGACTTTATCGGGCTCACTGTTGTAATCTATATAAGCTAATGTTTTGATTGAATAAAGGTACTGATGAGGTGCATGTCATCGGCGGCGCAGGCAGCCAAAACGACGACGGCGTCAAAGGTGTCGGATTGTGCTCAAATTCGGTCGGGAGTTGCGGAACGTGCCTACGACCGATAATCATCGCTATGCCATGACCGGTGATGTATTTTGGGCATCCGAGGTCGTCTGAGGGGCGAAAATGCCAGGTTACTGTCCTGATACACAAAAGTTACTGTTGTATATAAAGGAAGTCACTGTTCTGGTTCATCGTAATTCTTCGTGGTTACTGCTATAATTCATCGAAGTGACTTTATCGGGCTCACTGTTGTAATCTATATAAGCTAATGTTTTGATTGAATAAAGGTACTGATGAGGTGCGTGTCATCGGCGGCGCAGGCAGCCAAAACGACGACGGCGTCAAAGGTGTCGGATTGTGCTCAAATTCGGTCGGGAGTTGCGGAACGTGCATACGAACGATAATCATTGCTATGCCATGACCGGTGATGTATTTTGGGCATCCGAGGTCGTCTGAGGGGCGAAAATGCCAGGTTACTGTCCTGATACACAAAAGTTACTGTTGTATATAAAGGAAGTCACTGTTCTGGTTCATCGTAGATACTGTTATAATTCTTCGTGGTTACTGCTATAATTCATCGAAGTGACTCTTCTAAATCATCGGGCTCACTGTTGTGATCTATAAAAGCTAATGTTTTGATTGAATAAAGGTACTGATGAGGTGCGTGTCATCGGCGGCGCAGGCAGCCAAAACGACGACGGCGTCAAAGGTGTCGGATTGTGCTCAAATTCGGTCGCGAGTTGCGGAACGTGCCTACTACCGATACTCATGGCAAAGCCATGACCGGCGATGTATTTTGGGCATCCGAGGTCGTATGAGGGGCGAAAATGCCAGGTTACTGTCCTGATACACAAAAGTTACTGTTGTATATAAAGGAAGTCACTGTTCTGGTTCATCGTAATTCTTCGTGGTTACTGCTATAATTCATCGAAGTGACTTTATCGGGCTCACTGTTGTAATCTATATAAGCTAATGTTTTGATTGAATAAAGGTACTGATGAGGTGCATGTCATCGGCGGCGCAGGCAGCCAAAACGACGACGGCGTCAAAGGTGTCGGATTGTGCTCAAATTCGGTCGGGAGTTGCGGAACGTGCCTACGACCGATAATCATTGCTATGCCATGACCTGTGATGTATTTTGGGCATCCGAGGTCGTCTGAGGGGCGAAAATGCCAGGTTACTGTCCTGATACACAAAAGTTACTGTTGTATATAAAGGAAGTCACTGTTCTGGTTCATCGTAGATACTGTTATAATTCTTCGTGGTTACTGCTATTATTCATCTAAGTGACTCTTCTAAATCATCGGGCTCACTGTTGTGATCTATAAAAGCTAATGTTTTGATTGAATAAAGGTACTGATGAGGTGCGTGTCATCGGCGGCGCAGGCAGCCAAAACGACGACGGCGTCAAAGGTGTCGGATTGTGCTCAAATTCGGTCGGGAGTTGCGGAACGTGCCTACGACCGATAATCATTGCTATGCCATGACCGGTGATGTATTTTGGGCATCCGAGGTCGTCTGAGGGGTGAAAATGCCAGGTTACTGTCCTGATACACAAAAGTTACTGTTGTATATAAAGGAAGTCACTGTTCTGGTTCATCGTAGATACTGATATAATTCTTCGTGGTTACTGCTATAATTCATCGAAGTGACTCTTCTAAATCATCGGGCTCACTGTTGTGATCTATAAAAGCTAATGTTTTGATTGAATAAAGGTACTGATGAGGTGCGTGTCATCGGCGGCGCAGGCAGCCAAAACGACGACGGCGTCAAAGGTGTCGGATTGTGCTCAAATTCGGTCGCGAGTTGCGGAACGTGCCTACTACCGATACTCATGGCAATGCCATGACCGGCGATGTATTTTGGGCATCCGAGGTCATCCGAGGGGCGAAAATGCCAGGTTACTGTCCTGATACACAAAAGTTCCTGTTGTATATAAAGGAAGTCACTGTTCTGGTTCATCGTAATTCTTCGTGGTTACTGCTATAATTCATCGAAGTGACTTTATCGGGCTCACTGTTGTAATCTATATAAGCTAATGTTTTGATTGAATAAAGGTACTGATGAGGTGCATGTCATCGGCGGCGCAGGCAGCCAAAACGACGACGGCGTCAAAGGTGTCGGATTGTGCTCAAATTCGGTCGGGAGTTGCGGAACGTGCCTACGACCGATAATCATTGCTATGCCATGACCTGTGATGTATTTTGGGCATCCGAGGTCGTCTGAGGGGCGAAAATGCCAGGTTACTGTCCTGATACACAAAAGTTACTGTTGTATATAAAGGAAGTCACTGTTCTGGTTCATCGTAGATACTGTTATAATTCTTCGTGGTTACTGCTATAATTCATCTAAGTGACTCTTCTAAATCATCGGGCTCACTGTTGTGATCTATAAAAGCTAATGTTTTGATTGAATAAAGGTACTGATGAGGTGCGTGTCATCGGCGGCGCAGGCAGCCAAAACGACGACGGCGTCAAAGGTGTCGGATTGTGCTCAAATTCGGTCGGGAGTTGCGGAACGTGCCTACGACCGATAATCATTGCTATGCCATGACCGGTGATGTATTTTGGGCATCCGAGGTCGTCTGAGGGGTGAAAATGCCAGGTTACTGTCCTGATACACAAAAGTTACTGTTGTATATAAAGGAAGTCACTGTTCTGGTTCATCGTAGATACTGATATAATTCTTCGTGGTTACTGCTATAATTCATCGAAGTGACTCTTCTAAATCATCGGGCTCACTGTTGTGATCTATAAAAGCTAATGTTTTGATTGAATAAAGGTACTGATGAGGTGCGTGTCATCGGCGGCGCAGGCAGCCAAAACGACGACGGCGTCAAAGGTGTCGGATTGTGCTCAAATTCGGTCGCGAGTTGCGGAACGTGCCTACTACCGATACTCATGGCAATGCCATGACCGGCGATGTATTTTGGGCATCCGAGGTCGTCCGAGGGGCGAAAATGCCAGGTTACTGTCCTGATACACAAAAGTTCCTGTTGTATATAAAGGAAGTCACTGTTCTGGTTCATCGTAATTCTTCGTGGTTACTGCTATAATTCATCGAAGTGACTCTATCGGGCTCACTGTTGTAATCTATATAAGCTAATGTTTTGATTGAATAAAGGTACTGATGAGGTGCATGTCATTGGCGGCGCAGGCAGCCAAAACGACGACGGCGTCAAAGGTGTCAGATTGTGCTCAAATTCGGTCGGGAGTTGCGGAACGTGCCTACGACCGATAATCATTGCAATGCCATGACCGGTGATGTATTTTTGGTATCCGAGGTCGTCTGAGGGGCGAAAATGCCAGGTTACTGTGCTGATACACAAAAGTTACTGTTGTATATAAAGGAAGTCACTGTTCTGGTTCATCGTAGATACTGTTATAATTCTTCGTGGTTACTGCTATAATTCATCGAAGTGACTCTTCTAAATCATCGGGCTCACTGTTGTGATCTATAAAAGCTAATGTTTTGATTGAATAAAGGTACTGATGAGGTGCGTGTCATCGGCGGCGCAGGCAGCCAAAACGACGACGGCGTCAAAGGTGTCGGATTGTGCTCAAATTCGGTCGCGAGTTGCGGAACGTGCCTACTACCGATACTCATGGCAATGCCATGACCGGCGATGTATTTTGGGCATCCGAGGTCATCCAAGGGGCGAAAATGCCAGGTTACTGTCCTGATACACAAAAGTTCCTGTTGTATATAAAGGAAGTCACTGTTCTGGTTCATCGTAGATACTGTTATAATTCTTCGTGCTTACTGCTATAATTCATCTAAGTGACTCTTCTAAATCATCGGGCTCACTGTTGTGATCTATAAAAGCTAATGTTTTGATTGAATAAAGGTACTGATGAGGTGCGTGTCATCAGCGGCGCAGGCAGCCAAAACGACGACGGCGTCAAAGGTGTCGGATTGTGCTCAAATTCGGTCGGGAGTTGCGGAACGTGCCTACGACCGATAATCATTGCTATGCCATGACCGGTGATGTATTTTGGGCATCCGAGGTCGTCTGAGGGGCGAAAATGCCAGGTTACTGTCCTGATACACAAAAGTTACTGTTGTATATAAAGGAAGTCACTGTTCTGGTTCATCGTAGATACTGTTATAATTCTTCGTGGTTACTGCTATAATTCATCTAAGTGACTCTTCTAAATCATCGGGCTCACTGTTGTGATCTATAAAAGATAATGTTTTGATTGAATAAAGGTACTGATGAGGTGCGTGTCATCAGCGGCGCAGGCAGCCAAAACGACGACGGCGTCAAAGGTGTCGGATTGTGCTCAAATTCGGTCGGGAGTTGCGGAACGTGCCTACGACCGATAATCATTGCTATGCCATGACCGGTGATGTATTTTGGGCATCCGAGGTCGTCTGAGGGGCGAAAATGCCAGGTTACGGTCCTGATACACAAAAGTTACTGTTGTATATAAAGGAAGTCACTGTTCTGGTTCATCGTAGATACTGATATAATTCTTCGTGGTTACTGCTATAATTCATCGAAGTGACTCTTCTAAATCATCGGGCTCACTGTTGTGATCTATAAAAGCTAATGTTTTGATTGAATAAAGGTACTGATGAGGTGCGTGTCATCGGCGGCGCAGGCAGCCAAAACGACGACGGCGTCAAAGGTGTCGGATTGTGCTCAAATTCGGTCGCGAGTTGCGGAACGTGCCTACTACCGATACTCATGGCAATGCCATGACCGGCGATGTATTTTGGGCATCCGAGGTCATCCGAGGGGCGAAAATGCCAGGTTACTGTCCTGATACACAAAAGTTCCTGTTGTATATAAAGGAAGTCACTGTTCTGGTTCATCGTAATTCTTCGTGGTTACTGCTATAATTCATCGAAGTGACTTTATCGGGCTCACTGTTGTAATCTATATAAGCTAATGTTTTGATTGAATAAAGGTACTGATGAGGTGCATGTCATCGGCGGCGCAGGCAGCCAAAACGACGACGGCGTCAAAGGTGTCGGATTGTGCTCAAATTCGGTCGGGAGTTGCGGAACGTGCCTACGACCGATAATCATTGCTATGCCATGACCTGTGATGTATTTTGGGCATCCGAGGTCGTCTGAGGGGCGAAAATGCCAGGTTACTGTCCTGATACACAAAAGTTACTGTTGTATATAAAGGAAGTCACTGTTCTGGTTCATCGTAGATACTGTTATAATTCTTCGTGGTTACTGCTATAATTCATCTAAGTGACTCTTCTAAATCATCGGGCTCACTGTTGTGATCTATAAAAGCTAATGTTTTGATTGAATAAAGGTACTGATGAGGTGCGTGTCATCGGCGGCGCAGGCAGCCAAAACGACGACGGCGTCAAAGGTGTCGGATTGTGCTCAAATTCGGTCGGGAGTTGCGGAACGTGCCTACGACCGATAATCATTGCTATGCCATGACCGGTGATGTATTTTGGGCATCCGAGGTCGTCTGAGGGGTGAAAATGCCAGGTTACTGTCCTGATACACAAAAGTTACTGTTGTATATAAAGGAAGTCACTGTTCTGGTTCATCGTAGATACTGATATAATTCTTCGTGGTTACTGCTATAATTCATCGAAGTGACTCTTCTAAATCATCGGGCTCACTGTTGTGATCTATAAAAGCTAATGTTTTGATTGAATAAAGGTACTGATGAGGTGCGTGTCATCGGCGGCGCAGGCAGCCAAAACGACGACGGCGTCAAAGGTGTCGGATTGTGCTCAAATTCGGTCGCGAGTTGCGGAACGTGCCTACTACCGATACTCATGGCAATGCCATGACCGGCGATGTATTTTGGGCATCCGAGGTCGTCCGAGGGGCGAAAATGCCAGGTTACTGTCCTGATACACAAAAGTTCCTGTTGTATATAAAGGAAGTCACTGTTCTGGTTCATCGTAATTCTTCGTGGTTACTGCTATAATTCATCGAAGTGACTCTATCGGGCTCACTGTTGTAATCTATATAAGCTAATGTTTTGATTGAATAAAGGTACTGATGAGGTGCATGTCATTGGCGGCGCAGGCAGCCAAAACGACGACGGCGTCAAAGGTGTCAGATTGTGCTCAAATTCGGTCGGGAGTTGCGGAACGTGCCTACGACCGATAATCATTGCAATGCCATGACCGGTGATGTATTTTTGGTATCCGAGGTCGTCTGAGGGGCGAAAATGCCAGGTTACTGTGCTGATACACAAAAGTTACTGTTGTATATAAAGGAAGTCACTGTTCTGGTTCATCGTAGATACTGTTATAATTCTTCGTGGTTACTGCTATAATTCATCGAAGTGACTCTTCTAAATCATCGGGCTCACTGTTGTGATCTATAAAAGCTAATGTTTTGATTGAATAAAGGTACTGATGAGGTGCGTGTCATCGGCGGCGCAGGCAGCCAAAACGACGACGGCGTCAAAGGTGTCGGATTGTGCTCAAATTCGGTCGCGAGTTGCGGAACGTGCCTACTACCGATACTCATGGCAATGCCATGACCGGCGATGTATTTTGGGCATCCGAGGTCATCCGAGGGGCGAAAATGCCAGGTTACTGTCCTGATACACAAAAGTTCCTGTTGTATATAAAGGAAGTCACTGTTCTGGTTCATCGTAGATACTGTTATAATTCTTCGTGCTTACTGCTATAATTCATCTAAGTGACTCTTCTAAATCATCGGGCTCACTGTTGTGATCTATAAAAGCTAATGTTTTGATTGAATAAAGGTACTGATGAGGTGCGTGTCATCAGCGGCGCAGGCAGCCAAAACGACGACGGCGTCAAAGGTGTCGGATTGTGCTCAAATTCGGTCGGGAGTTGCGGAACGTGCCTACGACCGATAATCATTGCTATGCCATGACCGGTGATGTATTTTGGGCATCCGAGGTCGTCTGAGGGGCGAAAATGCCAGGTTACTGTCCTGATACACAAAAGTTACTGTTGTATATAAAGGAAGTCACTGTTCTGGTTCATCGTAGATACTGTTATAATTCTTCGTGGTTACTGCTATAATTCATCTAAGTGACTCTTCTAAATCATCGGGCTCACTGTTGTGATCTATAAAAGATAATGTTTTGATTGAATAAAGGTACTGATGAGGTGCGTGTCATCAGCGGCGCAGGCAGCCAAAACGACGACGGCGTCAAAGGTGTCGGATTGTGCTCAAATTCGGTCGGGAGTTGCGGAACGTGCCTACGACCGATAATCATTGCTATGCCATGACCGGTGATGTATTTTGGGCATCCGAGGTCGTCTGAGGGGCGAAAATGCCAGGTTACGGTCCTGATACACAAAAGTTACTGTTGTATATAAAGGAAGTCACTGTTCTGGTTCATCGTAGATACTGATATAATTCTTCGTGGTTACTGCTATAATTCATCGAAGTGACTCTTCTAAATCATCGGGCTCACTGTTGTGATCTATAAAAGCTAATGTTTTGATTGAATAAAGGTACTGATGAGGTGCGTGTCATCGGCGGCGCAGGCAGCCAAAACGACGACGGCGTCAAAGGTGTCGGATTGTGCTCAAATTCGGTCGCGAGTTGCGGAACGTGCCTACTACCGATACTCATGGCAATGCCATGACCGGCGATGTATTTTGGGCATCCGAGGTCGTCCGAGGGGCGAAAATGCCAGGTTACTGTCCTGATACACAAAAGTTCCTGTTGTATATAAAGGAAGTCACTGTTCTGGTTCATCGTAATTCTTCGTGGTTACTGCTATAATTCATCGAAGTGACTCTATCGGGCTCACTGTTGTAATCTATATAAGCTAATGTTTTGATTGAATAAAGGTACTGATGAGGTGCATGTCATCGGCGGCGCAGGCAGCCAAAACGACGACGGCGTCAAAGGTGTCAGATTGTGCTCAAATTCGGTCGGGAGTTGCGGAACGTGCCTACGACCGATAATCATTGCAATGCCATGACCGGTGATGTATTTTTGGTATCCGAGGTCGTCTGAGGGGCGAAAATGCCAGGTTACTGTGCTGATACACAAAAGTTACTGTTGTATATAAAGGAAGTCACTGTTCTGGTTCATCGTAGATACTGTTATAATTCTTCGTGGTTACTGCTATAATTCATCTAAGTGACTCTTCTAAATCATCGGGCTCACTGTTGTGATCTATAAAAGCTAATGTTTTGATTGAATAAAGGTACTGATGAGGTGCGTGTCATCGGCGGCGCAGGCAGCCAAAACGACGACGGCGTCAAAGGTGACGGATTGTGCTCAAATTCGGTCGGGAGTTTCGGAACGTGCCTACGACCGAAAATCATTGCTATGCCATGACCGGTGATGTATTTTTGGTATCCGAGGTCGTCTGAGGGGCGAAAATGCCAGGTTACTGTCCTGATACACAAAAGTTACTGTTGTATATAAAGGAAGTCACTGTTCTGGTTCATCGTAATTCTTCGTGGTTACTGCTATAATTCATCGAAGTGACTCTATCGGGCTCATTGTTGTAATCTATAAAAGCTAATGTTTTGATTGAATAAAGGTACTGATGAGGTGCATGTCATCGGCGGCGCAGGCAGCCAAAACAACGACGGCGTCAAAGGTGTCGGATTGTGCTCAAATTCGGTCGGGAGTTGCGGAACGTGCCTACGACCGATAATCATTGCTATGCCATGACCGGTGATGTATTTTGGGCATCCGAGGTCGTCTGAGGGGCGAAAATGCCAGGTTACTGTCCTGATACACAAAAGTTACTGTTGTATATAAAGGAAGTCACTGTTCTGGTTCATCGTAGATACTGTTATAATTCTTCGTGGTTACTGCTATAATTCATCGAAGTGACTCTTCTAAATCATCGGGCTCACTGTTGTGATCTATAAAAGCTAATGTTTTGATTGAATAAAGGTACTGATGAGGTGCGTGTCATCGGCGGCGCAGGCAGCCAAAACGACGACGGCGTCAAAGGTGTCGGATTGTGCTCAAATTCGGTCGGGAGTTGCGGAACGTGCCTACGACCGATAATCATTGCTATGCCATGACCGGTGATGTATTTTGGGCATCCGAGGTCGTCTGAGGGGCGAAAATGCCAGGTTACTGTCCTGATACACAAAAGTTACTGTTGTATATAAAGGAAGTCACTGTTCTGGTTCATCGTAGATACTGTTATAATTCTTCGTGGTTACTGCTATAATTCATCGAAGTGACTCTTCTAAATCATCGGGCTCACTGTTGTGATCTATAAAAGCTAATGTTTTGATTGAATAAAGGTACTGATGAGGTGCGTGTCATCGGCGGCGCAGGCAGCCAAAACGACGACGGCGTCAAAGGTGTCGGATTGTGCTCAAATTCGGTCGGGAGTTGCGGAACGTGCCTACGACCGATAATCATTGCT
Organism: Salvia hispanica; assembly: GCF_029641045.1. Taxonomy (NCBI): domain Eukaryota; kingdom Viridiplantae; phylum Streptophyta; class Magnoliopsida; order Lamiales; family Lamiaceae; genus Salvia; species Salvia hispanica. The sequence continues at coordinate 64,098,436 of NC_142694.1, read as the reverse complement.
ATGCCATGACCGGTGATGTATTTTGGGCATCCGAGGTCGTCTGAGGGGCGAAAATGCCAGGTTACGGTCCTGATACACAAAAGTTACTGTTGTATATAAAGGAAGTCACTGTTCTGGTTCATCGTAGATACTGATATAATTCTTCGTGGTTACTGCTATAATTCATCGAAGTGACTCTTCTAAATCATCGGGCTCACTGTTGTGATCTATAAAAGCTAATGTTTTGATTGAATAAAGGTACTGATGAGGTGCGTGTCATCGGCGGCGCAGGCAGCCAAAACGACGACGGCGTCAAAGGTGTCGGATTGTGCTCAAATTCGGTCGCGAGTTGCGGAACGTGCCTACTACCGATACTCATGGCAATGCCATGACCGGCGATGTATTTTGGGCATCCGAGGTCGTCCGAGGGGCGAAAATGCCAGGTTACTGTCCTGATACACAAAAGTTCCTGTTGTATATAAAGGAAGTCACTGTTCTGGTTCATCGTAATTCTTCGTGGTTACTGCTATAATTCATCGAAGTGACTCTATCGGGCTCACTGTTGTAATCTATATAAGCTAATGTTTTGATTGAATAAAGGTACTGATGAGGTGCATGTCATCGGCGGCGCAGGCAGCCAAAACGACGACGGCGTCAAAGGTGTCAGATTGTGCTCAAATTCGGTCGGGAGTTGCGGAACGTGCCTACGACCGATAATCATTGCAATGCCATGACCGGTGATGTATTTTTGGTATCCGAGGTCGTCTGAGGGGCGAAAATGCCAGGTTACTGTGCTGATACACAAAAGTTACTGTTGTATATAAAGGAAGTCACTGTTCTGGTTCATCGTAGATACTGTTATAATTCTTCGTGGTTACTGCTATAATTCATCGAAGTGACTCTTCTAAATCATCGGGCTCACTGTTGTGATCTATAAAAGCTAATGTTTTGATTGAATAAAGGTACTGATGAGGTGCGTGTCATCGGCGGCGCAGGCAGCCAAAACGACGACGGCGTCAAAGGTGACGGATTGTGCTCAAATTCGGTCGGGAGTTTCGGAACGTGCCTACGACCGATAATCATTGCTATGCCATGACCGGTGATGTATTTTTGGTATCCGAGGTCGTCTGAGGGGCGAAAATGCCAGGTTACTGTCCTGATACACAAAAGTTCCTGTTGTATATAAAGGAAGTCACTGTTCTGGTTCATCGTAATTCTTCGTGGTTACTGCTATAATTCATCGAAGTGACTCTATCGGGCTCACTGTTGTAATCTATATAAGCTAATGTTTTGATTGAATAAAGGTACTGATGAGGTGCATGTCATCGGCGGCGCAGGCAGCCAAAACGACGACGGCGTCAAAGGTGTCGGATTGTGCTCAAATTCAGTCGGGAGTTGCGGAACGTGCCTACGACCGATAATCATTGCTATGCCATGACCGGTGATGTATTTTGGGCATCCGAGGTCGTCTGAGGGGCGAAAATGCCAGGTTACTGTCCTGATACACAAAAGTTACTGTTGTATATAAAGGAAGTCACTGTTCTGGTTCATCGTAGATACTGTTATAATTCTTCGTGGTTACTGCTATAATTCATCTAAGTGACTCTTCTAAATCATCGGGCTCACTGTTGTGATCTATAAAAGCTAATGTTTTGATTGAATAAAGGTACTGATGAGGTGCGTGTCATCGGCGGCGCAGGCAGCCAAAACGACGACGGCGTCAAAGGTGTCGGATTGTGCTCAAATTCGGTCGCGAGTTGCGGAACGTGCCTACTACCGATACTCATGGCAAAGCCATGACCGGCGATGTATTTTGGGCATCCGAGGTCGTCCGAGGGGCGAAAATGCCAGGTTACTGTCCTGATACACAAAAGTTCCTGTTGTATATAAAGGAAGTCACTGTTCTGGTTCATCGTAATTCTTCGTGGTTACTGCTATAATTCATCGAAGTGACTCTATCGGGCTCACTGTTGTAATATATATAAGCTAATGTTTTGATTGAATAAAGGTACTGATGAGGTGCATGTCATCGGCGGCGCAGGCAGCCAAAACGACGACGGCGTCAAAGTTGTCAGATTGTGCTCAAATTCGGTCGGGAGTTGCGGAACGTGCCTACGACCGATAATCATTGCAATGCCATGACCGGTGATGTATTTTTGGTATCCGAGTTCGTCTGAGGGGCGAAAATGCCAGGTTACTGTCCTGATACACAAAAGTTACTGTTGTATATAAAGGAAGTCACTGTTCTGGTTCATCGTAGATACTGTTATAATTCTTCGTGGTTACTGCTATAATTCATCGAAGTGACTCTTCTAAATCATCGGGCTCACTGTTGTGATCTATAAAAGCTAATGTTTTGATTGAATAAAGGTACTGATGAGGTGCGTGTCATCGGCGGCGCAGGCAGCCAAAACGACGACGGCGTCAAAGGTGACGGATTGTGCTCAAATTCGGTCGGGAGTTTCGGAACGTGCCTACGACCGATAATCATTGCTATGCCATGACCGGTGATGTATTTTTGGTATCCGAGGTCGTCTGAGGGGCGAAAATGCCAGGTTACTGTCCTGATACACAAAAGTTACTGTTGTATATAAAGGAAGTCACTGTTCTGGTTCATCGTAATTTTTCGTGGTTACTGCTATAATTTATCGAAGTGACTCTATCGGGCTCACTGTTGTAATCTATAAAAGCTAATGTTTTGATTGAATAAAGGTACTGATGAGGTGCATGTCATCGGCGGCGCAGGCAGCCAAAACGACGACGGCGTCAAAGGTGTCGGATTGTGCTCAAATTCGGTCGGGAGTTGCGGAACGTGCCTACGACCGATAATCATTGCTATGCCATGACCGGTGATGTATTTTGGGCATCCGAGGTCGTCTGAGGGGCGAAAATGCCAGGTTACTGTCCTGATATACAAAAGTTACTGTTGTATATAAAGGAAGTCACTGTTCTGGTTCATCGTAGATACTGTTATAATTCTTCGTGGTTACTGCTATAATTCATCGAAGTGACTCTTCTAAATCATCGGGCTCACTGTTGTGATCTATAAAAGCTAATGTTTTGATTGAATAAAGGTACTGATGAGGTGCGTGTCATCGGCGGCGCAGGCAGCCAAAACGACGACGGCGTCAAAGGTGTCGGATTGTGCTCAAATTCGGTCGCGAGTTGCGGAACGTGCCTACTACCGATACTCATGGCAAAGCCATGACCGGCGATGTATTTTGGGCATCCGAGGTCATCCCAGGGGCGAAAATGCCAGGTTACTGTCCTGATACACAAAAGTTCCTGTTGTATATAAAGGAAGTCACTGTTCTGGTTCATCGTAATTCTTCGTGGTTACTGCTATAATTCATCGAAGTGACTCTATCGGGCTCACTGTTGTAATCTATATAAGCTAATGTTTTGATTGAATAAAGGTACTGATGAGGTGCATGTCATCGGCGGCGCAGGCAGCCAAAACGACAACGGCGTCAAAGGTGTCGGATTGTGCTCAAATTCGGTCGGGAGTTGCGGAACGTGCCTACGACCGATAATCATTGCTATGCCATGACCGGTGATGTATTTTGAGCATCCGAGGTCGTCTGAGGGGCGAAAATGCCAGGTTACTGTCCTGATACACAAAAGTTACTGTTGTATATAAAGGAAGTCACTGTTCTGGTTCATCGTAGATACTGTTATAATTCTTCGTGGTTACTGCTATAATTCATCGAAGTGACTCTTCTAAATCATCGGGCTCACTGTTGTGATCTATAAAAGCTAATGTTTTGATTGAATAAAGGTACTGATGAGGTGCGTGTCATCGGCGGCGCAGGCAGCCAAAACGACGACGGCGTCAAAGGTGTCGGATTGTGCTCAAATTCGGTCGCGAGTTGCGGAACGTGCCTACTACCGATACTCATGGCAAAGCCATGACCGGCGATGTATTTTGGGCATCCGAGGTCGTCCGAGGGGCGAAAATGCCAGGTTACTGTCCTGATACACAAAAGATCCTGTTGTATATAAAGGAAGTCACTGTTCTGGTTCATCGTAATTCTTCGTGGTTACTGCTATAATTCATCGAAGTGACTCTATCGGGCTCACTGTTGTAATATATATAAGGTAATGTTTTGATTGAATAAAGGTACTGATGAGGTGCATGTCATCGGCGGCGCAGGCAGCCAAAACGACGACGGCGTCAAAGGTGTCAGATTGTGCTCAAATTCGGTCGGGAGTTGCGGAACGTGCCTACGACCGATAATCATTGCAATGCCATGACCGGTGATGTATTTTTGGTATCCGAGTTCGTCTGAGGGGCGAAAATGCCAGGTTACTGTCCTGATACACAAAAGTTACTGTTGTATATAAAGGAAGTCACTGTTCTGGTTCATCGTAGATACTGTTATAATTCTTCGTGGTTACTGCTATAATTCATCAAAGTGACTCTTCTAAATCATCGGGCTCACTGTTGTGATCTATAAAAGCTAATGTTTTGATTGAATAAAGGTACTGATGAGGTGCGTGTCATCGGCGGCGCAGGCAGCCAAAACGACGACGGCGTCAAAGGTGTCGGATTGTGCTCAAATTCGGTCGCGAGTTGCGGAACGTGCCTACTACCGATACTCATGGCAAAGCCATGACCGGCGATGTATTTTGGGCATCCGAGGTCGTCCGAGGGGCGAAAATGCCAGGTTACTGTCCTGATACACAAAAGTTCCTGTTGTATATAAAGGAAGTCACTGTTCTGGTTCATCGTAATTCTTCGTGGTTACTGCTATAATTCATCGAAGTGACTCTATCGGGCTCACTGTTGTAATCTATATAAGCTAATGTTTTGATTGAATAAAGGTACTGATGAGGTGCATGTCATCGGCGGCGCAGGCAGCCAAAACGACAACGGCGTCAAAGGTGTCGGATTGTGCTCAAATTCGGTCGGGAGTTGCGGAACGTGCCTACGACCGATAATCATTGCTATGCCATGACCGGTGATGTATTTTGAGCATCCGAGGTCGTCTGAGGGGCGAAAATGCCAGGTTACTGTCCTGATACACAAAAGTTACTGTTGTATATAAAGGAAGTCACTGTTCTGGTTCATCGTAGATACTGTTATAATTCTTCGTGGTTACTGCTATAATTCATCGAAGTGACTCTTCTAAATCATCGGGCTCACTGTTGTGATCTATAAAAGCTAATGTTTTGATTGAATAAAGGTACTGATGAGGTGCGTGTCATCGGCGGCGCAGGCAGCCAAAACGACGACGGCGTCAAAGGTGTCGGATTGTGCTCAAATTCGGTCGCGAGTTGCGGAACGTGCCTACTACCGATACTCATGGCAAAGCCATGACCGGCGATGTATTTTGGGCATCCGAGGTCGTCCGAGGGGCGAAAATGCCAGGTTACTGTCCTGATACACAAAAGTTCCTGTTGTATATAAAGGAAGTCACTGTTCTGGTTCATCGTAATTCTTCGTGGTTACTGCTATAATTCATCGAAGTGACTCTATCGGGCTCACTGTTGTAATATATATAAGGTAATGTTTTGATTGAATAAAGGTACTGATGAGGTGCATGTCATCGGCGGCGCAGGCAGCCAAAACGACGACGGCGTCAAAGGTGTCAGATTGTGCTCAAATTCGGTCGGGAGTTGCGGAACGTGCCTACGACCGATAATCATTGCAATGCCATGACCGGTGATGTATTTTTGGTATCCGAGTTCGTCTGAGGGGCGAAAATGCCAGGTTACTGTCCTGATACACAAAAGTTACTGTTGTATATAAAGGAAGTCACTGTTCTGGTTCATCGTAGATACTGTTATAATTCTTCGTGGTTACTGCTATAATTCATCAAAGTGACTCTTCTAAATCATCGGGCTCACTGTTGTGATCTATAAAAGCTAATGTTTTGATTGAATAAAGGTACTGATGAGGTGCGTGTCATCGGCGGCGCAGGCAGCCAAAACGACGACGGCGTCAAAGGTGTCGGATTGTGCTCAAATTCGGTCGCGAGTTGCGGAACGTGCCTACTACCGATACTCATGGCAAAGCCATGACCGGCGATGTATTTTGGGCATCCGAGGTCGTCCGAGGGGCGAAAATGCCAGGTTACTGTCCTGATACACAAAAGTTCCTGTTGTATATAAAGGAAGTCACTGTTCTGGTTCATCGTAATTCTTCGTGGTTACTGCTATAATTCATCGAAGTGACTCTATCGGGCTCACTGTTGTAATATATATAAGGTAATGTTTTGATTGAATAAAGGTACTGATGAGGTGCATGTCATCGGCGGCGCAGGCAGCCAAAACGACGACGGCGTCAAAGGTGTCAGATTGTGCTCAAATTCGGTCGGGAGTTGCGGAACGTGCCTACGACCGATAATCATTGCAATGCCATGACCGGTGATGTATTTTTGGTATCCGAGTTCGTCTGAGGGGCGAAAATGCCAGGTTACTGTCCTGATACACAAAAGTTACTGTTGTATATAAAGGAAGTCACTGTTCTGGTTCATCGTAGATACTGTTATAATTCTTCGTGGTTACTGCTATAATTCATCGAAGTGACTCTTCTAAATCATCGGGCTCACTGTTGTGATCTATAAAAGCTAATGTTTTGATTGAATAAAGGTACTGATGAGGTGCGTGTCATCGGCGGCGCAGGCAGCCAAAACGACGACGGCGTCAAAAGTGTCGGATTGTGCTCAAATTCGGTCGCGAGTTGCGGAACGTGCCTACTACCGATACTCATAGCAAAGCCATGACCGGCGATGTATTTTGGGCATCCGAGGTCGTCCGAGGGGCGAAAATGCCAGGTTACTGTCCTGATACACAAAAGTTCCTGTTGTATATAAAGTAAGTCACTGTTCTGGTTCATCGTAATTCTTCGTGGTTACTGCTATAATTCATCGAAGTGACTCTATCGGGCTCACTGTTGTAATCTATATAAGCTAATGTTTTGATTGAATAAAGGTACTGATGAGGTGCATGTCATCGGCGGCGCAGGCAGCCAAAACGACGACGGCGTCAAAGGTGTCGGATTGTGCTCAAATTCGGTCGGGAGTTGCGGAACGTGCCTACGACCGATAATCATTGCTATGCCATGACCGGTGATGTATTTTGGGCATCCGAGGTCGTCTGAGGGGCGAAAATGCCAGGTTACTGTCCTGATACACAAAAGTTACTGTTGTATATAAAGGAAGTCACTGTTCTGGTTCATCGTAGATACTGTTATAATTCTTCGTGGTTACTGCTATAATTCATCGAAGTGACTCTTCTAAATCATCGGGCTCACTGTTGTGATCTATAAAAGCTAATGTTTTGATTGAATAAAGGTACTGATGAGGTGCGTGTCATCGGCGGCGCAGGCAGCCAAAACGACGACGGCGTCAAAGGTGTCGGATTGTGCTCAAATTCGGTCGCGAGTTGCGGAACGTGCCTACTACCGATACTCATGGCAAAGCCATGACCGGCGATGTATTTTGGGCATCCGAGGTCATCCGAGGGGCGAAAATGCTAGGTTACTGTCCTGATACACAAAAGTTCCTGTTGTATATAAAGGAAGTCACTGTTCTGGTTCATCGTAATTCTTCGTGGTTACTGCTATAATTCATCGAAGTGACTCTATCGGGCTCACTGTTGTAATCTATATAAGCTAATGTTTTGATTGAATAAAGGTACTGATGAGGTGCATGTCATCGGCGGCGCAGGCAGCCAAAACGACAACGGCGTCAAAGGTGTCGGATTGTGCTCAAATTCGGTCGGGAGTTGCGGAACGTGCCTACGACCGATAATCATTGCAATGCCATGACCGGTGATGTATTTTTGGTATCCGAGTTCGTCTGAGGGGCGAAAATGCCAGGTTACTGTCCTGATACACAAAAGTTACTGTTGTATATAAAGGAAGTCACTGTTCTGGTTCATCGTAGATACTGTTATAATTCTTCGTGGTTACTGCTATAATTCATCGAAGTGACTCTTCTAAATCATCGGGCTCACTGTTGTGATCTATAAAAGCTAATGTTTTGATTGAATAAAGGTACTGATGAGGTGCGTGTCATCGGCGGCGCAGGCAGCCAAAACGACGACGGCGTCAAAAGTGTCGGATTGTGCTCAAATTCGGTCGCGAGTTGCGGAACGTGCCTACTACCGATACTCATAGCAAAGCCATGACCGGCGATGTATTTTGGGCATCCGAGGTCGTCCGAGGGGCGAAAATGCCAGGTTACTGTCCTGATACACAAAAGTTCCTGTTGTATATAAAGTAAGTCACTGTTCTGGTTCATCGTAATTCTTCGTGGTTACTGCTATAATTCATCGAAGTGACTCTATCGGGCTCACTGTTGTAATCTATATAAGCTAATGTTTTGATTGAATAAAGGTACTGATGAGGTGCATGTCATCGGCGGCGCAGGCAGCCAAAACGACGACGGCGTCAAAGGTGTCGGATTGTGCTCAAATTCGGTCGGGAGTTGCGGAACGTGCCTACGACCGATAATCATTGCTATGCCATGACCGGTGATGTATTTTGGGCATCCGAGGTCGTCTGAGGGGCGAAAATGCCAGGTTACTGTCCTGATACACAAAAGTTACTGTTGTATATAAAGGAAGTCACTGTTCTGGTTCATCGTAGATACTGTTATAATTCTTCGTGGTTACTGCTATAATTCATCGAAGTGACTCTTCTAAATCATCGGGCTCACTGTTGTGATCTATAAAAGCTAATGTTTTGATTGAATAAAGGTACTGATGAGGTGCGTGTCATCGGCGGCGCAGGCAGCCAAAACGACGACGGCGTCAAAGGTGTCGGATTGTGCTCAAATTCGGTCGCGAGTTGCGGAACGTGCCTACTACCGATACTCATGGCAAAGCCATGACCGGCGATGTATTTTGGGCATCCGAGGTCATCCGAGGGGCGAAAATGCTAGGTTACTGTCCTGATACACAAAAGTTCCTGTTGTATATAAAGGAAGTCACTGTTCTGGTTCATCGTAATTCTTCGTGGTTACTGCTATAATTCATCGAAGTGACTCTATCGGGCTCACTGTTGTAATCTATATAAGCTAATGTTTTGATTGAATAAAGGTACTGATGAGGTGCATGTCATCGGCGGCGCAGGCAGCCAAAACGACAACGGCGTCAAAGGTGTCGGATTGTGCTCAAATTCGGTCGGGAGTTGCGGAACGTGCCTACGACCGATAATCATTGCTATGCCATGACCGGTGATGTATTTTGAGCATCCGAGGTCGTCTGAGGGGCGAAAATGCCAGGTTACTGTCCTGATACACAAAAGTTACTGTTGTATATAAAGGAAGTCACTGTTCTGGTTCATCGTAGATACTGTTATAATTCTTCGTGGTTACTGCTATAATTCATCGAAGTGACTCTTCTAAATCATCGGGCTCACTGTTGTGATCTATAAAAGCTAATGTTTTGATTGAATAAAGGTACTGATGAGGTGCGTGTCATCGGCGGCGCAGGCAGCCAAAACGACGACGGCGTCAAAGGTGTCGGATTGTGCTCAAATTCGGTCGCGAGTTGCGGAACGTGCCTACTACCGATACTCATGGCAAAGCCATGACCGGCGATGTATTTTGGGCATCCGAGGTCGTCCGAGGGGCGAAAATGCCAGGTTACTGTCCTGATACACAAAAGTTCCTGTTGTATATAAAGGAAGTCACTGTTCTGGTTCATCGTAATTCTTCGTGGTTACTGCTATAATTCATCGAAGTGACTCTATCGGGCTCACTGTTGTAATATATATAAGGTAATGTTTTGATTGAATAAAGGTACTGATGAGGTGCATGTCATCGGCGGCGCAGGCAGCCAAAACGACGACGGCGTCAAATGTGTCAGATTGTGCTCAAATTCGGTCGGGAGTTGCGGAACGTGCCTACGACCGATAATCATTGCAATGCCATGACCGGTGATGTATTTTTGGTATCCGAGTTCGTCTGAGGGGCGAAAATGCCAGGTTACTGTCCTGATACACAAAAGTTACTGTTGTATATAAAGGAAGTCACTGTTCTGGTTCATCGTAGATACTGTTATAATTCTTCGTGGTTACTGCTATAATTCATCGAAGTGACTCTTCTAAATCATCGGGCTCACTGTTGTGATCTATAAAAGCTAATGTTTTGATTGAATAAAGGTACTGATGAGGTGCGTGTCATCGGCGGCGCAGGCAGCCAAAACGACGACGGCGTCAAAGGTGACGGATTGTGCTCAAATTCGGTCGCGAGTTGCGGAACGTGCCTACTACCGATACTCATGGCAAGGCCATGACCGGCGATGTATTTTGGGCATCCGAGGTCATCCGAGGGGCGAAAATGCCAGGTTACTGTCCTGATACACAAAAGTTCCTGTTGTATATAAAGGAAGTCACTGTTCTGGTTCATCGTAATTCTTCGTGGTTACTGCTATAATTCATCGAAGTGACTCTATCGGGCTCACTGTTGTAATCTATATAAGCTAATGTTTTGATTGAATAAAGGTACTGATGAGGTGCATGTCATCGGCGGCGCAGGCAGCCAAAACGACGACGGCGTCAAAGGTGTCGGATTGTGCTCAAATTCGGTCGGGAGTTGCGGAACGTGCCTACGACCGATAATCATTGCTATGCCATGACCGGTGATGTATTTTGGGCATCCGAGGTCGTCTGAGGGGCGAAAATGCCAGGTTACTGTCCTGATACACAAAAGTTACTGTTGTATATAAAGGAAGTCACTGTTCTGGTTCATCGTAGATACTGTTATAATTCTTCGTGGTTACTGCTATAATTCATCGAAGTGACTCTTCTAAATCATCGGGCTCACTGTTGTGATCTATAAAAGCTAATGTTTTGATTGAATAAAGGTACTGATGAGGTGCGTGTCATCGGCGGCGCAGGCAGCCAAAACGACGACGGCGTCAAAGGTGTCGGATTGTGCTCAAATTCGGTCGCGAGTTGCGGAACGTGCCTACTACCGATACTCATGGCAAAGCCATGACCGGCGATGTATTTTGGGCATCCGAGGTCGTCCGAGGGGCGAAAATGCCAGGTTACTGTCCTGATACACAAAAGTTCCTGTTGTATATAAAGGAAGTCACTGTTCTGGTTCATCGTAATTCTTCGTGGTTACTGCTATAATTCATCGAAGTGACTCTATCGGGCTCACTGTTGTAATATATATAAGGTAATGTTTTGATTGAATAAAGGTACTGATGAGGTGCATGTCATCGGCGGCGCAGGCAGCCAAAACGACGACGGCGTCAAATGTGTCAGATTGTGCTCAAATTCGGTCGGGAGTTGCGGAACGTGCCTACGACCGATAATCATTGCAATGCCATGACCGGTGATGTATTTTTGGTATCCGAGTTCGTCTGAGGGGCGAAAATGCCAGGTTACTGTCCTGATACACAAAAGTTACTGTTGTATATAAAGGAAGTCACTGTTCTGGTTCATCGTAGATACTGTTATAATTCTTCGTGGTTACTGCTATAATTCATCGAAGTGACTCTTCTAAATCATCGGGCTCACTGTTGTGATCTATAAAAGCTAATGTTTTGATTGAATAAAGGTACTGATGAGGTGCGTGTCATCGGCGGCGCAGGCAGCCAAAACGACGACGGCGTCAAAGGTGACGGATTGTGCTCAAATTCGGTCGCGAGTTGCGGAACGTGCCTACTACCGATACTCATGGCAAGGCCATGACCGGCGATGTATTTTGGGCATCCGAGGTCATCCGAGGGGCGAAAATGCCAGGTTACTGTCCTGATACACAAAAGTTCCTGTTGTATATAAAGGAAGTCACTGTTCTGGTTCATCGTAATTCTTCGTGGTTACTGCTATAATTCATCGAAGTGACTCTATCGGGCTCACTGTTGTAATCTATATAAGCTAATGTTTTGATTGAATAAAGGTACTGATGAGGTGCATGTCATCGGCGGCGCAGGCAGCCAAAACGACGACGGCGTCAAAGGTGTCGGATTGTGCTCAAATTCGGTCGGGAGTTGCGGAACGTGCCTACGACCGATAATCATTGCTATGCCATGACCGGTGATGTATTTTGGGCATCCGAGGTCGTCTGAGGGGTGAAAATGCCAGGTTACTGTCCTGATACACAAAAGTTACTGTTGTATATAAAGGAAGTCACTGTTCTGGTTCATCGTAGATACTGTTATAATTCTTCGTGGTTACTGCTATAATTCATCGAAGTGACTCTTCTAAATTATCGGGCTCACTGTTGTGATCTATAAAAGCTAATGTTTTGATTGAATAAAGGTACTGATGAGGTGCGTGTCATCGGCGGCGCAGGCAGCCAAAACGACGACGGCGTCAAAGGTGTCGGATTGTGCTCAAATTCGGTCGCGAGTTGCGGAACGTGCCTACTACCGATACTCATGGCAAAGCCATGCCCGGCGATGTATTTTGGGCATCCGAGGTCGTCCGAGGGGCGAAAATGCCAGGTTACTGTCCTGATACACAAAAGTTCCTGTTGTATATAAAGGAAGTCACTGTTCTGGTTCATCGTAATTCTTCGTGGTTACTGCTATAATTCATCGAAGTGACTCTATCGGGCTCACTGTTGTAATATATATAAGGTAATGTTTTGATTGAATAAAGGTACTGATGAGGTGCATGTCATCGGCGGCGCAGGCAGCCAAAACGACGACGGCGTCAAAGGTGTCAGATTGTGCTCAAATTCGGTCGGGAGTTGCGGAACGTGCCTACGACCGATAATCATTGCAATGCCATGACCGGTGATGTATTTTTGGTATCCGAGTTCGTCTGAGGGGCGAAAATGCCAGGTTACTGTCCTGATACACAAAAGTTACTGTTGTATATAAAGGAAGTCACTGTTCTGGTTCATCGTAGATACTGTTATAATTCTTCGTGGTTACTGCTATAATTCATCGAAGTGACTCTTCTAAATCATCGGGCTCACTGTTGTGATCTATAAAAGCTAATGTTTTGATTGAATAAAGGTACTGATGAGGTGCGTGTCATCGGCGGCGCAGGCAGCCAAAACGACGACGGCGTCAAAGGTGACGGATTGTGCTCAAATTCGGTCGCGAGTTGCGGAACGTGCCTACTACCGATACTCATGGCAAAGCCATGACCGGCGATGTATTTTGGGCATCCGAGGTCATCCGAGGGGCGAAAATGCCAGGTTACTGTCCTGATACACAAAAGTTCCTGTTGTATATAAAGGAAGTCACTGTTCTGGTTCATCGTAATTCTTCGTGGTTACTGCTATAATTCATCGAAGTGACTCTATCGGGCTCACTGTTGTAATCTATATAAGCTAATGTTTTGATTGAATAAAGGTACTGATGAGGTGCATGTCATCGGCGGCGCAGGCAGCCAAAACGACGACGGCGTCAAAGGTGTCGGATTGTGCTCAAATTCGGTCGGGAGTTGCGGAACGTGCCTACGACCGATAATCATTGCTATGCCATGACCGGTGATGTATTTTGGGCATCCGAGGTCGTCTGAGGGGCGAAAATGCCAGGTTACTGTCCTGATACACAAAAGTTACTGTTGTATATAAAGGAAGTCACTGTTCTGGTTCATCGTAGATACTGTTATAATTCTTCGTGGTTACTGCTATAATTCATCGAAGTGACTCTTCTAAATCATCGGGCTCACTGTTGTGATCTATAAAAGCTAATGTTTTGATTGAATAAAAGTACTGATGAGGTGCGTGTCATCGGCGGCGCAGGCAGCCAAAACGACGACGGCGTCAAAGGTGTCGGATTGTGCTCAAATTCGGTCGCGAGTTGCGGAACGTGCCTACTACCGATACTCATGGCAAAGCCATGACCGGCGATGTATTTTGGGCATCCGAGGTCGTCCGAGGGGCGAAAATGCCAGGTTACTGTCCTGATACACAAAAGTTCCTGTTGTATATAAAGGAAGTCACTGTTCTGGTTCATCGTAATTCTTCGTGGTTACTGCTATAATTCATCGAAGTGACTCTATCGGGCTCACTATTGTAATATATATAAGCTAATGTTTTGATTGAATAAAGGTACTGATGAGGTTCATGTCATCGGCGGCGCAGGCAGCCAAAACGACGACGGCGTCAAAGGTGTCAGATTGTGCTCAAATTCGGTCGGGAGTTGCGGAACGTGCCTACGACCGATAATCATTGCAATGCCATGACCGGTGATGTATTTTTGGTATCCGAGTTCGTCTGAGGGGCGAAAATGCCAGGTTACTGTCCTGATACACAAAAGTTACTGTTGTATATAAAGGAAGTCACTGTTCTGGTTCATCGTAGATACTGTTATAATTCTTCGTGGTTACTGCTATAATTCATCGAAGTGACTCTTCTAAATCATCGGGCTCACTGTTGTGATCTATAAAAGTTAATGTTTTGATTGAATAAAGGTACTGATGAGGTGCGTGTCATCGGCGGCGCAGGCAGCCAAAACGACGACGGCGTCAAAGGTGACGGATTGTGCTCAAATTCGGTCGGGAGTTTCGGAACGTGCCTACGACCGATAATCATTGCTATGCCATGACCGGTGATGTATTTTTGGTATCCGAGGTCGTCTGAGGGGCGAAAATGCCAGGTTACAGTCCTGATACACAAAAGTTACTGTTGTATATAAAGGAAGTCACTGTTCTGGTTCATCGTAATTCTTCGTGGTTACTGCTATAATTCATCGAAGTGACTCTATCGGGCTCACTGTTGTAATCTATAAAAGCTAATGTTTTGGTTGAATAAAGGTACTGATGAGGTGCATGTCATCGGCGGCGCAGGCAGCCAAAACGACGACGGCGTCAAAGGTGTCGGATTGTGCTCAAATTCGGTCGGGAGTGGCGGAACGTGCCTACGACCGATAATCATTGCTATGCCATGACCGGTGATGTATTTTGGGCATTCGAGGTCGTCTGAGGGGCGAAAATGCCAGGTTACTGTCCTGATACACAAAAGTTACTGTTGTATATAAAGGAAGTCACTGTTCTGGTTCATCGTAGATACTGTTATAATTCTTCGTGGTTACTGCTATAATTCATCGAAGTGACTCTTCTAAATCATCGGGCTCACTGTTGTGATCTATAAAAGCTAATGTTTTGATTGAATAAAGGTACTGATGAGGTGCGTGTCATCGGCGGCGCAGGCAGCCAAAACGACGACGGCGTCAAAGGTGTCGGATTGTGCTCAAATTCGGTCGCGAGTTGCGGAACGTGCCTACTACCGATACTCATGGCAAAGCCATGACCGGCGATGTATTTTGGGCATCCGAGGTCGTCCAAGGGGCGAAAATGCAAGGTTACTGTCCTGATACACAAATGTTCCTGTTGTATATAAAGGAAGTCACTGTTCTGGTTCATCGTAATTCTTCGTGGTTACTGCTATAATTCATCGAAGTGACTCTATCGGGCTCACTGTTGTAATATATATAAGCTAATGTTTTGATTGAATAAAGGTACTGATGAGGTGCATGTCATCGGCGGCGCAGGCAGCCAAAACGACGACGGCGTCAAAGGTGTCAGATTGTGCTCAAATTCGGTCGGGAGTTGCGGAACGTGCCTACGACCGATAATCATTGCAATGCCATGACCGGTGATGTATTTTTGGTATCCGAGTTCGTCTGAGGGGCGAAAATGCCAGGTTACTGTCCTGATACACAAAAGTTACTGTTGTATATAAAGGAAGTCACTGTTCTGGTTCATCGTAGATACTGTTATAATTCTTCGTGGTTACTGCTATAATTCATCGAAGTGACTCTTCTAAATCATCGGGCTCACTGTTGTGATCTATAAAAGCTAATGTTTTGATTGAATAAAGGTACTGATGAGGTGCGTGTCATCGGCGGCGCAGGCAGCCAAAACGACGACGGCGTCAAAGGTGTCGGATTGTGCTCAAATTCGGTCGGGAGTTGCGGAACGTGCCTACGACCGATAATCATTGCTATGCCATGACCGGTGATGTATTTTGGGCATCCGAGGTCGTCTGAGGGGCGAAAATGCCAGGTTAATGTCCTGATACACAAAAGTTACTGTTGTATATAAAGGAAGTCACTGTTCTGGTTCATCGTAGATACTGTTATAATTCTTCGTGGTTACTGCTATAATTCATCGAAGTGACTCTTCTAAATCATCGGGCTCACTGTTGTGATCTATAAAAGCTAATGTTTTGATTGAATAAAGGTACTGATGAGGTGCGTGTCATCGGCGGCGCAGGCAGCCAAAACGACGACGGCGTCAAAGGTGTCGGATTGTGCTCAAATTCGGTCGCGAGTTGCGGAACGTGCCTACTACCGATACTCATGGCAAAGCCATGCCCGGCGATGTATTTTGGGCATCCGAGGTCGTCCGAGGGGCGAAAATGCCAGGTTACTGTCCTGATACACAAAAGTTCCTGTTGTATATAAAGGAAGTCACTGTTCTGGTTCATCGTAATTCTTCGTGGTTACTGCTATAATTCATCGAAGTGACTCTATCGGGCTCACTGTTGTAATATATATAAGGTAATGTTTTGATTGAATAAAGGTACTGATGAGGTGCATGTCATCGGCGGCGCAGGCAGCCAAAACGACGACGGCGTCAAAGGTGTCAGATTGTGCTCAAATTCGGTCGGGAGTTGCGGAACGTGCCTACGACCGATAATCATTGCAATGCCATGACCGGTGATGTATTTTTGGTATCCGAGTTCGTCTGAGGGGCGAAAATGCCAGGTTACTGTCCTGATACACAAAAGTTACTGTTGTATATAAAGGAAGTCACTGTTCTGGTTCATCGTAGATACTGTTATAATTCTTCGTGGTTACTGCTATAATTCATCGAAGTGACTCTTCTAAATCATCGGGCTCACTGTTGTGATCTATAAAAGCTAATGTTTTGATTGAATAAAGGTACTGATGAGGTGCGTGTCATCGGCGGCGCAGGCAGCCAAAACGACGACGGCGTCAAAGGTGACGGATTGTGCTCAAATTCGGTCGCGAGTTGCGGAACGTGCCTACTACCGATAATCATTGCTATGCCATGACCGGTGATGTATTTTTGGTATCCGAGTTCGTCTGAGGGGCGAAAATGCCAGGTTACTGTCCTGATACACAAAAGTTACTGTTGTATATAAAGGAAGTCACTGTTCTGGTTCATCGTAGATACTGTTATAATTCTTCGTGGTTACTGCTATAATTCATCGAAGTGACTCTTCTAAATCATCGGGCTCACTGTTGTGATCTATAAAAGCTAATGTTTTGATTGAATAAAGGTACTGATGAGGTGCGTGTCATCGGCGGCGCAGGCAGCCAAAACGACGACGGCGTCAAAGGTGTCGGATTGTGCTCAAATTCGGTCGGGAGTTGCGGAACGTGCCTACGACCGATAATCATTGCTATGCCATGACCGGTGATGTATTTTGGGCATCCGAGGTCGTCTGAGGGGCGAAAATGCCAGGTTAATGTCCTGATACACAAAAGTTACTGTTGTATATAAAGGAAGTCACTGTTCTGGTTCATCGTAGATACTGTTATAATTCTTCGTGGTTACTGCTATAATTCATCGAAGTGACTCTTCTAAATCATCGGGCTCACTGTTGTGATCTATAAAAGCTAATGTTTTGATTGAATAAAGGTACTGATGAGGTGCGTGTCATCGGCGGCGCAGGCAGCCAAAACGACGACGGCGTCAAAGGTGTCGGATTGTGCTCAAATTCGGTCGCGAGTTGCGGAACGTGCCTACTACCGATACTCATGGCAAAGCCATGCCCGGCGATGTATTTTGGGCATCCGAGGTCGTCCGAGGGGCGAAAATGCCAGGTTACTGTCCTGATACACAAAAGTTCCTGTTGTATATAAAGGAAGTCACTGTTCTGGTTCATCGTAATTCTTCGTGGTTACTGCTATAATTCATCGAAGTGACTCTATCGGGCTCACTGTTGTAATATATATAAGGTAATGTTTTGATTGAATAAAGGTACTGATGAGGTGCATGTCATCGGCGGCGCAGGCAGCCAAAACGACGACGGCGTCAAAGGTGTCAGATTGTGCTCAAATTCGGTCGGGAGTTGCGGAACGTGCCTACGACCGATAATCATTGCAATGCCATGACCGGTGATGTATTTTTGGTATCCGAGTTCGTCTGAGGGGCGAAAATGCCAGGTTACTGTCCTGATACACAAAAGTTACTGTTGTATATAAAGGAAGTCACTGTTCTGGTTCATCGTAGATACTGTTATAATTCTTCGTGGTTACTGCTATAATTCATCGAAGTGACTCTTCTAAATCATCGGGCTCACTGTTGTGATCTATAAAAGCTAATGTTTTGATTGAATAAAGGTACTGATGAGGTGCGTGTCATCGGCGGCGCAGGCAGCCAAAACGACGACGGCGTCAAAGGTGACGGATTGTGCTCAAATTCGGTCGCGAGTTGCGGAACGTGCCTACTACCGATACTCATGGCAAAGCCATGACCGGCGATGTATTTTGGGCATCCGAGGTCATCCGAGGGGCGAAAATGCCAGGTTACTGTCCTGATACACAAAAGTTCCTGTTGTATATAAAGGAAGTCACTGTTCTGGTTCATCGTAATTCTTCGTGGTTACTGCTATAATTCATCGAAGTGACTCTATCGGGCTCACTGTTGTAATCTATATAAGCTAATGTTTTGATTGAATAAAGGTACTGATGAGGTGCATGTCATCGGCGGCGCAGGCAGCCAAAACGACGACGGCGTCAAAGGTGTCGGATTGTGCTCAAATTCGGTCGGGAGTTGCGGAACGTGCCTACGACCGATAATCATTGCTATGCCATGACCGGTGATGTATTTTGGGCATCCGAGGTCGTCTGAGGGGCGAAAATGCCAGGTTACTGTCCTGATACACAAAAGTTACTGTTGTATATAAAGGAAGTCACTGTTCTGGTTCATCGTAGATACTGTTATAATTCTTCGTGGTTACTGCTATAATTCATCGAAGTGACTCTTCTAAATCATCGGGCTCACTGTTGTGATCTATAAAAGCTAATGTTTTGATTGAATAAAAGTACTGATGAGGTGCGTGTCATCGGCGGCGCAGGCAGCCAAAACGACGACGGCGTCAAAGGTGTCGGATTGTGCTCAAATTCGGTCGCGAGTTGCGGAACGTGCCTACTACCGATACTCATGGCAAAGCCATGACCGGCGATGTATTTTGGGCATCCGAGGTCGTCCGAGGGGCGAAAATGCCAGGTTTCTGTCCTGATACACAAAAGTTCCTGTTGTATATAAAGGAAGTCACTGTTCTGGTTCATCGTAATTCTTCGTGGTTACTGCTATAATTCATCGAAGTGACTCTATCGGGCTCACTATTGTAATATATATAAGCTAATGTTTTGATTGAATAAAGGTACTGATGAGGTTCATGTCATCGGCGGCGCAGGCAGCCAAAACGACGACGGCGTCAAAGGTGTCAGATTGTGCTCAAATTCGGTCGGGAGTTGCGGAACGTGCCTACGACCGATAATCATTGCAATGCCATGACCGGTGATGTATTTTTGGTATCCGAGTTCGTCTGAGGGGCGAAAATGCCAGGTTACTGTCCTGATACACAAAAGTTACTGTTGTATATAAAGGAAGTCACTGTTCTGGTTCATCGTAGATACTGTTATAATTCTTCGTGGTTACTGCTATAATTCATCGAAGTGACTCTTCTAAATCATCGGGCTCACTGTTGTGATCTATAAAAGTTAATGTTTTGATTGAATAAAGGTACTGATGAGGTGCGTGTCATCGGCGGCGCAGGCAGCCAAAACGACGACGGCGTCAAAGGTGACGGATTGTGCTCAAATTCGGTCGGGAGTTTCGGAACGTGCCTACGACCGATAATCATTGCTATGCCATGACCGGTGATGTATTTTTGGTATCCGAGGTCGTCTGAGGGGCGAAAATGCCAGGTTACAGTCCTGATACACAAAAGTTACTGTTGTATATAAAGGAAGTCACTGTTCTGGTTCATCGTAATTCTTCGTGGTTACTGCTATAATTCATCGAAGTGACTCTATCGGGCTCACTGTTGTAATCTATAAAAGCTAATGTTTTGGTTGAATAAAGGTACTGATGAGGTGCATGTCATCGGCGGCGCAGGCAGCCAAAACGACGACGGCGTCAAAGGTGTCGGATTGTGCTCAAATTCGGTCGGGAGTGGCGGAACGTGCCTACGACCGATAATCATTGCTATGCCATGACCGGTGATGTATTTTGGGCATTCGAGGTCGTCTGAGGGGCGAAAATGCCAGGTTACTGTCCTGATACACAAAAGTTACTGTTGTATATAAAGGAAGTCACTGTTCTGGTTCATCGTAGATACTGTTATAATTCTTCGTGGTTACTGCTATAATTCATCGAAGTGACTCTTCTAAATCATCGGGCTCACTGTTGTGATCTATAAAAGCTAATGTTTTGATTGAATAAAGGTACTGATGAGGTGCGTGTCATCGGCGGCGCAGGCAGCCAAAACGACGACGGCGTCAAAGGTGTCGGATTGTGCTCAAATTCGGTCGCGAGTTGCGGAACGTGCCTACTACCGATACTCATGGCAAAGCCATGACCGGCGATGTATTTTGGGCATCCGAGGTCGTCCAAGGGGCGAAAATGCCAGGTTACTGTCCTGATACACAAATGTTCCTGTTGTATATAAAGGAAGTCACTGTTCTGGTTCATCGTAATTCTTCGTGGTTACTGCTATAATTCATCGAAGTGACTCTATCGGGCTCACTGTTGTAATATATATAAGCTAATGTTTTGATTGAATAAAGGTACTGATGAGGTGCATGTCATCGGCGGCGCAGGCAGCCAAAACGACGACGGCGTCAAAGGTGTCAGATTGTGCTCAAATTCGGTCGGGAGTTGCGGAACGTGCCTACGACCGATAATCATTGCAATGCCATGACCGGTGATGTATTTTTGGTATCCGAGTTCGTCTGAGGGGCGAAAATGCCAGGTTACTGTCCTGATACACAAAAGTTACTGTTGTATATAAAGGAAGTCACTGTTCTGGTTCATCGTAGATACTGTTATAATTCTTCGTGGTTACTGCTATAATTCATCGAAGTGACTCTTCTAAATCATCGGGCTCACTGTTGTGATCTATAAAAGCTAATGTTTTGATTGAATAAAGGTACTGATGAGGTGCGTGTCATCGGCGGCGCAGGCAGCCAAAACGACGACGGCGTCAAAGGTGTCGGATTGTGCTCAAATTCGGTCGGGAGTTGCGGAACGTGCCTACGACCGATAATCATTGCTATGCCATGACCGGTGATGTATTTTGGGCATCCGAGGTCGTCTGAGGGGCGAAAATGCCAGGT
Source organism: Salvia hispanica (assembly GCF_029641045.1). Classification (NCBI taxonomy): domain Eukaryota; kingdom Viridiplantae; phylum Streptophyta; class Magnoliopsida; order Lamiales; family Lamiaceae; genus Salvia; species Salvia hispanica. Next base: position 64,077,214 of record NC_142694.1, on the reverse strand, counting down.
TAATGTCCTGATACACAAAAGTTACTGTTGTATATAAAGGAAGTCACTGTTCTGGTTCATCGTAGATACTGTTATAATTCTTCGTGGTTACTGCTATAATTCATCGAAGTGACTCTTCTAAATCATCGGGCTCACTGTTGTGATCTATAAAAGCTAATGTTTTGATTGAATAAAGGTACTGATGAGGTGCGTGTCATCGGCGGCGCAGGCAGCCAAAACGACGACGGCGTCAAAGGTGTCGGATTGTGCTCAAATTCGGTCGCGAGTTGCGGAACGTGCCTACTACCGATACTCATGGCAAAGCCATGACCGGCGATGTATTTTGGGCATCCGAGGTCGTCCAAGGGGCGAAAATGCCAGGTTACTGTCCTGATACACAAATGTTCCTGTTGTATATAAAGGAAGTCACTGTTCTGGTTCATCGTAATTCTTCGTGGTTACTGCTATAATTCATCGAAGTGACTCTATCGGGCTCACTGTTGTAATATATATAAGCTAATGTTTTGATTGAATAAAGGTACTGATGAGGTGCATGTCATCGGCGGCGCAGGCAGCCAAAACGACGACGGCGTCAAAGGTGTCAGATTGTGCTCAAATTCGGTCGGGAGTTGCGGAACGTGCCTACGACCGATAATCATTGCAATGCCATGACCGGTGATGTATTTTTGGTATCCGAGTTCGTCTGAGGGGCGAAAATGCCAGGTTACTGTTGTATATAAAGGAAGTCACTGTTCTGGTTCATCGTAGATACTGTTATAATTCTTCGTGGTTACTGCTATAATTCATCGAAGTGACTCTTCTAAATCATCGGGCTCACTGTTGTGATCTATAAAAGCTAATGTTTTGATTGAATAAAGGTACTGATGAGGTGCGTGTCATCGGCGGCGCAGGCAGCCAAAACGACGACGGCGTCAAAGGTGACGGATTGTGCTCAAATTCGGTCGGGAGTTTCGGAACGTGCCTACGACCGATAATCATTGCTATGCCATGACCGGTGATGTATTTTTGGTATCCGAGGTCGTCTAAGGGGCGAAAATGCCAGGTTACTGTCCTGAAACACAAAAGTTACTGTTGTATATAAAGGAAGTCACTGTTCTGGTTCATCGTAATTCTTCGTGGTTACTGCTATAATTCATCGAAGTGACTCTATCGGGCTCACTGTTGTAATCTATAAAAGCTAATGTTTTGATTGAATAAAGGTACTGATGAGGTGCATGTCATCGGCGGCGCAGGCAGCCAAAACGACGACGGCGTCAAAGGTGTCGGATTGTGCTCAAATTCGGTCGGGAGTTGCGGAACGTGCCTACGACCGATAATCATTGCTATGCCATGACCGGTGATGTATTTTGGGCATCCGAGGTCGTCTGAGGGGCGAAAATGCCAGGTTAATGTCCTGATACACAAAAGTTACTGTTGTATATAAAGGAAGTCACTGTTCTGGTTCATCGTAGATACTGTTATAATTCTTCGTGGTTACTGCTATAATTCATCGAAGTGACTCTTCTAAATCATCGGGCTCACTGTTGTGATCTATAAAAGCTAATGTTTTGATTGAATAAAGGTACTGATGAGGTGCGTGTCATCGGCGTCAAAGGTGTCGGATTGTGCTCAAATTCGGTCGCGAGTTGCGGAACGTGCCTACTACCGATACTCATGGCAAAGCCATGACCGGCGATGTATTTTGGGCATCCGAGGTCATCCGAGGGGCGAAAATGCCAGGTTACTGTCCTGATACACAAAAGTTCCTGTTGTATATAAAGGAAGTCACTGTTCTGGTTCATCGTAATTCTTCGTGGTTACTGCTATAATTCATCGAAGTGACTCTATCGAGCTCACTGTTGTAATCTATATAAGCTAATGTTTTGATTGAATAAAGGTACTGATGAGGTGCATGTCATCGGCGGCGCAGGCAGCCAAAACGACGACGGCGTCAAAGGTGTCGGATTGTGCTCAAATTCGGTCGGGAGTTGCGGAACGTGCCTACGACCGATAATCATTGCTATGCCATGACCGGTGATGTATTTTGGGCATCCGAGGTCGTCTGAGGGGCGAAAATGCCAGGTTACTGTCCTGATACACAAAAGTTACTGTTGTATATAAAGGAAGTCACTGTTCTGGTTCATCGTAGATACTGTTATAATTCTTCGTGGTTACTGCTATAATTCATCGAAGTGACTCTTCTAAATCATCGGGCTCACTGTTGTGATCTATAAAAGCTAATGTTTTGATTGAATAAAGGTACTGATGAGGTGCGTGTCATCGGCGGCGCAGGCAGCCAAAACGACGACGGCGTCAAAGGTGTCGGATTGTGCTCAAATTCGGTCGCGAGTTGCGGAACGTGCCTACTACCGATACTCATGGCAAGGCCATGACCGGCGATGTATTTTGGGCATCCGAGGTCATCCGAGGGGCGAAAATGCCAGGTTACTGTCCTGATACACAAAAGTTCCTGTTGTATATAAAGGAAGTCACTGTTCTGGTTCATCGTAATTCTTCGTGGTTACTGCTATAATTCATCGAAGTGACTCTATCGGGCTCACTGTTGTAATCTATATAAGCTAATGTTTTGATTGAATAAAGGTACTGATGAGGTGCATGTCATCGGCGGCGCAGGCAGCCAAAACGACGACGGCGTCAAAGGTGTCGGATTGTGCTCAAATTCGGTCGGGAGTTGCGGAACGTGCCTACGACCGATAATCATTGCTATGCCATGACCGGTGATGTATTTTGGGCATCCGAGGTCGTCTGAGGGGTGAAAATGCCAGGTTACTGTCCTGATACACAAAAGTTACTGTTGTATATAAAGGAAGTCACTGTTCTGGTTCATCGTAGATACTGTTATAATTCTTCGTGGTTACTGCTATAATTCATCGAAGTGACTCTTCTAAATTATCGGGCTCACTGTTGTGATCTATAAAAGCTAATGTTTTGATTGAATAAAGGTACTGATGAGGTGCGTGTCATCGGCGGCGCAGGCAGCCAAAACGACGACGGCGTCAAAGGTGTCGGATTGTGCTCAAATTCGGTCGCGAGTTGCGGAACGTGCCTACTACCGATACTCATGGCAAAGCCATGCCCGGCGATGTATTTTGGGCATCCGAGGTCGTCCGAGGGGCGAAAATGCCAGGTTACTGTCCTGATACACAAAAGTTCCTGTTGTATATAAAGGAAGTCACTGTTCTGGTTCATCGTAATTCTTCGTGGTTACTGCTATAATTCATCGAAGTGACTCTATCGGGCTCACTGTTGTAATATATATAAGGTAATGTTTTGATTGAATAAAGGTACTGATGAGGTGCATGTCATCGGCGGCGCAGGCAGCCAAAACGACGACGGCGTCAAAGGTGTCAGATTGTGCTCAAATTCGGTCGGGAGTTGCGGAACGTGCCTACGACCGATAATCATTGCTATGCCATGACCGGTGATGTATTTTTGGTATCCGAGGTCGTCTAAGGGGCGAAAATGCCAGGTTACTGTCCTGAAACACAAAAGTTACTGTTGTATATAAAGGAAGTCACTGTTCTGGTTCATCGTAATTCTTCGTGGTTACTGCTATAATTCATCGAAGTGACTCTATCGGGCTCACTGTTGTAATCTATAAAAGCTAATGTTTTGATTGAATAAAGGTACTGATGAGGTGCATGTCATCGGCGGCGCAGGCAGCCAAAACGACGACGGCGTCAAAGGTGTCGGATTGTGCTCAAATTCGGTCGGGAGTTGCGGAACGTGCCTACGACCGATAATCATTGCTATGCCATGACCGGTGATGTATTTTGGGCATCCGAGGTCGTCTGAGGGGCGAAAATGCCAGGTTAATGTCCTGATACACAAAAGTTACTGTTGTATATAAAGGAAGTCACTGTTCTGGTTCATCGTAGATACTGTTATAATTCTTCGTGGTTACTGCTATAATTCATCGAAGTGACTCTTCTAAATCATCGGGCTCACTGTTGTGATCTATAAAAGCTAATGTTTTGATTGAATAAAGGTACTGATGAGGTGCGTGTCATCGGCGTCAAAGGTGTCGGATTGTGCTCAAATTCGGTCGCGAGTTGCGGAACGTGCCTACTACCGATACTCATGGCAAAGCCATGACCGGCGATGTATTTTGGGCATCCGAGGTCATCCGAGGGGCGAAAATGCCAGGTTACTGTCCTGATACACAAAAGTTCCTGTTGTATATAAAGGAAGTCACTGTTCTGGTTCATCGTAATTCTTCGTGGTTACTGCTATAATTCATCGAAGTGACTCTATCGAGCTCACTGTTGTAATCTATATAAGCTAATGTTTTGATTGAATAAAGGTACTGATGAGGTGCATGTCATCGGCGGCGCAGGCAGCCAAAACGACGACGGCGTCAAAGGTGTCGGATTGTGCTCAAATTCGGTCGGGAGTTGCGGAACGTGCCTACGACCGATAATCATTGCTATGCCATGACCGGTGATGTATTTTGGGCATCCGAGGTCGTCTGAGGGGCGAAAATGCCAGGTTACTGTCCTGATACACAAAAGTTACTGTTGTATATAAAGGAAGTCACTGTTCTGGTTCATCGTAGATACTGTTATAATTCTTCGTGGTTACTGCTATAATTCATCGAAGTGACTCTTCTAAATCATCGGGCTCACTGTTGTGATCTATAAAAGCTAATGTTTTGATTGAATAAAGGTACTGATGAGGTGCGTGTCATCGGCGGCGCAGGCAGCCAAAACGACGACGGCGTCAAAGGTGTCGGATTGTGCTCAAATTCGGTCGCGAGTTGCGGAACGTGCCTACTACCGATACTCATGGCAAGGCCATGACCGGCGATGTATTTTGGGCATCCGAGGTCATCCGAGGGGCGAAAATGCCAGGTTACTGTCCTGATACACAAAAGTTCCTGTTGTATATAAAGGAAGTCACTGTTCTGGTTCATCGTAATTCTTCGTGGTTACTGCTATAATTCATCGAAGTGACTCTATCGGGCTCACTGTTGTAATCTATATAAGCTAATGTTTTGATTGAATAAAGGTACTGATGAGGTGCATGTCATCGGCGGCGCAGGCAGCCAAAACGACGACGGCGTCAAAGGTGTCGGATTGTGCTCAAATTCGGTCGGGAGTTGCGGAACGTGCCTACGACCGATAATCATTGCTATGCCATGACCGGTGATGTATTTTGGGCATCCGAGGTCGTCTGAGGGGTGAAAATGCCAGGTTACTGTCCTGATACACAAAAGTTACTGTTGTATATAAAGGAAGTCACTGTTCTGGTTCATCGTAGATACTGTTATAATTCTTCGTGGTTACTGCTATAATTCATCGAAGTGACTCTTCTAAATTATCGGGCTCACTGTTGTGATCTATAAAAGCTAATGTTTTGATTGAATAAAGGTACTGATGAGGTGCGTGTCATCGGCGGCGCAGGCAGCCAAAACGACGACGGCGTCAAAGGTGTCGGATTGTGCTCAAATTCGGTCGCGAGTTGCGGAACGTGCCTACTACCGATACTCATGGCAAAGCCATGCCCGGCGATGTATTTTGGGCATCCGAGGTCGTCCGAGGGGCGAAAATGCCAGGTTACTGTCCTGATACACAAAAGTTCCTGTTGTATATAAAGGAAGTCACTGTTCTGGTTCATCGTAATTCTTCGTGGTTACTGCTATAATTCATCGAAGTGACTCTATCGGGCTCACTGTTGTAATATATATAAGGTAATGTTTTGATTGAATAAAGGTACTGATGAGGTGCATGTCATCGGCGGCGCAGGCAGCCAAAACGACGACGGCGTCAAAGGTGTCAGATTGTGCTCAAATTCGGTCGGGAGTTGCGGAACGTGCCTACGACCGATAATCATTGCAATGCCATGACCGGTGATGTATTTTTGGTATCCGAGTTCGTCTGAGGGGCGAAAATGCCAGGTTACTGTCCTGATACACAAAAGTTACTGTTGTATATAAAGGAAGTCACTGTTCTGGTTCATCGTAGATACTGTTATAATTCTTCGTGGTTACTGCTATAATTCATCGAAGTGACTCTTCTAAATCATCGGGCTCACTGTTGTGATCTATAAAAGCTAATGTTTTGATTGAATAAAGGTACTGATGAGGTGCGTGTCATCGGCGGCGCAGGCAGCCAAAACGACGACGGCGTCAAAGGTGACGGATTGTGCTCAAATTCGGTCGCGAGTTGCGGAACGTGCCTACTACCGATACTCATGGCAAAGCCATGACCGGCGATGTATTTTGGGCATCCGAGGTCATCCGAGGGGCGAAAATGCCAGGTTACTGTCCTGATACACAAAAGTTCCTGTTGTATATAAAGGAAGTCACTGTTCTGGTTCATCGTAATTCTTCGTGGTTACTGCTATAATTCATCGAAGTGACTCTATCGGGCTCACTGTTGTAATCTATATAAGCTAATGTTTTGATTGAATAAAGGTACTGATGAGGTGCATGTCATCGGCGGCGCAGGCAGCCAAAACGACGACGGCGTCAAAGGTGTCGGATTGTGCTCAAATTCGGTCGGGAGTTGCGGAACGTGCCTACGACCGATAATCATTGCTATGCCATGACCGGTGATGTATTTTGGGCATCCGAGGTCGTCTGAGGGGCGAAAATGCCAGGTTACTGTCCTGATACACAAAAGTTACTGTTGTATATAAAGGAAGTCACTGTTCTGGTTCATCGTAGATACTGTTATAATTCTTCGTGGTTACTGCTATAATTCATCGAAGTGACTCTTCTAAATCATCGGGCTCACTGTTGTGATCTATAAAAGCTAATGTTTTGATTGAATAAAAGTACTGATGAGGTGCGTGTCATCGGCGGCGCAGGCAGCCAAAACGACGACGGCGTCAAAGGTGTCGGATTGTGCTCAAATTCGGTCGCGAGTTGCGGAACGTGCCTACTACCGATACTCATGGCAAAGCCATGACCGGCGATGTATTTTGGGCATCCGAGGTCGTCCGAGGGGCGAAAATGCCAGGTTACTGTCCTGATACACAAAAGTTCCTGTTGTATATAAAGGAAGTCACTGTTCTGGTTCATCGTAATTCTTCGTGGTTACTGCTATAATTCATCGAAGTGACTCTATCGGGCTCACTATTGTAATATATATAAGCTAATGTTTTGATTGAATAAAGGTACTGATGAGGTTCATGTCATCGGCGGCGCAGGCAGCCAAAACGACGACGGCGTCAAAGGTGTCAGATTGTGCTCAAATTCGGTCGGGAGTTGCGGAACGTGCCTACGACCGATAATCATTGCAATGCCATGACCGGTGATGTATTTTTGGTATCCGAGTTCGTCTGAGGGGCGAAAATGCCAGGTTACTGTCCTGATACACAAAAGTTACTGTTGTATATAAAGGAAGTCACTGTTCTGGTTCATCGTAGATACTGTTATAATTCTTCGTGGTTACTGCTATAATTCATCGAAGTGACTCTTCTAAATCATCGGGCTCACTGTTGTGATCTATAAAAGTTAATGTTTTGATTGAATAAAGGTACTGATGAGGTGCGTGTCATCGGCGGCGCAGGCAGCCAAAACGACGACGGCGTCAAAGGTGACGGATTGTGCTCAAATTCGGTCGGGAGTTTCGGAACGTGCCTACGACCGATAATCATTGCTATGCCATGACCGGTGATGTATTTTTGGTATCCGAGGTCGTCTGAGGGGCGAAAATGCCAGGTTACAGTCCTGATACACAAAAGTTACTGTTGTATATAAAGGAAGTCACTGTTCTGGTTCATCGTAATTCTTCGTGGTTACTGCTATAATTCATCGAAGTGACTCTATCGGGCTCACTGTTGTAATCTATAAAAGCTAATGTTTTGGTTGAATAAAGGTACTGATGAGGTGCATGTCATCGGCGGCGCAGGCAGCCAAAACGACGACGGCGTCAAAGGTGTCGGATTGTGCTCAAATTCGGTCGGGAGTGGCGGAACGTGCCTACGACCGATAATCATTGCTATGCCATGACCGGTGATGTATTTTGGGCATTCGAGGTCGTCTGAGGGGCGAAAATGCCAGGTTACTGTCCTGATACACAAAAGTTACTGTTGTATATAAAGGAAGTCACTGTTCTGGTTCATCGTAGATACTGTTATAATTCTTCGTGGTTACTGCTATAATTCATCGAAGTGACTCTTCTAAATCATCGGGCTCACTGTTGTGATCTATAAAAGCTAATGTTTTGATTGAATAAAGGTACTGATGAGGTGCGTGTCATCGGCGGCGCAGGCAGCCAAAACGACGACGGCGTCAAAGGTGTCGGATTGTGCTCAAATTCGGTCGCGAGTTGCGGAACGTGCCTACTACCGATACTCATGGCAAAGCCATGACCGGCGATGTATTTTGGGCATCCGAGGTCGTCCAAGGGGCGAAAATGCCAGGTTACTGTCCTGATACACAAATGTTCCTGTTGTATATAAAGGAAGTCACTGTTCTGGTTCATCGTAATTCTTCGTGGTTACTGCTATAATTCATCGAAGTGACTCTATCGGGCTCACTGTTGTAATATATATAAGCTAATGTTTTGATTGAATAAAGGTACTGATGAGGTGCATGTCATCGGCGGCGCAGGCAGCCAAAACGACGACGGCGTCAAAGGTGTCAGATTGTGCTCAAATTCGGTCGGGAGTTGCGGAACGTGCCTACGACCGATAATCATTGCAATGCCATGACCGGTGATGTATTTTTGGTATCCGAGTTCGTCTGAGGGGCGAAAATGCCAGGTTACTGTCCTGATACACAAAAGTTACTGTTGTATATAAAGGAAGTCACTGTTCTGGTTCATCGTAGATACTGTTATAATTCTTCGTGGTTACTGCTATAATTCATCGAAGTGACTCTTCTAAATCATCGGGCTCACTGTTGTGATCTATAAAAGCTAATGTTTTGATTGAATAAAGGTACTGATGAGGTGCGTGTCATCGGCGGCGCAGGCAGCCAAAACGACGACGGCGTCAAAGGTGTCGGATTGTGCTCAAATTCGGTCGGGAGTTGCGGAACGTGCCTACGACCGATAATCATTGCTATGCCATGACCGGTGATGTATTTTGGGCATCCGAGGTCGTCTGAGGGGCGAAAATGCCAGGTTAATGTCCTGATACACAAAAGTTACTGTTGTATATAAAGGAAGTCACTGTTCTGGTTCATCGTAGATACTGTTATAATTCTTCGTGGTTACTGCTATAATTCATCGAAGTGACTCTTCTAAATCATCGGGCTCACTGTTGTGATCTATAAAAGCTAATGTTTTGATTGAATAAAGGTACTGATGAGGTGCGTGTCATCGGCGGCGCAGGCAGCCAAAACGACGACGGCGTCAAAGGTGTCGGATTGTGCTCAAATTCGGTCGCGAGTTGCGGAACGTGCCTACTACCGATACTCATGGCAAAGCCATGCCCGGCGATGTATTTTGGGCATCCGAGGTCGTCCGAGGGGCGAAAATGCCAGGTTACTGTCCTGATACACAAAAGTTCCTGTTGTATATAAAGGAAGTCACTGTTCTGGTTCATCGTAATTCTTCGTGGTTACTGCTATAATTCATCGAAGTGACTCTATCGGGCTCACTGTTGTAATATATATAAGGTAATGTTTTGATTGAATAAAGGTACTGATGAGGTGCATGTCATCGGCGGCGCAGGCAGCCAAAACGACGACGGCGTCAAAGGTGTCAGATTGTGCTCAAATTCGGTCGGGAGTTGCGGAACGTGCCTACGACCGATAATCATTGCAATGCCATGACCGGTGATGTATTTTTGGTATCCGAGTTCGTCTGAGGGGCGAAAATGCCAGGTTACTGTCCTGATACACAAAAGTTACTGTTGTATATAAAGGAAGTCACTGTTCTGGTTCATCGTAGATACTGTTATAATTCTTCGTGGTTACTGCTATAATTCATCGAAGTGACTCTTCTAAATCATCGGGCTCACTGTTGTGATCTATAAAAGCTAATGTTTTGATTGAATAAAGGTACTGATGAGGTGCGTGTCATCGGCGGCGCAGGCAGCCAAAACGACGACGGCGTCAAAGGTGACGGATTGTGCTCAAATTCGGTCGCGAGTTGCGGAACGTGCCTACTACCGATAATCATTGCTATGCCATGACCGGTGATGTATTTTTGGTATCCGAGTTCGTCTGAGGGGCGAAAATGCCAGGTTACTGTCCTGATACACAAAAGTTACTGTTGTATATAAAGGAAGTCACTGTTCTGGTTCATCGTAGATACTGTTATAATTCTTCGTGGTTACTGCTATAATTCATCGAAGTGACTCTTCTAAATCATCGGGCTCACTGTTGTGATCTATAAAAGCTAATGTTTTGATTGAATAAAGGTACTGATGAGGTGCGTGTCATCGGCGGCGCAGGCAGCCAAAACGACGACGGCGTCAAAGGTGTCGGATTGTGCTCAAATTCGGTCGGGAGTTGCGGAACGTGCCTACGACCGATAATCATTGCTATGCCATGACCGGTGATGTATTTTGGGCATCCGAGGTCGTCTGAGGGGCGAAAATGCCAGGTTAATGTCCTGATACACAAAAGTTACTGTTGTATATAAAGGAAGTCACTGTTCTGGTTCATCGTAGATACTGTTATAATTCTTCGTGGTTACTGCTATAATTCATCGAAGTGACTCTTCTAAATCATCGGGCTCACTGTTGTGATCTATAAAAGCTAATGTTTTGATTGAATAAAGGTACTGATGAGGTGCGTGTCATCGGCGGCGCAGGCAGCCAAAACGACGACGGCGTCAAAGGTGTCGGATTGTGCTCAAATTCGGTCGCGAGTTGCGGAACGTGCCTACTACCGATACTCATGGCAAAGCCATGCCCGGCGATGTATTTTGGGCATCCGAGGTCGTCCGAGGGGCGAAAATGCCAGGTTACTGTCCTGATACACAAAAGTTCCTGTTGTATATAAAGGAAGTCACTGTTCTGGTTCATCGTAATTCTTCGTGGTTACTGCTATAATTCATCGAAGTGACTCTATCGGGCTCACTGTTGTAATATATATAAGGTAATGTTTTGATTGAATAAAGGTACTGATGAGGTGCATGTCATCGGCGGCGCAGGCAGCCAAAACGACGACGGCGTCAAAGGTGTCAGATTGTGCTCAAATTCGGTCGGGAGTTGCGGAACGTGCCTACGACCGATAATCATTGCAATGCCATGACCGGTGATGTATTTTTGGTATCCGAGTTCGTCTGAGGGGCGAAAATGCCAGGTTACTGTCCTGATACACAAAAGTTACTGTTGTATATAAAGGAAGTCACTGTTCTGGTTCATCGTAGATACTGTTATAATTCTTCGTGGTTACTGCTATAATTCATCGAAGTGACTCTTCTAAATCATCGGGCTCACTGTTGTGATCTATAAAAGCTAATGTTTTGATTGAATAAAGGTACTGATGAGGTGCGTGTCATCGGCGGCGCAGGCAGCCAAAACGACGACGGCGTCAAAGGTGTCGGATTGTGCTCAAATTCGGTCGCGAGTTGCGGAACGTGCCTACTACCGATACTCATGGCAAAGCCATGCCCGGCGATGTATTTTGGGCATCCGAGGTCGTCCGAGGGGCGAAAATGCCAGGTTACTGTCCTGATACACAAAAGTTCCTGTTGTATATAAAGGAAGTCACTGTTCTGGTTCATCGTAATTCTTCGTGGTTACTGCTATAATTCATCGAAGTGACTCTATCGGGCTCACTGTTGTAATATATATAAGGTAATGTTTTGATTGAATAAAGGTACTGATGAGGTGCATGTCATCGGCGGCGCAGGCAGCCAAAACGACGACGGCGTCAAAGGTGTCAGATTGTGCTCAAATTCGGTCGGGAGTTGCGGAACGTGCCTACGACCGATAATCATTGCAATGCCATGACCGGTGATGTATTTTTGGTATCCGAGTTCGTCTGAGGGGCGAAAATGCCAGGTTACTGTCCTGATACACAAAAGTTACTGTTGTATATAAAGGAAGTCACTGTTCTGGTTCATCGTAGATACTGTTATAATTCTTCGTGGTTACTGCTATAATTCATCGAAGTGACTCTTCTAAATCATCGGGCTCACTGTTGTGATCTATAAAAGCTAATGTTTTGATTGAATAAAGGTACTGATGAGGTGCGTGTCATCGGCGGCGCAGGCAGCCAAAACGACGACGGCGTCAAAGGTGACGGATTGTGCTCAAATTCGGTCGCGAGTTGCGGAACGTGCCTACTACCGATAATCATTGCTATGCCATGACCGGTGATGTATTTTTGGTATCCGAGTTCGTCTGAGGGGCGAAAATGCCAGGTTACTGTCCTGATACACAAAAGTTACTGTTGTATATAAAGGAAGTCACTGTTCTGGTTCATCGTAGATACTGTTATAATTCTTCGTGGTTACTGCTATAATTCATCGAAGTGACTCTTCTAAATCATCGGGCTCACTGTTGTGATCTATAAAAGCTAATGTTTTGATTGAATAAAGGTACTGATGAGGTGCGTGTCATCGGCGGCGCAGGCAGCCAAAACGACGACGGCGTCAAAGGTGTCGGATTGTGCTCAAATTCGGTCGGGAGTTGCGGAACGTGCCTACGACCGATAATCATTGCTATGCCATGACCGGTGATGTATTTTGGGCATCCGAGGTCGTCTGAGGGGCGAAAATGCCAGGTTAATGTCCTGATACACAAAAGTTACTGTTGTATATAAAGGAAGTCACTGTTCTGGTTCATCGTAGATACTGTTATAATTCTTCGTGGTTACTGCTATAATTCATCGAAGTGACTCTTCTAAATCATCGGGCTCACTGTTGTGATCTATAAAAGCTAATGTTTTGATTGAATAAAGGTACTGATGAGGTGCGTGTCATCGGCGGCGCAGGCAGCCAAAACGACGACGGCGTCAAAGGTGTCGGATTGTGCTCAAATTCGGTCGCGAGTTGCGGAACGTGCCTACTACCGATACTCATGGCAAAGCCATGCCCGGCGATGTATTTTGGGCATCCGAGGTCGTCCGAGGGGCGAAAATGCCAGGTTACTGTCCTGATACACAAAAGTTCCTGTTGTATATAAAGGAAGTCACTGTTCTGGTTCATCGTAATTCTTCGTGGTTACTGCTATAATTCATCGAAGTGACTCTATCGGGCTCACTGTTGTAATATATATAAGGTAATGTTTTGATTGAATAAAGGTACTGATGAGGTGCATGTCATCGGCGGCGCAGGCAGCCAAAACGACGACGGCGTCAAAGGTGTCAGATTGTGCTCAAATTCGGTCGGGAGTTGCGGAACGTGCCTACGACCGATAATCATTGCAATGCCATGACCGGTGATGTATTTTTGGTATCCGAGTTCGTCTGAGGGGCGAAAATGCCAGGTTACTGTCCTGATACACAAAAGTTACTGTTGTATATAAAGGAAGTCACTGTTCTGGTTCATCGTAGATACTGTTATAATTCTTCGTGGTTACTGCTATAATTCATCGAAGTGACTCTTCTAAATCATCGGGCTCACTGTTGTGATCTATAAAAGCTAATGTTTTGATTGAATAAAGGTACTGATGAGGTGCGTGTCATCGGCGGCGCAGGCAGCCAAAACGACGACGGCGTCAAAGGTGACGGATTGTGCTCAAATTCGGTCGCGAGTTGCGGAACGTGCCTACTACCGATACTCATGGCAAAGCCATGACCGGCGATGTATTTTGGGCATCCGAGGTCATCCGAGGGGCGAAAATGCCAGGTTACTGTCCTGATACACAAAAGTTCCTGTTGTATATAAAGGAAGTCACTGTTCTGGTTCATCGTAATTCTTCGTGGTTACTGCTATAATTCATCGAAGTGACTCTATCGGGCTCACTGTTGTAATCTATATAAGCTAATGTTTTGATTGAATAAAGGTACTGATGAGGTGCATGTCATCGGCGGCGCAGGCAGCCAAAACGACGACGGCGTCAAAGGTGTCGGATTGTGCTCAAATTCGGTCGGGAGTTGCGGAACGTGCCTACGACCGATAATCATTGCTATGCCATGACCGGTGATGTATTTTGGGCATCCGAGGTCGTCTGAGGGGCGAAAATGCCAGGTTACTGTCCTGATACACAAAAGTTACTGTTGTATATAAAGGAAGTCACTGTTCTGGTTCATCGTAGATACTGTTATAATTCTTCGTGGTTACTGCTATAATTCATCGAAGTGACTCTTCTAAATCATCGGGCTCACTGTTGTGATCTATAAAAGCTAATGTTTTGATTGAATAAAAGTACTGATGAGGTGCGTGTCATCGGCGGCGCAGGCAGCCAAAACGACGACGGCGTCAAAGGTGTCGGATTGTGCTCAAATTCGGTCGCGAGTTGCGGAACGTGCCTACTACCGATACTCATGGCAAAGCCATGACCGGCGATGTATTTTGGGCATCCGAGGTCGTCCGAGGGGCGAAAATGCCAGGTTTCTGTCCTGATACACAAAAGTTCCTGTTGTATATAAAGGAAGTCACTGTTCTGGTTCATCGTAATTCTTCGTGGTTACTGCTATAATTCATCGAAGTGACTCTATCGGGCTCACTATTGTAATATATATAAGCTAATGTTTTGATTGAATAAAGGTACTGATGAGGTTCATGTCATCGGCGGCGCAGGCAGCCAAAACGACGACGGCGTCAAAGGTGTCAGATTGTGCTCAAATTCGGTCGGGAGTTGCGGAACGTGCCTACGACCGATAATCATTGCAATGCCATGACCGGTGATGTATTTTTGGTATCCGAGTTCGTCTGAGGGGCGAAAATGCCAGGTTACTGTCCTGATACACAAAAGTTACTGTTGTATATAAAGGAAGTCACTGTTCTGGTTCATCGTAGATACTGTTATAATTCTTCGTGGTTACTGCTATAATTCATCGAAGTGACTCTTCTAAATCATCGGGCTCACTGTTGTGATCTATAAAAGTTAATGTTTTGATTGAATAAAGGTACTGATGAGGTGCGTGTCATCGGCGGCGCAGGCAGCCAAAACGACGACGGCGTCAAAGGTGACGGATTGTGCTCAAATTCGGTCGGGAGTTTCGGAACGTGCCTACGACCGATAATCATTGCTATGCCATGACCGGTGATGTATTTTTGGTATCCGAGGTCGTCTGAGGGGCGAAAATGCCAGGTTACAGTCCTGATACACAAAAGTTACTGTTGTATATAAAGGAAGTCACTGTTCTGGTTCATCGTAATTCTTCGTGGTTACTGCTATAATTCATCGAAGTGACTCTATCGGGCTCACTGTTGTAATCTATAAAAGCTAATGTTTTGGTTGAATAAAGGTACTGATGAGGTGCATGTCATCGGCGGCGCAGGCAGCCAAAACGACGACGGCGTCAAAGGTGTCGGATTGTGCTCAAATTCGGTCGGGAGTGGCGGAACGTGCCTACGACCGATAATCATTGCTATGCCATGACCGGTGATGTATTTTGGGCATTCGAGGTCGTCTGAGGGGCGAAAATGCCAGGTTACTGTCCTGATACACAAAAGTTACTGTTGTATATAAAGGAAGTCACTGTTCTGGTTCATCGTAGATACTGTTATAATTCTTCGTGGTTACTGCTATAATTCATCGAAGTGACTCTTCTAAATCATCGGGCTCACTGTTGTGATCTATAAAAGCTAATGTTTTGATTGAATAAAGGTACTGATGAGGTGCGTGTCATCGGCGGCGCAGGCAGCCAAAACGACGACGGCGTCAAAGGTGTCGGATTGTGCTCAAATTCGGTCGCGAGTTGCGGAACGTGCCTACTACCGATACTCATGGCAAAGCCATGACCGGCGATGTATTTTGGGCATCCGAGGTCGTCCAAGGGGCGAAAATGCCAGGTTACTGTCCTGATACACAAATGTTCCTGTTGTATATAAAGGAAGTCACTGTTCTGGTTCATCGTAATTCTTCGTGGTTACTGCTATAATTCATCGAAGTGACTCTATCGGGCTCACTGTTGTAATATATATAAGCTAATGTTTTGATTGAATAAAGGTACTGATGAGGTGCATGTCATCGGCGGCGCAGGCAGCCAAAACGACGACGGCGTCAAAGGTGTCAGATTGTGCTCAAATTCGGTCGGGAGTTGCGGAACGTGCCTACGACCGATAATCATTGCAATGCCATGACCGGTGATGTATTTTTGGTATCCGAGTTCGTCTGAGGGGCGAAAATGCCAGGTTACTGTCCTGATACACAAAAGTTACTGTTGTATATAAAGGAAGTCACTGTTCTGGTTCATCGTAGATACTGTTATAATTCTTCGTGGTTACTGCTATAATTCATCGAAGTGACTCTTCTAAATCATCGGGCTCACTGTTGTGATCTATAAAAGCTAATGTTTTGATTGAATAAAGGTACTGATGAGGTGCGTGTCATCGGCGGCGCAGGCAGCCAAAACGACGACGGCGTCAAAGGTGACGGATTGTGCTCAAATTCGGTCGGGAGTTTCGGAACGTGCCTACGACCGATAATCATTGCTATGCCATGACCGGTGATGTATTTTTGGTATCCGAGGTCGTCTGAGGGGCGAAAATGCCAGGTTACAGTCCTGATACACAAAAGTTACTGTTGTATATAAAGGAAGTCACTGTTCTGGTTCATCGTAATTCTTCGTGGTTACTGCTATAATTCATCGAAGTGACTCTATCGGGCTCACTGTTGTAATCTATAAAAGCTAATGTTTTGGTTGAATAAAGGTACTGATGAGGTGCATGTCATCGGCGGCGCAGGCAGCCAAAACGACGACGGCGTCAAAGGTGTCGGATTGTGCTCAAATTCGGTCGGGAGTGGCGGAACGTGCCTACGACCGATAATCATTGCTATGCCATGACCGGTGATGTATTTTGGGCATTCGATGTCGTCTGAGGGGCGAAAATGCCAGGTTACTGTCCTGATACACAAAAGTTACTGTTGTATATAAAGGAAGTCACTGTTCTGGTTCATCGTAGATACTGTTATAATTCTTCGTGGTTACTGCTATAATTCATCGAAGTGACTCTTCTAAATCATCGGGCTCACTGTTGTGATCTATAAAAGCTAATGTTTTGATTGAATAAAGGTACTGATGAGGTGCGTGTCATCGGCGGCGCAGGCAGCCAAAACGACGACGGCGTCAAAGGTGTCGGATTGTGCTCAAATTCGGTCGCGAGTTGCGGAACGTGCCTACTACCGATACTCATGGCAAAGCCATGACCGGCGATGTATTTTGGGCATCCGAGGTCGTCCAAGGGGCGAAAATGCCAGGTTACTGTCCTGATACACAAATGTTCCTGTTGTATATAAAGGAAGTCACTGTTCTGGTTCATCGTAATTCTTCGTGGTTACTGCTATAATTCATCGAAGTGACTCTATCGGGCTCACTGTTGTAATATATATAAGCTAATGTTTTGATTGAATAAAGGTACTGATGAGGTGCATGTCATCGGCGGCGCAGGCAGCCAAAACGACGACGGCGTCAAAGGTGTCAGATTGTGCTCAAATTCGGTCGGGAGTTGCGGAACGTGCCTACGACCGATAATCATTGCAATGCCATGACCGGTGATGTATTTTTGGTATCCGAGTTCGTCTGAGGGGCGAAAATGCCAGGTTACTGTCCTGATACACAAAAGTTACTGTTGTATATAAAGGAAGTCACTGTTCTGGTTCATCGTAGATACTGTTATAATTCTTCGTGGTTACTGCTATAATTCATCGAAGTGACTCTTCTAAATCATCGGGCTCACTGTTGTGATCTATAAAAGCTAATGTTTTGATTGAATAAAGGTACTGATGAGGTGCGTGTCATCGGCGGCGCAGGCAGCCAAAACGACGACGGCGTCAAAGGTGTCGGATTGTGCTCAAATTCGGTCGGGAGTTGCGGAACGTGCCTACGACCGATAATCATTGCTATGCCATGACCGGTGATGTATTTTGGGCATCCGAGGTCGTCTGAGGGGCGAAAATGCCAGGTTAATGTCCTGATACACAAAAGTTACTGTTGTATATAAAGGAAGTCACTGTTCTGGTTCATCGTAGATACTGTTATAATTCTTCGTGGTTACTGCTATAATTCATCGAAGTGACTCTTCTAAATCATCGGGCTCACTGTTGTGATCTATAAAAGCTAATGTTTTGATTGAATAAAGGTACTGATGAGGTGCGTGTCATCGGCGGCGCAGGCAGCCAAAACGACGACGGCGTCAAAGGTGTCGGATTGTGCTCAAATTCGGTCGCGAGTTGCGGAACGTGCCTACTACCGATACTCATGGCAAAGCCATGACCGGCGATGTATTTTGGGCATCCGAGGTCGTCCAAGGGGCGAAAATGCCAGGTTACTGTCCTGATACACAAATGTTCCTGTTGTATATAAAGGAAGTCACTGTTCTGGTTCATCGTAATTCTTCGTGGTTACTGCTATAATTCATCGAAGTGACTCTATCGGGCTCACTGTTGTAATATATATAAGCTAATGTTTTGATTGAATAAAGGTACTGATGAGGTGCATGTCATCGGCGGCGCAGGCAGCCAAAACGACGACGGCGTCAAAGGTGTCAGATTGTGCTCAAATTCGGTCGGGAGTTGCGGAACGTGCCTACGACCGATAATCATTGCAATGCCATGACCGGTGATGTATTTTTGGTATCCGAGTTCGTCTGAGGGGCGAAAATGCCAGGTTACTGTTGTATATAAAGGAAGTCACTGTTCTGGTTCATCGTAGATACTGTTATAATTCTTCGTGGTTACTGCTATAATTCATCGAAGTGACTCTTCTAAATCATCGGGCTCACTGTTGTGATCTATAAAAGCTAATGTTTTGATTGAATAAAGGTACTGATGAGGTGCGTGTCATCGGCGGCGCAGGCAGCCAAAACGACGACGGCGTCAAAGGTGACGGATTGTGCTCAAATTCGGTCGGGAGTTTCGGAACGTGCCTACGACCGATAATCATTGCTATGCCATGACCGGTGATGTATTTTTGGTATCCGAGGTCGTCTAAGGGGCGAAAATGCCAGGTTACTGTCCTGAAACACAAAAGTTACTGTTGTATATAAAGGAAGTCACTGTTCTGGTTCATCGTAATTCTTCGTGGTTACTGCTATAATTCATCGAAGTGACTCTATCGGGCTCACTGTTGTAATCTATAAAAGCTAATGTTTTGATTGAATAAAGGTACTGATGAGGTGCATGTCATCGGCGGCGCAGGCAGCCAAAACGACGACGGCGTCAAAGGTGTCGGATTGTGCTCAAATTCGGTCGGGAGTTGCGGAACGTGCCTACGACCGATAATCATTGCTATGCCATGACCGGTGATGTATTTTGGGCATCCGAGGTCGTCTGAGGGGCGAAAATGCCAGGTTAATGTCCTGATACACAAAAGTTACTGTTGTATATAAAGGAAGTCACTGTTCTGGTTCATCGTAGATACTGTTATAATTCTTCGTGGTTACTGCTATAATTCATCGAAGTGACTCTTCTAAATCATCGGGCTCACTGTTGTGATCTATAAAAGCTAATGTTTTGATTGAATAAAGGTACTGATGAGGTGCGTGTCATCGGCGTCAAAGGTGTCGGATTGTGCTCAAATTCGGTCGCGAGTTGCGGAACGTGCCTACTACCGATACTCATGGCAAAGCCATGACCGGCGATGTATTTTGGGCATCCGAGGTCATCCGAGGGGCGAAAATGCCAGGTTACTGTCCTGATACACAAAAGTTCCTGTTGTATATAAAGGAAGTCACTGTTCTGGTTCATCGTAATTCTTCGTGGTTACTGCTATAATTCATCGAAGTGACTCTATCGAGCTCACTGTTGTAATCTATATAAGCTAATGTTTTGATTGAATAAAGGTACTGATGAGGTGCATGTCATCGGCGGCGCAGGCAGCCAAAACGACGACGGCGTCAAAGGTGTCGGATTGTGCTCAAATTCGGTCGGGAGTTGCGGAACGTGCCTACGACCGATAATCATTGCTATGCCATGACCGGTGATGTATTTTGGGCATCCGAGGTCGTCTGAGGGGCGAAAATGCCAGGTTACTGTCCTGATACACAAAAGTTACTGTTGTATATAAAGGAAGTCACTGTTCTGGTTCATCGTAGATACTGTTATAATTCTTCGTGGTTACTGCTATAATTCATCGAAGTGACTCTTCTAAATCATCGGGCTCACTGTTGTGATCTATAAAAGCTAATGTTTTGATTGAATAAAGGTACTGATGAGGTGCGTGTCATCGGCGGCGCAGGCAGCCAAAACGACGACGGCGTCAAAGGTGTCGGATTGTGCTCAAATTCGGTCGGGAGTTGCGGAACGTGCCTACGACCGATAATCATTGCTATGCCATGACCGGTGATGTATTTTGGGCATCCGAGGTCGTCTGAGGGGCGAAAATGCCAGGTTAATGTCCTGATACACAAAAGTTACTGTTGTATATAAAGGAAGTCACTGTTCTGGTTCATCGTAGATACTGTTATAATTCTTCGTGGTTACTGCTATAATTCATCGAAGTGACTCTTCTAAATCATCGGGCTCACTGTTGTGATCTATAAAAGCTAATGTTTTGATTGAATAAAGGTACTGATGAGGTGCGTGTCATCGGCGGCGCAGGCAGCCAAAACGACGACGGCGTCAAAGGTGTCGGATTGTGCTCAAATTCGGTCGCGAGTTGCGGAACGTGCCTACTACCGATACTCATGGCAAAGCCATGACCGGCGATGTATTTTGGGCATCCGAGGTCGTCCAAGGGGCGAAAATGCCAGGTTACTGTCCTGATACACAAATGTTCCTGTTGTATATAAAGGAAGTCACTGTTCTGGTTCATCGTAATTCTTCGTGGTTACTGCTATAATTCATCGAAGTGACTCTATCGGGCTCACTGTTGTAATATATATAAGCTAATGTTTTGATTGAATAAAGGTACTGATGAGGTGCATGTCATCGGCGGCGCAGGCAGCCAAAACGACGACGGCGTCAAAGGTGTCAGATTGTGCTCAAATTCGGTCGGGAGTTGCGGAACGTGCCTACGACCGATAATCATTGCAATGCCATGACCGGTGATGTATTTTTGGTATCCGAGTTCGTCTGAGGGGCGAAAATGCCAGGTTACTGTTGTATATAAAGGAAGTCACTGTTCTGGTTCATCGTAGATACTGTTATAATTCTTCGTGGTTACTGCTATAATTCATCGAAGTGACTCTTCTAAATCATCGGGCTCACTGTTGTGATCTATAAAAGCTAATGTTTTGATTGAATAAAGGTACTGATGAGGTGCGTGTCATCGGCGGCGCAGGCAGCCAAAACGACGACGGCGTCAAAGGTGTCGGATTGTGCTCAAATTCGGTCGCGAGTTGCGGAACGTGCCTACTACCGATACTCATGGCAAAGCCATGACCGGCGATGTATTTTGGGCATCCGAGGTCATCCGAGGGGCGAAAATGCCAGGTTACTGTCCTGATACACAAAAGTTCCTGTTGTATATAAAGGAAGTCACTGTTCTGGTTCATCGTAATTCTTCGTGGTTACTGCTATAATTCATCGAAGTGACTCTATCGAGCTCACTGTTGTAATCTATATAAGCTAATGTTTTGATTGAATAAAGGTACTGATGAGGTGCATGTCATCGGCGGCGCAGGCAGCCAAAACGACGACGGCGTCAAAGGTGTCGGATTGTGCTCAAATTCGGTCGGGAGTTGCGGAACGTGCCTACGACCGATAATCATTGCTATGCCATGACCGGTGATGTATTTTGGGCATCCGAGGTCGTCTGAGGGGCGAAAATGCCAGGTTACTGTCCTGATACACAAAAGTTACTGTTGTATATAAAGGAAGTCACTGTTCTGGTTCATCGTAGATACTGTTATAATTCTTCGTGGTTACTGCTATAATTCATCGAAGTGACTCTTCTAAATCATCGGGCTCACTGTTGTGATCTATAAAAGCTAATGTTTTGATTGAATAAAGGTACTGATGAGGTGCGTGTCATCGGCGGCGCAGGCAGCCAAAACGACGACGGCGTCAAAGGTGTCGGATTGTGCTCAAATTCGGTCGCGAGTTGCGGAACGTGCCTACTACCGATACTCATGGCAAAGCCATGACCGGCGATGTATTTTGGGCATCCGAGGTCATCCGAGGGGCGAAAATGCGAGGTTACTGTCCTGATACACAAAAGTTCCTGTTGTATATAAAGGAAGTCACTGTTCTGGTTCATCGTAATTCTTCGTGGTTACTGCTATAATTCATCGAAGTGACTCTATCGAGCTCACTGTTGTAATCTATATAAGCTAATGTTTTGATTGAATAAAGGTACTGATGAGGTGCATGTCATCGGCGGCGCAGGCAGCCAAAACGACGACGGCGTCAAAGGTGTCGGATTGTGCTCAAATTCGGTCGGGAGTTGCGGAACGTGCCTACGACCGATAATCATTGCTATGCCATGACCGGTGATGTATTTTGGGCATCCGAGTTCGTCTGAGGGGCGAAAATGCCAGGTTACTGTCCTGATACACAAAAGTTACTGTTGTATATAAAGGAAGTCACTGTTCTGGTTCATCGTAGATACTGTTATAATTCTTCGTGGTTACTGCTATAATTCATCGAAGTGACTCTTCTAAATCATCGGGCTCACTGTTGTGATCTATAAAAGCTAATGTTTTGATTGAATAAAGGTACTGATGAGGTGCGTGTCATCGGCGGCGCAGGCAGCCAAAACGACGACGGCGTCAAAGGTGTCGGATTGTGCTCAAATTCGGTCGCGAGTTGCGGAACGTGCCTACTACCGATACTCATGGCAAAGCCATGACCGGCGATGTATTTTGGGCATCCGAGGTCATCCGAGGGGCGAAAATGCCAGGTTACTGTCCTGATACACAAAAGTTCCTGTTGTATATAAAGGAAGTCACTGTTCTGGTTCATCGTAATTCTTCGTGGTTACTGCTATAATTCATCGAAGTGACTCTATCGAGCTCACTGTTGTAATCTATATAAGCTAATGTTTTGATTGAATAAAGGTACTGATGAGGTGCATGTCATCGGCGGCGCAGGCAGCCAAAACGACGACGGCGTCAAAGGTGTCGGATTGTGCTCAAATTCGGTCGGGAGTTGCGGAACGTGCCTACGACCGATAATCATTGCTATGCCATGACCGGTGATGTATTTTGGGCATCCGAGGTCGTCTGAGGGGCGAAAATGCCAGGTTACTGT
The DNA here is from genome assembly GCF_029641045.1 of Salvia hispanica. NCBI lineage: Eukaryota > Viridiplantae > Streptophyta > Magnoliopsida > Lamiales > Lamiaceae > Salvia > Salvia hispanica. The sequence continues at coordinate 64,054,063 of NC_142694.1, read as the reverse complement.
CCTGATACACAAAAGTTACTGTTGTATATAAAGGAAGTCACTGTTCTGGTTCATCGTAGATACTGTTATAATTCTTCGTGGTTACTGCTATAATTCATCGAAGTGACTCTTCTAAATCATCGGGCTCACTGTTGTGATCTATAAAAGCTAATGTTTTGATTGAATAAAGGTACTGATGAGGTGCGTGTCATCGGCGGCGCAGGCAGCCAAAACGACGACGGCGTCAAAGGTGTCGGATTGTGCTCAAATTCGGTCGCGAGTTGCGGAACGTGCCTACTACCGATACTCATGGCAAAGCCATGACCGGCGATGTATTTTGGGCATCCGAGGTCATCCGAGGGGCGAAAATGCGAGGTTACTGTCCTGATACACAAAAGTTCCTGTTGTATATAAAGGAAGTCACTGTTCTGGTTCATCGTAATTCTTCGTGGTTACTGCTATAATTCATCGAAGTGACTCTATCGAGCTCACTGTTGTGATCTATAAAAGCTAATGTTTTGATTGAATAAAGGTACTGATGAGGTGCGTGTCATCGGCGGCGCAGGCAGCCAAAACGACGACGGCGTCAAAGGTGTCGGATTGTGCTCAAATTCGGTCGCGAGTTGCGGAACGTGCCTACTACCGATACTCATGGCAAAGCCATGACCGGCGATGTATTTTGGGCATCCGAGGTCATCCGAGGGGCGAAAATGCCAGGTTACTGTCCTGATACACAAAAGTTCCTGTTGTATATAAAGGAAGTCACTGTTCTGGTTCATCGTAATTCTTCGTGGTTACTGCTATAATTCATCGAAGTGACTCTATCGAGCTCACTGTTGTAATCTATATAAGCTAATGTTTTGATTGAATAAAGGTACTGATGAGGTGCATGTCATCGGCGGCGCAGGCAGCCAAAACGACGACGGCGTCAAAGGTGTCGGATTGTGCTCAAATTCGGTCGGGAGTTGCGGAACGTGCCTACGACCGATAATCATTGCAATGCCATGACCGGTGATGTATTTTGGGCATCCGAGGTCGTCTGAGGGGCGAAAATGCCAGGTTACTGTCCTGATACACAAAAGTTACTGTTGTATATAAAGGAAGTCACTGTTCTGGTTCATCGTAGATACTGTTATAATTCTTCGTGGTTACTGCTATAATTCATCGAAGTGACTCTTCTAAATCATCGGGCTCACTGCTGTGATCTATAAAAGCTAATGTTTTGATTGAATAAAGGTACTGATGAGGTGCGTGTCATCGGCGTCAAAGGTGTCGGATTGTGCTCAAATTCGGTCGCGAGTTGCGGAACGTGCCTACTACCGATACTCATGGCAAAGCCATGACCGGCGATGTATTTTGGGCATCCGAGGTCATCCGAGGGGCGAAAATGCCAGGTTACTGTCCTGATACACAAAAGTTCCTGTTGTATATAAAGGAAGTCACTGTTCTGGTTCATCGTAATTCTTCGTGGTTACTGCTATAATTCATCGAAGTGACTCTATCGGGCTCACTGTTGTAATCTATATAAGCTAATGTTTTGATTGAATAAAGGTACTGATGAGGTGCATGTCATCGGCGGCGCAGGCAGCCAAAACGACGACGGCGTCAAAGGTGTCGGATTGTGCTCAAATTCGGTCGGGAGTTGCGGAACGTGCCTACGACCGATAATCATTGCTATGCCATGACCGGTGATGTATTTTGGGCATCCGAGGTCGTCTGAGGGGCGAAAATGCCAGGTTACTGTCCTGATACACAAAAGTTACTGTTGTATATAAAGGAAGTCACTGTTCTGGTTCATCGTAGATACTGTTATAATTCTTCGTGGTTACTGCTATAATTCATCGAAGTGACTCTTCTAAATCATCGGGCTCACTGTTGTGATCTATAAAAGCTAATGTTTTGATTGAATAAAGGTACTGATGAGGTGCGTGTCATCGGCGGCGCAGGCAGCCAAAACGACGACGGCGTCAAAGGTGTCGGATTGTGCTCAAATTCGGTCGCGAGTTGCGGAACGTGCCTACTACCGATACTCATGGCAAAGCCATGACCGGCGATGTATTTTGGGCATCCGAGGTCATCCGAGGGGCGAAAATGCCAGGTTACTGTCCTGATACACAAAAGTTCCTGTTGTATATAAAGGAAGTCACTGTTCTGGTTCATCGTAATTCTTCGTGGTTACTGCTATAATTCATCGAAGTGACTCTATCGAGCTCACTGTTGTAATCTATATAAGCTAATGTTTTGATTGAATAAAGGTACTGATGAGGTGCATGTCATCGGCGGCGCAGGCAGCCAAAACGACGACGGCGTCAAAGGTGTCGGATTGTGCTCAAATTCGGTCGGGAGTTGCGGAACGTGCCTACGACCGATAATCATTGCTATGCCATGACCGGTGATGTATTTTGGGCATCCGAGGTCGTCTGAGGGGCGAAAATGCCAGGTTACTGTCCTGATACACAAAAGTTACTGTTGTATATAAAGGAAGTCACTGTTCTGGTTCATCGTAGATACTGTTATAATTCTTCGTGGTTACTGCTATAATTCATCGAAGTGACTCTTCTAAATCATCGGGCTCACTGTTGTGATCTATAAAAGCTAATGTTTTGATTGAATAAAGGTACTGATGAGGTGCGTGTCATCGGCGGCGCAGGCAGCCAAAACGACGACGGCGTCAAAGGTGTCGGATTGTGCTCAAATTCGGTCGCGAGTTGCGGAACGTGCCTACTACCGATACTCATGGCAAAGCCATGACCGGCGATGTATTTTGGGCATCCGAGGTCATCCGAGGGGCGAAAATGCGAGGTTACTGTCCTGATACACAAAAGTTCCTGTTGTATATAAAGGAAGTCACTGTTCTGGTTCATCGTAATTCTTCGTGGTTACTGCTATAATTCATCGAAGTGACTCTATCGAGCTCACTGTTGTGATCTATAAAAGCTAATGTTTTGATTGAATAAAGGTACTGATGAGGTGCGTGTCATCGGCGGCGCAGGCAGCCAAAACGACGACGGCGTCAAAGGTGTCGGATTGTGCTCAAATTCGGTCGCGAGTTGCGGAACGTGCCTACTACCGATACTCATGGCAAAGCCATGACCGGCGATGTATTTTGGGCATCCGAGGTCATCCGAGGGGCGAAAATGCCAGGTTACTGTCCTGATACACAAAAGTTCCTGTTGTATATAAAGGAAGTCACTGTTCTGGTTCATCGTAATTCTTCGTGGTTACTGCTATAATTCATCGAAGTGACTCTATCGAGCTCACTGTTGTAATCTATATAAGCTAATGTTTTGATTGAATAAAGGTACTGATGAGGTGCATGTCATCGGCGGCGCAGGCAGCCAAAACGACGACGGCGTCAAAGGTGTCGGATTGTGCTCAAATTCGGTCGGGAGTTGCGGAACGTGCCTACGACCGATAATCATTGCAATGCCATGACCGGTGATGTATTTTGGGCATCCGAGGTCGTCTGAGGGGCGAAAATGCCAGGTTACTGTCCTGATACACAAAAGTTACTGTTGTATATAAAGGAAGTCACTGTTCTGGTTCATCGTAGATACTGTTATAATTCTTCGTGGTTACTGCTATAATTCATCGAAGTGACTCTTCTAAATCATCGGGCTCACTGCTGTGATCTATAAAAGCTAATGTTTTGATTGAATAAAGGTACTGATGAGGTGCGTGTCATCGGCGTCAAAGGTGTCGGATTGTGCTCAAATTCGGTCGCGAGTTGCGGAACGTGCCTACTACCGATACTCATGGCAAAGCCATGACCGGCGATGTATTTTGGGCATCCGAGGTCATCCGAGGGGCGAAAATGCCAGGTTACTGTCCTGATACACAAAAGTTCCTGTTGTATATAAAGGAAGTCACTGTTCTGGTTCATCGTAATTCTTCGTGGTTACTGCTATAATTCATCGAAGTGACTCTATCGGGCTCACTGTTGTAATCTATATAAGCTAATGTTTTGATTGAATAAAGGTACTGATGAGGTGCATGTCATCGGCGGCGCAGGCAGCCAAAACGACGACGGCGTCAAAGGTGTCGGATTGTGCTCAAATTCGGTCGGGAGTTGCGGAACGTGCCTACGACCGATAATCATTGCTATGCCATGACCGGTGATGTATTTTGGGCATCCGAGGTCGTCTGAGGGGCGAAAATGCCAGGTTACTGTCCTGATACACAAAAGTTACTGTTGTATATAAAGGAAGTCACTGTTCTGGTTCATCGTAGATACTGTTATAATTCTTCGTGGTTACTGCTATAATTCATCGAAGTGACTCTTCTAAATCATCGGGCTCACTGTTGTGATCTATAAAAGCTAATGTTTTGATTGAATAAAGGTACTGATGAGGTGCGTGTCATCGGCGGCGCAGGCAGCCAAAACGACGACGGCGTCAAAGGTGTCGGATTGTGCTCAAATTCGGTCGCGAGTTGCGGAACGTGCCTACTACCGATACTCATGGCAAAGCCATGACCGGCGATGTATTTTGGGCATCCGAGGTCATCCGAGGGGCGAAAATGCCAGGTTACTGTCCTGATACACAAAAGTTCCTGTTGTATATAAAGGAAGTCACTGTTCTGGTTCATCGTAATTCTTCGTGGTTACTGCTATAATTCATCGAAGTGACTCTATCGAGCTCACTGTTGTAATCTATATAAGCTAATGTTTTGATTGAATAAAGATACTGATGAGGTGCATGTCATCGGCGGCGCAGGCAGCCAAAACGACGACGGCGTCAAAGGTGTCGGATTGTGCTCAAATTCGGTCGGGAGTTGCGGAACGTGCCTACGACCGATAATCATTGCTATGCCATGACCGGTGATGTATTTTGGGCATCCGAGGTCGTCTGAGGGGCGAAAATGCCAGGTTACTGTCCTGATACACAAAAGTTACTGTTGTATATAAAGGAAGTCACTGTTCTGGTTCATCGTAGATACTGTTATAATTCTTCGTGGTTACTACTATAATTCATCGAAGTGACTCTTCTAAATCATCGGGCTCACTGTTGTGATCTATAAAAGCTAATGTTTTGATTGAATAAAGGTACTGATGAGGTGCGTGTCATCGGCGTCAAAGGTGTCGGATTGTGCTCAAATTCGGTCGCGAGTTGCGGAACGTGCCTACTACCGATACTCATGGCAAAGCCATGACCGGCGATGTATTTTGGGCATCCGAGGTCATCCGAGGGGCGAAAATGCCAGGTTACTGTCCTGATACACAAAAGTTCCTGTTGTATATAAAGGAAGTCACTGTTCTGGTTCATCGTAATTCTTCGTGGTTACTGCTATAATTCATCGAAGTGACTCTATCGGGCTCACTGTTGTAATCTATATAAGCTAATGTTTTGATTGAATAAAGGTACTGATGAGGTGCATGTCATCGGCGGCGCAGGCAGCCAAAACGACGACGGCGTCAAAGGTGTCGGATTGTGCTCAAATTCGGTCGGGAGTTGCGGAACGTGCCTACGACCGATAATCATTGCTATGCCATGACCGGTGATGTATTTTGGGCATCCGAGGTCGTCTGAGGGGCGAAAATGCCAGGTTACTGTCCTGATACACAAAAGTTACTGTTGTATATAAAGGAAGTCACTGTTCTGGTTCATCGTAGATACTGTTATAATTCTTCGTGGTTACTGCTATAATTCATCGAAGTGACTCTTCTAAATCATCGGGCTCACTGTTGTGATCTATAAAAGCTAATGTTTTGATTGAATAAAGGTACTGATGAGGTGCGTGTCATCGGCGGCGCAGGCAGCCAAAACGACGACGGCGTCAAAGGTGTCGGATTGTTCTCAAATTCGGTCGCGAGTTGCGGAACGTGCCTACTACCGATACTCATGGCAAAGCCATGACCGGCGATGTATTTTGGGCATCCGAGGTCATCCGAGGGGCGAAAATGCCAGGTTACTGTCCTGATACACAAAAGTTCCTGTTGTATATAAAGGAAGTCACTGTTCTGGTTCATCGTAATTCTTCGTGGTTACTGCTATAATTCATCGAAGTGACTCTATCGAGCTCACTGTTGTAATCTATATAAGCTAATGTTTTGATTGAATAAAGGTACTGATGAGGTGCATGTCATCGGCGGCGCAGGCAGCCAAAACGACGACGGCGTCAAAGGTGTCGGATTGTGCTCAAATTCGGTCGCGAGTTGCGGAACGTGCCTACTACCGATACTCATGGCAAAGCCATGACCGGCGATGTATTTTGGGCATCCGAGGTCATCCGAGGGGCGAAAATGCGAGGTTACTGTCCTGATACACAAAAGTTCCTGTTGTATATAAAGGAAGTCACTGTTCTGGTTCATCGTAATTCTTCGTGGTTACTGCTATAATTCATCGAAGTGACTCTATCGAGCTCACTGTTGTAATCTATATAAGCTAATGTTTTGATTGAATAAAGGTACTGATGAGGTGCATGTCATCGGCGGCGCAGGCAGCCAAAACGACGACGGCGTCAAAGGTGTCGGATTGTGCTCAAATTCGGTCGGGAGTTGCGGAACGTGCCTACGACCGATAATCATTGCTATGCCATGACCGGTGATGTATTTTGGGCATCCGAGGTCGTCTGAGGGGCGAAAATGCCAGGTTACTGTCCTGATACACAAAAGTTACTGTTGTATATAAAGGAAGTCACTGTTCTGGTTCATCGTAGATACTGTTATAATTCTTCGTGGTTACTGCTATAATTCATCGAAGTGACTCTTCTAAATCATCGGGCTCACTGTTGTGATCTATAAAAGCTAATGTTTTGATTGAATAAAGGTACTGATGAGGTGCGTGTCATCGGCGGCGCAGGCAGCCAAAACGACGACGGCGTCAAAGGTGTCGGATTGTGCTCAAATTCGGTCGCGAGTTGCGGAACGTGCCTACTACCGATACTCATGGCAAAGCCATGACCGGCGATGTATTTTGGGCATCCGAGGTCATCCGAGGGGCGAAAATGCCAGGTTACTGTCCTGATACACAAAAGTTCCTGTTGTATATAAAGGAAGTCACTGTTCTGGTTCATCGTAATTCTTCGTGGTTACTGCTATAATTCATCGAAGTGACTCTATCGAGCTCACTGTTGTAATCTATATAAGCTAATGTTTTGATTGAATAAAGGTACTGATGAGGTGCATGTCATCGGCGGCGCAGGCAGCCAAAACGACGACGGCGTCAAAGGTGTCGGATTGTGCTCAAATTCGGTCGGGAGTTGCGGAACGTGCCTACGACCGATAATCATTGCTATGCCATGACCGGTGATGTATTTTGGGCATCCGAGGTCGTCTGAGGGGCGAAAATGCCAGGTTACTGTCCTGATACACAAAAGTTACTGTTGTATATAAAGGAAGTCACTGTTCTGGTTCATCGTAGATACTGTTATAATTCTTCGTGGTTACTGCTATAATTCATCGAAGTGACTCTTCTAAATCATCGGGCTCACTGCTGTGATCTATAAAAGCTAATGTTTTGATTGAATAAAGGTACTGATGAGGTGCGTGTCATCGGCGTCAAAGGTGTCGGATTGTGCTCAAATTCGGTCGCGAGTTGCGGAACGTGCCTACTACCGATACTCATGGCAAAGCCATGACCGGCGATGTATTTTGGGCATCCGAGGTCATCCGAGGGGCGAAAATGCCAGGTTACTGTCCTGATACACAAAAGTTCCTGTTGTATATAAAGGAAGTCACTGTTCTGGTTCATCGTAATTCTTCGTGGTTACTGCTATAATTCATCGAAGTGACTCTATCGGGCTCACTGTTGTAATCTATATAAGCTAATGTTTTGATTGAATAAAGGTACTGATGAGGTGCATGTCATCGGCGGCGCAGGCAGCCAAAACGACGACGGCGTCAAAGGTGTCGGATTGTGCTCAAATTCGGTCGGGAGTTGCGGAACGTGCCTACGACCGATAATCATTGCTATGCCATGACCGGTGATGTATTTTGGGCATCCGAGGTCGTCTGAGGGGCGAAAATGCCAGGTTACTGTCCTGATACACAAAAGTTACTGTTGTATATAAAGGAAGTCACTGTTCTGGTTCATCGTAGATACTGTTATAATTCTTCGTGGTTACTGCTATAATTCATCGAAGTGACTCTTCTAAATCATCGGGCTCACTGTTGTGATCTATAAAAGCTAATGTTTTGATTGAATAAAGGTACTGATGAGGTGCGTGTCATCGGCGGCGCAGGCAGCCAAAACGACGACGGCGTCAAAGGTGTCGGATTGTGCTCAAATTCGGTCGCGAGTTGCGGAACGTGCCTACTACCGATACTCATGGCAAAGCCATGACCGGCGATGTATTTTGGGCATCCGAGGTCATCCGAGGGGCGAAAATGCCAGGTTACTGTCCTGATACACAAAAGTTCCTGTTGTATATAAAGGAAGTCACTGTTCTGGTTCATCGTAATTCTTCGTGGTTACTGCTATAATTCATCGAAGTGACTCTATCGAGCTCACTGTTGTAATCTATATAAGCTAATGTTTTGATTGAATAAAGATACTGATGAGGTGCATGTCATCGGCGGCGCAGGCAGCCAAAACGACGACGGCGTCAAAGGTGTCGGATTGTGCTCAAATTCGGTCGGGAGTTGCGGAACGTGCCTACGACCGATAATCATTGCTATGCCATGACCGGTGATGTATTTTGGGCATCCGAGGTCGTCTGAGGGGCGAAAATGCCAGGTTACTGTCCTGATACACAAAAGTTACTGTTGTATATAAAGGAAGTCACTGTTCTGGTTCATCGTAGATACTGTTATAATTCTTCGTGGTTACTACTATAATTCATCGAAGTGACTCTTCTAAATCATCGGGCTCACTGTTGTGATCTATAAAAGCTAATGTTTTGATTGAATAAAGGTACTGATGAGGTGCGTGTCATCGGCGTCAAAGGTGTCGGATTGTGCTCAAATTCGGTCGCGAGTTGCGGAACGTGCCTACTACCGATACTCATGGCAAAGCCATGACCGGCGATGTATTTTGGGCATCCGAGGTCATCCGAGGGGCGAAAATGCCAGGTTACTGTCCTGATACACAAAAGTTCCTGTTGTATATAAAGGAAGTCACTGTTCTGGTTCATCGTAATTCTTCGTGGTTACTGCTATAATTCATCGAAGTGACTCTATCGGGCTCACTGTTGTAATCTATATAAGCTAATGTTTTGATTGAATAAAGGTACTGATGAGGTGCATGTCATCGGCGGCGCAGGCAGCCAAAACGACGACGGCGTCAAAGGTGTCGGATTGTGCTCAAATTCGGTCGGGAGTTGCGGAACGTGCCTACGACCGATAATCATTGCTATGCCATGACCGGTGATGTATTTTGGGCATCCGAGGTCGTCTGAGGGGCGAAAATGCCAGGTTACTGTCCTGATACACAAAAGTTACTGTTGTATATAAAGGAAGTCACTGTTCTGGTTCATCGTAGATACTGTTATAATTCTTCGTGGTTACTGCTATAATTCATCGAAGTGACTCTTCTAAATCATCGGGCTCACTGTTGTGATCTATAAAAGCTAATGTTTTGATTGAATAAAGGTACTGATGAGGTGCGTGTCATCGGCGGCGCAGGCAGCCAAAACGACGACGGCGTCAAAGGTGTCGGATTGTTCTCAAATTCGGTCGCGAGTTGCGGAACGTGCCTACTACCGATACTCATGGCAAAGCCATGACCGGCGATGTATTTTGGGCATCCGAGGTCATCCGAGGGGCGAAAATGCCAGGTTACTGTCCTGATACACAAAAGTTCCTGTTGTATATAAAGGAAGTCACTGTTCTGGTTCATCGTAATTCTTCGTGGTTACTGCTATAATTCATCGAAGTGACTCTATCGAGCTCACTGTTGTAATCTATATAAGCTAATGTTTTGATTGAATAAAGGTACTGATGAGGTGCATGTCATCGGCGGCGCAGGCAGCCAAAACGACGACGGCGTCAAAGGTGTCGGATTGTGCTCAAATTCGGTCGGGAGTTGCGGAACGTGCCTACGACCGATAATCATTGCTATGCCATGACCGGTGATGTATTTTCGGCATCCGAGGTCGTCTGAGGGGCGAAAATGCCAGGTTACTGTCCTGATACACAAAAGTTACTGTTGTATATAAAGGAAGTCACTGTTCTGGTTCATCGTAGATACTGTTATAATTCTTCGTGGTTACTACTATAATTCATCGAAGTGACTCTTCTAAATCATCGGGCTCACTGTTGTGATCTATAAAAGCTAATGTTTTGATTGAATAAAGGTACTGATGAGGTGCGTGTCATCGGCGTCAAAGGTGTCGGATTGTGCTCAAATTCGGTCGCGAGTTGCGGAACGTGCCTACTACCGATACTCATGGCAAAGCCATGACCGGCGATGTATTTTGGGCATCCGAGGTCATCCGAGGGGCGAAAATGCCAGGTTACTGTCCTGATACACAAAAGTTCCTGTTGTATATAAAGGAAGTCACTGTTCTGGTTCATCGTAATTCTTCGTGGTTACTGCTATAATTCATCGAAGTGACTCTATCGGGCTCACTGTTGTAATCTATATAAGCTAATGTTTTGATTGAATAAAGGTACTGATGAGGTGCATGTCATCGGCGGCGCAGGCAGCCAAAACGACGACGGCGTCAAAGGTGTCGGATTGTGCTCAAATTCGGTCGGGAGTTGCGGAACGTGCCTACGACCGATAATCATTGCTATGCCATGACCGGTGATGTATTTTGGGCATCCGAGGTCGTCTGAGGGGCGAAAATGCCAGGTTACTGTCCTGATACACAAAAGTTACTGTTGTATATAAAGGAAGTCACTGTTCTGGTTCATCGTAGATACTGTTATAATTCTTCGTGGTTACTGCTATAATTCATCGAAGTGACTCTTCTAAATCATCGGGCTCACTGTTGTGATCTATAAAAGCTAATGTTTTGATTGAATAAAGGTACTGATGAGGTGCGTGTCATCGGCGGCGCAGGCAGCCAAAACGACGACGGCGTCAAAGGTGTCGGATTGTTCTCAAATTCGGTCGCGAGTTGCGGAACGTGCCTACTACCGATACTCATGGCAAAGCCATGACCGGCGATGTATTTTGGGCATCCGAGGTCATCCGAGGGGCGAAAATGCCAGGTTACTGTCCTGATACACAAAAGTTCCTGTTGTATATAAAGGAAGTCACTGTTCTGGTTCATCGTAATTCTTCGTGGTTACTGCTATAATTCATCGAAGTGACTCTATCGAGCTCACTGTTGTAATCTATATAAGCTAATGTTTTGATTGAATAAAGGTACTGATGAGGTGCATGTCATCGGCGGCGCAGGCAGCCAAAACGACGACGGCGTCAAAGGTGTCGGATTGTGCTCAAATTCGGTCGGGAGTTGCGGAACGTGCCTACGACCGATAATCATTGCTATGCCATGACCGGTGATGTATTTTGGGCATCCGAGGTCGTCTGAGGGGCGAAAATGCCAGGTTACTGTCCTGATACACAAAAGTTACTGTTGTATATAAAGGAAGTCACTGTTCTGGTTCATCGTAGATACTGTTATAATTCTTCGTGGTTACTGCTATAATTCATCGAAGTGACTCTTCTAAATCATCGGGCTCACTGTTGTGATCTATAAAAGCTAATGTTTTGATTGAATAAAGGTACTGATGAGGTGCGTGTCATCGGCGGCGCAGGCAGCCAAAACGACGACGGCGTCAAAGGTGTCGGATTGTGCTCAAATTCGGTCGCGAGTTGCGGAACGTGCCTACTACCGATACTCATGGCAAAGCCATGACCGGCGATGTATTTTGGGCATCCGAGGTCATCCGAGGGGCGAAAATGCCAGGTTACTGTCCTGATACACAAAAGTTCCTGTTGTATATAAAGGAAGTCACTGTTCTGGTTCATCGTAATTCTTCGTGGTTACTGCTATAATTCATCGAAGTGACTCTATCGGGCTCACTGTTGTAATCTATATAAGCTAATGTTTTGATTGAATAAAGGTACTGATGAGGTGCATGTCATCGGCGGCGCAGGCAGCCAAAACGACGACGGCGTCAAAGGTGTCTGATTGTGCTCAAATTCGGTCGGGAGTTGCGGAACGTGCCTACGACCGATAATCATTGCTATGCCATGTCCGGTGATGTATTTTGGGCATCCGAGGTCGTCTGAGGGGCGAAAATGCCAGGTTACTGTCCTGATACACAAAAGTTACTGTTGTATATAAAGGAAGTCACTGTTCTGGTTCATCGTAGATACTGTTATAATTCTTCGTGGTTACTGCTATAATTCATCGAAGTGACTCTTCTAAATCATCGGGCTCACTGTTGTGATCTATAAAAGCTAATGTTTTGATTGAATAAAGGTACTGATGAGGTGCGTGTCATCGGCGGCGCAGGCAGCCAAAACGACGACGGCGTCAAAGGTGTCGGATTGTGCTCAAATTCGGTCGCGAGTTGCGGAACGTGCCTACTACCGATACTCATGGCAAAGCCATGACCGGCGATGTATTTTGGGCATCCGAGGTCATCCGAGGGGCGAAAATGCCAGGTTACTGTCCTGATACACAAAAGTTCCTGTTGTATATAAAGGAAGTCACTGTTCTGGTTCATCGTAATTCTTCGTGGTTACTGCTATAATTCATCGAAGTGACTCTATCGGGCTCACTGTTGTAATCTATATAAGCTAATGTTTTGATTGAATAAAGGTACTGATGAGGTGCATGTCATCGGCGGCGCAGGCAGCCAAAACGACGACGGCGTCAAAGGTGTCGGATTGTGCTCAAATTCGGTCGGGAGTTGCGGAACGTGCCTACGACCGATAATCATTGCTATGCCATGACCGGTGATGTATTTTGGGCATCCGAGGTCGTCTGAGGGGCGAAAATGCCAGGTTACTGTCCTGATACACAAAAGTTACTGTTGTATATAAAGGAAGTCACTGTTCTGGTTCATCGTAGATACTGTTATAATTCTTCGTGGTTACTGCTATAATTCATCGAAGTGACTCTTCTAAATCATCGGGCTCACTGTTGTGATCTATAAAAGCTAATGTTTTGATTGAATAAAGGTACTGATGAGGTGCGTGTCATCGGCGGCGAAGGCAGCCAAAACGACGACGGCGTCAAAGGTGTCGGATTGTGCTCAAATTCGGTCGCGAGTTGCGGAACGTGCCTACTACCGATACTCATGGCAAAGCCATGACCGGCGATGTATTTTGGGCATCCGAGGTCATCCGAGGGGCGAAAATGCCAGGTTACTGTCCTGATACACAAAAGTTCCTGTTGTATATAAAGGAAGTCACTGTTCTGGTTCATCGTAATTCTTCGTGGTTACTGCTATAATTCATCGAAGTGACTCTATCGGGCTCACTGTTGTAATCTATATAAGCTAATGTTTTGATTGAATAAAGGTACTGATGAGGTGCATGTCATCGGCGGCGCAGGCAGCCAAAACGACGACGGCGTCAAAGGTGTCGGATTGTGCTCAAATTCGGTCGGGAGTTGCGGAACGTGCCTACGACCGATAATCATTGCTATGCCATGACCGGTGATGTATTTTGGGCATCCGAGGTCGTCTGAGGGGCGAAAATGCCAGGTTACTGTCCTGATACACAAAAGTTACTGTTGTATATAAAGGAAGTCACTGTTCTGGTTCATCGTAGATACTGTTATAATTCTTCGTGGTTACTGCTATAATTCATCGAAGTGACTCTTCTAAATCATCGGGCTCACTTTGTGATCTATAAAAGCTAATGTTTTGATTGAATAAAGGTACTGATGAGGTGCGTGTCATCGGCGGCGAAGGCAGCCAAAACGACGACGGCGTCAAAGGTGTCGGATTGTGCTCAAATTCGGTCGCGAGTTGCGGAACGTGCCTACTACCGATACTCATGGCAAAGCCATGACCGGCGATGTATTTTGGGCATCCGAGGTCATCCGAGGGGCGAAAATGCCAGGTTACTGTCCTGATACACAAAAGTTCCTGTTGTATATAAAGGAAGTCACTGTTCTGGTTCATCGTAATTCTTCGTGGTTACTGCTATAATTCATCGAAGTGACTCTATCGGGCTCACTGTTGTAATCTATATAAGCTAATGTTTTGATTGAATAAAGGTACTGATGAGGTGCATGTCATCGGCGGCGCAGGCAGCCAAAACGACGACGGCGTCAAAGGTGTCGGATTGTGCTCAAATTCGGTCGGGAGTTGCGGAACGTGCCTACGACCGATAATCATTGCTATGCCATGACCGGTGATGTATTTTGGGCATCCGAGGTCGTCTGAGGGGCGAAAATGCCAGGTTACTGTCCTGATACACAAAAGTTACTGTTGTATATAAAGGAAGTCACTGTTCTGGTTCATCGTAGATACTGTTATAATTCTTCGTGGTTACTGCTATAATTCATCGAAGTGACTCTTCTAAATCATCGGGCTCACTGTTGTGATCTATAAAAGCTAATGTTTTGATTGAATAAAGGTACTGATGAGGTGCGTGTCATCGGCGGCGAAGGCAGCCAAAACGACGACGGCGTCAAAGGTGTCGGATTGTGCTCAAATTCGGTCGCGAGTTGCGGAACGTGCCTACTACCGATACTCATGGCAAAGCCATGACCGGCGATGTATTTTGGGCATCCGAGGTCATCCGAGGGGCGAAAATGCCAGGTTACTGTCCTGATACACAAAAGTTCCTGTTGTATATAAAGGAAGTCACTGTTCTGGTTCATCGTAATTCTTCGTGGTTACTGCTATAATTCATCGAAGTGACTCTATCGGGCTCACTGTTGTAATCTATATAAGCTAATGTTTTGATTGAATAAAGGTACTGATGAGGTGCATGTCATCGGCGGCGCAGGCAGCCAAAACGACGACGGCGTCAAAGGTGTCGGATTGTGCTCAAATTCGGTCGGGAGTTGCGGAACGTGCCTACGACCGATAATCATTGCTATGCCATGACCAGTGATGTATTTTGGGCATCCGAGGTCGTCTGAGGGGCGAAAATGCCAGGTTACTGTCCTGATACACAAAAGTTACTGTTGTATATAAAGGAAGTCACTGTTCTGGTTCATCGTAGATACTGTTATAATTCTTCGTGGTTACTGCTATAATTCATCGAAGTGACTCTTCTAAATCATCGGGCTCACTTTGTGATCTATAAAAGCTAATGTTTTGATTGAATAAAGGTACTGATGAGGTGCGTGTCATCGGCGGCGAAGGCAGCCAAAACGACGACGGCGTCAAAGGTGTCGGATTGTGCTCAAATTCGGTCGCGAGTTGCGGAACGTGCCTACTACCGATACTCATGGCAAAGCCATGACCGGCGATGTATTTTGGGCATCCGAGGTCATCCGAGGGGCGAAAATGCCAGGTTACTGTCCTGATACACAAAAGTTCCTGTTGTATATAAAGGAAGTCACTGTTCTGGTTCATCGTAATTCTTCGTGGTTACTGCTATAATTCATCGAAGTGACTCTATCGGGCTCACTGTTGTAATCTATATAAGCTAATGTTTTGATTGAATAAAGGTACTGATGAGGTGCATGTCATCGGCGGCGCAGGCAGCCAAAACGACGACGGCGTCAAAGGTGTCGGATTGTGCTCAAATTCGGTCGGGAGTTGCGGAACGTGCCTACGACCGATAATCATTGCTATGCCATGACCGGTGATGTATTTTGGGCATCCGAGGTCGTCTGAGGGGCGAAAATGCCAGGTTACTGTCCTGATACACAAAAGTTACTGTTGTATATAAAGGAAGTCACTGTTCTGGTTCATCGTAGATACTGTTATAATTCTTCGTGGTTACTGCTATAATTCATCGAAGTGACTCTTCTAAATCATCGGGCTCACTGTTGTGATCTATAAAAGCTAATGTTTTGATTGAATAAAGGTACTGATGAGGTGCGTGTCATCGGCGGCGCAGGCAGCCAAAACGACGACGGCGTCAAAGGTGTCGGATTGTGCTCAAATTCGGTCGCGAGTTGCGGAACGTGCCTACTACCGATACTCATGGCAAAGCCATGACCGGCGATGTATTTTGGGCATCCGAGGTCATCCGAGGGGCGAAAATGCCAGGTTACTGTCCTGATACACAAAAGTTCCTGTTGTATATAAAGGAAGTCACTGTTCTGGTTCATCGTAATTCTTCGTGGTTACTGCTATAATTCATCAAAGTGACTCTATCGGGCTCACTGTTGTAATCTATATAAGCTAATGTTTTGATTGAATAAAGGTACTGATGAGGTGCATGTCATCGGCGGCGCAGGCAGCCAAAACGACGACGGCGTCAAAGGTGTCGGATTGTGCTCAAATTCGGTCGGGAGTTGCGGAACGTGCCTACGACCGATAATCATTGCTATGCCATGACCGGTGATGTATTTTGGGCATCCGAGGTCGTCTGAGGGGCGAAAATGCCAGGTTACTGTCCTGATACACAAAAGTTACTGTTGTATATAAAGGAAGTCACTGTTCTGGTTCATCGTAGATACTGTTATAATTCTTCGTGGTTACTGCTATAATTCATCGAAGTGACTCTTCTAAATCATCGGGCTCACTGTTGTGATCTATAAAAGCTAATGTTTTGATTGAATAAAGGTACTGATGAGGTGCGTGTCATCGGCGGCGCAGGCAGCCAAAACGACGACGGCGTCAAAGGTGTCGGATTGTGCTCAAATTCGGTCGCGAGTTGCGGAACGTGCCTACTACCGATACTCATGGCAATGCCATGACCGGCGATGTATTTTGGGCATCCGAGGTCGTCCGAGGGGCGAAAATGCCAGGTTACTGTCATGATACACAAAAGTTCCTGTTGTATATAAAGGAAGTCACTGTTCTGGTTCATCGTAATTCTTCGTGGTTACTACTATAATTCATCGAAGTGACTCTATCGGGCTCACTGTTGTAATCTATATAAGCTAATGTTTTGATTGAATAAAGGTACTGATGAGGTGCATGTCATCGGCGGCGCAGGCAGCCAAAACGACGACGGCGTCAAAGGTGTCGGATTGTGCTCAAATTCGGTCGGGAGTTGCGGAACGTGCCTACGACCGATAATCATTGCTATGCCATGTCCGGTGATGTATTTTGGGCATCCGAGGTCGTCTGAGGGGCGAAAATGCCAGGTTACTGTCCTGATACACAAAAGTTACTGTTGTATATAAAGGAAGTCACTGTTCTGGTTCATCGTAGATACTGTTATAATTCTTCGTGGTTACTGCTATAATTCATCGAAGTGACTCTTCTAAATCATCGGGCTCACTGTTGTGATCTATAAAAGCTAATGTTTTGATTGAATAAAGGTACTGATGAGGTGCGTGTCATCGGCGGCGCAGGCAGCCAAAACGACGACGGCGTCAAAGGTGTCGGATTGTGCTCAAATTCGGTCGCGAGTTGCGGAACGTGCCTACTACCGATACTCATGGCAAAGCCATGACCGGCGATGTATTTTGGGCATCCGAGGTCATCCGAGGGGCGAAAATGCCAGGTTACTGTCCTGATACACAAAAGTTCCTGTTGTATATAAAGGAAGTCACTGTTCTGGTTCATCGTAATTCTTCGTGGTTACTGCTATAATTCATCGAAGTGACTCTATCGGGCTCACTGTTGTAATCTATATAAGCTAATGTTTTGATTGAATAAAGGTACTGATGAGGTGCATGTCATCGGCGGCGCAGGCAGCCAAAACGACGACGGCGTCAAAGGTGTCGGATTGTGCTCAAATTCGGTCGGGAGTTGCGGAACGTGCCTACGACCGATAATCATTGCTATGCCATGACCGGTGATGTATTTTGGGCATCCGAGGTCGTCTGAGGGGCGAAAATGCCAGGTTACTGTCCTGATACACAAAAGTTACTGTTGTATATAAAGGAAGTCACTGTTCTGGTTCATCGTAGATACTGTTATAATTCTTCGTGGTTACTGCTATAATTCATCGAAGTGACTCTTCTAAATCATCGGGCTCACTGTTGTGATCTATAAAAGCTAATGTTTTGATTGAATAAAGGTACTGATGAGGTGCGTGTCATCGGCGGCGAAGGCAGCCAAAACGACGACGGCGTCAAAGGTGTCGGATTGTGCTCAAATTCGGTCGCGAGTTGCGGAACGTGCCTACTACCGATACTCATGGCAAAGCCATGACCGGCGATGTATTTTGGGCATCCGAGGTCATCCGAGGGGCGAAAATGCCAGGTTACTGTCCTGATACACAAAAGTTCCTGTTGTATATAAAGGAAGTCACTGTTCTGGTTCATCGTAATTCTTCGTGGTTACTGCTATAATTCATCGAAGTGACTCTATCGGGCTCACTGTTGTAATCTATATAAGCTAATGTTTTGATTGAAT
This sequence comes from Salvia hispanica, assembly GCF_029641045.1. Classification (NCBI taxonomy): domain Eukaryota; kingdom Viridiplantae; phylum Streptophyta; class Magnoliopsida; order Lamiales; family Lamiaceae; genus Salvia; species Salvia hispanica. The sequence continues at coordinate 64,035,798 of NC_142694.1, read as the reverse complement.
AAAGGTACTGATGAGGTGCATGTCATCGGCGGCGCAGGCAGCCAAAACGACGACGGCGTCAAAGGTGTCGGATTGTGCTCAAATTCGGTCGGGAGTTGCGGAACGTGCCTACGACCGATAATCATTGCTATGCCATGACCGGTGATGTATTTTGGGCATCCGAGGTCGTCTGAGGGGCGAAAATGCCAGGTTACTGTCCTGATACACAAAAGTTACTGTTGTATATAAAGGAAGTCACTGTTCTGGTTCATCGTAGATACTGTTATAATTCTTCGTGGTTACTGCTATAATTCATCGAAGTGACTCTTCTAAATCATCGGGCTCACTGTTGTGATCTATAAAAGCTAATGTTTTGATTGAATAAAGGTACTGATGAGGTGCGTGTCATCGGCGGCGCAGGCAGCCAAAACGACGACGGCGTCAAAGGTGTCGGATTGTGCTCAAATTCGGTCGCGAGTTGCGGAACGTGCCTACTACCGATACTCATGGCAATGCCATGACCGGCGATGTATTTTGGGCATCCGAGGTCATCCGAGGGGCGAAAATGCCAGGTTACTGTCCTGATACACAAAAGTTCCTGTTGTATATAAAGGAAGTCACTGTTCTGGTTCATCGTAATTCTTCGTGGTTACTGCTATAATTCATCGAAGTGACTCTATCGGGCTCACTGTTGTAATCTATATAAGCTAATGTTTTGATTGAATAAAGGTACTGATGAGGTGCATGTCATCGGCGGCGCAGGCAGCCAAAACGACGACGGCGTCAAAGGTGTCGGATTGTGCTCAAATTCGGTCGGGAGTTGCGGAACGTGCCTACGACCGATAATCATTGCTATGCCATGACCGGTGATGTATTTTGGGCATCCGAGGTCGTCTGAGGGGCGAAAATGCCAGGTTACTGTCCTGATACACAAAAGTTACTGTTGTATATAAAGGAAGTCACTGTTCTGGTTCATCGTAGATACTGTTATAATTCTTCGTGGTTACTGCTATAATTCATCGAAGTGACTCTTCTAAATCATCGGGCTCACTGTTGTGATCTATAAAAGCTAATGTTTTGATTGAATAAAGGTACTGATGAGGTGCGTGTCATCGGCGGCGCAGGCAGCCAAAACGACGACGGCGTCAAAGGTGTCGGATTGTGCTCAAATTCGGTCGCGAGTTGCGGAACGTGCCTACTACCGATACTCATGGCAAAGCCATGACCGGCGATGTATTTTGGGCATCCGAGGTCATCCGAGGGGCGAAAATGCCAGGTTACTGTCCTGATACACAAAAGTTCCTGTTGTATATAAAGGAAGTCACTGTTCTGGTTCATCGTAATTCTTCGTGGTTACTGCTATAATTCATCAAAGTGACTCTATCGGGCTCACTGTTGTAATCTATATAAGCTAATGTTTTGATTGAATAAAGGTACTGATGAGGTGCATGTCATCGGCGGCGCAGGCAGCCAAAACGACGACGGCGTCAAAGGTGTCGGATTGTGCTCAAATTCGGTCGGGAGTTGCGGAACGTGCCTACGACCGATAATCATTGCTATGCCATGACCGGTGATGTATTTTGGGCATCCGAGGTCGTCTGAGGGGCGAAAATGCCAGGTTACTGTCCTGATACACAAAAGTTACTGTTGTATATAAAGGAAGTCACTGTTCTGGTTCATCGTAGATACTGTTATAATTCTTCGTGGTTACTGCTATAATTCATCGAAGTGACTCTTCTAAATCATCGGGCTCACTGTTGTGATCTATAAAAGCTAATGTTTTGATTGAATAAAGGTACTGATGAGGTGCGTGTCATCGGCGGCGCAGGCAGCCAAAACGACGACGGCGTCAAAGGTGTCGGATTGTGCTCAAATTCGGTCGCGAGTTGCGGAACGTGCCTACTACCGATACTCATGGCAATGCCATGACCGGCGATGTATTTTGGGCATCCGAGGTCGTCCGAGGGGCGAAAATGCCAGGTTACTGTCATGATACACAAAAGTTCCTGTTGTATATAAAGGAAGTCACTGTTCTGGTTCATCGTAATTCTTCGTGGTTACTACTATAATTCATCGAAGTGACTCTATCGGGCTCACTGTTGTAATCTATATAAGCTAATGTTTTGATTGAATAAAGGTACTGATGAGGTGCATGTCATCGGCGGCGCAGGCAGCCAAAACGACGACGGCGTCAAAGGTGTCGGATTGTGCTCAAATTCGGTCGGGAGTTGCGGAACGTGCCTACGACCGATAATCATTGCTATGCCATGACCGGTGATGTATTTTGGGCATCCGAGGTCGTCTGAGGGGCGAAAATGCCAGGTTACTGTCCTGATACACAAAAGTTACTGTTGTATATAAAGGAAGTCACTGTTCTGGTTCATCGTAGATACTGTTATAATTCTTCGTGGTTACTGCTATAATTCATCGAAGTGACTCTTCTAAATCATCGGGCTCACTGTTGTGATCTATAAAAGCTAATGTTTTGATTGAATAAAGGTACTGATGAGGTGCGTGTCATCGGCGGCGCAGGCAGCCAAAACGACGACGGCGTCAAAGGTGTCGGATTGTGCTCAAATTCGGTCGCGAGTTGCGGAACGTGCCTACTACCGATACTCATGGCAAAGCCATGACCGGCGATGTATTTTGGGCATCCGAGGTCATCCGAGGGGCGAAAATGCCAGGTTACTGTCCTGATACACAAAAGTTCCTGTTGTATATAAAGGAAGTCACTGTTCTAGTTCATCGTAATTCTTCGTGGTTATTGCTATAATTCATCGAAGTGACTCTATCGGGCTCACTGTTGTAATCTATATAAGCTAATGTTTTGATTGAATAAAGGTACTGATGAGGTGCATGTCATCGGCGGCGCAGGCAGCCAAAACGACGACGGCGTCAAAGGTGTCTGATTGTGCTCAAATTCGGTCGGGAGTTGCGGAACGTGCCTACGACCGATAATCATTGCTATGCCATGTCCGGTGATGTATTTTGGGCATCCGAGGTCGTCTGAGGGGCGAAAATGCCAGGTTACTGTCCTGATACACAAAAGTTACTGTTGTATATAAAGGAAGTCACTGTTCTGGTTCATCGTAGATACTGTTATAATTCTTCGTGGTTACTGCTATAATTCATCGAAGTGACTCTTCTAAATCATCGGGCTCACTGTTGTGATCTATAAAAGCTAATGTTTTGATTGAATAAAGGTACTGATGAGGTGCGTGTCATCGGCGGCGCAGGCAGCCAAAACGACGACGGCGTCAAAGGTGTCGGATTGTGCTCAAATTCGGTCGCGAGTTGCGGAACGTGCCTACTACCGATACTCATGGCAAAGCCATGACCGGCGATGTATTTTGGGCATCCGAGGTCATCCGAGGGGCGAAAATGCCAGGTTACTGTCCTGATACACAAAAGTTCCTGTTGTATATAAAGGAAGTCACTGTTCTGGTTCATCGTAATTCTTCGTGGTTACTGCTATAATTTATCAAAGTGACTCTATCGGGCTCACTGTTGTAATCTATATAAGCTAATGTTTTGATTGAATAAAGGTACTGATGAGGTGCATGTCATCGGCGGCGCAGGCAGCCAAAACGACGACGGCGTCAAAGGTGTCGGATTGTGCTCAAATTCGGTCGGGAGTTGCGGAACGTGCCTACGACCGATAATCATTGCTATGCCATGACCGGTGATGTATTTTGGGCATCCGAGGTCGTCTGAGGGGCGAAAATGCCAGGTTACTGTCCTGATACACAAAAGTTACTGTTGTATATAAAGGAAGTCACTGTTCTGGTTCATCGTAGATACTGTTATAATTCTTCGTGGTTACTGCTATAATTCATCGAAGTGACTCTTCTAAATCATCGGGCTCACTGTTGTGATCTATAAAAGCTAATGTTTTGATTGAATAAAGGTACTGATGAGGTGCGTGTCATCGGCGGCGCAGGCAGCCAAAACGACGACGGCGTCAAAGGTGTCGGATTGTGCTCAAATTCGGTCGCGAGTTGCGGAACGTGCCTACTACCGATACTCATGGCAAAGCCATGACCGGCGATGTATTTTGGGCATCCGAGGTCGTCCGAGAGGCGAAAATGCCAGGTTACTGTCCTGATACACAAAAGTTCCTGTTGTATATAAAGGAAGTCACTGTTCTGGTTCATCGTAATTCTTCGTGGTTACTGCTATAATTCATCGAAGTGACTCTATCGGGCTCACTGTTGTAATCTATATAAGCTAATGTTTTGATTGAATAAAGGTACTGATGAGGTGCATGTCATCGGCGGCGCAGGCAGCCAAAACGACGACGGCGTCAAAGGTGTCGGATTGTGCTCAAATTCGGTCGGGAGTTGCGGAACGTGCCTACGACCGATAATCATTGCTATGCCATGACCGGTGATGTATTTTGGGCATCCGAGGTCGTCTGAGGGGCGAAAATGCCAGGTTACTGTCCTGATACACAAAAGTTACTGTTGTATATAAAGGAAGTCACTGTTCTGGTTCATCGTAGATACTGTTATAATTCTTCGTGGTTACTGCTATAATTCATCGAAGTGACTCTTCTAAATCATCGGGCTCACTGTTGTGATCTATAAAAGCTAATGTTTTGATTGAATAAAGGTACTGATGAGGTGCGTGTCATCGGCGGCGCAGGCAGCCAAAACGACGACGGCGTCAAAGGTGTCGGATTGTGCTCAAATTCGGTCACGAGTTGCGGAACGTGCCTACTACCGATACTCATGGCAATGCCATGACCGGCGATGTATTTTGGGCATCCGAGGTCGTCCGAGGGGCGAAAATGCCAGGTTACTGTCATGATACACAAAAGTTCCTGTTGTATATAAAGGAAGTCACTGTTCTGGTTCATCGTAATTCTTCGTGGTTACTGCTATAATTCATCGAAGTGACTCTATCGGGCTCACTGTTGTAATCTATATAAGCTAATGTTTTGATTGAATAAAGGTACTGATGAGGTGCATGTCATCGGCGGCGCAGGCAGCCAAAACGACGACGGCGTCAAAGGTGTCGGATTGTGCTCAAATTCGGTCGGGAGTTGCGGAACGTGCCTACGACCGATAATCATTGCTATGCCATGACCGGTGATGTATTTTGGGCATCCGAGGTCGTCTGAGGGGTGAAAATGCCAGGTTACTGTCCTGATACACAAAAGTTACTGTTGTATATAAAGGAAGTCACTGTTCTGGTTCATCGTAGATACTGTTATAATTCTTCGTGGTTACTGCTATAATTCATCGAAGTGACTCTTCTAAATCATCGGGCTCACTGTTGTGATCTATAAAAGCTAATGTTTTGATTGAATAAAGGTACTGATGAGGTGCGTGTCATCGGCGGCGCAGGCAGCCAAAACGACGACGGCGTCAAAGGTGTCGGATTGTGCTCAAATTCGGTCGCGAGTTGCGGAACGTGCCTACTACCGATACTCATGGCAAAGCCATGACCGGCGATGTATTTTGGGCATCCGAGGTCATCCGAGGGGCGAAAATGCCAGGTTACTGTCCTGATACACAAAAGTTCCTGTTGTATATAAAGGAAGTCACTGTTCTGGTTCATCGTAATTCTTCGTGGTTACTGCTATAATTCATCGAAGTGACTCTATCGGGCTCACTGTTGTAATCTATATAAGCTAATGTTTTGATTGAATAAAGGTACTGATGAGGTGCATGTCATCGGCGGCGCAGGCAGCCAAAACGACGACGGCGTCAAAGGTGTCGGATTGTGCTCAAATTCGGTCGGGAGTTGCGGAACGTGCCTACGACCGATAATCATTGCAATGCCATGACCGGTGATGTATTTTGGGCATCCGAGGTCGTCTGAGGGGCGAAAATGCCAGGTTACTGTCCTGATACACAAAAGTTACTGTTGTATATAAAGGAAGTCACTGTTCTGGTTCATCGTAGATACTGTTATAATTCTTCGTGGTTACTGCTATAATTCATCGAAGTGACTCTTCTAAATCATCGGGCTCACTGTTGTGATCTATAAAAGCTAATGTTTTGATTGAATAAAGGTACTGATGAGGTGCGTGTCATCGGCGGCGCAGGCAGCCAAAACGACGACGGCGTCAAAGGTGTCGGATTGTGCTCAAATTCGGTCGCGAGTTGCGGAACGTGCCTACTACCGATACTCATGGCAAAGCCATGACCGGCGATGTATTTTGGGCATCCGAGGTCGTCCGAGAGGCGAAAATGCCAGGTTACTGTCCTGATACACAAAAGTTCCTGTTGTATATAAAGGAAGTCACTGTTCTGGTTCATCGTAATTCTTCGTGGTTACTGCTATAATTCATCGAAGTGACTCTATCGGGCTCAATGTTGTAATCTATATAAGCTAATGTTTTGATTGAATAAAGGTACTGATGAGGTGCATGTCATCGGCGGCGCAGGCAGCCAAAACGACGACGGCGTCAAAGGTGTCGGATTGTGCTCAAATTCGGTCGGGAGTTGCGGAACGTGCCTACGACCGATAATCATTGCAATGCCATGACCGGTGATGTATTTTGGGCATCCGAGGTCGTCTGAGGGGCGAAAATGCCAGGTTACTGTCCTGATACACAAAAGTTACTGTTGTATATAAAGGAAGTCACTGTTCTGGTTCATCGTAGATACTGTTATAATTCTTCGTGGTTACTGCTATAATTCATCGAAGTGACTCTTCTAAATCATCGGGCTCACTGTTGTGATCTATAAAAGCTAATGTTTTGATTGAATAAAGGTACTGATGAGGTGCGTGTCATCGGCGGCGCAGGCAGCCAAAACGACGACGGCGTCAAAGGTGTCGGATTGTGCTCAAATTCGGTCGCGAGTTGCGGAACGTGCCTACTACCGATACTCATGGCAAAGCCATGACCGGCGATGTATTTTGGGCATCCGAGGTCGTCCGAGAGGCGAAAATGCCAGGTTACTGTCCTGATACACAAAAGTTCCTGTTGTATATAAAGGAAGTCACTGTTCTGGTTCATCGTAATTCTTCGTGGTTACTGCTATAATTCATCGAAGTGACTCTATCGGGCTCAATGTTGTAATCTATATAAGCTAATGTTTTGATTGAATAAAGGTACTGATGAGGTGCATGTCATCGGCGGCGCAGGCAGCCAAAACGACGACGGCGTCAAAGGTGTCGGATTGTGCTCAAATTCGGTCGGGAGTTGCGGAACGTGCCTACGACCGATAATCATTGCTATGCCATGACCGGTGATGTATTTTGGGCATCCGAGGTCGTCTGAGGGGCGAAAATGCCAGGTTACTGTCCTGATACACAAAAGTTACTGTTGTATATAAAGGAAGTCACTGTTCTGGTTCATCGTAGATACTGTTATAATTCTTCGTGGTTACTGCTATAATTCATCGAAGTGACTCTTCTAAATCATCGGGCTCACTGTTGTGATCTATAAAAGCTAATGTTTTGATTGAATAAAGGTACTGATGAGGTGCGTGTCATCGGCGGCGCAGGCAGCCAAAACGACGACGGCGTCAAAGGTGTCGGATTGTGCTCAAATTCGGTCGCGAGTTGCGGAACGTGCCTACTACCGATACTCATGGCAATGCCATGACCGGCGATGTATTTTGGGCATCCGAGGTCGTCCGAGGGGCGAAAATGCCAGGTTACTGTCCTGATACACAAAAGTTCCTGTTGTATATAAAGGAAGTCACTGTTCTGGTTCATCGTAATTCTTCGTGGTTACTGCTATAATTCATCGAAGTGACTCTATCGGGCTCACTGTTGTAATCTATAAATGCTAATGTTTTGATTGAATAAAGGTACTGATGAGGTGCATGTCATCGGCGGCGCAGGCAGCCAAAACGACGACGGCGTCAAAGGTGTCGGATTGTGCTCAAATTCGGTCGGGAGTTGCGGAACGTGCCTACGACCGATAATCATTGCTATGCCATGACCGGTGATGTATTTTGGGCATCCGAGGTCGTCTGAGGGGCGAAAATGCCAGGTTACTGTCCTGATACACAAAAGTTACTGTTGTATATAAAGGAAGTCACTGTTCTGGTTCATCGTAGATACTGTTATAATTCTTCGTGGTTACTGCTATAATTCATCGAAGTGACTCTTCTAAATCATCGGGCTCACTGTTGTGATCTATAAAAGCTAATGTTTTGATTGAATAAAGGTACTGATGAGGTGCGTGTCATCGGCGGCGCAGGCAGCCAAAACGACGACGGCGTCAAAGGTGTCGGATTGTGCTCAAATTCGGTCGCGAGTTGCGGAACGTGCCTACTACCGATACTCATGGCAAAGCCATGACCGGCGATGTATTTTGGGCATCCGAGGTCGTCCGAGAGGCGAAAATGCCAGGTTACTGTCCTGATACACAAAAGTTCCTGTTGTATATAAAGGAAGTCACTGTTCTGGTTCATCGTAATTCTTCGTGGTTACTGCTATAATTCATCGAAGTGACTCTATCGGGCTCAATGTTGTAATCTATATAAGCTAATGTTTTGATTGAATAAAGGTACTGATGAGGTGCATGTCATCGGCGGCGCAGGCAGCCAAAACGACGACGGCGTCAAAGGTGTCGGATTGTGCTCAAATTCGGTCGGGAGTTGCGGAACGTGCCTACGACCGATAATCATTGCTATGCCATGACCGGTGATGTATTTTGGGCATCCGAGGTCGTCTGAGGGGCGAAAATGCCAGGTTACTGTCCTGATACACAAAAGTTACTGTTGTATATAAAGGAAGTCACTGTTCTGGTTCATCGTAGATACTGTTATAATTCTTCGTGGTTACTGCTATAATTCATCGAAGTGACTCTTCTAAATCATCGGGCTCACTGTTGTGATCTATAAAAGCTAATGTTTTGATTGAATAAAGGTACTGATGAGGTGCGTGTCATCGGCGGCGCAGGCAGCCAAAACGACGACGGCGTCAAAGGTGTCGGATTGTGCTCAAATTCGGTCGCGAGTTGCGGAACGTGCCTACTACCGATACTCATGGCAATGCCATGACCGGCGATGTATTTTGGGCATCCGAGGTCGTCCGAGGGGCGAAAATGCCAGGTTACTGTCCTGATACACAAAAGTTCCTGTTGTATATAAAGGAAGTCACTGTTCTGGTTCATCGTAATTCTTCGTGGTTACTGCTATAATTCATCGAAGTGACTCTATCGGGCTCACTGTTGTAATCTATAAATGCTAATGTTTTGATTGAATAAAGGTACTGATGAGGTGCATGTCATCGGCGGCGCAGGCAGCCAAAACGACGACGGCGTCAAAGGTGTCGGATTGTGCTCAAATTCGGTCGGGAGTTGCGGAACGTGCCTACGACCGATAATCATTGCAATGCCATGACCGGTGATGTATTTTTGGTATCCGAGGTCGTCTGAGGGGCGAAAATGCCAGGTTACTGTCCTGATACACAAAAGTTACTGTTGTATATAAAGGAAGTCACTGTTCTGGTTCATCGTAGATACTGTTATAATTCTTCGTGGTTACTGCTATAATTCATCGAAGTGACTCTTCTAAATCATCGGGCTCACTGTTGTGATCTATAAAAGCTAATGTTTTGATTGAATAAAGGTACTGATGAGGTGCGTGTCATCGGCGGCGCAGGCAGCCAAAACGACGACGGCGTCAAAGGTGTCGGATTGTGCTCAAATTCGGTCGCGAGTTGCGGAACGTGCCTACTACCGATACTCATGGCAATGCCATGACCGGCGATGTATTTTGGGCATCCGAGGTCGTCCGAGGGGCGAAAATGCCAGGTTACTGTCCTGATACACAAAAGTTCCTGTTGTATATAAAGGAAGTCACTGTTCTGGTTCATCGTAATTCTTCGTGGTTACTGCTATAATTCATCGAAGTGACTCTATCGGGCTCACTGTTGTAATCTATAAATGCTAATGTTTTGATTGAATAAAGGTACTGATGAGGTGCATGTCATCGGCGGCGCAGGCAGCCAAAACGACGACGGCGTCAAAGGTGTCGGATTGTGCTCAAATTCGGTCGGGAGTTGCGGAACGTGCCTACGACCGATAATCATTGCAATGCCATGACCGGTGATGTATTTTTGGTATCCGAGGTCGTCTGAGGGGCGAAAATGCCAGGTTACTGTCCTGATACACAAAAGTTACTGTTGTATATAAAGGAAGTCACTGTTCTGGTTCATCGTAGATACTGTTATAATTCTTCGTGGTTACTGCTATAATTCATCGAAGTGACTCTTCTAAATCATCGGGCTCACTGTTGTGATCTATAAAAGCTAATGTTTTGATTGAATAAAGGTACTGATGAGGTGCGTGTCATCGGCGGCGCAGGCAGCCAAAACGACGACGGCGTCAAAGGTGTCGGATTGTGCTCAAATTCGGTCGCGAGTTGCGGAACGTGCCTACTACCGATACTCATGGCAAAGCCATGACCGGCGATGTATTTTGGGCATCCGAGGTCGTCCGAGAGGCGAAAATGCCAGGTTACTGTCCTGATACACAAAAGTTCCTGTTGTATATAAAGGAAGTCACTGTTCTGGTTCATCGTAATTCTTCGTGGTTACTGCTATAATTCATCGAAGTGACTCTATCGGGCTCAATGTTGTAATCTATATAAGCTAATGTTTTGATTGAATAAAGGTACTGATGAGGTGCATGTCATCGGCGGCGCAGGCAGCCAAAACGACGACGGCGTCAAAGGTGTCGGATTGTGCTCAAATTCGGTCGGGAGTTGCGGAACGTGCCTACGACCGATAATCATTGCTATGCCATGACCGGTGATGTATTTTGGGCATCCGAGGTCGTCTGAGGGGCGAAAATGCCAGGTTACTGTCCTGATACACAAAAGTTACTGTTGTATATAAAGGAAGTCACTGTTCTGGTTCATCGTAGATACTGTTATAATTCTTCGTGGTTACTGCTATAATTCATCGAAGTGACTCTTCTAAATCATCGGGCTCACTGTTGTGATCTATAAAAGCTAATGTTTTGATTGAATAAAGGTACTGATGAGGTGCGTGTCATCGGCGGCGCAGGCAGCCAAAACGACGACGGCGTCAAAGGTGTCGGATTGTGCTCAAATTCGGTCGGGAGTTGCGGAACGTGCCTACGACCGATAATCATTGCTATGCCATGACCGGCGATGTATTTTGGGCATCCGAGGTCGTCCGAGAGGCGAAAATGCCAGGTTACTGTCCTGATACACAAAAGTTCCTGTTGTATATAAAGGAAGTCACTGTTCTGGTTCATCGTAATTCTTCGTGGTTACTGCTATAATTCATCGAAGTGACTCTATCGGGCTCAATGTTGTAATCTATATAAGCTAATGTTTTGATTGAATAAAGGTACTGATGAGGTGCATGTCATCGGCGGCGCAGGCAGCCAAAACGACGACGGCGTCAAAGGTGTCGGATTGTGCTCAAATTCGGTCGGGAGTTGCGGAACGTGCCTACGACCGATAATCATTGCTATGCCATGACCGGTGATGTATTTTGGGCATCCGAGGTCGTCTGAGGGGCGAAAATGCCAGGTTACTGTCCTGATACACAAAAGTTACTGTTGTATATAAAGGAAGTCACTGTTCTGGTTCATCGTAGATACTGTTATAATTCTTCGTGGTTACTGCTATAATTCATCGAAGTGACTCTTCTAAATCATCGGGCTCACTGTTGTGATCTATAAAAGCTAATGTTTTGATTGAATAAAGGTACTGATGAGGTGCGTGTCATCGGCGGCGCAGGCAGCCAAAACGACGACGGCGTCAAAGGTGTCGGATTGTGCTCAAATTCGGTCGCGAGTTGCGGAACGTGCCTACTACCGATACTCATGGCAATGCCATGACCGGCGATGTATTTTGGGCATCCGAGGTCGTCCGAGGGGCGAAAATGCCAGGTTACTGTCCTGATACACAAAAGTTACTGTTGTATATAAAGGAAGTCACTGTTCTGGTTCATCGTAATTCTTCGTGGTTACTGCTATAATTCATCGAAGTGACTCTATCGGGCTCACTGTTGTAATCTATAAATGCTAATGTTTTGATTGAATAAAGGTACTGATGAGGTGCATGTCATCGGCGGCGCAGGCAGCCAAAACGACGACGGCGTCAAAGGTGTCGGATTGTGCTCAAATTCGGTCGGGAGTTGCGGAACGTGCCTACGACCGATAATCATTGCTATGCCATGACCGGTGATGTATTTTGGGCATCCGAGGTCGTCTGAGGGGCGAAAATGCCAGGTTACTGTCCTGATACACAAAAGTTACTGTTGTATATAAAGGAAGTCACTGTTCTGGTTCATCGTAGATACTGTTATAATTCTTCGTGGTTACTGCTATAATTCATCGAAGTGACTCTTCTAAATCATCGGGCTCACTGTTGTGATCTATAAAAGCTAATGTTTTGATTGAATAAAGGTACTGATGAGGTGCGTGTCATCGGCGGCGCAGGCAGCCAAAACGACGACGGCGTCAAAGGTGTCGGATTGTGCTCAAATTCGGTCGCAAGTTGCGGAACGTGCCTACTACCGATACTCATGGCAAAGCCATGACCGGCGATGTATTTTGGGCATCCGAGGTCGTCCGAGAGGCGAAAATGCCAGGTTACTGTCCTGATACACAAAAGTTCCTGTTGTATATAAAGGAAGTCACTGTTCTGGTTCATCGTAATTCTTCGTGGTTACTGCTATAATTCATCGAAGTGACTCTATCGGGCTCAATGTTGTAATCTATATAAGCTAATGTTTTGATTGAATAAAGGTACTGATGAGGTGCATGTCATCGGCGGCGCAGGCAGCCAAAACGACGACGGCGTCAAAGGTGTCGGATTGTGCTCAAATTCGGTCGGGAGTTGCGGAACGTGCCTACGACCGATAATCATTGCAATGCCATGACCGGTGATGTATTTTTGGTATCCGAGGTCGTCTGAGGGGCGAAAATGCCAGGTTACTGTCCTGATACACAAAAGTTACTGTTGTATATAAAGGAAGTCACTGTTCTGGTTCATCGTAGATACTGTTATAATTCTTCGTGGTTACTGCTATAATTCATCGAAGTGACTCTTCTAAATCATCGGGCTCACTGTTGTGATCTATAAAAGCTAATGTTTTGATTGAATAAAGGTACTGATGAGGTGCGTGTCATCGGCGGCGCAGGCAGCCAAAACGACGACGGCGTCAAAGGTGACGGATTGTGCTCAAATTCGGTCGGGAGTTTCGGAACGTGCCTACGACCGATAATCATTGCTATGCCATGACCGGTGATGTATTTTTGGTATCCGAGGTCGTCTGAGGGGCGAAAATGCCAGGTTACTGTCCTGATACACAAAAGTTACTGTTGTATATAAAGGAAGTCACTGTTCTGGTTCATCGTAATTCTTCGTGGTTACTGCTATAATTCATCGAAGTGACTCTATCGGGCTCACTGTTGTAATCTATAAAAGCTAATGTTTTGATTGAATAAAGGTACTGATGAGGTGCATGTCATCGGCGGCGCAGGCAGCCAAAACGACGACGGCGTCAAAGGTGTCGGATTGTGCTCAAATTCGGTCGGGAGTTGCGGAACGTGCCTACGACCGATAATCATTGCTATGCCATGACCGGTGATGTATTTTGGGCATCCGAGGTCGTCTGAGGGGCGAAAATGCCAGGTTACTGTCCTGATACACAAAAGTTACTGTTGTATATAAAGGAAGTCACTGTTCTGGTTCATCGTAGATACTGTTATAATTCTTCGTGGTTACTGCTATAATTCATCGAAGTGACTCTTCTAAATCATCGGGCTCACTGTTGTGATCTATAAAAGCTAATGTTTTGATTGAATAAAGGTACTGATGAGGTGCGTGTCATCGGCGGCGCAGGCAGCCAAAACGACGACGGCGTCAAAGGTGTCGGATTGTGCTCAAATTCGGTCGCGAGTTGCGGAACGTGCCTAGTACCGATACTCATGGCAAAGCCATGACCGGCGATGTATTTTGGGCATCCGAGGTCATCCGAGGGGCGAAAATGCCAGGTTACTGTCCTGATACACAAAAGTTCCTGTTGTATATAAAGGAAGTCACTGTTCTGGTTCATCGTAATTCTTCGTGGTTACTGCTATAATTCATCGAAGTGACTCTATCGGGCTCACTGTTGTAATCTATATAAGCTAATGTTTTGATTGAATAAAGGTACTGATGAGGTGCATGTCATCGGCGGCGCAGGCAGCCAAAACGACGACGGCGTCAAAGGTGTCGGATTGTGCTCAAATTCGGTCGGGAGTTGCGGAACGTGCCTACGACCGATAATCATTGCTATGCCATGACCGGTGATGTATTTTGGGCATCCGAGGTCGTCTGAGGGGCGAAAATGCCAGGTTACTGTCCTGATACACAAAAGTTACTGTTGTATATAAAGGAAGTCACTGTTCTGGTTCATCGTAGATACTGTTATAATTCTTCGTGGTTACTGCTATAATTCATCGAAGTGACTCTTCTAAATCATCGGGCTCACTGTTGTGATCTATAAAAGCTAATGTTTTGATTGAATAAAGGTACTGATGAGGTGCGTGTCATCGGCGGCGCAGGCAGCCAAAACGACGACGGCGTCAAAGGTGTCGGATTGTGCTCAAATTCGGTCGCGAGTTGCGGAACGTGCCTACTACCGATACTCATGGCAATGCCATGACCGGCGATGTATTTTGGGCATCCGAGGTCGTCCGAGGGGCGAAAATGCCAGGTTACTGTCCTGATACACAAAAGTTCCTGTTGTATATAAAGGAAGTCACTGTTCTGGTTCATCGTAATTCTTCGTGGTTACTGCTATAATTCATCGAAGTGACTCTATCGGGCTCACTGTTGTAATCTATAAAAGCTAATGTTTTGATTGAATAAAGGTACTGATGAGGTGCATGTCATCGGCGGCGCAGGCAGCCAAAACGACGACGGCGTCAAAGGTGTCGGATTGTGCTCAAATTCGGTCGGGAGTTGCGGAACGTGCCTACGACCGATAATCATTGCAATGCCATGACCGGTGATGTATTTTTGGTATCCGAGGTCGTCTGAGGGGCGAAAATGCCAGGTTACTGTCCTGATACACAAAAGTTACTGTTGTATATAAAGGAAGTCACTGTTCTGGTTCATCGTAGATACTGTTATAATTCTTCGTGGTTACTGCTATAATTCATCGAAGTGACTCTTCTAAATCATCGGGCTCACTGTTGTGATCTATAAAAGCTAATGTTTTGATTGAATAAAGGTACTGATGAGGTGCGTGTCATCGGCGGCGCAGGCAGCCAAAACGACGACGGCGTCAAAGGTGACGGATTGTGCTCAAATTCGGTCGGGAGTTTCGGAACGTGCCTACGACCGATAATCATTGCTATGCCATGACCGGTGATGTATTTTTGGTATCCGAGGTCGTCTGAGGGGCGAAAATGCCAGGTTACTGTCCTGATACACAAAAGTTACTGTTGTATATAAAGGAAGTCACTGTTCTGGTTCATCGTAATTCTTCGTGGTTACTGCTATAATTCATCGAAGTGACTCTATCGGGCTCACTGTTGTAATCTATAAAAGCTAATGTTTTGATTGAATAAAGGTACTGATGAGGTGCATGTCATCGGCGGCGCAGGCAGCCAAAACGACGACGGCGTCAAAGGTGTCGGATTGTGCTCAAATTCGGTCGGGAGTTGCGGAACGTGCCTACGACCGATAATCATTGCTATGCCATGACCGGTGATGTATTTTGGGCATCCGAGGTCGTCTGAGGGGCGAAAATGCCAGGTTACTATCCTGATACACAAAAGTTACTGTTGTATATAAAGGAAGTCACTGTTCTGGTTCATCGTAGATACTGTTATAATTCTTCGTGGTTACTGCTATAATTCATCGAAGTGACTCTTCTAAATCATCGGGCTCACTGTTGTGATCTATAAAAGCTAATGTTTTGATTGAATAAAGGTACTGATGAGGTGCGTGTCATCGGCGGCGCAGGCAGCCAAAACGACGACGGCGTCAAAGGTGTCGGATTGTGCTCAAATTCGGTCGCGAGTTGCGGAACGTGCCTACTACCGATACTCATGGCAAAGCCATGACCGGCGATGTATTTTGGGCATCCGAGGTCATCCGAGGGGCGAAAATGCCAGGTTACTGTCCTGATACACAAAAGTTCCTGTTGTATATAAAGGAAGTCACTGTTCTGGTTCATCGTAATTCTTCGTGGTTACTGCTATAATTCATCGAAGTGACTCTATCGGGCTCACTGTTGTAATCTATATAAGCTAATGTTTTGATTGAATAAAGGTACTGATGAGGTGCATGTCATCGGCGGCGCAGGCAGCCAAAACGACGACGGCGTCAAAGGTGTCGGATTGTGCTCAAATTCGGTCGGGAGTTGCGGAACGTGCCTACGACCGATAATCATTGCTATGCCATGACCGGTGATGTATTTTGGGCATCCGAGGTCGTCTGAGGGGCGAAAATGCCAGGTTACTGTCCTGATACACAAAAGTTACTGTTGTATATAAAGGAAGTCACTGTTCTGGTTCATCGTAGATACTGTTATAATTCTTCGTGGTTACTGCTATAATTCATCGAAGTGACTCTTCTAAATCATCGGGCTCACTGTTGTGATCTATAAAAGCTAATGTTTTGATTGAATAAAGGTACTGATGAGGTGCGTGTCATCGGCGGCGCAGGCAGCCAAAACGACGACGGCGTCAAAGGTGTCGGATTGTGCTCAAATTCGGTCGCGAGTTGCGGAACGTGCCTACTACCGATACTCATGGCAAAGCCATGACCGGCGATGTATTTTGGGCATCCGAGGTCATCCGAGGGGCGAAAATGCCAGGTTACTGTCCTGATACACAAAAGTTCCTGTTGTATATAAAGGAAGTCACTGTTCTGGTTCATCGTAATTCTTCGTGGTTACTGCTATAATTCATCGAAGTGACTCTATCGGGCTCACTGTTGTAATCTATATAAGCTAATGTTTTGATTGAATAAAGGTACTGATGAGGTGCATGTCATCGGCGGCGCAGGCAGCCAAAACGACGACGGCGTCAAAGGTGTCGGATTGTGCTCAAATTCGGTCGGGAGTTGCGGAACGTGCCTACGACCGATAATCATTGCTATGCCATGACCGGTGATGTATTTTGGGCATCCGAGGTCGTCTGAGGGGCGAAAATGCCAGGTTACTGTCCTGATACACAAAAGTTACTGTTGTATATAAAGGAAGTCACTGTTCTGGTTCATCGTAGATACTGTTATAATTCTTCGTGGTTACTGCTATAATTCATCGAAGTGACTCTTCTAAATCATCGGGCTCACTGTTGTGATCTATAAAAGCTAATGTTTTGATTGAATAAAGGTACTGATGAGGTGCGTGTCATCGGCGGCGCAGGCAGCCAAAACGACGACGGCGTCAAAGGTGTCGGATTGTGCTCAAATTCGGTCGCGAGTTGCGGAACGTGCCTACTACCGATACTCATGGCAATGCCATGACCGGCGATGTATTTTGGGCATCCGAGGTCGTCCGAGGGGCGAAAAAGCCAGGTTACTGTCCTGATACACAAAAGTTCCTGTTGTATATAAAGGAAGTCACTGTTCTGGTTCATCGTAATTCTTCGTGGTTACTGCTATAATTCATCGAAGTGACTCTATCGGGCTCACTGTTGTAATCTATAAAAGCTAATGTTTTGATTGAATAAAGGTACTGATGAGGTGCATGTCATCGGCGGCGCAGGCAGCCAAAACGACGACGGCGTCAAAGGTGTCGGATTGTGCTCAAATTCGGTCGGGAGTTGCGGAACGTGCCTACGACCGATAATCATTGCAATGCCATGACCGGTGATGTATTTTTGGTATCCGAGGTCGTCTGAGGGGCGAAAATGCCAGGTTACTGTCCTGATACACAAAAGTTACTGTTGTATATAAAGGAAGTCACTGTTCTGGTTCATCGTAGATACTGTTATAATTCTTCGTGGTTACTGCTATAATTCATCGAAGTGACTCTTCTAAATCATCGGGCTCACTGTTGTGATCTATAAAAGCTAATGTTTTGATTGAATAAAGGTACTGATGAGGTGCGTGTCATCGGCGGCGCAGGCAGCCAAAACGACGACGGCGTCAAAGGTGACGGATTGTGCTCAAATTCGGTCGGGAGTTTCGGAACGTGCCTACGACCGATAATCATTGCTATGCCATGACCGGTGATGTATTTTTGGTATCCGAGGTCGTCTGAGGGGCGAAAATGCCAGGTTACTGTCCTGATACACAAAAGTTACTGTTGTATATAAAGGAAGTCACTGTTCTGGTTCATCGTAATTCTTCGTGGTTACTGCTATAATTCATCGAAGTGACTCTATCGGGCTCACTGTTGTAATCTATAAAAGCTAATGTTTTGATTGAATAAAGGTACTGATGAGGTGCATGTCATCGGCGGCGCAGGCAGCCAAAACGACGACGGCGTCAAAGGTGTCGGATTGTGCTCAAATTCGGTCGGGAGTTGCGGAACGTGCCTACGACCGATAATCATTGCTATGCCATGACCGGTGATGTATTTTGGGCATCCGAGGTCGTCTGAGGGGCGAAAATGCCAGGTTACTGTCCTGATACACAAAAGTTACTGTTGTATATAAAGGAAGTCACTGTTCTGGTTCATCGTAGATACTGTTATAATTCTTCGTGGTTACTGCTATAATTCATCGAAGTGACTCTTCTAAATCATCGGGCTCACTGTTGTGATCTATAAAAGCTAATGTTTTGATTGAATAAAGGTACTGATGAGGTGCGTGTCATCGGCGGCGCAGGCAGCCAAAACGACGACGGCGTCAAAGGTGTCGGATTGTGCTCAAATTCGGTCGCGAGTTGCGGAACGTGCCTAGTACCGATACTCATGGCAAAGCCATGACCGGCGATGTATTTTGGGCATCCGAGGTCATCCGAGGGGCGAAAATGCCAGGTTACTGTCCTGATACACAAAAGTTCCTGTTGTATATAAAGGAAGTCACTGTTTTGGTTCATCGTAATTCTTCGTGGTTACTGCTATAATTCATCGAAGTGACTCTATCGGGCTCACTGTTGTAATCTATATAAGCTAATGTTTTGATTGAATAAAGGTACTGATGAGGTGCATGTCATCGGCGGCGCAGGCAGCCAAAACGACGACGGCGTCAAAGGTGTCGGATTGTGCTCAAATTCGGTCGGGAGTTGCGGAACGTGCCTACGACCGATAATCATTGCTATGCCATGACCGGTGATGTATTTTGGGCATCCGAGGTCGTCTGAGGGGCGAAAATGCCAGGTTACTGTCCTGATACACAAAAGTTACTGTTGTATATAAAGGAAGTCACTGTTCTGGTTCATCGTAGATACTGTTATAATTCTTCGTGGTTACTGCTATAATTCATCGAAGTGACTCTTCTAAATCATCGGGCTCACTGTTGTGATCTATAAAAGCTAATGTTTTGATTGAATAAAGGTACTGATGAGGTGCGTGTCATCGGCGGCGCAGGCAGCCAAAACGACGACGGCGTCAAAGGTGTCGGATTGTGCTCAAATTCGGTCGCGAGTTGCGGAACGTGCCTACTACCGATACTCATGGCAATGCCATGACCGGCGATGTATTTTGGGCATCCGAGGTCGTCCGAGGGGCGAAAATGCCAGGTTACTGTCCTGATACACAAAAGTTCCTGTTGTATATAAAGGAAGTCACTGTTCTGGTTCATCGTAATTCTTCGTGGTTACTGCTATAATTCATCGAAGTGACTCTATCGGGCTCACTGTTGTAATCTATAAAAGCTAATGTTTTGATTGAATAAAGGTACTGATGAGGTGCATGTCATCGGCGGCGCAGGCAGCCAAAACGACGACGGCGTCAAAGGTGTCGGATTGTGCTCAAATTCGGTCGGGAGTTGCGGAACGTGCCTACGACCGATAATCATTGCAATGCCATGACCGGTGATGTATTTTTGGTATCCGAGGTCGTCTGAGGGGCGAAAATGCCAGGTTACTGTCCTGATACACAAAAGTTACTGTTGTATATAAAGGAAGTCACTGTTCTGGTTCATCGTAGATACTGTTATAATTCTTCGTGGTTACTGCTATAATTCATCGAAGTGACTCTTCTAAATCATCGGGCTCACTGTTGTGATCTATAAAAGCTAATGTTTTGATTGAATAAAGGTACTGATGAGGTGCGTGTCATCGGCGGCGCAGGCAGCCAAAACGACGACGGCGTCAAAGGTGACGGATTGTGCTCAAATTCGGTCGGGAGTTTCGGAACGTGCCTACGACCGATAATCATTGCTATGCCATGACCGGTGATGTATTTTTGGTATCCGAGGTCGTCTGAGGGGCGAAAATGCCAGGTTACTGTCCTGATACACAAAAGTTACTGTTGTATATAAAGGAAGTCACTGTTCTGGTTCATCGTAATTCTTCGTGGTTACTGCTATAATTCATCGAAGTGACTCTATCGGGCTCACTGTTGTAATCTATAAAAGCTAATGTTTTGATTGAATAAAGGTACTGATGAGGTGCATGTCATCGGCGGCGCAGGCAGCCAAAACGACGACGGCGTCAAAGGTGTCGGATTGTGCTCAAATTCGGTCGGGAGTTGCGGAACGTGCCTACGACCGATAATCATTGCTATGCCATGACCGGTGATGTATTTTGGGCATCCGAGGTCGTCTGAGGGGCGAAAATGCCAGGTTACTATCCTGATACACAAAAGTTACTGTTGTATATAAAGGAAGTCACTGTTCTGGTTCATCGTAGATACTGTTATAATTCTTCGTGGTTACTGCTATAATTCATCGAAGTGACTCTTCTAAATCATCGGGCTCACTGTTGTGATCTATAAAAGCTAATGTTTTGATTGAATAAAGGTACTGATGAGGTGCGTGTCATCGGCGGCGCAGGCAGCCAAAACGACGACGGCGTCAAAGGTGTCGGATTGTGCTCAAATTCGGTCGCGAGTTGCGGAACGTGCCTACTACCGATACTCATGGCAAAGCCATGACCGGCGATGTATTTTGGGCATCCGAGGTCATCCGAGGGGCGAAAATGCCAGGTTACTGTCCTGATACACAAAAGTTCCTGTTGTATATAAAGGAAGTCACTGTTCTGGTTCATCGTAATTCTTCGTGGTTACTGCTATAATTCATCGAAGTGACTCTATCGGGCTCACTGTTGTAATCTATATAAGCTAATGTTTTGATTGAATAAAGGTACTGATGAGGTGCATGTCATCGGCGGCGCAGGCAGCCAAAACGACGACGGCGTCAAAGGTGTCGGATTGTGCTCAAATTCGGTCGGGAGTTGCGGAACGTGCCTACGACCGATAATCATTGCTATGCCATGACCGGTGATGTATTTTGGGCATCCGAGGTCGTCTGAGGGGCGAAAATGCCAGGTTACTGTCCTGATACACAAAAGTTACTGTTGTATATAAAGGAAGTCACTGTTCTGGTTCATCGTAGATACTGTTATAATTCTTCGTGGTTACTGCTATAATTCATCGAAGTGACTCTTCTAAATCATCGGGCTCACTGTTGTGATCTATAAAAGCTAATGTTTTGATTGAATAAAGGTACTGATGAGGTGCGTGTCATCGGCGGCGCAGGCAGCCAAAACGACGACGGCGTCAAAGGTGTCGGATTGTGCTCAAATTCGGTCGCGAGTTGCGGAACGTGCCTACTACCGATACTCATGGCAAAGCCATGACCGGCGATGTATTTTGGGCATCCGAGGTCATCCGAGGGGCGAAAATGCCAGGTTACTGTCCTGATACACAAAAGTTCCTGTTGTATATAAAGGAAGTCACTGTTCTGGTTCATCGTAATTCTTCGTGGTTACTGCTATAATTCATCGAAGTGACTCTATCGGGCTCACTGTTGTAATCTATATAAGCTAATGTTTTGATTGAATAAAGGTACTGATGAGGTGCATGTCATCGGCGGCGCAGGCAGCCAAAACGACGACGGCGTCAAAGGTGTCGGATTGTGCTCAAATTCGGTCGGGAGTTGCGGAACGTGCCTACGACCGATAATCATTGCTATGCCATGACCGGTTATGTATTTTGGGCATCCGAGGTCGTCTGAGGGGCGAAAATGCCAGGTTACTGTCCTGATACACAAAAGTTACTGTTGTATATAAAGGAAGTCACTGTTCTGGTTCATCGTAGATACTGTTATAATTCTTCGTGGTTACTGCTATAATTCATCGAAGTGACTCTTCTAAATCATCGGGCTCACTGTTGTGATCTATAAAAGCTAATGTTTTGATTGAATAAAGGTACTGATGAGGTGCGTGTCATCGGCGGCGCAGGCAGCCAAAACGACGACGGCGTCAAAGGTGTCGGATTGTGCTCAAATTCGGTCGCGAGTTGCGGAACGTGCCTACTACCGATACTCATGGCAATGCCATGACCGGCGATGTATTTTGGGCATCCGAGGTCGTCCGAGGGGCGAAAAAGCCAGGTTACTGTCCTGATACACAAAAGTTCCTGTTGTATATAAAGGAAGTCACTGTTCTGGTTCATCGTAATTCTTCGTGGTTACTGCTATAATTCATCGAAGTGACTCTATCGGGCTCACTGTTGTAATCTATAAAAGCTAATGTTTTGATTGAATAAAGGTACTGATGAGGTGCATGTCATCGGCGGCGCAGGCAGCCAAAACGACGACGGCGTCAAAGGTGTCGGATTGTGCTCAAATTCGGTCGGGAGTTGCGGAACGTGCCTACGACCGATAATCATTGCAATGCCATGACCGGTGATGTATTTTTGGTATCCGAGGTCGTCTGAGGGGCGAAAATGCCAGGTTACTGTCCTGATACACAAAAGTTACTGTTGTATATAAAGGAAGTCACTGTTCTGGTTCATCGTAGATACTGTTATAATTCTTCGTGGTTACTGCTATAATTCATCGAAGTGACTCTTCTAAATCATCGGGCTCACTGTTGTGATCTATAAAAGCTAATGTTTTGATTGAATAAAGGTACTGATGAGGTGCGTGTCATCGGCGGCGCAGGCAGCCAAAACGACGACGGCGTCAAAGGTGACGGATTGTGCTCAAATTCGGTCGGGAGTTTCGGAACGTGCCTACGACCGATAATCATTGCTATGCCATGACCGGTGATGTATTTTTGGTATCCGAGGTCGTCTGAGGGGCGAAAATGCCAGGTTACTGTCCTGATACACAAAAGTTACTGTTGTATATAAAGGAAGTCACTGTTCTGGTTCATCGTAATTCTTCGTGGTTACTGCTATAATTCATCGAAGTGACTCTATCGGGCTCACTGTTGTAATCTATAAAAGCTAATGTTTTGATTGAATAAAGGTACTGATGAGGTGCATGTCATCGGCGGCGCAGGCAGCCAAAACGACGACGGCGTCAAAGGTGTCGGATTGTGCTCAAATTCGGCCGGGAGTTGCGGAACGTGCCTACGACCGATAATCATTGCTATGCCATGACCGGTGATGTATTTTGGGCATCCGAGGTCGTCTGAGGGGCGAAAATGCCAGGTTACTGTCCTGATACACAAAAGTTACTGTTGTATATAAAGGAAGTCACTGTTCTGGTTCATCGTAGATACTGTTATAATTCTTCGTGGTTACTGCTATAATTCATCGAAGTGACTCTTCTAAATCATCGGGCTCACTGTTGTGATCTATAAAAGCTAATGTTTTGATTGAATAAAGGTACTGATGAGGTGCGTGTCATCGGCGGCGCAGGCAGCCAAAACGACGACGGCGTCAAAGGTGTCGGATTGTGCTCAAATTCGGTCGCGAGTTGCGGAACGTGCCTACGACCGATAATCATTGCTATGCCATGACCGGTGATGTATTTTGGGCATCCGAGGTCGTCTGAGGGGCGAAAATGCCAGGTTACTGTCCTGATACACAAAAGTTACTGTTGTATATAAAGGAAGTCACTGTTCTGGTTCATCGTAGATACTGTTATAATTCTTCGTGGTTACTGCTATAATTCATCGAAGTGACTCTTCTAAATCATCGGGCTCACTGTTGTGATCTATAAAAGCTAATGTTTTGATTGAATAAAGGTACTGATGAGGTGTGTGTCATCGGCGGCGCAGGCAGCCAAAACGACGACGGCGTCAAAGGTGTCGGATTGTGCTCAAATTCGGTCGCGAGTTGCGGAACGTGCCTACTACCGATACTCATGGCAATGCCATGACCGGCGATGTATTTTGGGCATCCGAGGTCGTCCGAGGGGCGAAAATGCCAGGTTACTGTCCTGATACACAAAAGTTCCTGTTGTATATAAAGGAAGTCACTGTTCTGGTTCATCGTAATTCTTCGTGGTTACTGCTATAATTCATCGAAGTGACTCTATCGGGCTCACTGTTGTAATCTATATAAGCTAATGTTTTGATTGAATAAAGGTACTGATGAGGTGCATATCATCGGCGGCGCAGGCAGCCAAAACGACGACGGCGTCAAAGGTGTCAGATTGTGCTCAAATTCGGTCGGGAGTTGCGGAACGTGCCTACGACCGATAATCATTGCAATGCCATGACCGGTGATGTATTTTTGGTATCCGAGGTCGTCTGAGGGGCGAAAATGCCAGGTTACTGTCCTGATACACAAAAGTTACTGTTGTATATAAAGGAAGTCACTGTTCTGGTTCATCGTAGATACTGTTATAATTCTTCGTGGTTACTGCTATAATTCATCGAAGTGACTCTTCTAAATCATCGGGCTCACTGTTGTGATCTATAAAAGCTAATGTTTTGATTGAATAAAGGTACTGATGAGGTGCGTGTCATCGGCGGCGCAGGCAGCCAAAACGACGACGGCGTCAAAGGTGACGGATTGTGCTCAAATTCGGTCGGGAGTTTCGGAACGTGCCTACGACCGATAATCATTGCTATGCCATGACCGGTGATGTATTTTTGGTATCCGAGGTCGTCTGAGGGGCGAAAATGCCAGGTTACTGTCCTGATACACAAAAGTTACTGTTGTATATAAAGGAAGTCACTGTTCTGGTTCATCGTAATTCTTCGTGGTTACTGCTATAATTCATCGAAGTGACTCTATCGGGCTCACTGTTGTAATCTATAAAAGCTAATGTTTTGATTGAATAAAGGTACTGATGAGGTGCATGTCATCGACGGCGCAGGCAGCCAAAACGACGACGGCGTCAAAGGTGTCGGATTGTGCTCAAATTCGGTCGGGAGTTGCGGAACGTGCCTACGACCGATAATCATTGCTATGCCATGACCGGTGATGTATTTTTGGTATCCGAGGTCGTCTGAGGGGCGAAAATGCCAGGTTACTGTCCTGATACACAAAAGTTACTGTTGTATATAAAGGAAGTCACTGTTCTGGTTCATCGTAATTCTTCGTGGTTACTGCTATAATTCATCGAAGTGACTCTTCTAAATCATCGGGCTCACTGTTGTGATCTATAAAAGCTAATGTTTTGATTGAATAAAGGTACTGATGAGGTGCATGTCATCGACGGCGCAGGCAGCCAAAACGACGACGGCGTCAAAGGTGTCGGATTGTGCTCAAATTCGGCCGGGTGTTGCGGAACGTGCCTACGACCGATAATCATTGCTATGCCATGACCGGTGATGTATTTTGGGCATCCGAGGTCGTCTGAGGGGCGAAAATGCCAGGTTACTGTCCTGATACACAAAAGTTACTGTTGTATATAAAGGAAGTCACTGTTCTGGTTCATCGTAGATACTGTTATAATTCTTCGTGGTTACTGCTATAATTCATCGAAGTGACTCTTCTAAATCATCGGGCTCACTGTTGTGATCTATAAAAGCTAATGTTTTGATTGAATAAAGGTACTGATGAGGTGCGTGTCATCGGCGGCGCAGGCAGCCAAAACGACGACGGCGTCAAAGGTGTCGGATTGTGCTCAAATTCGGTCGCGAGTTGCGGAACGTGCCTACGACCGATAATCATTGCTATGCCATGACCGGTGATGTATTTTGGGCATCCGAGGTCGTCTGAGGGGCGAAAATGCCAGGTTACTGTCCTGATACACAAAAGTTACTGTTGTATATAAAGGAAGTCACTGTTCTGGTTCATCGTAGATACTGTTATAATTCTTCGTGGTTACTGCTATAATTCATCGAAGTGACTCTTCTAAATCATCGGGCTCACTGTTGTGATCTATAAAAGCTAATGTTTTGATTGAATAAAGGTACTGATGAGGTGTGTGTCATCGGCGGCGCGGGCAGCCAAAACGACGACGGCGTCAAAGGTGTCGGATTGTGCTCAAATTCGGTCGCGAGTTGCGGAACGTGCCTACTACCGATACTCATGGCAATGCCATGACCGGCGATGTATTTTGGGCATCCGAGGTCGTCCGAGGGGCGAAAATGCCAGGTTACTGTCCTGATACACAAAAGTTCCTGTTGTATATAAAGGAAGTCACTGTTCTGGTTCATCGTAATTCTTCGTGGTTACTGCTATAATTCATCGAAGTGACTCTATCGGGCTCACTGTTGTAATCTATATAAGCTAATGTTTTGATTGAATAAAGGTACTGATGAGGTGCATATCATCGGCGGCGCAGGCAGCCAAAACGACGACGGCGTCAAAGGTGTCAGATTGTGCTCAAATTCGGTCGGGAGTTGCGGAACGTGCCTACGACCGATAATCATTGCAATGCCATGACCGGTGATGTATTTTTGGTATCCGAGGTCGTCTGAGGGGCGAAAATGCCAGGTTACTGTCCTGATACACAAAAGTTACTGTTGTATATAAAGGAAGTCACTGTTCTGGTTCATCGTAGATACTGTTATAATTCTTCGTGGTTACTGCTATAATTCATCGAAGTGACTCTTCTAAATCATCGGGCTCACTGTTGTGATCTATAAAAGCTAATGTTTTGATTGAATAAAGGTACTGATGAGGTGCGTGTCATCGGCGGCGCAGGCAGCCAAAACGACGACGGCGTCAAAGGTGACGGATTGTGCTCAAATTCGGTCGGGAGTTTCGGAACGTGCCTACGACCGATAATCATTGCTATGCCATGACCGGTGATGTATTTTTGGTATCCGAGGTCGTCTGAGGGGCGAAAATGCCAGGTTACTGTCCTGATACACAAAAGTTACTGTTGTATATAAAGGAAGTCACTGTTCTGGTTCATCGTAATTCTTCGTGGTTACTGCTATAATTCATCGAAGTGACTCTATCGGGCTCACTGTTGTAATCTATAAAAGCTAATGTTTTGATTGAATAAAGGTACTGATGAGGTGCATGTCATCGACGGCGCAGGCAGCCAAAACGACGACGGCGTCAAAGGTGTCGGATTGTGCTCAAATTCGGTCGGGAGTTGCGGAACGTGCCTACGACCGATAATCATTGCTATGCCATGACCGGTGATGTATTTTGGGCATCCGAGGTCGTCTGAGGGGCGAAAATGCCAGGTTACTGTCCTGATACACAAAAGTTACTGTTGTATATAAAGGAAGTCACTGTTCTGGTTCATCGTAGATACTGTTATAATTCTTCGTGGTTACTGCTATAATTCATCGAAGTGACTCTTCTAAATCATCGGGCTCACTGTTGTGATCTATAAAAGCTAATGTTTTGATTGAATAAAGGTACTGATGAGGTGCGTGTCATCGGCGGCGCAGGCAGCCAAAACGACGACGGCGTCAAAGGTGTCGGATTGTGCTCAAATTCGGTCGCGAGTTGCGGAACGTGCCTACGACCGATAATCATTGCTATGCCATGACCGGTGATGTATTTTGGGCATCCGAGGTCGTCTGAGGGGCGAAAATGCCAGGTTACTGTCCTGATACACAAAAGTTACTGTTGTATATAAAGGAAGTCACTGTTCTGGTTCATCGTAGATACTGTTATAATTCTTCGTGGTTACTGCTATAATTCATCGAAGTGACTCTTCTAAATCATCGGGCTCACTGTTGTGATCTATAAAAGCTAATGTTTTGATTGAATAAAGGTACTGATGAGGTGTGTGTCATCGGCGGCGCAGGCAGCCAAAACGACGACGGCGTCAAAGGTGTCGGATTGTGCTCAAATTCGGTCGCGAGTTGCGGAACGTGCCTACTACCGATACTCATGGCAATGCCATGACCGGCGATGTATTTTGGGCATCCGAGGTCGTCCGAGGGGCGAAAATGCCAGGTTACTGTCCTGATACACAAAAGTTCCTGTTGTATATAAAGGAAGTCACTGTTCTGGTTCATCGTAATTCTTCGTGGTTACTGCTATAATTCATCGAAGTGACTCTATCGGGCTCACTGTTGTAATCTATATAAGCTAATGTTTTGATTGAATAAAGGTACTGATGAGGTGCATGTCATCGGCGGCGCAGGCAGCCAAAACGACGACGGCGTCAAAGGTGTCAGATTGTGCTCAAATTCGGTCGGGAGTTGCGGAACGTGCCTACGACCGATAATCATTGCAATGCCATGACCGGTGATGTATTTTTGGTATCCGAGGTCGTCTGAGGGGCGAAAATGCCAGGTTACTGTCCTGATACACAAAAGTTAATGTTGTATATAAAGGAAGTCACTGTTCTGGTTCATCGTAGATACTGTTATAATTCTTCGTGGTTACTGCTATAATTCATCGAAGTGACTCTTCTAAATCATCGGGCTCACTGTTGTGATCTATAAAAGCTAATGTTTTGATTGAATAAAGGTACTGATGAGGTGCATGTCATCGGCGGCGCAGGCAGCCAAAACGACGACGGCGTCAAAGGTGTCAGATTGTGCTCAAATTCGGTCGGGAGTTGCGGAACGTGCCTACGACCGATAATCATTGCAATGCCATGACCGGTGATGTATTTTTGGTATCCGAGGTCGTCTGAGGGGCGAAAATGCCAGGTTACTGTCCTGATACACAAAAGTTACTGTTGTATATAAAGGAAGTCACTGTTCTGGTTCATCGTAGATACTGTTATAATTCTTCGTGGTTACTGCTATAATTCATCGAAGTGACTCTTCTAAATCATCGGGCTCACTGTTGTGATCTATAAAAGCTAATGTTTTGATTGAATAAAGGTACTGATGAGGTGCGTGTCATCGGCGGCGCAGGCAGCCAAAACGACGACGGCGTCAAAGGTGACGGATTGTGCTCAAATTCGGTCGGGAGTTTCGGAACGTGCCTACGACCGATAATCATTGCTATGCCATGACCGGTGATGTATTTTTGGTATCCGAGGTCGTCTGAGGGGCGAAAATGCCAGGTTACTGTCCTGATACACAAAAGTTACTGTTGTATATAAAGGAAGTCACTGTTCTGGTTCATCGTAATTCTTCGTGGTTACTGCTATAATTCATCGAAGTGACTCTATCGGGCTCACTGTTGTAATCTATAAAAGCTAATGTTTTGATTGAATAAAGGTACTGATGAGGTGCATGTCATCGACGGCGCAGGCAGCCAAAACGACGACGGCGTCAAAGGTGTCGGATTGTGCTCAAATTCGGTCGGGAGTTGCGGAACGTGCCTACGACCGATAATCATTGCTATGCCATGACCGGTGATGTATTTTGGGCATCCGAGGTCGTCTGAGGGGCGAAAATGCCAGGTTACTGTCCTGATACACAAAAGTTACTGTTGTATATAAAGGAAGTCACTGTTCTGGTTCATCGTAGATACTGTTATAATTCTTCGTGGTTACTGCTATAATTCATCGAAGTGACTCTTCTAAATCATCGGGCTCACTGTTGTGATCTATAAAAGCTAATGTTTTGATTGAATAAAGGTACTGATGAGGTGCGTGTCATCGGCGGCGCAGGCAGCCAAAACGACGACGGCGTCAAAGGTGTCGGATTGTGCTCAAATTCGGTCGCGAGTTGCGGAACGTGCCTACGACCGATAATCATTGCAATGCCATGACCGGTGATGTATTTTTGGTATCCGAGGTCGTCTGAGGGGCGAAAATGCCAGGTTACTGTCCTGATACACAAAAGTTACTGTTGTATATAAAGGAAGTCACTGTTCTGGTTCATCGTAGATACTGTTATAATTCTTCGTGGTTACTGCTATAATTCATCGAAGTGACTCTTCTAAATCATCGGGCTCACTGTTGTGATCTATAAAAGCTAATGTTTTGATTGAATAAAGGTACTGATGAGGTGCATGTCATCGACGGCGCAGGCAGCCAAAACGACGACGGCGTCAAAGGTGTCGGATTGTGCTCAAATTCGGTCGGGAGTTGCGGAACGTGCCTACGACCGATAATCATTGCTATGCCATGACCGGTGATGTATTTTGGGCATCCGAGGTCGTCTGAGGGGCGAAAATGCCAGGTTACTGTCCTGATACACAAAAGTTACTGTTGTATATAAAGGAAGTCACTGTTCTGGTTCATCGTAGATACTGTTATAATTCTTCGTGGTTACTGCTATAATTCATCGAAGTGACTCTTCTAAATCATCGGGCTCACTGTTGTGATCTATAAAAGCTAATGTTTTGATTGAATAAAGGTACTGATGAGGTGCGTGTCATCGGCGGCGCAGGCAGCCAAAACGACGACGGCGTCAAAGGTGTCGGATTGTGCTCAAATTCGGTCGCGAGTTGCGGAACGTGCCTACGACCGATAATCATTGCTATGCCATGACCGGTGATGTATTTTGGGCATCCGAGGTCGTCTGAGGGGCGAAAATGCCAGGTTACTGTCCTGATACACAAAAGTTACTGTTGTATATAAAGGAAGTCACTGTTCTGGTTCATCGTAGATACTGTTATAATTCTTCGTGGTTACTGCTATAATTCATCGAAGTGACTCTTCTAAATCATCGGGCTCACTGTTGTGATCTATAAAAGCTAATGTTTTGATTGAATAAAGGTACTGATGAGGTGTGTGTCATCGGCGGCGCAGGCAGCCAAAACGACGACGGCGTCAAAGGTGTCGGATTGTGCTCAAATTCGGTCGCGAGTTGCGGAACGTGCCTACTACCGATACTCATGGCAATGCCATGACCGGCGATGTATTTTGGGCATCCGAGGTCGTCCGAGGGGCGAAAATGCCAGGTTACTGTCCTGATACACAAAAGTTCCTGTTGTATATAAAGGAAGTCACTGTTCTGGTTCATCGTAATTCTTCGTGGTTACTGCTATAATTCATCGAAGTGACTCTATCGGGCTCACTGTTGTAATCTATATAAGCTAATGTTTTGATTGAATAAAGGTACTGATGAGGTGCATGTCATCGGCGGCGCAGGCAGCCAAAACGACGACGGCGTCAAAGGTGTCAGATTGTGCTCAAATTCGGTCGGGAGTTGCGGAACGTGCCTACGACCGATAATCATTGCAATGCCATGACCGGTGATGTATTTTTGGTATCCGAGGTCGTCTGAGGGGCGAAAATGCCAGGTTACTGTCCTGATACACAAAAGTTAATGTTGTATATAAAGGAAGTCACTGTTCTGGTTCATCGTAGATACTGTTATAATTCTTCGTGGTTACTGCTATAATTCATCGAAGTGACTCTTCTAAATCATCGGGCTCACTGTTGTGATCTATAAAAGCTAATGTTTTGATTGAATAAAGGTACTGATGAGGTGCATGTCATCGGCGGCGCAGGCAGCCAAAACGACGACGGCGTCAAAGGTGTCAGATTGTGCTCAAATTCGGTCGGGAGTTGCGGAACGTGCCTACGACCGATAATCATTGCAATGCCATGACCGGTGATGTATTTTTGGTATCCGAGGTCGTCTGAGGGGCGAAAATGCCAGGTTACTGTCCTGATACACAAAAGTTACTGTTGTATATAAAGGAAGTCACTGTTCTGGTTCATCGTAGATACTGTTATAATTCTTCGTGGTTACTGCTATAATTCATCGAAGTGACTCTTCTAAATCATCGGGCTCACTGTTGTGATCTATAAAAGCTAATGTTTTGATTGAATAAAGGTACTGATGAGGTGCGTGTCATCGGCGGCGCAGGCAGCCAAAACGACGACGGCGTCAAAGGTGACGGATTGTGCTCAAATTCGGTCGGGAGTTTCGGAACGTGCCTACGACCGATAATCATTGCTATGCCATGACCGGTGATGTATTTTTGGTATCCGAGGTCGTCTGAGGGGCGAAAATGCCAGGTTACTGTCCTGATACACAAAAGTTACTGTTGTATATAAAGGAAGTCACTGTTCTGGTTCATCGTAATTCTTCGTGGTTACTGCTATAATTCATCGAAGTGACTCTATCGGGCTCACTGTTGTAATCTATAAAAGCTAATGTTTTGATTGAATAAAGGTACTGATGAGGTGCATGTCATCGACGGCGCAGGCAGCCAAAACGACGACGGCGTCAAAGGTGTCGGATTGTGCTCAAATTCGGTCGGGAGTTGCGGAACGTGCCTACGACCGATAATCATTGCTATGCCATGACCGGTGATGTATTTTGGGCATCCGAGGTCGTCTGAGGGGCGAAAATGCCAGGTTACTGTCCTGATACACAAAAGTTACTGTTGTATATAAAGGAAGTCACTGTTCTGGTTCATCGTAGATACTGTTATAATTCTTCGTGGTTACTGCTATAATTCATCGAAGTGACTCTTCTAAATCATCGGGCTCACTGTTGTGATCTATAAAAGCTAATGTTTTGATTGAATAAAGGTACTGATGAGGTGCGTGTCATCGGCGGCGCAGGCAGCCAAAACGACGACGGCGTCAAAGGTGTCGGATTGTGCTCAAATTCGGTCGCGAGTTGCGGAACGTGCCTACGACCGATAATCATTGCAATGCCATGACCGGTGATGTATTTTTGGTATCCGAGGTCGTCTGAGGGGCGAAAATGCCAGGTTACTGTCCTGATACACAAAAGTTACTGTTGTATATAAAGGAAGTCACTGTTCTGGTTCATCGTAGATACTGTTATAATTCTTCGTGGTTACTGCTATAATTCATCGAAGTGACTCTTCTAAATCATCGGGCTCACTGTTGTGATCTATAAAAGCTAATGTTTTGATTGAATAAAGGTACTGATGAGGTGCGTGTCATCGGCGGCGCAGGCAGCCAAAACGACGACGGCGTCAAAGGTGACGGATTGTGCTCAAATTCGGTCGGGAGTTTCGGAACGTGCCTACGACCGATAATCATTGCTATGCCATGACCGGTGATGTATTTTTGGTATCCGAGGTCGTCTGAGGGGCGAAAATGCCAGGTTACTGTCCTGATACACAAAAGTTACTGTTGTATATAAAGGAAGTCACTGTTCTGGTTCATCGTAATTCTTCGTGGTTACTGCTATAATTCATCGAAGTGACTCTATCGGGCTCACTGTTGTAATCTATAAAAGCTAATGTTTTGATTGAATAAAGGTACTGATGAGGTGCATGTCATCGACGGCGCAGGCAGCCAAAACGACGACGGCGTCAAAGGTGTCGGATTGTGCTCAAATTCGGTCGGGAGTTGCGGAACGTGCCTACGACCGATAATCATTGCTATGCCATGACCGGTGATGTATTTTGGGCATCCGAGGTCGTCTGAGGGGCGAAAATGCCAGGTTACTGTCCTGATACACAAAAGTTACTGTTGTATATAAAGGAAGTCACTGTTCTGGTTCATCGTAGATACTGTTATAATTCTTCGTGGTTACTGCTATAATTCATCGAAGTGACTCTTCTAAATCATCGGGCTCACTGTTGTGATCTATAAAAGCTAATGTTTTGATTGAATAAAGGTACTGATGAGGTGCGTGTCATCGGCGGCGCAGGCAGCCAAAACGACGACGGCGTCAAAGGTGTCGGATTGTGCTCAAATTCGGTCGCGAGTTGC
This sequence comes from Salvia hispanica, assembly GCF_029641045.1. NCBI lineage: Eukaryota > Viridiplantae > Streptophyta > Magnoliopsida > Lamiales > Lamiaceae > Salvia > Salvia hispanica. Next base: position 64,002,161 of record NC_142694.1, on the reverse strand, counting down.
GGAACGTGCCTACGACCGATAATCATTGCTATGCCATGACCGGTGATGTATTTTGGGCATCCGAGGTCGTCTGAGGGGCGAAAATGCCAGGTTACTGTCCTGATACACAAAAGTTACTGTTGTATATAAAGGAAGTCACTGTTCTGGTTCATCGTAGATACTGTTATAATTCTTCGTGGTTACTGCTATAATTCATCGAAGTGACTCTTCTAAATCATCGGGCTCACTGTTGTGATCTATAAAAGCTAATGTTTTGATTGAATAAAGGTACTGATGAGGTGTGTGTCATCGGCGGCGCAGGCAGCCAAAACGACGACGGCGTCAAAGGTGTCGGATTGTGCTCAAATTCGGTCGCGAGTTGCGGAACGTGCCTACTACCGATACTCATGGCAATGCCATGACCGGCGATGTATTTTGGGCATCCGAGGTCGTCCGAGGGGCGAAAATGCCAGGTTACTGTCCTGATACACAAAAGTTCCTGTTGTATATAAAGGAAGTCACTGTTCTGGTTCATCGTAATTCTTCGTGGTTACTGCTATAATTCATCGAAGTGACTCTATCGGGCTCACTGTTGTAATCTATATAAGCTAATGTTTTGATTGAATAAAGGTACTGATGAGGTGCATGTCATCGGCGGCGCAGGCAGCCAAAACGACGACGGCGTCAAAGGTGTCAGATTGTGCTCAAATTCGGTCGGGAGTTGCGGAACGTGCCTACGACCGATAATCATTGCAATGCCATGACCGGTGATGTATTTTTGGTATCCGAGGTCGTCTGAGGGGCGAAAATGCCAGGTTACTGTCCTGATACACAAAAGTTAATGTTGTATATAAAGGAAGTCACTGTTCTGGTTCATCGTAGATACTGTTATAATTCTTCGTGGTTACTGCTATAATTCATCGAAGTGACTCTTCTAAATCATCGGGCTCACTGTTGTGATCTATAAAAGCTAATGTTTTGATTGAATAAAGGTACTGATGAGGTGCATGTCATCGGCGGCGCAGGCAGCCAAAACGACGACGGCGTCAAAGGTGTCAGATTGTGCTCAAATTCGGTCGGGAGTTGCGGAACGTGCCTACGACCGATAATCATTGCAATGCCATGACCGGTGATGTATTTTTGGTATCCGAGGTCGTCTGAGGGGCGAAAATGCCAGGTTACTGTCCTGATACACAATAGTTACTGTTGTATATAAAGGAAGTCACTGTTCTGGTTCATCGTAGATACTGTTATAATTCTTCGTGGTTACTGCTATAATTCATCGAAGTGACTCTTCTAAATCATCGGGCTCACTGTTGTGATCTATAAAAGCTAATGTTTTGATTGAATAAAGGTACTGATGAGGTGCGTGTCATCGGCGGCGCAGGCAGCCAAAACGACGACGGCGTCAAAGGTGTCGGATTGTGCTCAAATTCGGTCGCGAGTTGCGGAACGTGCCTACGACCGATAATCATTGCTATGCCATGACCGGTGATGTATTTTGGGCATCCGAGGTCGTCTGAGGGGCGAAAATGCCAGGTTACTGTCCTGATACACAAAAGTTACTGTTGTATATAAAGGAAGTCACTGTTCTGGTTCATCGTAGATACTGTTATAATTCTTCGTGGTTACTGCTATAATTCATCGAAGTGACTCTTCTAAATCATCGGGCTCACTGTTGTGATCTATAAAAGCTAATGTTTTGATTGAATAAAGGTACTGATGAGGTGTGTGTCATCGGCGGCGCAGGCAGCCAAAACGACGACGGCGTCAAAGGTGTCGGATTGTGCTCAAATTCGGTCGCGAGTTGCGGAACGTGCCTACTACCGATACTCATGGCAATGCCATGACCGGCGATGTATTTTGGGCATCCGAGGTCGTCCGAGGGGCGAAAATGCCAGGTTACTGTCCTGATACACAAAAGTTCCTGTTGTATATAAAGGAAGTCACTGTTCTGGTTCATCGTAATTCTTCGTGGTTACTGCTATAATTCATCGAAGTGACTCTATCGGGCTCACTGTTGTAATCTATATAAGCTAATGTTTTGATTGAATAAAGGTACTGATGAGGTGCATGTCATCGGCGGCGCAGGCAGCCAAAACGACGACGGCGTCAAAGGTGTCAGATTGTGCTCAAATTCGGTCGGGAGTTGCGGAACGTGCCTACGACCGATAATCATTGCAATGCCATGACCGGTGATGTATTTTTGGTATCCGAGGTCGTCTGAGGGGCGAAAATGCCAGGTTACTGTCCTGATACACAAAAGTTACTGTTGTATATAAAGGAAGTCACTGTTCTGGTTCATCGTAGATACTGTTATAATTCTTCGTGGTTACTGCTATAATTCATCGAAGTGACTCTTCTAAATCATCGGGCTCACTGTTGTGATCTATAAAAGCTAATGTTTTGATTGAATAAAGGTACTGATGAGGTGCATGTCATCGGCGGCGCAGGCAGCCAAAACGACGACGGCGTCAAAGGTGTCAGATTGTGCTCAAATTCGGTCGGGAGTTGCGGAACGTGCCTACGACCGATAATCATTGCAATGCCATGACCGGTGATGTATTTTTGGTATCCGAGGTCGTCTGAGGGGCGAAAATGCCAGGTTACTGTCCTGATACACAAAAGTTACTGTTGTATATAAAGGAAGTCACTGTTCTGGTTCATCGTAGATACTGTTATAATTCTTCGTGGTTACTGCTATAATTCATCGAAGTGACTCTTCTAAATCATCGGGCTCACTGTTGTGATCTATAAAAGCTAATGTTTTGATTGAATAAAGGTACTGATGAGGTGCGTGTCATCGGCGGCGCAGGCAGCCAAAACGACGACGGCGTCAAAGGTGTCGGATTGTGCTCAAATTCGGTCGCGAGTTGCGGAACGTGCCTACGACCGATAATCATTGCTATGCCATGACCGGTGATGTATTTTGGGCATCCGAGGTCGTCTGAGGGGCGAAAATGCCAGGTTACTGTCCTGATACACAAAAGTTACTGTTGTATATAAAGGAAGTCACTGTTCTGGTTCATCGTAGATACTGTTATAATTCTTCGTGGTTACTGCTATAATTCATCGAAGTGACTCTTCTAAATCATCGGGCTCACTGTTGTGATCTATAAAAGCTAATGTTTTGATTGAATAAAGGTACTGATGAGGTGTGTGTCATCGGCGGCGCAGGCAGCCAAAACGACGACGGCGTCAAAGGTGTCGGATTGTGCTCAAATTCGGTCGCGAGTTGCGGAACGTGCCTACTACCGATACTCATGGCAATGCCATGACCGGCGATGTATTTTGGGCATCCGAGGTCGTCCGAGGGGCGAAAATGCCAGGTTACTGTCCTGATACACAAAAGTTCCTGTTGTATATAAAGGAAGTCACTGTTCTGGTTCATCGTAATTCTTCGTGGTTACTGCTATAATTCATCGAAGTGACTCTATCGGGCTCACTGTTGTAATCTATATAAGCTAATGTTTTGATTGAATAAAGGTACTGATGAGGTGCATGTCATCGGCGGCGCAGGCAGCCAAAACGACGACGGCGTCAAAGGTGTCAGATTGTGCTCAAATTCGGTCGGGAGTTGCGGAACGTGCCTACGACCGATAATCATTGCAATGCCATGACCGGTGATGTATTTTTGGTATCCGAGGTCGTCTGAGGGGCGAAAATGCCAGGTTACTGTCCTGATACACAAAAGTTACTGTTGTATATAAAGGAAGTCACTGTTCTGGTTCATCGTAGATACTGTTATAATTCTTCGTGGTTACTGCTATAATTCATCGAAGTGACTCTTCTAAATCATCGGGCTCACTGTTGTGATCTATAAAAGCTAATGTTTTGATTGAATAAAGGTACTGATGAGGTGCGTGTCATCGGCGGCGCAGGCAGCCAAAACGACGACGGCGTCAAAGGTGTCGGATTGTGCTCAAATTCGGTCGCGAGTTGCGGAACGTGCCTACGACCGATAATCATTGCTATGCCATGACCGGTGATGTATTTTGGGCATCCGAGGTCGTCTGAGGGGCGAAAATGCCAGGTTACTGTCCTGATACACAAAAGTTACTGTTGTATATAAAGGAAGTCACTGTTCTGGTTCATCGTAGATACTGTTATAATTCTTCGTGGTTACTGCTATAATTCATCGAAGTGACTCTTCTAAATCATCGGGCTCACTGTTGTGATCTATAAAAGCTAATGTTTTGATTGAATAAAGGTACTGATGAGGTGTGTGTCATCGGCGGCGCAGGCAGCCAAAACGACGACGGCGTCAAAGGTGTCGGATTGTGCTCAAATTCGGTCGCGAGTTGCGGAACGTGCCTACTACCGATACTCATGGCAATGCCATGACCGGCGATGTATTTTGGGCATCCGAGGTCGTCCGAGGGGCGAAAATGCCAGGTTACTGTCCTGATACACAAAAGTTCCTGTTGTATATAAAGGAAGTCACTGTTCTGGTTCATCGTAATTCTTCGTGGTTACTGCTATAATTCATCGAAGTGACACTATCGGGCTCACTGTTGTAATCTATATAAGCTAATGTTTTGATTGAATAAAGGTACTGATGAGGTGCATGTCATCGGCGGCGCAGGCAGCCAAAACGACGACGGCGTCAAAGGTGTCAGATTGTGCTCAAATTCGGTCGGGAGTTGCGGAACGTGCCTACGACCGATAATCATTGCAATGCCATGACCGGTGATGTATTTTTGGTATCCGAGTTCGTCTGAGGGGCGAAAATGCCAGGTTACTGTCCTGATACACAAAAGTTACTGTTGTATATAAAGGAAGTCACTGTTCTGGTTCATCGTAGATACTGTTATAATTCTTCGTGGTTACTGCTATAATTCATCGAAGTGACTCTTCTAAATCATCGGGCTCACTGTTGTGATCTATAAAAGCTAATGTTTTGATTGAATAAAGGTACTGATGAGGTGCATGTCATCGGCGGCGCAGGCAGCCAAAACGACGACGGCGTCAAAGGTGTCGGATTGTGCTCAAATTCGGTCGCGAGTTGCGGAACGTGCCTACTACCGATACTCATGGCAAAGCCATGACCGGCGATGTATTTTGGGCATCCGAGGTCATCCGAGGGGCGAAAATGCCAGGTTACTGTCCTGATACACAAAAGTTCCTGTTGTATATAAAGGAAGTCACTGTTCTGGTTCATCGTAATTCTTCGTGGTTACTGCTATAATTCATCGAAGTGACTCTATCGGGCTCACTGTTGTAATCTATATAAGCTAATGTTTTGATTGAATAAAGGTACTGATGAGGTGCATGTCATCGGCGGCGCAGGCAGCCAAAACGACGACGGCGTCAAAGGTGTCGGATTGTGCTCAAATTCGGTCGGGAGTTGCGGAACGTGCCTACGACCGATAATCATTGCTATGCCATGACCGGTGATGTATTTTGGGCATCCGAGGTCGTCTGAGGGGCGAAAATGCCAGGTTACTGTCCTGATACACAAAAGTTACTGTTGTATATAAAGGAAGTCACTGTTCTGGTTCATCGTAGATACTGTTAAAATTCTTCGTGGTTACTGCTATAATTCATCGAAGTGACTCTTCTAAATCATCGGGCTCACTGTTGTGATCTATAAAAGCTAATGTTTTGATTGAATAAAGGTACTGATGAGGTGCATGTCATCGGCGGCGCAGGCAGCCAAAACGACGACGGCGTCAAAGGTGTCGGATTGTGCTCAAATTCGGTCGCGAGTTGCGGAACGTGCCTACTACCGATACTCATGGCAAAGCCATGACCGGCGATGTATTTTGGGCATCCGAGGTCATCCGAGGGGCGAAAATGCCAGGTTACTGTCCTGATACACAAAAGTTCCTGTTGTATATAAAGGAAGTCACTGTTCTGGTTCATCGTAATTCTTCGTGGTTACTGCTATAATTCATCGAAGTGACTCTATCGGGCTCACTGTTGTAATCTATATAAGCTAATGTTTTGATTGAATAAAGGTACTGATGAGGTGCATGTCATCGGCGGCGCAGGCAGCCAAAACGACGACGGCGTCAAAGGTGTCGGATTGTGCTCAAATTCGGTCGGGAGTTGCGGAACGTGCCTACGACCGATAATCATTGCTATGCCATGACCGGTGATGTATTTTGGGCATCCGAGGTCGTCTGAGGGGCGAAAATGCCAGGTTACTGTCCTGATACACAAAAGTTACTGTTGTATATAAAGGAAGTCACTGTTCTGGTTCATCGTAGATACTGTTAAAATTCTTCGTGGTTACTGCTATAATTCATCGAAGTGACTCTTCTAAATCATCGGGCTCACTGTTGTGATCTATAAAAGCTAATGTTTTGATTGAATAAAGGTACTGATGAGGTGCATGTCATCGGCGGCGCAGGCAGCCAAAACGACGACGGCGTCAAAGGTGTCGGATTGTGCTCAAATTCGGTCGCGAGTTGCGGAACGTGCCTACTACCGATACTCATGGCAAAGCCATGACCGGCGATGTATTTTGGGCATCCGAGGTCATCCGAGGGGCGAAAATGCCAGGTTACTGTCCTGATACACAAAAGTTCCTGTTGTATATAAAGGAAGTCACTGTTCTGGTTCATCGTAATTCTTCGTGGTTACTGCTATAATTCATCGAAGTGACTCTATCGGGCTCACTGTTGTAATCTATATAAGCTAATGTTTTGATTGAATAAAGGTACTGATGAGGTGCATGTCATCGGCGGCGCAGGCAGCCAAAACGACGACGGCGTCAAAGGTGTCGGATTGTGCTCAAATTCGGTCGGGAGTTGCGGAACGTGCCTACGACCGATAATCATTGCTATGCCATGACCGGTGATGTATTTTGGGCATCCGAGGTCGTCTGAGGGGCGAAAATGCCAGGTTACTGTCCTGATACACAAAAGTTACTGTTGTATATAAAGGAAGTCACTGTTCTGGTTCATCGTAGATACTGTTATAATTCTTCGTGGTTACTGCTATAATTCATCGAAGTGACTCTTCTAAATCATCGGGCTCACTGTTGTGATCTATAAAAGCTAATGTTTTGATTGAATAAAGGTACTGATGAGGTGCGTGTCATCGGCGGCGCAGGCAGCCAAAACGACGACGGCGTCAAAGTTGTCGGATTGTGCTCAAATTCGGTCGCGAGTTGCGGAACGTGCCTACTACCGATACTCATGGCAAAGCCATGACCGGCGATGTATTTTGGGCATCCGAGGTCATCCGAGGGGCGAAAATGCCAGGTTACTGTCCTGATACACAAAAGTTCCTGTTGTATATAAAGGAAGTCACTGTTCTGGTTCATCGTAATTCTTCGTGGTTACTGCTATAATTCATCGAAGTGACTCTATCGGGCTCACTGTTGTAATCTATATAAGCTAATGTTTTGATTGAATAAAGGTACTGATGAGGTGCGTGTCATCGGCGGCGCAGGCAGCCAAAACGACGACGGCGTCAAAGTTGTCGGATTGTGCTCAAATTCGATCGCGAGTTGCGGAACGTGCCTACTACCGATACTCATGGCAAAGCCATGACCGGCGATGTATTTTGGGCATCCGAGGTCATCCGAGGGGCGAAAATGCCAGGTTACTGTCCTGATACACAAAAGTTCCTGTTGTATATAAAGGAAGTCACTGTTCTGGTTCATCGTAATTCTTCGTGGTTACTGCTATAATTCATCGAAGTGACTCTATCGGGCTCACTGTTGTAATCTATATAAGCTAATGTTTTGATTGAATAAAGGTACTGATGAGGTGCATGTCATCGGCGGCGCAGGCAGCCAAAACGACGACGGCGTCAAAGGTGTCGGATTGTGCTCAAATTCGGTCGGGAGTTGCGGAACGTGCCTACGACCGATAATCATTGCTATGCCATGACCGGTGATGTATTTTGGGCATCCGAGGTCGTCTGAGGGGCGAAAATGCCAGGTTACTGTCCTGATACACAAAAGTTACTGTTGTATAAAAAGGAAGTCACTGTTCTGGTTCATCGTAGATACTGTTATAATTCTTCGTGGTTACTGCTATAATTCATCGAAGTGACTCTTCTAAATCATCGGGCTCACTGTTGTGATCTATAAAAGCTAATGTTTTGATTGAATAAAGGTACTGATGAGGTGCGTGTCATCGGCGGCGCAGGCAGCCAAAACGACGACGGCGTCAAAGGTGTCGGATTGTGCTCAAATTCGGTCGCGAGTTGCGGAACGTGCCTACGACCGATAATCATTGCTATGCCATGACCGGTGATGTATTTTTGGTATCCGAGGTCGTCTGAGGGGCGAAAATGCCAGGTTACTGTCCTGATACACAAAAGTTACTGTTGTATATAAAGGAAGTCACTGTTCTGGTTCATCGTAATTCTTCGTGGTTACTGCTATAATTCATCGAAGTGACTCTATCGGGCTCACTGTTGTAATCTATATAAGCTAATGTTTTGATTGAATAAAGGTACTGATGAGGTGCGTGTCATCGGCGGCGCAGGCAGCCAAAACGACGACGGCGTCAAAGTTGTCGGATTGTGCTCAAATTCGATCGCGAGTTGCGGAACGTGCCTACTACCGATACTCATGGCAAAGCCATGACCGGCGATGTATTTTGGGCATCCGAGGTCATCCGAGGGGCGAAAATGCCAGGTTACTGTCCTGATACACAAAAGTTCCTGTTGTATATAAAGGAAGTCACTGTTCTGGTTCATCGTAATTCTTCGTGGTTACTGCTATAATTCATCGAAGTGACTCTATCGGGCTCACTGTTGTAATCTATATAAGCTAATGTTTTGATTGAATAAAGGTACTGATGAGGTGCATGTCATCGGCGGCGCAGGCAGCCAAAACGACGACGGCGTCAAAGGTGTCGGATTGTGCTCAAATTCGGTCGGGAGTTGCGGAACGTGCCTACGACCGATAATCATTGCTATGCCATGACCGGTGATGTATTTTGGGCATCCGAGGTCGTCTGAGGGGCGAAAATGCCAGGTTACTGTCCTGATACACAAAAGTTACTGTTGTATATAAAGGAAGTCACTGTTCTGGTTCATCGTAGATACTGTTATAATTCTTCGTGGTTACTGCTATAATTCATCGAAGTGACTCTTCTAAATCATCGGGCTCACTGTTGTGATCTATAAAAGCTAATGTTTTGATTGAATAAAGGTACTGATGAGGTGCGTGTCATCGGCGGCGCAGGCAGCCAAAACGACGACGGCGTCAAAGTTGTCGGATTGTGCTCAAATTCGGTCGCGAGTTGCGGAACGTGCCTACTACCGATACTCATGGCAAAGCCATGACCGGCGATGTATTTTGGGCATCCGAGGTCATCCGAGGGGCGAAAATGCCAGGTTACTGTCCTGATACACAAAAGTTCCTGTTGTATATAAAGGAAGTCACTGTTCTGGTTCATCGTAATTCTTCGTGGTTACTGCTATAATTCATCGAAGTGACTCTATCGGGCTCACTGTTGTAATCTATATAAGCTAATGTTTTGATTGAATAAAGGTACTGATGAGGTGCATGTCATCGGCGGCGCAGGCAGCCAAAACGACGACGGCGTCAAAGGTGTCGGATTGTGCTCAAATTCGGTCGGGAGTTGCGGAACGTGCCTACGACCGATAATCATTGCTATGCCATGACCGGTGATGTATTTTGGGCATCCGAGGTCGTCTGAGGGGCGAAAATGCCAGGTTACTGTCCTGATACACAAAAGTTACTGTTGTATATAAAGGAAGTCACTGTTCTGGTTCATCGTAGATACTGTTATAATTCTTCGTGGTTACTGCTATAATTCATCGAAGTGACTCTTCTAAATCATCGGGCTCACTGTTGTGATCTATAAAAGCTAATGTTTTGATTGAATAAAGGTACTGATGAGGTGCGTGTCATCGGCGGCGCAGGCAGCCAAAACGACGACGGCGTCAAAGTTGTCGGATTGTGCTCAAATTCGGTCGCGAGTTGCGGAACGTGCCTACTACCGATACTCATGGCAAAGCCATGACCGGCGATGTATTTTGGGCATCCGAGGTCATCCGAGGGGCGAAAATGCCAGGTTACTGTCCTGATACACAAAAGTTCCTGTTGTATATAAAGGAAGTCACTGTTCTGGTTCATCGTAATTCTTCGTGGTTACTGCTATAATTCATCGAAGTGACTCTATCGGGCTCACTGTTGTAATCTATATAAGCTAATGTTTTGATTGAATAAAGGTACTGATGAGGTGCATGTCATCGGCGGCGCAGGCAGCCAAAACGACGACGGCGTCAAAGGTGTCGGATTGTGCTCAAATTCGGTCGGGAGTTGCGGAACGTGCCTACGACCGATAATCATTGCTATGCCATGACCGGTGATGTATTTTGGGCATCCGAGGTCGTCTGAGGGGCGAAAATGCCAGGTTACTGTCCTGATACACAAAAGTTACTGTTGTATATAAAGGAAGTCACTGTTCTGGTTCATCGTAGATACTGTTATAATTCTTCGTGGTTACTGCTATAATTCATCGAAGTGACTCTTCTAAATCATCGGGCTCACTGTTGTGATCTATAAAAGCTAATGTTTTGATTGAATAAAGGTACTGATGAGGTGCGTGTCATCGGCGGCGCAGGCAGCCAAAACGACGACGGCGTCAAAGTTGTCGGATTGTGCTCAAATTCGGTCGCGAGTTGCGGAACGTGCCTACTACCGATACTCATGGCAAAGCCATGACCGGCGATGTATTTTGGGCATAATGCCAGGTTACTGTCCTGATACACAAAAGTTCCTGTTGTATATAAAGGAAGTCACTGTTCTGGTTCATCGTAATTCTTCGTGGTTACTGCTATAATTCATCGAAGTGACTCTATCGGGCTCACTGTTGTAATCTATATAAGCTAATGTTTTGATTGAATAAAGGTACGGATAAGGTGCATGTCATCGGCGGCGCAGGCAGCCAAAACGACGACGGCGTCAAAGGTGTCGGATTGTGCTCAAATTCGGTCGGGAGTTGCGGAACGTGCCTACGACCGATAATCATTGCTATGCCATGACCGGTGATGTATTTTGGGCATCCGAGGTCGTCTGAGGGGCGAAAATGCCAGGTTACTGTCCTGATACACAAAAGTTACTGTTGTATAAAAAGTAAGTCACTGTTCTGGTTCATCGTAGATACTGTTATAATTCTTCGTGGTTACTGCTATAATTCATCGAAGTGACTCTTCTAAATCATCGGGCTCACTGTTGTGATCTATAAAAGCTAATGTTTTGATTGAATAAAGGTACTGATGAGGTGCGTGTCATCGGCGGCGCAGGCAGCCAAAACGACGACGGCGTCAAAGGTGTCGGATTGTGCTCAAATTCGGTCGCGAGTTGCGGAACGTGCCTACGACCGATAATCATTGCTATGCCATGACCGGTGATGTATTTTTGGTATCCGAGGTCGTCTGAGGGGCGAAAATGCCAGGTTACTGTCCTGATACACAAAAGTTACTGTTGTATATAAAGGAAGTCACTGTTCTGGTTCATCGTAATTCTTCGTGGTTACTGCTATAATTCATCGAAGTGACTCTATCGGGCTCACTGTTGTAATCTATATAAGCTAATGTTTTGATTGAATAAAGGTACTGATGAGGTGCATGTCATCGGCGGCGCAGGCAGCCAAAACGACGACGGCGTCAAAGGTGTCGGATTGTGCTCAAATTCGGTCGGGAGTTGCGGAACGTGCCTACGACCGATAATCATTGCTATGCCATGACCGGTGATGTATTTTGGGCATCCGAGGTCGTCTGAGGGGCGAAAATGCCAGGTTACTGTCCTGATACACAAAAGTTACTGTTGTATATAAAGGAAGTCACTGTTCTGGTTCATCGTAGATACTGTTATAATTCTTCGTGGTTACTGCTATAATTCATCGAAGTGACTCTTCTAAATCATCGGGCTCACTGTTGTGATCTATAAAAGCTAATGTTTTGATTGAATAAAGGTACTGATGAGGTGCGTGTCATCGGCGGCGCAGGCAGCCAAAACGACGACGGCGTCAAAGTTGTCGGATTGTGCTCAAATTCGGTCGCGAGTTGCGGAACGTGCCTACTACCGATACTCATGGCAAAGCCATGACCGGCGATGTATTTTGGGCATAATGCCAGGTTACTGTCCTGATACACAAAAGTTCCTGTTGTATATAAAGGAAGTCACTGTTCTGGTTCATCGTAATTCTTCGTGGTTACTGCTATAATTCATCGAAGTGACTCTATCGGGCTCACTGTTGTAATCTATATAAGCTAATGTTTTGATTGAATAAAGGTACGGATAAGGTGCATGTCATCGGCGGCGCAGGCAGCCAAAACGACGACGGCGTCAAAGGTGTCGGATTGTGCTCAAATTCGGTCGGGAGTTGCGGAACGTGCCTACGACCGATAATCATTGCTATGCCATGACCGGTGATGTATTTTGGGCATCCGAGGTCGTCTGAGGGGCGAAAATGCCAGGTTACTGTCCTGATACACAAAAGTTACTGTTGTATAAAAAGTAAGTCACTGTTCTGGTTCATCGTAGATACTGTTATAATTCTTCGTGGTTACTGCTATAATTCATCGAAGTGACTCTTCTAAATCATCGGGCTCACTGTTGTGATCTATAAAAGCTAATGTTTTGATTGAATAAAGGTACTGATGAGGTGCGTGTCATCGGCGGCGCAGGCAGCCAAAACGACGACGGCGTCAAAGGTGTCGGATTGTGCTCAAATTCGGTCGCGAGTTGCGGAACGTGCCTACGACCGATAATCATTGCTATGCCATGACCGGTGATGTATTTTTGGTATCCGAGGTCGTCTGAGGGGCGAAAATGCCAGGTTACTGTCCTGATACACAAAAGTTACTGTTGTATATAAAGGAAGTCACTGTTCTGGTTCATCGTAATTCTTCGTGGTTACTGCTATAATTCATCGAAGTGACTCTATCGGGCTCACTGTTGTAATCTATAAAAGCTAATGTTTTGATTGAATAAAGGTACTGATGAGGTGCATGTCATCGGCGGCGCAGGCAGCCAAAACGACGACGGCGTCAAAGGTGTCGGATTGTGCTCAAATTCGGTCGGGAGTTGCGGAACGTGCCTACGACCGATAATCATTGCTATGCCATGACCGGTGATGTATTTTGGGCATCCGAGGTCGTCTGAGGGGCGAAAATGCCAGGTTACTGTCCTGATACACAAAAGTTACTGTTGTATATAAAGGAAGTCACTGTTCTGGTTCATCGTAGATACTGTTATAATTCTTCGTGGTTACTGCTATAATTCATCGAAGTGACTCTTCTAAATCATCGGGCTCACTGTTGTGATCTATAAAAGCTAATGTTTTGATTGAATAAAGGTACTGATGAGGTGCGTGTCATCGGCGGCGCAGGCAGCCAAAACGACGACGGCGTCAAAGTTGTCGGATTGTGCTCAAATTCGATCGCGAGTTGCGGAACGTGCCTACTACCGATACTCATGGCAAAGCCATGACCGGCGATGTATTTTGGGCATCCGAGGTCATCCGAGGGGCGAAAATGCCAGGTTACTGTCCTGATACACAAAAGTTCCTGTTGTATATAAAGGAAGTCACTGTTCTGGTTCATCGTAATTCTTCGTGGTTACTGCTATAATTCATCGAAGTGACTCTATCGGGCTCACTGTTGTAATCTATATAAGCTAATGTTTTGATTGAATAAAGGTACTGATGAGGTGCATGTCATCGGCGGCGCAGGCAGCCAAAACGACGACGGCGTCAAAGGTGTCGGATTGTGCTCAAATTCGGTCGGGAGTTGCGGAACGTGCCTACGACCGATAATCATTGCTATGCCATGACCGGTGATGTATTTTGGGCATCCGAGGTCGTCTGAGGGGCGAAAATGCCAGGTTACTGTCCTGATACACAAAAGTTACTGTTGTATATAAAGGAAGTCACTGTTCTGGTTCATCGTAGATACTGTTATAATTCTTCGTGGTTACTGCTATAATTCATCGAAGTGACTCTTCTAAATCATCGGGCTCACTGTTGTGATCTATAAAAGCTAATGTTTTGATTGAATAAAGGTACTGATGAGGTGCGTGTCATCGGCGGCGCAGGCAGCCAAAACGACGACGGCGTCAAAGGTGTCGGATTGTGCTCAAATTCGGTCGCGAGTTGCGGAACGTGCCTACTACCGATACTCATGGCAAAGCCATGACCGGCGATGTATTTTGGGCATCCGAGGTCATCCGAGGGGCGAAAATGTCAGGTTACTGTCCTGATACACAAAAGTTCCTGTTGTATATAAAGGAAGTCACTGTTCTGGTTCATCGTAATTCTTCGTGGTTACTGCTATAATTCATCGAAGTGACTCTATCGGGCTCACTGTTGTAATCTATATAAGCTAATGTTTTGATTGAATAAAGGTACTGATGAGGTGCATGTCATCGGCGGCGCAGGCAGCCAAAACGACGACGGCGTCAAAGGTGTCGGATTGTGCTCAAATTCGGTCGGGAGTTGCGGAACGTGCCTACGACCGATAATCATTGCTATGCCATGACCGGTGATGTATTTTGGGCATCCGAGGTCGTCTGAGGGGCGAAAATGCCAGGTTACTGTCCTGATACACAAAAGTTACTGTTGTATATAAAGGAAGTCACTGTTCTGGTTCATCGTAGATACTGTTATAATTCTTCGTGGTTACTGCTATAATTCATCGAAGTGACTCTTCTAAATCATCGGGCTCACTGTTGTGATCTATAAAAGCTAATGTTTTGATTGAATAAAGGTACTGATGAGGTGCGTGTCATCGGCGGCGCAGGCAGCCAAAACGACGACGGCGTCAAAGTTGTCGGATTGTGCTCAAATTCGATCGCGAGTTGCGGAACGTGCCTACTACCGATACTCATGGCAAAGCCATGACCGGCGATGTATTTTGGGCATCCGAGGTCATCCGAGGGGCGAAAATGCCAGGTTACTGTCCTGATACACAAAAGTTCCTGTTGTATATAAAGGAAGTCACTGTTCTGGTTCATCGTAATTCTTCGTGGTTACTGCTATAATTCATCGAAGTGACTCTATCGGGCTCACTGTTGTAATCTATATAAGCTAATGTTTTGATTGAATAAAGGTACTGATGAGGTGCATGTCATCGGCGGCGCAGGCAGCCAAAACGACGACGGCGTCAAAGGTGTCGGATTGTGCTCAAATTCGGTCGGGAGTTGCGGAACGTGCCTACGACCGATAATCATTGCTATGCCATGACCGGTGATGTATTTTGGGCATCCGAGGTCGTCTGAGGGGCGAAAATGCCAGGTGACTGTCCTGATACACAAAAGTTACTGTTGTATATAAAGGAAGTCACTGTTCTGGTTCATCGTAGATACTGTTATAATTCTTCGTGGTTACTGCTATAATTCATCGAAGTGACTCTTCTAAATCATCGGGCTCACTGTTGTGATCTATAAAAGCTAATGTTTTGATTGAATAAAGGTACTGATGAGGTGCGTGTCATCGGCGGCGCAGGCAGCCAAAACGACGACGGCGTCAAAGTTGTCGGATTGTGCTCAAATTCGGTCACGAGTTGCGGAACGTGCCTACTACCGATACTCATGGCAAAGCCATGACCGGCGATGTATTTTGGGCATCCGAGGTCATCCGAGGGGCGAAAATGCCAGGTTACTGTCCTGATACACAAAAGTTCCTGTTGTATATAAAGGAAGTCACTGTTCTGGTTCATCGTAATTCTTCGTGGTTACTGCTATAATTCATCGAAGTGACTCTATCGGGCTCACTGTTGTAATCTATATAAGCTAATGTTTTGATTGAATAAAGGTACTGATGAGGTGCGTGTCATCGGCGGCGCAGGCAGCCAAAACGACGACGGCGTCAAAGTTGTCGGATTGTGCTCAAATTCGATCGCGAGTTGCGGAACGTGCCTACTACCGATACTCATGGCAAAGCCATGACCGGCGATGTATTTTGGGCATCCGAGGTCATCCGAGGGGCGAAAATGCCAGGTTACTGTCCTGATACACAAAAGTTCCTGTTGTATATAAAGGAAGTCACTGTTCTGGTTCATCGTAATTCTTCGTGGTTACTGCTATAATTCATCGAAGTGACTCTATCGGGCTCACTGTTGTAATCTATATAAGCTAATGTTTTGATTGAATAAAGGTACTGATGAGGTGCATGTCATCGGCGGCGCAGGCAGCCAAAACGACGACGGCGTCAAAGGTGTCGGATTGTGCTCAAATTCGGTCGGGAGTTGCGGAACGTGCCTACGACCGATAATCATTGCTATGCCATGACCGGTGATGTATTTTGGGCATCCGAGGTCGTCTGAGGGGCGAAAATGCCAGGTTACTGTCCTGATACACAAAAGTTACTGTTGTATATAAAGGAAGTCACTGTTCTGGTTCATCGTAGATACTGTTATAATTCTTCGTGGTTACTGCTATAATTCATCGAAGTGACTCTTCTAAATCATCGGGCTCACTGTTGTGATCTATAAAAGCTAATGTTTTGATTGAATAAAGGTACTGATGAGGTGCGTGTCATCGGCGGCGCAGGCAGCCAAAACGACGACGGCGTCAAAGTTGTCGGATTGTGCTCAAATTCGGTCGCGAGTTGCGGAACGTGCCTACTACCGATACTCATGGCAAAGCCATGACCGGCGATGTATTTTGGGCATCCGAGGTCATCCGAGGGGCGAAAATGCCAGGTTACTGTCCTGATACACAAAAGTTCCTGTTGTATATAAAGGAAGTCACTGTTCTGGTTCATCGTAATTCTTCGTGGTTACTGCTATAATTCATCGAAGTGACTCTATCGGGCTCACTGTTGTAATCTATATAAGCTAATGTTTTGATTGAATAAAGGTACTGATGAGGTGCATGTCATCGGCGGCGCAGGCAGCCAAAACGACGACGGCGTCAAAGGTGTCGGATTGTGCTCAAATTCGGTCGGGAGTTGCGGAACGTGCCTACGACCGATAATCATTGCTATGCCATGACCGGTGATGTATTTTTGGTATCCGAGGTCGTCTGAGGGGCGAAAATGCCAGGTTACTGTCCTGATACACAAAAGTTACTGTTGTATATAAAGGAAGTCACTGTTCTGGTTCATCGTAATTCTTCGTGGTTACTGCTATAATTCATCGAAGTGACTCTATCGGGCTCACTGTTGTAATCTATAAAAGCTAATGTTTTGATTGAATAAAGGTACTGATGAGGTGAATGTCATCGGCGGCGCAGGCAGCCAAAACGACGACGGCGTCAAAGGTGTCGGATTGTGCTCAAATTCGGTCGGGAGTTGCGGAACGTGCCTACGACCGATAATCATTGCTATGCCATGACCGGTGATGTATTTTGGGCATCCGAGGTCGTCTGAGGGGCGAAAATGCCAGGTTACTGTCCTGATACACAAAAGTTACTGTTGTATATAAAGGAAGTCACTGTTCTGGTTCATCGTAGATACTGTTATAATTCTTCGTGGTTACTGCTATAATTCATCGAAGTGACTCTTCTAAATCATCGGGCTCACTGTTGTGATCTATAAAAGCTAATGTTTTGATTGAATAAAGGTACTGATGAGGTGCGTGTCATCGGCGGCGCAGGCAGCCAAAACGACGACGGCGTCAAAGTTGTCGGATTGTGCTCAAATTCGGTCACGAGTTGCGGAACGTGCCTACTACCGATACTCATGGAAAAGCCATGACCGGCGATGTATTTTGGGCATCCGAGGTCATCCGAGGGGCGAAAATGCCAGGTTACTGTCCTGATACACAAAAGTTCCTGTTGTATATAAAGGAAGTCACTGTTCTGGTTCATCGTAATTCTTCGTGGTTACTGCTATAATTCATCGAAGTGACTCTATCGGGCTCACTGTTGTAATCTATATAAGCTAATGTTTTGATTGAATAAAGGTACTGATGAGGTGCGTGTCATCGGCGGCGCAGGCAGCCAAAACGACGACGGCGTCAAAGTTGTCGGATTGTGCTCAAATTCGATCGCGAGTTGCGGAACGTGCCTACTACCGATACTCATGGCAAAGCCATGACCGGCGATGTATTTTGGGCATCCGAGGTCATCCGAGGGGCGAAAATGCCAGGTTACTGTCCTGATACACAAAAGTTCCTGTTGTATATAAAGGAAGTCACTGTTCTGGTTCATCGTAATTCTTCGTGGTTACTGCTATAATTCATCGAAGTGACTCTATCGGGCTCACTGTTGTAATCTATATAAGCTAATGTTTTGATTGAATAAAGGTACTGATGAGGTGCATGTCATCGGCGGCGCAGGCAGCCAAAACGACGACGGCGTCAAAGGTGTCGGATTGTGCTCAAATTCGGTCGGGAGTTGCGGAACGTGCCTACGACCGATAATCATTGCTATGCCATGACCGGTGATGTATTTTGGGCATCCGAGGTCGTCTGAGGGGCGAAAATGCCAGGTTACTGTCCTGATACACAAAAGTTACTGTTGTATATAAAGGAAGTCACTGTTCTGGTTCATCGTAGATACTGTTATAATTCTTCGTGGTTACTGCAATAATTCATCGAAGTGACTCTTCTAAATCATCGGGCTCACTGTTGTGATCTATAAAAGCTAATGTTTTGATTGAATAAAGGTACTGATGAGGTGCGTGTCATCGGCGGCGCAGGCAGCCAAAACGACGACGGCGTCAAAGTTGTCGGATTGTGCTCAAATTCGGTCGCGAGTTGCGGAACGTGCCTACTACCGATACTCATGGCAAAGCCATGACCGGCGATGTATTTTGGGCATCCGAGGTCATCCGAGGGGCGAAAATGCCAGGTTACTGTCCAGATACACAAAAGTTCCTGTTGTATATAAAGGAAGTCACTGTTCTGGTTCATCGTAATTCTTCGTGGTTACTGCTATAATTCATCGAAGTGACTCTATCGGGCTCACTGTTGTAATCTATATAAGCTAATGTTTTGATTGAATAAAGGTACTGATGAGGTGCATGTCATCGGCGGCGCAGGCAGCCAAAACGACGACGGCGTCAAAGGTGTCGGATTGTGCTCAAATTCGGTCGGGAGTTGCGGAACGTGCCTACGACCGATAATCATTGCTATGCCATGACCGGTGATGTATTTTGGGCATCCGAGGTCGTCTGAGGGGCGAAAATGCCAGGTTACTGTCCTGATACACAAAAGTTACTGTTGTATATAAAGGAAGTCACTGTTCTGGTTCATCGTAGATACTGTTATAATTCTTCGTGGTTACTGCTATAATTCATCGAAGTGACTCTTCTAAATCATCGGGCTCACTGTTGTGATCTATAAAAGCTAATGTTTTGATTGAATAAAGGTACTGATGAGGTGCGTGTCATCGGCGGCGCAGGCAGCCAAAACGACGACGGCGTCAAAGTTGTCGGATTGTGCTCAAATTCGGTCGCGAGTTGCGGAACGTGCCTACTACCGATACTCATGGCAAAGCCATGACCGGCGATGTATTTTGGGCATAATGCCAGGTTACTGTCCTGATACACAAAAGTTCCTGTTGTATATAAAGGAAGTCACTGTTCTGGTTCATCGTAATTCTTCGTGGTTACTGCTATAATTCATCGAAGTGACTCTATCGGGCTCACTGTTGTAATCTATATAAGCTAATGTTTTGATTGAATAAAGGTACTGATGAGGTGCATGTCATCGGCGGCGCAGGCAGCCAAAACGACGACGGCGTCAAAGGTGTCGGATTGTGCTCAAATTCGGTCGGGAGTTGCGGAACGTGCCTACGACCGATAATCATTGCTATGCCATGACCGGTGATGTATTTTGGGCATCCGAGGTCGTCTGAGGGGCGAAAATGCCAGGTTACTGTCCTGATACACAAAAGTTACTGTTGTATATAAAGGAAGTCACTGTTCTGGTTCATCGTAGATACTGTTATAATTCTTCGTGGTTACTGCTATAATTCATCGAAGTGACTCTTCTAAATCATCGGGCTCACTGTTGTGATCTATAAAAGCTAATGTTTTGATTGAATAAAGGTACTGATGAGGTGCGTGTCATCGGCGGCGCAGGCAGCCAAAACGACGACGGCGTCAAAGTTGTCGGATTGTGCTCAAATTCGGTCGCGAGTTGCGGAACGTGCCTACTACCGATACTCATGGCAAAGCCATGACCGGCGATGTATTTTGGGCATAATGCCAGGTTACTGTCCTGATACACAAAAGTTCCTGTTGTATATAAAGGAAGTCACTGTTCTGGTTCATCGTAATTCTTCGTGGTTACTGCTATAATTCATCGAAGTGACTCTATCGGGCTCACTGTTGTAATCTATATAAGCTAATGTTTTGATTGAATAAAGGTACTGATGAGGTGCATGTCATCGGCGGCGCAGGCAGCCAAAACGACGACGGCGTCAAAGGTGTCGGATTGTGCTCAAATTCGGTCGGGAGTTGCGGAACGTGCCTACGACCGATAATCATTGCTATGCCATGACCGGTGATGTATTTTGGGCATCCGAGGTCGTCTGAGGGGCGAAAATGCCAGGTTACTGTCCTGATACACAAAAGTTACTGTTGTATAAAAAGGAAGTCACTGTTCTGGTTCATCGTAGATACTGTTATAATTCTTCGTGGTTACTGCTATAATTCATCGAAGTGACTCTTCTAAATCATCGGGCTCACTGTTGTGATCTATAAAAGCTAATGTTTTGATTGAATAAAGGTACTGATGAGGTGCGTGTCATCGGCGGCGCAGGCAGCCAAAACGACGACGGCGTCAAAGGTGTCGGATTGTGCTCAAATTCGGTCGCGAGTTGCGGAACGTGCCTACGACCGATAATCATTGCTATGCCATGACCGGTGATGTATTTTTGGTATCCGAGGTCGTCTGAGGGGCGAAAATGCCAGGTTACTGTCCTGATACACAAAAGTTACTGTTGTATATAAAGGAAGTCACTGTTCTGGTTCATCGTAATTCTTCGTGGTTACTGCTATAATTCATCGAAGTGACTCTATCGGGCTCACTGTTGTAATCTATAAAAGCTAATGTTTTGATTGAATAAAGGTACTGATGAGGTGCATGTCATCGGCGGCGCAGGCAGCCAAAACGACGACGGCGTCAAAGGTGTCGGATTGTGCTCAAATTCGGTCGGGAGTTGCGGAACGTGCCTACGACCGATAATCATTGCTATGCCATGACCGGTGATGTATTTTGGGCATCCGAGGTCGTCTGAGGGGCGAAAATGCCAGGTTACTGTCCTGATACACAAAAGTTACTGTTGTATATAAAAGAAGTCACTGTTCTGGTTCATCGTAGATACTGTTATAATTCTTCGTGGTTACTGCTATAATTCATCGAAGTGACTCTTCTAAATCATCGGGCTCACTGTTGTGATCTATAAAAGCTAATGTTTTGATTGAATAAAGGTACTGATGAGGTGCGTGTCATCGGCGGCGCAGGCAGCCAAAACGACGACGGCGTCAAAGTTGTCGGATTGTGCTCAAATTCGATCGCGAGTTGCGGAACGTGCCTACTACCGATACTCATGGCAAAGCCATGACCGGCGATGTATTTTGGGCATCCGAGGTCATCCGAGGGGCGAAAATGCCAGGTTACTGTCCTGATACACAAAAGTTCCTGTTGTATATAAAGGAAGTCACTGTTCTGGTTCATCGTAATTCTTCGTGGTTACTGCTATAATTCATCGAAGTGACTCTATCGGGCTCACTGTTGTAATCTATATAAGCTAATGTTTTGATTGAATAAAGGTACTGATGAGGTGCATGTCATCGGCGGCGCAGGCAGCCAAAACGACGACGGCGTCAAAGGTGTCGGATTGTGCTCAAATTCGGTCGCGAGTTGCGGAACGTGCCTACGACCGATAATCATTGCTATGCCATGACCGGTGATGTATTTTTGGTATCCGAGGTCGTCTGAGGGGCGAAAATGCCAGGTTACTGTCCTGATACACAAAAGTTACTGTTGTATATAAAGGAAGTCACTGTTCTGGTTCATCGTAATTCTTCGTGGTTACTGCTATAATTCATCGAAGTGACTCTATCGGGCTCACTGTTGTAATCTATAAAAGCTAATGTTTTGATTGAATAAAGGTACTGATGAGGTGCATGTCATCGGCGGCGCAGGCAGCCAAAACGACGACGGCGTCAAAGGTGTCGGATTGTGCTCAAATTCGGTCGGGAGTTGCGGAACGTGCCTACGACCGATAATCATTGCTATGCCATGACCGGTGATGTATTTTGGGCATCCGAGGTCGTCTGAGGGGCGAAAATGCCAGGTTACTGTCCTGATACACAAAAGTTACTGTTGTATATAAAAGAAGTCACTGTTCTGGTTCATCGTAGATACTGTTATAATTCTTCGTGGTTACTGCTATAATTCATCGAAGTGACTCTTCTAAATCATCGGGCTCACTGTTGTGATCTATAAAAGCTAATGTTTTGATTGAATAAAGGTACTGATGAGGTGCGTGTCATCGGCGGCGCAGGCAGCCAAAACGACGACGGCGTCAAAGTTGTCGGATTGTGCTCAAATTCGATCGCGAGTTGCGGAACGTGCCTACTACCGATACTCATGGCAAAGCCATGACCGGCGATGTATTTTGGGCATCCGAGGTCATCCGAGGGGCGAAAATGCCAGGTTACTGTCCTGATACACAAAAGTTCCTGTTGTATATAAAGGAAGTCACTGTTCTGGTTCATCGTAATTCTTCGTGGTTACTGCTATAATTCATCGAAGTGACTCTATCGGGCTCACTGTTGTAATCTATATAAGCTAATGTTTTGATTGAATAAAGGTACTGATGAGGTGCATGTCATCGGCGGCGCAGGCAGCCAAAACGACGACGGCGTCAAAGGTGTCGGATTGTGCTCAAATTCGGTCGGGAGTTGCGGAACGTGCCTACGACCGATAATCATTGCTATGCCATGACCGGTGATGTATTTTGGGCATCCGAGGTCGTCTGAGGGGCGAAAATGCCAGGTTACTGTCCTGATACACAAAAGTTACTGTTGTATATAAAGGAAGTCACTGTTCTTGTTCATCGTAGATACTGTTATAATTCTTCGTGGTTACTGCTATAATTCATCGAAGTGACTCTTCTAAATCATCGGGCTCACTGTTGTGATCTATAAAAGCTAATGTTTTGATTGAATAAAGGTACTGATGAGGTGCGTGTCATCGGCGGCGCAGGCAGCCAAAACGACGACGGCGTCAAAGTTGTCGGATTGTGCTCAAATTCGGTCGCGAGTTGCGGAACGTGCCTACTACCGATACTCATGGCAAAGCCATGACCGGCGATGTATTTTGGGCATCCGAGGTCATCCGAGGGGCGAAAATGCCAGGTTACTGTCCTGATACACAAAAGTTCCTATTGTATATAAAGGAAGTCACTGTTCTGGTTCATCGTAATTCTTCGTGGTTACTGCTATAATTCATCGAAGTGACTCTATCGGGCTCACTGTTGTAATCTATATAAGCTAATGTTTTGATTGAATAAAGGTACTGATGAGGTGCATGTCATCGGCGGCGCAGGCAGCCAAAACGACGACGGCGTCAAAGGTGTCGGATTGTGCTCAAATTCGGTCGGGAGTTGCGGAACGTGCCTACGACCGATAATCATTGCTATGCCATGACCGGTGATGTATTTTGGGCATCCGAGGTCGTCTGAGGGGCGAAAATGCCAGGTTACTGTCCTGATACACAAAAGTTACTGTTGTATAAAAAGGAAGTCACTGTTCTGGTTCATCGTAGATACTGTTATAATTCTTCGTGGTTACTGCTATAATTCATCGAAGTGACTCTTCTAAATCATCGGGCTCACTGTTGTGATCTATAAAAGCTAATGTTTTGATTGAATAAAGGTACTGATGAGGTGCGTGTCATCGGCGGCGCAGGCAGCCAAAACGACGACGGCGTCAAAGGTGTCGGATTGTGCTCAAATTCGGTCGCGAGTTGCGGAACGTGCCTACGACCGATAATCATTGCTATGCCATGACCGGTGATGTATTTTTGGTATCCGAGGTCGTCTGAGGGGCGAAAATGCCAGGTTACTGTCCTGATACACAAAAGTTACTGTTGTATATAAAGGAAGTCACTGTTCTGGTTCATCGTAATTCTTCGTGGTTACTGCTATAATTCATCGAAGTGACTCTATCGGGCTCACTGTTGTAATCTATAAAAGCTAATGTTTTGATTGAATAAAGGTACTGATGAGGTGCATGTCATCGGCGGCGCAGGCAGCCAAAACGACGACGGCGTCAAAGGTGTCGGATTGTGCTCAAATTCGGTCGGGAGTTGCGGAACGTGCCTACGACCGATAATCATTGCTATGCCATGACCGGTGATGTATTTTGGGCATCCGAGGTCGTCTGAGGGGCGAAAATGCCAGGTTACTGTCCTGATACACAAAAGTTACTGTTGTATATAAAGGAAGTCACTGTTCTGGTTCATCGTAGATACTGTTATAATTCTTCGTGGTTACTGCTATAATTCATCGAAGTGACTCTTCTAAATCATCGGGCTCACTGTTGTGATCTATAAAAGCTAATGTTTTGATTGAATAAAGGTACTGATGAGGTGCGTGTCATCGGCGGCGCAGGCAGCCAAAACGACGACGGCGTCAAAGTTGTCGGATTGTGCTCAAATTCGATCGCGAGTTGCGGAACGTGCCTACTACCGATACTCATGGCAAAGCCATGACCGGCGATGTATTTTGGGCATCCGAGGTCATCCGAGGGGCGAAAATGCCAGGTTACTGTCCTGATACACAAAAGTTCCTGTTGTATATAAAGGAAGTCACTGTTCTGGTTCATCGTAATTCTTCGTGGTTACTGCTATAATTCATCGAAGTGACTCTATCGGGCTCACTGTTGTAATCTATATAAGCTAATGTTTTGATTGAATAAAGGTACTGATGAGGTGCATGTCATCGGCGGCGCAGGCAGCCAAAACGACGACGGCGTCAAAGGTGTCGGATTGTGCTCAAATTCGGTCGGGAGTTGCGGAACGTGCCTACGACCGATAATCATTGCTATGCCATGACCGGTGATGTATTTTGGGCATCCGAGGTCGTCTGAGGGGCGAAAATGCCAGGTTACTGTCCTGATACACAAAAGTTACTGTTGTATATAAAGGAAGTCACTGTTCTTGTTCATCGTAGATACTGTTATAATTCTTCGTGGTTACTGCTATAATTCATCGAAGTGACTCTTCTAAATCATCGGGCTCACTGTTGTGATCTATAAAAGCTAATGTTTTGATTGAATAAAGGTACTGATGAGGTGCGTGTCATCGGCGGCGCAGGCAGCCAAAACGACGACGGCGTCAAAGTTGTCGGATTGTGCTCAAATTCGGTCGCGAGTTGCGGAACGTGCCTACTACCGATACTCATGGCAAAGCCATGACCGGCGATGTATTTTGGGCATCCGAGGTCATCCGAGGGGCGAAAATGCCAGGTTACTGTCCTGATACACAAAAGTTCCTATTGTATATAAAGGAAGTCACTGTTCTGGTTCATCGTAATTCTTCGTGGTTACTGCTATAATTCATCGAAGTGACTCTATCGGGCTCACTGTTGTAATCTATATAAGCTAATGTTTTGATTGAATAAAGGTACTGATGAGGTGCATGTCATCGGCGGCGCAGGCAGCCAAAACGACGACGGCGTCAAAGGTGTCGGATTGTGCTCAAATTCGGTCGGGAGTTGTGGAACGTGCCTACGACCGATAATCATTGCTATGCCATGACCGGTGATGTATTTTGGGCATCCGAGGTCGTCTGAGGGGCGAAAATGCCAGGTTACTGTCCTGATACACAAAAGTTACTGTTGTATATAAAGGAAGTCACTGTTCTGGTTCATCGTAGATACTGTTATAATTCTTCGTGGTTACTGCTATAATTCATCGAAGTGACTCTTCTAAATCATCGGGCTCACTGTTGTGATCTATAAAAGCTAATGTTTTGATTGAATAAAGGTACTGATGAGGTGCGTGTCATCGGCGGCGCAGGCAGCCAAAACGACGACGGCGTCAAAGGTGTCGGATTGTGCTCAAATTCGGTCGCGAGTTGCGGAACGTGCCTACTACCGATACTCATGGCAAAGCCATGACCGGCGATGTATTTTGGGCATAATGCCAGGTTACTGTCCTGATACACAAAAGTTCCTGTTGTATATAAAGGAAGTCACTGTTCTGGTTCATCGTAATTCTTCGTGGTTACTGCTATAATTCATCGAAGTGACTCTATCGGGCTCACTGTTGTAATCTATATAAGCTAATGTTTTGATTGAATAAAGGTACTGATGAGGTGCATGTCATCGGCGGCGCAGGCAGCCAAAACGACGACGGCGTCAAAGGTGTCGGATTGTGCTCAAATTCGGTCGGGAGTTGCGGAACGTGCCTACGACCGATAATCATTGCTATGCCATGACCGGTGATGTATTTTGGGCATCCGAGGTCGTCTGAGGGGCGAAAATGCCAGGTTACTGTCCTGATACACAAAAGTTACTGTTGTATATAAAGGAAGTCACTGTTCTGGTTCATCGTAGATACTGTTATAATTCTTCGTGGTTACTGCTATAATTCATCGAAGTGACTCTTCTAAATCATCGGGCTCACTGTTGTGATCTATAAAAGCTAATGTTTTGATTGAATAAAGGTACTGATGAGGTGCGTGTCATCGGCGGCGCAGGCAGCCAAAACGACGACGGCGTCAAAGTTGTCGGATTGTGCTCAAATTCGGTCGCGAGTTGCGGAACGTGCCTACTACCGATACTCATGGCAAAGCCATGACCGGCGATGTATTTTGGGCATCCGAGGTCATCCGAGGGGCGAAAATGCCAGGTTACTGTCCTGATACACAAAAGTTCCTATTGTATATAAAGGAAGTCACTGTTCTGGTTCATCGTAATTCTTCGTGGTTACTGCTATAATTCATCGAAGTGACTCTATCGGGCTCACTGTTGTAATCTATATAAGCTAATGTTTTGATTGAATAAAGGTACTGATGAGGTGCATGTCATCGGCGGCGCAGGCAGCCAAAACGACGACGGCGTCAAAGGTGTCGGATTGTGCTCAAATTCGGTCGGGAGTTGCGGAACGTGCCTACGACCGATAATCATTGCTATGCCATGACCGGTGATGTATTTTGGGCATCCGAGGTCGTCTGAGGGGCGAAAATGCCAGGTTACTGTCCTGATACACAAAAGTTACTGTTGTATAAAAAGGAAGTCACTGTTCTGGTTCATCGTAGATACTGTTATAATTCTTCGTGGTTACTGCTATAATTCATCGAAGTGACTCTTCTAAATCATCGGGCTCACTGTTGTGATCTATAAAAGCTAATGTTTTGATTGAATAAAGGTACTGATGAGGTGCGTGTCATCGGCGGCGCAGGCAGCCAAAACGACGACGGCGTCAAAGGTGTCGGATTGTGCTCAAATTCGGTCGCGAGTTGCGGAACGTGCCTACGACCGATAATCATTGCTATGCCATGACCGGTGATGTATTTTTGGTATCCGAGGTCGTCTGAGGGGCGAAAATGCCAGGTTACTGTCCTGATACACAAAAGTTACTGTTGTATATAAAGGAAGTCACTGTTCTGGTTCATCGTAATTCTTCGTGGTTACTGCTATAATTCATCGAAGTGACTCTATCGGGCTCACTGTTGTAATCTATAAAAGCTAATGTTTTGATTGAATAAAGGTACTGATGAGGTGCATGTCATCGGCGGCGCAGGCAGCCAAAACGACGACGGCGTCAAAGGTGTCGGATTGTGCTCAAATTCGGTCGGGAGTTGCGGAACGTGCCTACGACCGATAATCATTGCTATGCCATGACCGGTGATGTATTTTGGGCATCCGAGGTCGTCTGAGGGGCGAAAATGCCAGGTTACTGTCCTGATACACAAAAGTTACTGTTGTATATAAAGGAAGTCACTGTTCTGGTTCATCGTAGATACTGTTATAATTCTTCGTGGTTACTGCTATAATTCATCGAAGTGACTCTTCTAAATCATCGGGCTCACTGTTGTGATCTATAAAAGCTAATGTTTTGATTGAATAAAGGTACTGATGAGGTGCGTGTCATCGGCGGCGCAGGCAGCCAAAACGACGACGGCGTCAAAGTTGTCGGATTGTGCTCAAATTCGATCGCGAGTTGCGGAACGTGCCTACTACCGATACTCATGGCAAAGCCATGACCGGCGATGTATTTTGGGCATCCGAGGTCATCCGAGGGGCGAAAATGCCAGGTTACTGTCCTGATACACAAAAGTTCCTGTTGTATATAAAGGAAGTCACTGTTCTGGTTCATCGTAATTCTTCGTGGTTACTGCTATAATTCATCGAAGTGACTCTATCGGGCTCACTGTTGTAATCTATATAAGCTAATGTTTTGATTGAATAAAGGTACTGATGAGGTGCATGTCATCGGCGGCGCAGGCAGCCAAAACGACGACGGCGTCAAAGGTGTCGGATTGTGCTCAAATTCGGTCGGGAGTTGCGGAACGTGCCTACGACCGATAATCATTGCTATGCCATGACCGGTGATGTATTTTGGGCATCCGAGGTCGTCTGAGGGGCGAAAATGCCAGGTTACTGTCCTGATACACAAAAGTTACTGTTGTATATAAAGGAAGTCACTGTTCTTGTTCATCGTAGATACTGTTATAATTCTTCGTGGTTACTGCTATAATTCATCGAAGTGACTCTTCTAAATCATCGGGCTCACTGTTGTGATCTATAAAAGCTAATGTTTTGATTGAATAAAGGTACTGATGAGGTGCGTGTCATCGGCGGCGCAGGCAGCCAAAACGACGACGGCGTCAAAGTTGTCGGATTGTGCTCAAATTCGGTCGCGAGTTGCGGAACGTGCCTACTACCGATACTCATGGCAAAGCCATGACCGGCGATGTATTTTGGGCATCCGAGGTCATCCGAGGGGCGAAAATGCCAGGTTACTGTCCTGATACACAAAAGTTCCTATTGTATATAAAGGAAGTCACTGTTCTGGTTCATCGTAATTCTTCGTGGTTACTGCTATAATTCATCGAAGTGACTCTATCGGGCTCACTGTTGTAATCTATATAAGCTAATGTTTTGATTGAATAAAGGTACTGATGAGGTGCATGTCATCGGCGGCGCAGGCAGCCAAAACGACGACGGCGTCAAAGGTGTCGGATTGTGCTCAAATTCGGTCGGGAGTTGCGGAACGTGCCTACGACCGATAATCATTGCTATGCCATGACCGGTGATGTATTTTGGGCATCCGAGGTCGTCTGAGGGGCGAAAATGCCAGGTTACTGTCCTGATACACAAAAGTTACTGTTGTATAAAAAGGAAGTCACTGTTCTGGTTCATCGTAGATACTGTTATAATTCTTCGTGGTTACTGCTATAATTCATCGAAGTGACTCTTCTAAATCATCGGGCTCACTGTTGTGATCTATAAAAGCTAATGTTTTGATTGAATAAAGGTACTGATGAGGTGCGTGTCATCGGCGGCGCAGGCAGCCAAAACGACGACGGCGTCAAAGGTGTCGGATTGTGCTCAAATTCGGTCGCGAGTTGCGGAACGTGCCTACGACCGATAATCATTGCTATGCCATGACCGGTGATGTATTTTTGGTATCCGAGGTCGTCTGAGGGGCGAAAATGCCAGGTTACTGTCCTGATACACAAAAGTTACTGTTGTATATAAAGGAAGTCACTGTTCTGGTTCATCGTAATTCTTCGTGGTTACTGCTATAATTCATCGAAGTGACTCTATCGGGCTCACTGTTGTAATCTATAAAAGCTAATGTTTTGATTGAATAAAGGTACTGATGAGGTGCATGTCATCGGCGGCGCAGGCAGCCAAAACGACGACGGCGTCAAAGGTGTCGGATTGTGCTCAAATTCGGTCGGGAGTTGCGGAACGTGCCTACGACCGATAATCATTGCTATGCCATGACCGGTGATGTATTTTGGGCATCCGAGGTCGTCTGAGGGGCGAAAATGCCAGGTTACTGTCCTGATACACAAAAGTTACTGTTGTATATAAAGGAAGTCACTGTTCTGGTTCATCGTAGATACTGTTATAATTCTTCGTGGTTACTGCTATAATTCATCGAAGTGACTCTTCTAAATCATCGGGCTCACTGTTGTGATCTATAAAAGCTAATGTTTTGATTGAATAAAGGTACTGATGAGGTGCGTGTCATCGGCGGCGCAGGCAGCCAAAACGACGACGGCGTCAAAGTTGTCGGATTGTGCTCAAATTCGATCGCGAGTTGCGGAACGTGCCTACTACCGATACTCATGGCAAAGCCATGACCGGCGATGTATTTTGGGCATCCGAGGTCATCCGAGGGGCGAAAATGCCAGGTTACTGTCCTGATACACAAAAGTTCCTGTTGTATATAAAGGAAGTCACTGTTCTGGTTCATCGTAATTCTTCGTGGTTACTGCTATAATTCATCGAAGTGACTCTATCGGGCTCACTGTTGTAATCTATATAAGCTAATGTTTTGATTGAATAAAGGTACTGATGAGGTGCATGTCATCGGCGGCGCAGGCAGCCAAAACGACGACGGCGTCAAAGGTGTCGGATTGTGCTCAAATTCGGTCGGGAGTTGCGGAACGTGCCTACGACCGATAATCATTGCTATGCCATGACCGGTGATGTATTTTGGGCATCCGAGGTCGTCTGAGGGGCGAAAATGCCAGGTTACTGTCCTGATACACAAAAGTTACTGTTGTATATAAAGGAAGTCACTGTTCTTGTTCATCGTAGATACTGTTATAATTCTTCGTGGTTACTGCTATAATTCATCGAAGTGACTCTTCTAAATCATCGGGCTCACTGTTGTGATCTATAAAAGCTAATGTTTTGATTGAATAAAGGTACTGATGAGGTGCGTGTCATCGGCGGCGCAGGCAGCCAAAACGACGACGGCGTCAAAGTTGTCGGATTGTGCTCAAATTCGGTCGCGAGTTGCGGAACGTGCCTACTACCGATACTCATGGCAAAGCCATGACCGGCGATGTATTTTGGGCATCCGAGGTCATCCGAGGGGCGAAAATGCCAGGTTACTGTCCTGATACACAAAAGTTCCTGTTGTATATAAAGGAAGTCACTGTTCTGGTTCATCGTAATTCTTCGTGGTTACTGCTATAATTCATCGAAGTGACTCTATCGGGCTCACTGTTGTAATCTATATAAGCTAATGTTTTGATTGAATAAAGGTACTGATGAGGTGCATGTCATCGGCGGCGCAGGCAGCCAAAACGACGACGGCGTCAAAGGTGTCGGATTGTGCTCAAATTCGGTCGGGAGTTGCGGAACGTGCCTACGACCGATAATCATTGCTATGCCATGACCGGTGATGTATTTTGGGCATCCGAGGTCGTCTGAGGGGCGAAAATGCCAGGTTACTGTCCTGATACACAAAAGTTACTGTTGTATATAAAGGAAGTCACTGTTCTTGTTCATCGTAGATACTGTTATAATTCTTCGTGGTTACTGCTATAATTCATCGAAGTGACTCTTCTAAATCATCGGGCTCACTGTTGTGATCTATAAAAGCTAATGTTTTGATTGAATAAAGGTACTGATGAGGTGCGTGTCATCGGCGGCGCAGGCAGCCAAAACGACGACGGCGTCAAAGTTGTCGGATTGTGCTCAAATTCGGTCGCGAGTTGCGGAACGTGCCTACTACCGATACTCATGGCAAAGCCATGACCGGCGATGTATTTTGGGCATCCGAGGTCATCCGAGGGGCGAAAATGCCAGGTTACTGTCCTGATACACAAAAGTTCCTATTGTATATAAAGGAAGTCACTGTTCTGGTTCATCGTAATTCTTCGTGGTTACTGCTATAATTCATCGAAGTGACTCTATCGGGCTCACTGTTGTAATCTATATAAGCTAATGTTTTGATTGAATAAAGGTACTGATGAGGTGCATGTCATCGGCGGCGCAGGCAGCCAAAACGACGACGGCGTCAAAGGTGTCGGATTGTGCTCAAATTCGGTCGGGAGTTGCGGAACGTGCCTACGACCGATAATCATTGCTATGCCATGACCGGTGATGTATTTTGGGCATCCGAGGTCGTCTGAGGGGCGAAAATGCCAGGTTACTGTCCTGATACACAAAAGTTACTGTTGTATATAAAGGAAGTCACTGTTCTGGTTCATCGTAGATACTGTTATAATTCTTCGTGGTTACTGCTATAATTCATCGAAGTGACTCTTCTAAATCATCGGGCTCACTGTTGTGATCTATAAAAGCTAATGTTTTGATTGAATAAAGGTACTGATGAGGTGCGTGTCATCGGCGGCGCAGGCAGCCAAAACGACGACGGCGTCAAAGGTGTCGGATTGTGCTCAAATTCGGTCGCGAGTTGCGGAACGTGCCTACTACCGATACTCATGGCAAAGCCATGACCGGCGATGTATTTTGGGCATAATGCCAGGTTACTGTCCTGATACACAAAAGTTCCTGTTGTATATAAAGGAAGTCACTGTTCTGGTTCATCGTAATTCTTCGTGGTTACTGCTATAATTCATCGAAGTGACTCTATCGGGCTCACTGTTGTAATCTATATAAGCTAATGTTTTGATTGAATAAAGGTACTGATGAGGTGCATGTCATCGGCGGCGCAGGCAGCCAAAACGACGACGGCGTCAAAGGTGTCGGATTGTGCTCAAATTCGGTCGGGAGTTGCGGAACGTGCCTACGACCGATAATCATTGCTATGCCATGACCGGTGATGTATTTTGGGCATCCGAGGTCGTCTGAGGGGCGAAAATGCCAGGTTACTGTCCTGATACACAAAAGTTACTGTTGTATATAAAGGAAGTCACTGTTCTGGTTCATCGTAGATACTGTTATAATTCTTCGTGGTTACTGCTATAATTCATCGAAGTGACTCTTCTAAATCATCGGGCTCACTGTTGTGATCTATAAAAGCTAATGTTTTGATTGAATAAAGGTACTGATGAGGTGCGTGTCATCGGCGGCGCAGGCAGCCAAAACGACGACGGCGTCAAAGTTGTCGGATTGTGCTCAAATTCGGTCGCGAGTTGCGGAACGTGCCTACTACCGATACTCATGGCAAAGCCATGACCGGCGATGTATTTTGGGCATAATGCCAGGTTACTGTCCTGATACACAAAAGTTCCTGTTGTATATAAAGGAAGTCACTGTTCTGGTTCATCGTAATTCTTCGTGGTTACTGCTATAATTCATCGAAGTGACTCTATCGGGCTCACTGTTGTAATCTATATAAGCTAATGTTTTGATTGAATAAAGGTACTGATGAGGTGCATGTCATCGGCGGCGCAGGCAGCCAAAACGACGACGGCGTCAAAGGTGTCGGATTGTGCTCAAATTCGGTCGGGAGTTGCGGAACGTGCCTACGACCGATAATCATTGCTATGCCATGACCGGTGATGTATTTTGGGCATCCGAGGTCGTCTGAGGGGCGAAAATGCCAGGTTACTGTCCTGATACACAAAAGTTACTGTTGTATATAAAGGAAGTCACTGTTCTGGTTCATCGTAGATACTGTTATAATTCTTCGTGGTTACTGCTATAATTCATCGAAGTGACTCTTCTAAATCATCGGGCTCACTGTTGTGATCTATATAAGCTAATGTTTTGATTGAATAAAGGTACTGATGAGGTGCGTGTCATCGGCGGCGCAGGCAGCCAAAACGACGACGGCGTCAAAGGTGTCGGATTGTGCTCAAATTCGGTCGCGAGTTGCGGAACGTGCCTACTACCGATACTCATGGCAAAGCCATGACCGGCGATGTATTTTGGGCATCCGAGGTCATCCGAGGGGCGAAAATGCCAGGTTACTGTCCTGATACACAAAAGTTCCTGTTGTATATAAAGGAAGTCACTGTTCTGGTTCATCGTAATTCTTCGTGGTTACTGCTATAATTCATCGAAGTGACTCTATCGGGCTCACTGTTGTAATCTATATAAGCTAATGTTTTGATTGAATAAAGGTACTGATGAGGTGCATGTCATCGGCGGCGCAGGCAGCCAAAACGACGACGGCGTCAAAGGTGTCGGATTGTGCTCAAATTCGGTCGGGAGTTGCGGAACGTGCCTACGACCGATAATCATTGCTATGCCATGACCGGTGATGTATTTTGGGCATCCGAGGTCGTCTGAGGGGCGAAAATGCCAGGTTACTGTCCTGATACACAAAAGTTACTGTTGTATATAAAGGAAGTCACTGTTCTGGTTCATCGTAGATACTGTTATAATTCTTCGTGGTTACTGCTATAATTCATCGAAGTGACTCTTCTAAATCATCGGGCTCACTGTTGTGATCTATAAAAGCTAATGTTTTGATTGAATAAAGGTACTGATGAGGTGCGTGTCATCGGCGGCGCAGGCAGCCAAAACGACGACGGCGTCAAAGGTGTCGGATTGTGCTCAAATTCGGTCGCGAGTTGCGGAACGTGCCTACTACCGATACTCATGGCAAAGCCATGACCGGCGATGTATTTTGGGCATCTGAGGTCATCCGAGGGGCGAAAATGCCAGGTTACTGTCCTGATACACAAAAGTTCCTGTTGTATATAAAGGAAGTCACTGTTCTGGTTCATCGTAATTCTTCGTGGTTACTGCTATAATTCATCGAAGTGACTCTATCGGGCTCACTGTTGTAATCTATATAAGCTAATGTTTTGATTGAATAAAGGTACTGATGAGGTGCATGTCATCGGCGGCGCAGGCAGCCAAAACGACGACGGCGTCAAAGGTGTCGGATTGTGCTCAAATTCGGTCGGGAGTTGCGGAACGTGCCTACGACCGATAATCATTGCTATGCCATGACCGGTGATGTATTTTGGGCATCCGAGGTCGTCTGAGGGGCGAAAATGCCAGGTTACTGTCCTGATACACAAAAGTTACTGTTGTATATAAAGGAAGTCACTGTTCTGGTTCATCGTAGATACTGTTATAATTCTTCGTGGTTACTGCTATAATTCATCGAAGTGACTCTTCTAAATCATCGGGCTCACTGTTGTGATCTATAAAAGCTAATGTTTTGATTGAATAAAGGTACTGATGAGGTGCGTGTCATCGGCGGCGCAGGCAGCCAAAACGACGACGGCGTCAAAGGTGTCGGATTGTGCTCAAATTCGGTCGCGAGTTGCGGAACGTGCCTACTACCGATACTCATGGCAAAGCCATGACCGGCGATGTATTTTGGGCATCCGAGGTCATCCGAGGGGCGAAAATGCCAGGTTACTGTCCTGATACACAAAAGTTCCTGTTGTATATAAAGGAAGTCACTGTTCTGGTTCATCGTAATTCTTCGTGGTTACTGCTATAATTCATCGAAGTGACTCTATCGGGCTCACTGTTGTAATCTATATAAGCTAATGTTTTGATTGAATAAAGGTACTGATGAGGTGCATGTCATCGGCGGCGCAGGCAGCCAAAACGACGACGGCGTCAAAGGTGTCGGATTGTGCTCAAATTCGGTCGGGAGTTGCGGAACGTGCCTACGACCGATAATCATTGCTATGCCATGACCGGTGATGTATTTTGGGCATCCGAGGTCGTCTGAGGGGCGAAAATGCCAGGTTACTGTCCTGATACACAAAAGTTACTGTTGTATATAAAGGAAGTCACTGTTCTGGTTCATCGTAGATACTGTTATAATTCTTCGTGGTTACTGCTATAATTCATCGAAGTGACTCTTCTAAATCATCGGGCTCACTGTTGTGATCTATAAAAGCTAATGTTTTGATTGAATAAAGGTACTGATGAGGTGCGTGTCATCGGCGGCGCAGGCAGCCAAAACGACGACGGCGTCAAAGGTGTCGGATTGTGCTCAAATTCGGTCGGGAGTTGCGGAACGTGCCTACGACCGATAATCATTGCTATGCCATGACCGGTGATGTATTTTGGGCATCCGAGGTCGTCTGAGGGGCGAAAATGCCAGGTTACTGTCCTGATACACAAAAGTTACTGTTGTATATAAAGGAAGTCACTGTTCTGGTTCATCGTAATTCTTCGTGGTTACTGCTATAATTCATCGAAGTGACTCTATCGGGCTCACTGTTGTAATCTATATAAGCTAATGTTTTGATTGAATAAAGGTACTGATGAGGTGCATGTCATCGGCGGCGCAGGCAGCCAAAACGACGACGGCGTCAAAGGTGTCGGATTGTGCTCAAATTCGGTCGGGAGTTGCGGAACGTGCCTACGACCGATAATCATTGCTATGCCATGACCGGTGATGTATTTTGGGCATCCGAGGTCGTCTGAGGGGCGAAAATGTCAGGTTACTGTCCTGATACACAAAAGTTACTGTTGTATATAAAGGAAGTCACTGTTCTGGTTCATCGTAGATACTGTTATAATTCTTCGTGGTTACTGCTATAATTCATCGAAGTGACTCTTCTAAATCATCGGGCTCACTGTTGTGATCTATAAAAGCTAATGTTTTGATTGAATAAAGGTACTGATGAGGTGCGTGTCATCGGCGGCGCAGGCAGCCAAAACGACGACGGCGTCAAAGGTGTCGGATTGTGCTCAAATTCGGTCGCGAGTTGCGGAACGTGCCTACTACCGATACTCATGGCAAAGCCATGACCGGCGATGTATTTTGGGCATCCGAGGTCATCCGAGGGGCGAAAATGCCAGGTTACTGTCCTGATACACAAAAGTTCCTGTTGTATATAAAGGAAGTCACTGTTCTGGTTCATCGTAATTCTTCGTGGTTACTGCTATAATTCATCGAAGTGACTCTATCGGGCTCACTGTTGTAATCTATATAAGCTAATGTTTTGATTGAATAAAGGTACTGATGAGGTGCATGTCATCGGCGGCGCAGGCAGCCAAAACGACGACGGCGTCAAAGGTGTCGGATTGTGCTCAAATTCGGTCGGGAGTTGCGGAACGTGCCTACGACCGATAATCATTGCTATGCCATGACCGGTGATGTATTTTGGGCATCCGAGGTCGTCTGAGGGGCGAAAATGCCAGGTTACTGTCCTGATACACAAAAGTTACTGTTGTATATAAAGGAAGTCACTGTTCTGGTTCATCGTAGATACTGTTATAATTCTTCGTGGTTACTGCTATAATTCATCGAAGTGACTCTTCTAAATCATCGGGCTCACTGTTGTGATCTATAAAAGCTAATGTTTTGATTGAATAAAGGTACTGATGAGGTGCGTGTCATCGGCGGCGCAGGCAGCCAAAACGACGACGGCGTCAAAGGTGTCGGATTGTGCTCAAATTCGGTCGCGAGTTGCGGAACGTGCCTACTACCGATACTCATGGCAAAGCCATGATCGGCGATGTATTTTGGGCATCCGAGGTCATCCGAGGGGCGAAAATGCCAGGTTACTGTCCTGATACACAAAAGTTCCTGTTGTATATAAAGGAAGTCACTGTTCTGGTTCATCGTAATTCTTCGTGGTTACTGCTATAATTCATCGAAGTGACTCTATCGGGCTCACTGTTGTAATCTATATAAGCTAATGTTTTGATTGAATAAAGGTACTGATGAGGTGCATGTCATCGGCGGCGCAGGCAGCCAAAACGACGACGGCGTCAAAGGTGTCGGATTGTGCTCAAATTCGGTCGGGAGTTGCGGAACGTGCCTACGACCGATAATCATTGCTATGCCATGACCGGTGATGTATTTTGGGCATCCGAGGTCGTCTGAGGGGCGAAAATGCCAGGTTACTGTCCTGATACACAAAAGTTACTGTTGTATATAAAGGAAGTCACTGTTCTGGTTCATCGTAGATACTGTTATAATTCTTCGTGGTTACTGCTATAATTCATCGAAGTGACTCTTCTAAATCATCGGGCTCACTGTTGTGATCTATAAAAGCTAATGTTTTGATTGAATAAAGGTACTGATGAGGTGCGTGTCATCGGCGGCGCAGGCAGCCAAAACGACGACGGCGTCAAAGGTGTCGGATTGTGCTCAAATTCGGTCGCGAGTTGCGGAACGTGCCTACTACCGATACTCATGGCAAAGCCATGACCGGCGATGTATTTTGGGCATCCGAGGTCATCCGAGGGGCGAAAATGCCAGGTTACTGTCCTGATACACAAAAGTTCCTGTTGTATATAAAGGAAGTCACTGTTCTGGTTCATCGTAATTCTTCGTGGTTACTGCTATAATTCATCGAAGTGACTCTATCGGGCTCACTGTTGTAATCTATATAAGCTAATGTTTTGATTGAATAAAGGTACTGATGAGGTGCATGTCATCGGCGGCGCAGGCAGCCAAAACGACGACGGCTTCAAAGGTGTCGGATTGTGCTCAAATTCGGTCGGGAGTTGCGGAACGTGCCTACGACCGATAATCATTGCTATGCCATGACCGGTGATGTATTTTGGGCATCCGAGGTCGTCTGAGGGGCGAAAATGCCAGGTTACTGTCCTGATACACAAAAGTTACTGTTGTATATAAAGGAAGTCACTGTTCTGGTTCATCGTAGATACTGTTATAATTCTTCATGGTTACTGCTATAATTCATCGAAGTGACTCTTCTAAATCATCGGGCTCACTGTTGTGATCTATAAAAGCTAATGTTTTGATTGAATAAAGGTACTGATGAGGTGCGTGTCATCGGCGGCGCAGGCAGCCAAAACGACGACGGCGTCAAAGGTGTCGGATTGTGCTCAAATTCGGTCGCGAGTTGCGGAACGTGCCTACTACCGATACTCATGGCAAAGCCATGACCGGCGATGTATTTTGGGCATCCGAGGTCATCCGAGGGGCGAAAATGCCAGGTTACTGTCCTGATACACAAAAGTTCCTGTTGTATATAAAGGAAGTCACTGTTCTGGTTCATCGTAATTCTTCGTGGTTACTGCTATAATTCATCGAAGTGACTCTATCGGGCTCACTGTTGTAATCTATATAAGCTAATGTTTTGATTGAATAAAGGTACTGATGAGGTGCATGTCATCGGCGGCGCAGGCAGCCAAAACGACGACGGCTTCAAAGGTGTCGGATTGTGCTCAAATTCGGTCGGGAGTTGCGGAACGTGCCTACGACCGATAATCATTGCTATGCCATGACCGGTGATGTATTTTGGGCATCCGAGGTCGTCTGAGGGGCGAAAATGCCAGGTTACTGTCCTGATACACAAAAGTTACTGTTGTATATAAAGGAAGTCACTGTTCTGGTTCATCGTAGATACTGTTATAATTCTTCGTGGTTACTGCTATAATTCATCGAAGTGACTCTTCTAAATCATCGGGCTCACTGTTGTGATCTATAAAAGCTAATGTTTTGATTGAATAAAGGTACTGATGAGGTGCGTGTCATCGGCGGCGCAGGCAGCCAAAACGACGACGGCGTCAAAGGTGTCGGATTGTGCTCAAATTCGGTCGCGAGTTGCGGAACGTGCCTACGACCGATAATCATTGCTATGCCATGACCGGTGATGTATTTTTGGTATCCGAGGTCGTCTGAGGGGCGAAAATGCCAGGTTACTGTCCTGATACACAAAAGTTACTGTTGTATATAAAGGAAGTCACTGTTCTGGTTCATCGTAATTCTTCGTGGTTACTGCTATAATTCATCGAAGTGACTCTATCGGGCTCACTGTTGTAATCTATAAAAGCTAATGTTTTGATTGAATAAAGGTACTGATGAGGTGCATGTCATCGGCGGCGCAGGCAGCCAAAACGACGACGGCGTCAAAGGTGTCGGATTGTGCTCAAATTCGGTCGGGAGTTGCGGAACGTGCCTACGACCGATAATCATTGCTATGCCATGACCGGTGATGTATTTTGGGCATCCGAGGTCGTCTGAGGGGCGAAAATGCCAGGTTACTGTCCTGATACACAAAAGTTACTGTTGTATATAAAGGAAGTCACTGTTCTGGTTCATCGTAGATACTGTTATAATTCTTCGTGGTTACTGCTATAATTCATCGAAGTGACTCTTCTAAATCATCGGGCTCACTGTTGTGATCTATAAAAGCTAATGTTTTGATTGAATAAAGGTACTGATGAGGTGCGTGTCATCGGCGGCGCAGGCAGCCAAAACGACGACGGCGTCAAAGGTGTCGGATTGTGCTCAAATTCGGTCGCGAGTTGCGGAACGTGCCTACTACCGATACTCATGGCAAAGCCATGACCGGCGATGTATTTTGGGCATCCGAGGTCATCCGAGGGGCGAAAATGCCAGGTTACTGTCCTGATACACAAAAGTTCCTGTTGTATATAAAGGAAGTCACTGTTCTGGTTCATCGTAATTCTTCGTGGTTACTGCTATAATTCATCGAAGTGACTCTATCGGGCTCACTGTTGTAATCTATATAAGCTAATGTTTTGATTGAATAAAGGTACTGATGAGGTGCATGTCATCGGCGGCGCAGGCAGCCAAAACGACGACGGCTTCAAAGGTGTCGGATTGTGCTCAAATTCGGTCGGGAGTTGCGGAACGTGCCTACGACCGATAATCATTGCTATGCCATGACCGGTGATGTATTTTGGGCATCCGAGGTCGTCTGAGGGGCGAAAATGCCAGGTTACTGTCCTGATA
The DNA here is from genome assembly GCF_029641045.1 of Salvia hispanica. Taxonomy (NCBI): domain Eukaryota; kingdom Viridiplantae; phylum Streptophyta; class Magnoliopsida; order Lamiales; family Lamiaceae; genus Salvia; species Salvia hispanica. Next base: position 63,961,740 of record NC_142694.1, on the reverse strand, counting down.
CACAAAAGTTACTGTTGTATATAAAGGAAGTCACTGTTCTGGTTCATCGTAGATACTGTTATAATTCTTCGTGGTTACTGCTATAATTCATCGAAGTGACTCTTCTAAATCATCGGGCTCACTGTTGTGATCTATAAAAGCTAATGTTTTGATTGAATAAAGGTACTGATGAGGTGCGTGTCATCGGCGGCGCAGGCAGCCAAAACGACGACGGCGTCAAAGGTGTCGGATTGTGCTCAAATTCGGTCGCGAGTTGCGGAACGTGCCTACGACCGATAATCATTGCTATGCCATGACCGGTGATGTATTTTTGGTATCCGAGGTCGTCTGAGGGGCGAAAATGCCAGGTTACTATCCTGATACACAAAAGTTACTGTTGTATATAAAGGAAGTCACTGTTCTGGTTCATCGTAATTCTTCGTGGTTACTGCTATAATTCATCGAAGTGACTCTATCGGGCTCACTGTTGTAATCTATAAAAGCTAATGTTTTGATTGAATAAAGGTACTGATGAGGTGCATGTCATCGGCGGCGCAGGCAGCCAAAACGACGACGGCGTCAAAGGTGTCGGATTGTGCTCAAATTCGGTCGGGAGTTGCGGAACGTGCCTACGACCGATAATCATTGCTATGCCATGACCGGTGATGTATTTTGGGCATCCGAGGTCGTCTGAGGGGCGAAAATGCCAGGTTACTGTCCTGATACACAAAAGTTACTGTTGTATATAAAGGAAGTCACTGTTCTGGTTCATCGTAGATACTGTTATAATTCTTCGTGGTTACTGCTATAATTCATCGAAGTGACTCTTCTAAATCATCGGGCTCACTGTTGTGATCTATAAAAGCTAATGTTTTGATTGAATAAAGGTACTGATGAGGTGCGTGTCATCGGCGGCGCAGGCAGCCAAAACGACGACGGCGTCAAAGGTGTCGGATTGTGCTCAAATTCGGTCGCGAGTTGCGGAACGTGCCTACTACCGATACTCATGGCAAAGCCATGACCGGCGATGTATTTTGGGCATCCGAGGTCATCCGAGGGGCGAAAATGCCAGGTTACTGTCCTGATACACAAAAGTTCCTGTTGTATATAAAGGAAGTCACTGTTCTGGTTCATCGTAATTCTTCGTGGTTACTGCTATAATTCATCGAAGTGACTCTATCGGGCTCACTGTTGTAATCTATATAAGCTAATGTTTTGATTGAATAAAGGTACTGATGAGGTGCATGTCATCGGCGGCGCAGGCAGCCAAAACGACGACGGCTTCAAAGGTGTCGGATTGTGCTCAAATTCGGTCGGGAGTTGCGGAACGTGCCTACGACCGATAATCATTGCTATGCCATGACCGGTGATGTATTTTGGGCATCCGAGGTCGTCTGAGGGGCGAAAATGCCAGGTTACTGTCCTGATACACAAAAGTTACTGTTGTATATAAAGGAAGTCACTGTTCTGGTTCATCGTAGATACTGTTATAATTCTTCGTGGTTACTGCTATAATTCATCGAAGTGACTCTTCTAAATCATCGGGCTCACTGTTGTGATCTATAAAAGCTAATGTTTTGATTGAATAAAGGTACTGATGAGGTGCGTGTCATCGGCGGCGCAGGCAGCCAAAACGACGACGGCGTCAAAGGTGTCGGATTGTGCTCAAATTCGGTCGCGAGTTGCGGAACGTGCCTACGACCGATAATCATTGCTATGCCATGACCGGTGATGTATTTTGGGCATCCGAGGTCGTCTGAGGGGCGAAAATGCCAGGTTACTGTCCTGATACACAAAAGTTACTGTTGTATATAAAGGAAGTCACTGTTCTGGTTCATCGTAGATACTGTTATAATTCTTCGTGGTTACTGCTATAATTCATCGAAGTGACTCTTCTAAATCATCGGGCTCACTGTGGTGATCTATAAAAGCTAATGTTTTGATTGAATAAAGGTACTGATGAGGTGCGTGTCATCGGCGGCGCAGGCAGCCAAAACGACGACGGCGTCAAAGGTGTCGGATTGTGCTCAAATTCGGTCGGGAGTTGCGGAACGTGCCTACGACCGATAATCATTGCTATGCCATGACTGGCGATGTATTTTGGGCATCCGAGGTCGTCTGAGGGGCGAAAATGCCATGTTACTGTCCTGATACACAAAAGTTACTGTTGTATATAAAGGAAGTCACTGTTCTGGTTCATCGTAATTCTTCGTGGTTACTGCTATAATTCATCGAAGTGACTCTATCGGGCTCACTGTTGTAATCTATATAAGCTAATGTTTTGATTGAATAAAGGTACTGATGAGGTGCATGTCATCGGCGGCGCAGGCAGCCAAAACGACGACGGCGTCAAAGGTGTCGGATTGTGCTCAAATTCGGTCGGGAGTTGCGGAACGTGCCTACGACCGATAATCATTGCTATGCCATGACCGGTGATGTATTTTGGGCATCCGAGGTCGTCTGAGGGGCGAAAATGCCAGGTTACTGTCCTGATACACAAAAGTTACTGTTGTATATAAAGGAAGTCACTGTTCTGGTTCATCGTAGATACTGTTATAATTCTTCGTGGTTACTGCTATAATTCATCGAAGTGACTCTTCTAAATCATCGGGCTCACTGTTGTGATCTATAAAAGCTAATGTTTTGATTGAATAAAGGTACTGATGAGGTGCGTGTCATCGGCGGCGCAGGCAGCCAAAACGACGACGGCGTCAAAGGTGTCGGATTGTGCTCAAATTCGGTCGGGAGTTGCGGAACGTGCCTACGACCGATAATCATTGCTATGCCATGACCGGTGATGTATTTTGGGCATCCGAGGTCGTCTGAGGGGCGAAAATGCCAGGTTACTGTCCTGATACACAAAAGTTACTGTTGTATATAAAGGAAGTCACTGTTCTGGTTCATCGTAGATACTGTTATAATTCTTCGTGGTTACTGCTATAATTCATCGAAGTGACTCTTCTAAATCATCGGGCTCACTGTTGTGATCTATAAAAGCTAATGTTTTGATTGAATAAAGGTACTGATGAGGTGCGTGTCATCGGCGGCGCAGGCAGCCAAAACGACGACGGCGTCAAAGGTGTCGGATTGTGCTCAAATTCGGTCGCGAGTTGCGGAACGTGCCTACTACCGATACTCATGGCAAAGCCATGACTGGCGATGTATTTTGGGCATCCGAGGTCATCCGAGGGGCGAAAATGCCAGGTTACTGTCCTGATACACAAAAGTTCCTGTTGTATATAAAGGAAGTCACTGTTCTGGTTCATCGTAATTCTTCGTGGTTACTGCTATAATTCATCGAAGTGACTCTATCGGGCTCACTGTTGTAATCTATATAAGCTAATGTTTTGATTGAATAAAGGTACTGATGAGGTGCATGTCATCGGCGGCGCAGGCAGCCAAAACGACGACGGCGTCAAAGGTGTCGGATTGTGCTCAAATTCGGTCGGGAGTTGCGGAACGTGCCTACGACCGATAATCATTGCTATGCCATGACTGGCGATGTATTTTGGGCATCCGAGGTCGTCTGAGGGGCGAAAATGCCATGTTACTGTCCTGATACACAAAAGTTACTGTTGTATATAAAGGAAGTCACTGTTCTGGTTCATCGTAATTCTTCGTGGTTACTGCTATAATTCATCGAAGTGACTCTATCGGGCTCACTGTTGTAATCTATATAAGCTAATGTTTTGATTGAATAAAGGTACTGATGAGGTGCATGTCATCGGCGGCGCAGGCAGCCAAAACGACGACGGCGTCAAAGGTGTCGGATTGTGCTCAAATTCGGTCGGGAGTTGCGGAACGTGCCTACGACCGATAATCATTGCTATGCCATGACCGGTGATGTATTTTGGGCATCCGAGGTCGTCTGAGGGGCGAAAATGCCAGGTTACTGTCCTGATACACAAAAGTTACTGTTGTATATAAAGGAAGTCACTGTTCTGGTTCATCGTAGATACTGTTATAATTCTTCGTGGTTACTGCTATAATTCATCGAAGTGACTCTTCTAAATCATCGGGCTCACTGTTGTGATCTATAAAAGCTAATGTTTTGATTGAATAAAGGTACTGATGAGGTGCGTGTCATCGGCGGCGCAGGCAGCCAAAACGACGACGGCGTCAAAGGTGTCGGATTGTGCTCAAATTCGGTCGGGAGTTGCGGAACGTGCCTACGACCGATAATCATTGCTATGCCATGACCGGTGATGTATTTTGGGCATCCGAGGTCGTCTGAGGGGCGAAAATGCCAGGTTACTGTCCTGATACACAAAAGTTACTGTTGTATATAAAGGAAGTCACTGTTCTGGTTCATCGTAGATACTGTTATAATTCTTCGTGGTTACTGCTATAATTCATCGAAGTGACTCTTCTAAATCATCGGGCTCACTGTTGTGATCTATAAAAGCTAATGTTTTGATTGAATAAAGGTACTGATGAGGTGCGTGTCATCGGCGGCGCAGGCAGCCAAAACGACGACGGCGTCAAAGGTGTCGGATTGTGCTCAAATTCGGTCGCGAGTTGCGGAACGTGCCTACTACCGATACTCATGGCAAAGCCATGACTGGCGATGTATTTTGGGCATCCGAGGTCATCCGAGGGGCGAAAATGCCAGGTTACTGTCCTGATACACAAAAGTTCCTGTTGTATATAAAGGAAGTCACTGTTCTGGTTCATCGTAATTCTTCGTGGTTACTGCTATAATTCATCGAAGTGACTCTATCGGGCTCACTGTTGTAATCTATATAAGCTAATGTTTTGATTGAATAAAGGTACTGATGAGGTGCATGTCATCGGCGGCGCAGGCAGCCAAAACGACGACGGCGTCAAAGGTGTCGGATTGTGCTCAAATTCGGTCGGGAGTTGCGGAACGTGCCTACGACCGATAATCATTGCTATGCCATGACCGGTGATGTATTTTGGGCATCCGAGGTCGTCTGAGGGGCGAAAATGCCAGGTTACTGTCCTGATACACAAAAGTTACTGTTGTATATAAAGGAAGTCACTGTTCTGGTTCATCGTAGATACTGTTATAATTCTTCGTGGTTACTGCTATAATTCATCGAAGTGACTCTTCTAAATCATCGGGCTCACTGTTGTGATCTATAAAAGCTAATGTTTTGATTGAATAAAGGTACTGATGAGGTGCGTGTCATCGGCGGCGCAGGCAGCCAAAACGACGACGGCGTCAAAGGTGTCGGATTGTGCTCAAATTCGGTCGGGAGTTGCGGAACGTGCCTACGACCGATAATCATTGCTATGCCATGACCGGTGATGTATTTTGGGCATCCGAGGTCGTCTGAGGGGCGAAAATGCCAGGTTACTGTCCTGATACACAAAAGTTACTGTTGTATATAAAGGAAGTCACTGTTCTGGTTCATCGTAGATACTGTTATAATTCTTCGTGGTTACTGCTATAATTCATCGAAGTGACTCTTCTAAATCATCGGGCTCACTGTTGTGATCTATAAAAGCTAATGTTTTGATTGAATAAAGGTACTGATGAGGTGCGTGTCATCGGCGGCGCAGGCAGCCAAACCGACGACGGCGTCAAAGGTGTCGGATTGTGCTCAAATTCGGTCGGGAGTTGCGGAACGTGCCTACGACCGATAATCATTGCTATGCCATGACCGGTGATGTATTTTGGGCATCCGAGGTCGTCTGAGGGGCGAAAATGCCAGGTTACTGTCCTGATACACAAAAGTTACTGTTGTATATAAAGGAAGTCACTGTTCTGGTTCATCGTAGATACTGTTATAATTCTTCGTGGTTACTGCTATAATTCATCGAAGTGACTCTTCTAAATCATCGGGCTCACTGTTGTGATCTATAAAAGCTAATGTTTTGATTGAATAAAGGTACTGATGAGGTGCGTGTCATCGGCGGCGCAGGCAGCCAAAACGACGACGGCGTCAAAGGTGTCGGATTGTGCTCAAATTCGGTCGGGAGTTGCGGAACGTGCCTACGACCGATAATCATTGCTATGCCATGACCGGTGATGTATTTTGGGCATCCGAGGTCGTCTGAGGGGCGAAAATGCCATGTTACTGTCCTGATACACAAAAGTTACTGTTGTATATAAAGGAAGTCACTGTTCTGGTTCATCGTAGATACTGTTATAATTCTTCGTGGTTACTGCTATAATTCATCGAAGTGACTCTTCTAAATCATCGGGCTCACTGTTGTGATCTATAAAAGCTAATGTTTTGATTGAATAAAGGTACTGATGAGGTGCGTGTCATCGGCGGCGCAGGCAGCCAAAACGACGACGGCGTCAAAGGTGTCGGATTGTGCTCAAATTCGGTCGGGAGTTGCGGAACGTGCCTACGACCGATAATCATTGCTATGCCATGACCGGTGATGTATTTTGGGCATCCGAGGTCGTCTGAGGGGCGAAAATGCCAGGTTACTGTCCTGATACACAAAAGTTACTGTTGTATATAAAGGAAGTCACTGTTCTGGTTCATCGTAGATACTGTTATAATTCTTCGTGGTTACTGCTATAATTCATCGAAGTGACTCTTCTAAATCATCGGGCTCACTGTTGTGATCTATAAAAGCTAATGTTTTGATTGAATAAAGGTACTGATGAGGTGCGTGTCATCGGCGGCGCAGGCAGCCAAAACGACGACGGCGTCAAAGGTGTCGGATTGTGCTCAAATTCGGTCGGGAGTTGCGGAACGTGCCTACGACCGATAATCATTGCTATGCCATGACCGGTGATGTATTTTGGGCATCCGAGGTCGTCTGAGGGGCGAAAATGCCATGTTACTGTCCTGATACACAAAAGTTACTGTTGTATATAAAGGAAGTCACTGTTCTGGTTCATCGTAGATACTGTTATAATTCTTCGTGGTTACTGCTATAATTCATCGAAGTGACTCTTCTAAATCATCGGGCTCACTGTTGTGATCTATAAAAGCTAATGTTTTGATTGAATAAAGGTACTGATGAGGTGCGTGTCATCGGCGGCGCAGGCAGCCAAAACGACGACGGCGTCAAAGGTGTCGGATTGTGCTCAAATTCGGTCGGGAGTTGCGGAACGTGCCTACGACCGATAATCATTGCTATGCCATGACCGGTGATGTATTTTGGGCATCCGAGGTCGTCTGAGGGGCGAAAATGCCAGGTTACTGTCCTGATACACAAAAGTTACTGTTGTATATAAAGGAAGTCACTGTTCTGGTTCATCGTAGATACTGTTATAATTCTTCGTGGTTACTGCTATAATTCATCGAAGTGACTCTTCTAAATCATCGGGCTCACTGTTGTGATCTATAAAAGCTAATGTTTTGATTGAATAAAGGTACTGATGAGGTGCGTGTCATCGGCGGCGCAGGCAGCCAAAACGACGACGGCGTCAAAGGTGTCGGATTGTGCTCAAATTCGGTCGGGAGTTGCGGAACGTGCCTACGACCGATAATCATTGCTATGCCATGACCGGTGATGTATTTTGGGCATCCGAGGTCGTCTGAGGGGCGAAAATGCCAGGTTACTGTCCTGATACACAAAAGTTACTGTTGTATATAAAGGAAGTCACTGTTCTGGTTCATCGTAGATACTGTTATAATTCTTCGTGGTTACTGCTATAATTCATCGAAGTGACTCTTCTAAATCATCGGGCTCACTGTTGTGATCTATAAAAGCTAATGTTTTGATTGAATAAAGGTACTGATGAGGTGCGTGTCATCGACGGCGCAGGCAGCCAAAACGACGACGGCGTCAAAGGTGTCGGATTGTGCTCAAATTCGGTCGCGAGTTGCGGAACGTGCCTACTACCGATACTCATGGCGAAGCCATGACTGGCGATGTATTTTGGGCATCCGAGGTCATCCGAGGGGCGAAAATGCCAGGTTACTGTCCTGATACACAAAAGTTCCTGTTGTATATAAAGGAAGTCACTGTTCTGGTTCATCGTAGATACTGTTATAATTCTTCGTGGTTACTGCTATAATTCATCGAAGTGACTCTTCTAAATCATCGGGCTCACTGTTGTGATCTATAAAAGCTAATGTTTTGATTGAATAAAGGTACTGATGAGGTGCGTGTCATCGACGGCGCAGGCAGCCAAAACGACGACGGCGTCAAAGGTGTCGGATTGTGCTCAAATTCGGTCGCGAGTTGCGGAACGTGCCTACTACCGATACTCATGGCGAAGCCATGACTGGCGATGTATTTTGGGCATCCGAGGTCATCCGAGGGGCGAAAATGCCAGGTTACTGTCCTGATACACAAAAGTTCCTGTTGTATATAAAGGAAGTCACTGTTCTGGTTCATCGTAATTCTTCGTGGTTACTGCTATAATTCATCGAAGTGACTCTATCGGGCTCACTGTTGTAATCTATATAAGCTAATGTTTTGATTGAATAAAGGTACTGATGAGGTGCATGTCATCGGCGGCGCAGGCAGCCAAAACGACGACGGCGTCAAAGGTGTCGGATTGTGCTCAAATTCGGTCGGGAGTTGCGGAACGTGCCTACGACCGATAATCATTGCTATGCCATGACCGGTGATGTATTTTGGGCATCCGAGGTCGTCTGAGGGGCGAAAATGCCAGGTTACTGTCCTGATACACAAAAGTTACTGTTGTATATAAAGGAAGTCACTGTTCTGGTTCATCGTAGATACTGTTATAATTCTTCGTGGTTACTGCTATAATTCATCGAAGTGACTCTTCTAAATCATCGGGCTCACTGTTGTGATCTATAAAAGCTAATGTTTTGATTGAATAAAGGTACTGATGAGGTGCGTGTCATCGGCGGCGCAGGCAGCCAAAACGACGACGGCGTAAAAGGTGTCGGATTGTGCTCAAATTCGGTCGGGAGTTGCGGAACGTGCCTACGACCGATAATCATTACTATGCCATGACCGGTGATGTATTTTGGGCATCCGAGGTCGTCTGAGGGGCGAAAATGCCAGGTTACTGTCCTGATACACAAAAGTTACTGTTGTATATAAAGGAAGTCACTGTTCTGGTTCATCGTAGATACTGTTATAATTCTTCGTGGTTACTGCTATAATTCATCGAAGTGACTCTTCTAAATCATCGGGCTCACTGTTGTGATCTATAAAAGCTAATGTTTTGATTGAATAAAGGTACTGATGAGGTGCGTGTCATCGGCGGCGCAGGCAGCCAAAACGACGACGGCGTCAAAGGTGTCGGATTGTGCTCAAATTCGGTCGGGAGTTGCGGAACGTGCCTACGACCGATAATCATTGCTATGCCATGACCGGTGATGTATTTTGGGCATCCGAGGTCGTCTGAGGGGCGAAAATGCCAGGTTACTGTCCTGATACACAAAAGTTACTGTTGTATATAAAGGAAGTCACTGTTCTGGTTCATCGTAGATACTGTTATAATTCTTCGTGGTTACTGCTATAATTCATCGAAGTGACTCTTCTAAATCATCGGGCTCACTGTTGTGATCTATAAAAGCTAATGTTTTGATTGAATAAAGGTACTGATGAGGTGCGTGTCATCGGCGGCGCAGGCAGCCAAAACGACGACGGCGTCAAAGGTGTCGGATTGTGCTCAAATTCGGTCGGGAGTTGCGGAACGTGCCTACGACCGATAATCATTGCTATGCCATGACCGGTGATGTATTTTGGGCATCCGAGGTCGTCTGAGGGGCGAAAATGCCATGTTACTGTCCTGATACACAAAAGTTACTGTTGTATATAAAGGAAGTCACTGTTCTGGTTCATCGTAGATACTGTTATAATTCTTCGTGGTTACTGCTATAATTCATCGAAGTGACTCTTCTAAATCATCGGGCTCACTGTTGTGATCTATAAAAGCTAATGTTTTGATTGAATAAAGGTACTGATGAGGTGCGTGTCATCGGCGGCGCAGGCAGCCAAAACGACGACGGCGTCAAAGGTGTCGGATTGTGCTCAAATTCGGTCGGGAGTTGCGGAACGTGCCTACGACCGATAATCATTGCTATGCCATGACCGGTGATGTATTTTGGGCATCCGAGGTCGTCTGAGGGGCGAAAATGCCAGGTTACTGTCCTGATACACAAAAGTTACTGTTGTATATAAAGGAAGTCACTGTTCTGGTTCATCGTAGATACTGTTATAATTCTTCGTGGTTACTGCTATAATTCATCGAAGTGACTCTTCTAAATCATCGGGCTCACTGTTGTGATCTATAAAAGCTAATGTTTTGATTGAATAAAGGTACTGATGAGGTGCGTGTCATCGGCGGCGCAGGCAGCCAAAACGACGACGGCGTAAAAGGTGTCGGATTGTGCTCAAATTCGGTCGGGAGTTGCGGAACGTGCCTACGACCGATAATCATTACTATGCCATGACCGGTGATGTATTTTGGGCATCCGAGGTCGTCTGAGGGGCGAAAATGCCAGGTTACTGTCCTGATACACAAAAGTTACTGTTGTATATAAAGGAAGTCACTGTTCTGGTTCATCGTAGATACTGTTATAATTCTTCGTGGTTACTGCTATAATTCATCGAAGTGACTCTTCTAAATCATCGGGCTCACTGTTGTGATCTATAAAAGCTAATGTTTTGATTGAATAAAGGTACTGATGAGGTGCGTGTCATCGGCGGCGCAGGCAGCCAAAACGACGACGGCGTCAAAGGTGTCGGATTGTGCTCAAATTCGGTCGGGAGTTGCGGAACGTGCCTACGACCGATAATCATTGCTATGCCATGACCGGTGATGTATTTTGGGCATCCGAGGTCGTCTGAGGGGCGAAAATGCCATGTTACTGTCCTGATACACAAAAGTTACTGTTGTATATAAAGGAAGTCACTGTTCTGGTTCATCGTAGATACTGTTATAATTCTTCGTGGTTACTGCTATAATTCATCGAAGTGACTCTTCTAAATCATCGGGCTCACTGTTGTGATCTATAAAAGCTAATGTTTTGATTGAATAAAGGTACTGATGAGGTGCGTGTCATCGGCGGCGCAGGCAGCCAAAACGACGACGGCGTCAAAGGTGTCGGATTGTGCTCAAATTCGGTCGGGAGTTGCGGAACGTGCCTACGACCGATAATCATTGCTATGCCATGACCGGTGATGTATTTTGGGCATCCGAGGTCGTCTGAGGGGCGAAAATGCCAGGTTACTGTCCTGATACACAAAAGTTACTGTTGTATATAAAGGAAGTCACTGTTCTGGTTCATCGTAGATACTGTTATAATTCTTCGTGGTTACTGCTATAATTCATCGAAGTGACTCTTCTAAATCATCGGGCTCACTGTTGTGATCTATAAAAGCTAATGTTTTGATTGAATAAAGGTACTGATGAGGTGCGTGTCATCGGCGGCGCAGGCAGCCAAAACGACGACGGCGTCAAAGGTGTCGGATTGTGCTCAAATTCGGTCGGGAGTTGCGGAACGTGCCTACGACCGATAATCATTGCTATGCCATGACCGGTGATGTATTTTGGGCATCCGAGGTCGTCTGAGGGGCGAAAATGCCAGGTTACTGTCCTGATACACAAAAGTTACTGTTGTATATAAAGGAAGTCACTGTTCTGGTTCATCGTAGATACTGTTATAATTCTTCGTGGTTACTGCTATAATTCATCGAAGTGACTCTTCTAAATCATCGGGCTCACTGTTGTGATCTATAAAAGCTAATGTTTTGATTGAATAAAGGTACTGATGAGGTGCGTGTCATCGACGGCGCAGGCAGCCAAAACGACGACGGCGTCAAAGGTGTCGGATTGTGCTCAAATTCGGTCGCGAGTTGCGGAACGTGCCTACTACCGATACTCATGGCGAAGCCATGACTGGCGATGTATTTTGGGCATCCGAGGTCATCCGAGGGGCGAAAATGCCAGGTTACTGTCCTGATACACAAAAGTTCCTGTTGTATATAAAGGAAGTCACTGTTCTGGTTCATCGTAATTCTTCGTGGTTACTGCTATAATTCATCGAAGTGACTCTATCGGGCTCACTGTTGTAATCTATATAAGCTAATGTTTTGATTGAATAAAGGTACTGATGAGGTGCATGTCATCGGCGGCGCAGGCAGCCAAAACGACGACGGCGTCAAAGGTGTCGGATTGTGCTCAAATTCGGTCGGGAGTTGCGGAACGTGCCTACGACCGATAATCATTGCTATGCCATGACCGGTGATGTATTTTGGGCATCCGAGGTCGTCTGAGGGGCGAAAATGCCAGGTTACTGTCCTGATACACAAAAGTTACTGTTGTATATAAAGGAAGTCACTGTTCTGGTTCATCGTAGATACTGTTATAATTCTTCGTGGTTACTGCTATAATTCATCGAAGTGACTCTTCTAAATCATCGGGCTCACTGTTGTGATCTATAAAAGCTAATGTTTTGATTGAATAAAGGTACTGATGAGGTGCGTGTCATCGGCGGCGCAGGCAGCCAAAACGACGACGGCGTCAAAGGTGTCGGATTGTGCTCAAATTCGGTCGGGAGTTGCGGAACGTGCCTACGACCGATAATCATTGCTATGCCATGACCGGTGATGTATTTTGGGCATCCGAGGTCGTCTGAGGGGCGAAAATGCCAGGTTACTGTCCTGATACACAAAAGTTACTGTTGTATATAAAGGAAGTCACTGTTCTGGTTCATCGTAGATACTGTTATAATTCTTCGTGGTTACTGCTATAATTCATCGAAGTGACTCTTCTAAATCATCGGGCTCACTGTTGTGATCTATAAAAGCTAATGTTTTGATTGAATAAAGGTACTGATGAGGTGCGTGTCATCGGCGGCGCAGGCAGCCAAACCGACGACGGCGTCAAAGGTGTCGGATTGTGCTCAAATTCGGTCGGGAGTTGCGGAACGTGCCTACGACCGATAATCATTGCTATGCCATGACCGGTGATGTATTTTGGGCATCCGAGGTCGTCTGAGGGGCGAAAATGCCAGGTTACTGTCCTGATACACAAAAGTTACTGTTGTATATAAAGGAAGTCACTGTTCTGGTTCATCGTAGATACTGTTATAATTCTTCGTGGTTACTGCTATAATTCATCGAAGTGACTCTTCTAAATCATCGGGCTCACTGTTGTGATCTATAAAAGCTAATGTTTTGATTGAATAAAGGTACTGATGAGGTGCGTGTCATCGGCGGCGCAGGCAGCCAAAACGACGACGGCGTCAAAGGTGTCGGATTGTGCTCAAATTCGGTCGGGAGTTGCGGAACGTGCCTACGACCGATAATCATTGCTATGCCATGACCGGTGATGTATTTTGGGCATCCGAGGTCGTCTGAGGGGCGAAAATGCCAGGTTACTGTCCTGATACACAAAAGTTACTGTTGTATATAAAGGAAGTCACTGTTCTGGTTCATCGTAGATACTGTTATAATTCTTCGTGGTTACTGCTATAATTCATCGAAGTGACTCTTCTAAATCATCGGGCTCACTGTTGTGATCTATAAAAGCTAATGTTTTGATTGAATAAAGGTACTGATGAGGTGCGTGTCATCGACGGCGCAGGCAGCCAAAACGACGACGGCGTCAAAGGTGTCGGATTGTGCTCAAATTCGGTCGCGAGTTGCGGAACGTGCCTACTACCGATACTCATGGCGAAGCCATGACTGGCGATGTATTTTGGGCATCCGAGGTCATCCGAGGGGCGAAAATGCCAGGTTACTGTCCTGATACACAAAAGTTCCTGTTGTATATAAAGGAAGTCACTGTTCTGGTTCATCGTAATTCTTCGTGGTTACTGCTATAATTCATCGAAGTGACTCTATCGGGCTCACTGTTGTAATCTATATAAGCTAATGTTTTGATTGAATAAAGGTACTGATGAGGTGCATGTCATCGGCGGCGCAGGCAGCCAAAACGACGACGGCGTCAAAGGTGTCGGATTGTGCTCAAATTCGGTCGGGAGTTGCGGAACGTGCCTACGACCGATAATCATTGCTATGCCATGACCGGTGATGTATTTTGGGCATCCGAGGTCGTCTGAGGGGCGAAAATGCCAGGTTACTGTCCTGATACACAAAAGTTACTGTTGTATATAAAGGAAGTCACTGTTCTGGTTCATCGTAGATACTGTTATAATTCTTCGTGGTTACTGCTATAATTCATCGAAGTGACTCTTCTAAATCATCGGGCTCACTGTTGTGATCTATAAAAGCTAATGTTTTGATTGAATAAAGGTACTGATGAGGTGCGTGTCATCGGCGGCGCAGGCAGCCAAAACGACGACGGCGTAAAAGGTGTCGGATTGTGCTCAAATTCGGTCGGGAGTTGCGGAACGTGCCTACGACCGATAATCATTACTATGCCATGACCGGTGATGTATTTTGGGCATCCGAGGTCGTCTGAGGGGCGAAAATGCCAGGTTACTGTCCTGATACACAAAAGTTACTGTTGTATATAAAGGAAGTCACTGTTCTGGTTCATCGTAGATACTGTTATAATTCTTCGTGGTTACTGCTATAATTCATCGAAGTGACTCTTCTAAATCATCGGGCTCACTGTTGTGATCTATAAAAGCTAATGTTTTGATTGAATAAAGGTACTGATGAGGTGCGTGTCATCGGCGGCGCAGGCAGCCAAAACGACGACGGCGTCAAAGGTGTCGGATTGTGCTCAAATTCGGTCGCGAGTTGCGGAACGTGCCTACTACCGATACTCATTGCTATGCCATGACCGGTGATGTATTTTGGGCATCCGAGGTCGTCTGAGGGGCGAAAATGCCATGTTACTGTCCTGATACACAAAAGTTACTGTTGTATATAAAGGAAGTCACTGTTCTGGTTCATCGTAGATACTGTTATAATTCTTCGTGGTTACTGCTATAATTCATCGAAGTGACTCTTCTAAATCATCGGGCTCACTGTTGTGATCTATAAAAGCTAATGTTTTGATTGAATAAAGGTACTGATGAGGTGCGTGTCATCGGCGGCGCAGGCAGCCAAAACGACGACGGCGTCAAAGGTGTCGGATTGTGCTCAAATTCGGTCGGGAGTTGCGGAACGTGCCTACGACCGATAATCATTGCTATGCCATGACCGGTGATGTATTTTGGGCATCCGAGGTCGTCTGAGGGGCGAAAATGCCAGGTTACTGTCCTGATACACAAAAGTTACTGTTGTATATAAAGGAAGTCACTGTTCTGGTTCATCGTAGATACTGTTATAATTCTTCGTGGTTACTGCTATAATTCATCGAAGTGACTCTTCTAAATCATCGGGCTCACTGTTGTGATCTATAAAAGCTAATGTTTTGATTGAATAAAGGTACTGATGAGGTGCGTGTCATCGACGGCGCAGGCAGCCAAAACGACGACGGCGTCAAAGGTGTCGGATTGTGCTCAAATTCGGTCGCGAGTTGCGGAACGTGCCTACTACCGATACTCATGGCGAAGCCATGACTGGCGATGTATTTTGGGCATCCGAGGTCATCCGAGGGGCGAAAATGCCAGGTTACTGTCCTGATACACAAAAGTTCCTGTTGTATATAAAGGAAGTCACTGTTCTGGTTCATCGTAATTCTTCGTGGTTACTGCTATAATTCATCGAAGTGACTCTATCGGGCTCACTGTTGTAATCTATATAAGCTAATGTTTTGATTGAATAAAGGTACTGATGAGGTGCATGTCATCGGCGGCGCAGGCAGCCAAAACGACGACGGCGTCAAAGGTGTCGGATTGTGCTCAAATTCGGTCGCGAGTTGCGGAACGTGCCTACTACCGATACTCATTGCTATGCCATGACCGGTGATGTATTTTGGGCATCCGAGGTCGTCTGAGGGGCGAAAATGCCAGGTTACTGTCCTGATACACAAAAGTTACTGTTGTATATAAAGGAAGTCACTGTTCTGGTTCATCGTAGATACTGTTATAATTCTTCGTGGTTACTGCTATAATTCATCGAAGTGACTCTTCTAAATCATCGGGCTCACTGTTGTGATCTATAAAAGCTAATGTTTTGATTGAATAAAGGTACTGATGAGGTGCGTGTCATCGGCGGCGCAGGCAGCCAAAACGACGACGGCGTAAAAGGTGTCGGATTGTGCTCAAATTCGGTCGGGAGTTGCGGAACGTGCCTACGACCGATAATCATTACTATGCCATGACCGGTGATGTATTTTGGGCATCCGAGGTCGTCTGAGGGGCGAAAATGCCAGGTTACTGTCCTGATACACAAAAGTTACTGTTGTATATAAAGGAAGTCACTGTTCTGGTTCATCGTAGATACTGTTATAATTCTTCGTGGTTACTGCTATAATTCATCGAAGTGACTCTTCTAAATCATCGGGCTCACTGTTGTGATCTATAAAAGCTAATGTTTTGATTGAATAAAGGTACTGATGAGGTGCGTGTCATCGGCGGCGCAGGCAGCCAAAACGACGACGGCGTCAAAGGTGTCGGATTGTGCTCAAATTCGGTCGCGAGTTGCGGAACGTGCCTACTACCGATACTCATTGCTATGCCATGACCGGTGATGTATTTTGGGCATCCGAGGTCGTCTGAGGGGCGAAAATGCCATGTTACTGTCCTGATACACAAAAGTTACTGTTGTATATAAAGGAAGTCACTGTTCTGGTTCATCGTAGATACTGTTATAATTCTTCGTGGTTACTGCTATAATTCATCGAAGTGACTCTTCTAAATCATCGGGCTCACTGTTGTGATCTATAAAAGCTAATGTTTTGATTGAATAAAGGTACTGATGAGGTGCGTGTCATCGGCGGCGCAGGCAGCCAAAACGACGACGGCGTCAAAGGTGTCGGATTGTGCTCAAATTCGGTCGGGAGTTGCGGAACGTGCCTACGACCGATAATCATTGCTATGCCATGACCGGTGATGTATTTTGGGCATCCGAGGTCGTCTGAGGGGCGAAAATGCCAGGTTACTGTCCTGATACACAAAAGTTACTGTTGTATATAAAGGAAGTCACTGTTCTGGTTCATCGTAGATACTGTTATAATTCTTCGTGGTTACTGCTATAATTCATCGAAGTGACTCTTCTAAATCATCGGGCTCACTGTTGTGATCTATAAAAGCTAATGTTTTGATTGAATAAAGGTACTGATGAGGTGCGTGTCATCGACGGCGCAGGCAGCCAAAACGACGACGGCGTCAAAGGTGTCGGATTGTGCTCAAATTCGGTCGCGAGTTGCGGAACGTGCCTACTACCGATACTCATGGCGAAGCCATGACTGGCGATGTATTTTGGGCATCCGAGGTCATCCGAGGGGCGAAAATGCCAGGTTACTGTCCTGATACACAAAAGTTCCTGTTGTATATAAAGGAAGTCACTGTTCTGGTTCATCGTAATTCTTCGTGGTTACTGCTATAATTCATCGAAGTGACTCTATCGGGCTCACTGTTGTAATCTATATAAGCTAATGTTTTGATTGAATAAAGGTACTGATGAGGTGCATGTCATCGGCGGCGCAGGCAGCCAAAACGACGACGGCGTCAAAGGTGTCGGATTGTGCTCAAATTCGGTCGGGAGTTGCGGAACGTGCCTACGACCGATAATCATTGCTATGCCATGACCGGTGATGTATTTTGGGCATCCGAGGTCGTCTGAGGGGCGAAAATGCCAGGTTACTGTCCTGATACACAAAAGTTACTGTTGTATATAAAGGAAGTCACTGTTCTGGTTCATCGTAGATACTGTTATAATTCTTCGTGGTTACTGCTATAATTCATCGAAGTGACTCTTCTAAATCATCGGGCTCACTGTTGTGATCTATAAAAGCTAATGTTTTGATTGAATAAAGGTACTGATGAGGTGCGTGTCATCGGCGGCGCAGGCAGCCAAAACGACGACGGCGTAAAAGGTGTCGGATTGTGCTCAAATTCGGTCGGGAGTTGCGGAACGTGCCTACGACCGATAATCATTACTATGCCATGACCGGTGATGTATTTTGGGCATCCGAGGTCGTCTGAGGGGCGAAAATGCCAGGTTACTGTCCTGATACACAAAAGTTACTGTTGTATATAAAGGAAGTCACTGTTCTGGTTCATCGTAGATACTGTTATAATTCTTCGTGGTTACTGCTATAATTCATCGAAGTGACTCTTCTAAATCATCGGGCTCACTGTTGTGATCTATAAAAGCTAATGTTTTGATTGAATAAAGGTACTGATGAGGTGCGTGTCATCGGCGGCGCAGGCAGCCAAAACGACGACGGCGTCAAAGGTGTCGGATTGTGCTCAAATTCGGTCGCGAGTTGCGGAACGTGCCTACTACCGATACTCATTGCTATGCCATGACCGGTGATGTATTTTGGGCATCCGAGGTCGTCTGAGGGGCGAAAATGCCATGTTACTGTCCTGATACACAAAAGTTACTGTTGTATATAAAGGAAGTCACTGTTCTGGTTCATCGTAGATACTGTTATAATTCTTCGTGGTTACTGCTATAATTCATCGAAGTGACTCTTCTAAATCATCGGGCTCACTGTTGTGATCTATAAAAGCTAATGTTTTGATTGAATAAAGGTACTGATGAGGTGCGTGTCATCGGCGGCGCAGGCAGCCAAAACGACGACGGCGTCAAAGGTGTCGGATTGTGCTCAAATTCGGTCGGGAGTTGCGGAACGTGCCTACGACCGATAATCATTGCTATGCCATGACCGGTGATGTATTTTGGGCATCCGAGGTCGTCTGAGGGGCGAAAATGCCAGGTTACTGTCCTGATACACAAAAGTTACTGTTGTATATAAAGGAAGTCACTGTTCTGGTTCATCGTAGATACTGTTATAATTCTTCGTGGTTACTGCTATAATTCATCGAAGTGACTCTTCTAAATCATCGGGCTCACTGTTGTGATCTATAAAAGCTAATGTTTTGATTGAATAAAGGTACTGATGAGGTGCGTGTCATCGACGGCGCAGGCAGCCAAAACGACGACGGCGTCAAAGGTGTCGGATTGTGCTCAAATTCGGTCGCGAGTTGCGGAACGTGCCTACTACCGATACTCATGGCGAAGCCATGACTGGCGATGTATTTTGGGCATCCGAGGTCATCCGAGGGGCGAAAATGCCAGGTTACTGTCCTGATACACAAAAGTTCCTGTTGTATATAAAGGAAGTCACTGTTCTGGTTCATCGTAATTCTTCGTGGTTACTGCTATAATTCATCGAAGTGACTCTATCGGGCTCACTGTTGTAATCTATATAAGCTAATGTTTTGATTGAATAAAGGTACTGATGAGGTGCATGTCATCGGCGGCGCAGGCAGCCAAAACGACGACGGCGTCAAAGGTGTCGGATTGTGCTCAAATTCGGTCGGGAGTTGCGGAACGTGCCTACGACCGATAATCATTGCTATGCCATGACCGGTGATGTATTTTGGGCATCCGAGGTCGTCTGAGGGGCGAAAATGCCAGGTTACTGTCCTGATACACAAAAGTTACTGTTGTATATAAAGGAAGTCACTGTTCTGGTTCATCGTAGATACTGTTATAATTCTTCGTGGTTACTGCTATAATTCATCGAAGTGACTCTTCTAAATCATCGGGCTCACTGTTGTGATCTATAAAAGCTAATGTTTTGATTGAATAAAGGTACTGATGAGGTGCGTGTCATCGGCGGCGCAGGCAGCCAAAACGACGACGGCGTAAAAGGTGTCGGATTGTGCTCAAATTCGGTCGGGAGTTGCGGAACGTGCCTACGACCGATAATCATTACTATGCCATGACCGGTGATGTATTTTGGGCATCCGAGGTCGTCTGAGGGGCGAAAATGCCAGGTTACTGTCCTGATACACAAAAGTTACTGTTGTATATAAAGGAAGTCACTGTTCTGGTTCATCGTAGATACTGTTATAATTCTTCGTGGTTACTGCTATAATTCATCGAAGTGACTCTTCTAAATCATCGGGCTCACTGTTGTGATCTATAAAAGCTAATGTTTTGATTGAATAAAGGTACTGATGAGGTGCGTGTCATCGGCGGCGCAGGCAGCCAAAACGACGACGGCGTCAAAGGTGTCGGATTGTGCTCAAATTCGGTCGCGAGTTGCGGAACGTGCCTACTACCGATACTCATTGCTATGCCATGACCGGTGATGTATTTTGGGCATCCGAGGTCGTCTGAGGGGCGAAAATGCCATGTTACTGTCCTGATACACAAAAGTTACTGTTGTATATAAAGGAAGTCACTGTTCTGGTTCATCGTAGATACTGTTATAATTCTTCGTGGTTACTGCTATAATTCATCGAAGTGACTCTTCTAAATCATCGGGCTCACTGTTGTGATCTATAAAAGCTAATGTTTTGATTGAATAAAGGTACTGATGAGGTGCGTGTCATCGGCGGCGCAGGCAGCCAAAACGACGACGGCGTCAAAGGTGTCGGATTGTGCTCAAATTCGGTCGGGAGTTGCGGAACGTGCCTACGACCGATAATCATTGCTATGCCATGACCGGTGATGTATTTTGGGCATCCGAGGTCGTCTGAGGGGCGAAAATGCCAGGTTACTGTCCTGATACACAAAAGTTACTGTTGTATATAAAGGAAGTCACTGTTCTGGTTCATCGTAGATACTGTTATAATTCTTCGTGGTTACTGCTATAATTCATCGAAGTGACT
This sequence comes from Salvia hispanica, assembly GCF_029641045.1. NCBI lineage: Eukaryota > Viridiplantae > Streptophyta > Magnoliopsida > Lamiales > Lamiaceae > Salvia > Salvia hispanica. The sequence goes on along the minus strand of NC_142694.1, from coordinate 63,941,245 downwards.
CTTCTAAATCATCGGGCTCACTGTTGTGATCTATAAAAGCTAATGTTTTGATTGAATAAAGGTACTGATGAGGTGCGTGTCATCGGCGGCGCAGGCAGCCAAAACGACGACGGCGTCAAAGGTGTCGGATTGTGCTCAAATTCGGTCGGGAGTTGCGGAACGTGCCTACGACCGATAATCATTACTATGCCATGACCGGTGATGTATTTTGGGCATCCGAGGTCGTCTGAGGGGCGAAAATGCCAGGTTACTGTCCTGATACACAAAAGTTACTGTTGTATATAAAGGAAGTCACTGTTCTGGTTCATCGTAGATACTGTTATAATTCTTCGTGGTTACTGCTATAATTCATCGAAGTGACTCTTCTAAATCATCGGGCTCACTGTTGTGATCTATAAAAGCTAATGTTTTGATTGAATAAAGGTACTGATGAGGTGCGTGTCATCGGCGGCGCAGGCAGCCAAAACGACGACGGCGTCAAAGGTGTCGGATTGTGCTCAAATTCGGTCGGGAGTTGCGGAACGTGCCTACGACCGATAATCATTGCTATGCCATGACCGGTGATGTATTTTGGGCATCCGAGGTCGTCTGAGGGGCGAAAATGCCAGGTTACTGTCCTGATACACAAAAGTTACTGTTGTATATAAAGGAAGTCACTGTTCTGGTTCATCGTAGATACTGTTATAATTCTTCGTGGTTACTGCTATAATTCATCGAAGTGACTCTTCTAAATCATCGGGCTCACTGTTGTGATCTATAAAAGCTAATGTTTTGATTGAATAAAGGTACTGATGAGGTGCGTGTCATCGGCGGCGCAGGCAGCCAAAACGACGACGGCGTCAAAGGTGTCGGATTGTGCTCAAATTCGGTCGCGAGTTGCGGAACGTGCCTACTACCGATACTCATGGCAAAGCCATGACTGGCGATGTATTTTGGGCATCCGAGGTCATCCGAGGGGCGAAAATGCCAGGTTACTGTCCTGATACACAAAAGTTCCTGTTGTATATAAAGGAAGTCACTGTTCTGGTTCATCGTAATTCTTCGTGGTTACTGCTATAATTCATCGAAGTGACTCTATCGGGCTCACTGTTGTAATCTATATAAGCTAATGTTTTGATTGAATAAAGGTACTGATGAGGTGCATGTCATCGGCGGCGCAGGCAGCCAAAACGACGACGGCGTCAAAGGTGTCGGATTGTGCTCAAATTCGGTCGGGAGTTGCGGAACGTGCCTACGACCGATAATCATTGCTATGCCATGACCGGTGATGTATTTTGGGCATCCGAGGTCGTCTGAGGGGCGAAAATGCCAGGTTACTGTCCTGATACACAAAAGTTACTGTTGTATATAAAGGAAGTCACTGTTCTGGTTCATCGTAGATACTGTTATAATTCTTCGTGGTTACTGCTATAATTCATCGAAGTGACTCTTCTAAATCATCGGGCTCACTGTTGTGATCTATAAAAGCTAATGTTTTGATTGAATAAAGGTACTGATGAGGTGCGTGTCATCGGCGGCGCAGGCAGCCAAAACGACGATGGCGTCAAAGGTGTCGGATTGTGCTCAAATTCGGTCGGGAGTTGCGGAACGTGCCTACGACCGATAATCATTGCTATGCCATGACCGGTGATGTATTTTGGGCATCCGAGGTCGTCTGAGGGGCGAAAATGCCATGTTACTGTCCTGATACACAAAAGTTACTGTCGTATATAAAGGAAGTCACTGTTCTGGTTCATCGTAGATACTGTTATAATTCTTCGTGGTTACTGCTATAATTCATCGAAGTGACTCTTCTAAATCATCGGGCTCACTGTTGTGATCTATAAAAGCTAATGTTTTGATTGAATAAAGGTACTGATGAGGTGCGTGTCATCGGCGGCGCAGGCAGCCAAAACGACGACGGCGTCAAAGGTGTCGGATTGTGCTCAAATTCGGTCGCGAGTTGCGGAACGTGCCTACGACCGATAATCATTGCTATGCCATGACCGGTGATGTATTTTGGGCATCCGAGGTCGTCTGAGGGGCGAAAATGCCAGGTTACTGTCCTGATACACAAAAGTTACTGTTGTATATAAAGGAAGTCACTGTTCTGGTTCATCGTAGATACTGTTATAATTCTTCGTGGTTACTGCTATAATTCATCGAAGTGACTCTTCTAAATCATCGGGCTCACTGTTGTGATCTATAAAAGCTAATGTTTTGATTGAATAAAGGTACTGATGAGGTGCGTGTCATCGGCGGCGCAGGCAGCCAAAACGACGACGGCGTCAAAGGTGTCGGATTGTGCTCAAATTCGGTCGGGAGTTGCGGAACGTGCCTACGACCGATAATCATTGCTATGCCATGACCGGTGATGTATTTTGGGCATCCGAGGTCGTCTGAGGGGCGAAAATGCCAGGTTACTGTCCTGATACACAAAAGTTACTGTTGTATATAAAGGAAGTCACTGTTCTGGTTCATCGTAGATACTGTTATAATTCTTCGTGGTTACTGCTATAATTCATCGAAGTGACTCTTCTAAATCATCGGGCTCACTGTTGTGATCTATAAAAGCTAATGTTTTGATTGAATAAAGGTACTGATGAGGTGCGTGTCATCGGCGGCGCAGGCAGCCAAAACGACGACGGCGTCAAAGGTGTCGGATTGTGCTCAAATTCGGTCGCGAGTTGCGGAACGTGCCTACTACCGATACTCATGGCAAAGCCATGACTGGCGATGTATTTTGGGCATCCGAGGTCATCCGAGGGGCGAAAATGCCAGGTTACTGTCCTGATACACAAAAGTTCCTGTTGTATATAAAGGAAGTCACTGTTCTGGTTCATCGTAATTCTTCGTGGTTACTGCTATAATTCATCGAAGTGACTCTATCGGGCTCACTGTTGTAATCTATATAAGCTAATGTTTTGATTGAATAAAGGTACTGATGAGGTGCATGTCATCGGCGGCGCAGGCAGCCAAAACGACGACGGCGTCAAAGGTGTCGGATTGTGCTCAAATTCGGTCGGGAGTTGCGGAACGTGCCTACGACCGATAATCATTGCTCTGCCATGACCGGTAATGTATTTTGGGCATCCGAGGTCGTCTGAGGGGCGAAAATGCCAGGTTACTGTCCTGATACACAAAAGTTACTGTTGTATATAAAGGAAGTCACTGTTCTGGTTCATCGTAGATACTGTTATAATTCTTCGTGGTTACTGCTATAATTCATCGAAGTGACTCTTCTAAATCATCGGGCTCACTGTTGTGATCTATAAAAGCTAATGTTTTGATTGAATAAAGGTACTGATGAGGTGCGTGTCATCGGCGGCGCAGGCAGCCAAAACGACGATGGCGTCAAAGGTGTCGGATTGTGCTCAAATTCGGTCGGGAGTTGCGGAACGTGCCTACGACCGATAATCATTGCTATGCCATGACCGGTGATGTATTTTGGGCATCCGAGGTCGTCTGAGGGGCGAAAATGCCATGTTACTGTCCTGATACACAAAAGTTACTGTCGTATATAAAGGAAGTCACTGTTCTTGTTCATCGTAGATACTGTTATAATTCTTCGTGGTTACTGCTATAATTCATCGAAGTGACTCTTCTAAATCATCGGGCTCACTGTTGTGATCTATAAAAGCTAATGTTTTGATTGAATAAAGGTACTGATGAGGTGCGTGTCATCGGCGGCGCAGGCAGCCAAAACGACGACGGCGTCAAAGGTGTCGGATTGTGCTCAAATTCGGTCGCGAGTTGCGGAACGTGCCTACGACCAATAATCATTGCTATGCCATGACCGGTGATGTATTTTGGGCATCCGAGGTCGTCTGAGGGGCGAAAATGCCAGGTTACTGTCCTGATACACAAAAGTTACTGTTGTATATAAAGGAAGTCACTGTTCTGGTTCATCGTAGATACTGTTATAATTCTTCGTGGTTACTGCTATAATTCATCGAAGTGACTCTTCTAAATCATCGGGCTCACTGTTGTGATCTATAAAAGCTAATGTTTTGATTGAATAAAGGTACTGATGAGGTGCGTGTCATCGGCGGCGCAGGCAGCCAAAACGACGACGGCGTCAAAGGTGTCGGATTGTGCTCAAATTCGGTCGGGAGTTGCGGAACGTGCCTACGACCGATAATCATTACTATGCCATGACCGGTGATGTATTTTGGGCATCCGAGGTCGTCTGAGGGGCGAAAATGCCAGGTTACTGTCCTGATACACAAAAGTTACTGTTGTATATAAAGGAAGTCACTGTTCTGGTTCATCGTAGATACTGTTATAATTCTTCGTGGTTACTGCTATAATTCATCGAAGTGACTCTTCTAAATCATCGGGCTCACTGTTGTGATCTATAAAAGCTAATGTTTTGATTGAATAAAGGTACTGATGAGGTGCGTGTCATCGGCGGCGCAGGCAGCCAAAACGACGACGGCGTCAAAGGTGTCGGATTGTGCTCAAATTCGGTCGGGAGTTGCGGAACGTGCCTACGACCGATAATCATTGCTATGCCATGACCGGTGATGTATTTTGGGCATCCGAGGTCGTCTGAGGGGCGAAAATGCCAGGTTACTGTCCTGATACACAAAAGTTACTGTTGTATATAAAGGAAGTCACTGTTCTGGTTCATCGTAGATACTGTTATAATTCTTCGTGGTTACTGCTATAATTCATCGAAGTGACTCTTCTAAATCATCGGGCTCACTGTTGTGATCTATAAAAGCTAATGTTTTGATTGAATAAAGGTACTGATGAGGTGCGTGTCATCGGCGGCGCAGGCAGCCAAAACGACGACGGCGTCAAAGGTGTCGGATTGTGCTCAAATTCGGTCGCGAGTTGCGGAACGTGCCTACTACCGATACTCATGGCAAAGCCATGACTGGCGATGTATTTTGGGCATCCGAGGTCATCCGAGGGGCGAAAATGCCAGGTTACTGTCCTGATACACAAAAGTTCCTGTTGTATATAAAGGAAGTCACTGTTCTGGTTCATCGTAATTCTTCGTGGTTACTGCTATAATTCATCGAAGTGACTCTATCGGGCTCACTGTTGTAATCTATATAAGCTAATGTTTTGATTGAATAAAGGTACTGATGAGGTGCATGTCATCGGCGGCGCAGGCAGCCAAAACGACGACGGCGTCAAAGGTGTCGGATTGTGCTCAAATTCGGTCGGGAGTTGCGGAACGTGCCTACGACCGATAATCATTGCTATGCCATGACCGGTGATGTATTTTGGGCATCCGAGGTCGTCTGAGGGGCGAAAATGCCAGGTTACTGTCCTGATACACAAAAGTTACTGTTGTATATAAAGGAAGTCACTGTTCTGGTTCATCGTAGATACTGTTATAATTCTTCGTGGTTACTGCTATAATTCATCGAAGTGACTCTTCTAAATCATCGGGCTCACTGTTGTGATCTATAAAAGCTAATGTTTTGATTGAATAAAGGTACTGATGAGGTGCGTGTCATCGGCGGCGCAGGCAGCCAAAACGACGACGGCGTCAAAGGTGTCGGATTGTGCTCAAATTCGGTCGCGAGTTGCGGAACGTGCCTACTACCGATACTCATGGCAAAGCCATGACTGGCGATGTATTTTGGGCATCCGAGGTCATCCGAGGGGCGAAAATGCCAGGTTACTGTCCTGATACACAAAAGTTCCTGTTGTATATAAAGGAAGTCACTGTTCTGGTTCATCGTAATTCTTCGTGGTTACTGCTATAATTCATCGAAGTGACTCTATCGGGCTCACTGTTGTAATCTATATAAGCTAATGTTTTGATTGAATAAAGGTACTGATGAGGTGCGTGTCATCGGCGGCGCAGGCAGCCAAAACGACGATGGCGTCAAAGGTGTCGGATTGTGCTCAAATTCGGTCGGGAGTTGCGGAACGTGCCTACGACCGATAATCATTGCTATGCCATGACCGGTGATGTATTTTGGGCATCCGAGGTCGTCTGAGGGGCGAAAATGCCATGTTACTGTCCTGATACACAAAAGTTACTGTCGTATATAAAGGAAGTCACTGTTCTGGTTCATCGTAGATACTGTTATAATTCTTCGTGGTTACTGCTATAATTCATCGAAGTGACTCTTCTAAATCATCGGGCTCACTGTTGTGATCTATAAAAGCTAATGTTTTGATTGAATAAAGGTACTGATGAGGTGCGTGTCATCGGCGGCGCAGGCAGCCAAAACGACGACGGCGTCAAAGGTGTCGGATTGTGCTCAAATTCGGTCGCGAGTTGCGGAACGTGCCTACGACCGATAATCATTGCTATGCCATGACCGGTGATGTATTTTGGGCATCCGAGGTCGTCTGAGGGGCGAAAATGCCAGGTTACTGTCCTGATACACAAAAGTTACTGTTGTATATAAAGGAAGTCACTGTTCTGGTTCATCGTAGATACTGTTATAATTCTTCGTGGTTACTGCTATAATTCATCGAAGTGACTCTTCTAAATCATCGGGCTCACTGTTGTGATCTATAAAAGCTAATGTTTTGATTGAATAAAGGTACTGATGAGGTGCGTGTCATCGGCGGCGCAGGCAGCCAAAACGACGACGGCGTCAAAGGTGTCGGATTGTGCTCAAATTCGGTCGGGAGTTGCGGAACGTGCCTACGACCGATAATCATTGCTATGCCATGACCGGTGATGTATTTTGGGCATCCGAGGTCGTCTGAGGGGCGAAAATGCCAGGTTACTGTCCTGATACACAAAAGTTACTGTTGTATATAAAGGAAGTCACTGTTCTGGTTCATCGTAGATACTGTTATAATTCTTCGTGGTTACTGCTATAATTCATCGAAGTGACTCTTCTAAATCATCGGGCTCACTGTTGTGATCTATAAAAGCTAATGTTTTGATTGAATAAAGGTACTGATGAGGTGCGTGTCATCGGCGGCGCAGGCAGCCAAAACGACGATGGCGTCAAAGGTGTCGGATTGTGCTCAAATTCGGTCGGGAGTTGCGGAACGTGCCTACGACCGATAATCATTGCTATGCCATGACCGGTGATGTATTTTGGGCATCCGAGGTCGTCTGAGGGGCGAAAATGCCATGTTACTGTCCTGATACACAAAAGTTACTGTCGTATATAAAGGAAGTCACTGTTCTGGTTCATCGTAGATACTGTTATAATTCTTCGTGGTTACTGCTATAATTCATCGAAGTGACTCTTCTAAATCATCGGGCTCACTGTTGTGATCTATAAAAGCTAATGTTTTGATTGAATAAAGGTACTGATGAGGTGCGTGTCATCGGCGGCGCAGGCAGCCAAAACGACGACGGCGTCAAAGGTGTCGGATTGTGCTCAAATTCGGTCGCGAGTTGCGGAACGTGCCTACGACCGATAATCATTGCTATGCCATGACCGGTGATGTATTTTGGGCATCCGAGGTCGTCTGAGGGGCGAAAATGCCAGGTTACTGTCCTGATACACAAAAGTTACTGTTGTATATAAAGGAAGTCACTGTTCTGGTTCATCGTAGATACTGTTATAATTCTTCGTGGTTACTGCTATAATTCATCGAAGTGACTCTTCTAAATCATCGGGCTCACTGTTGTGATCTATAAAAGCTAATGTTTTGATTGAATAAAGGTACTGATGAGGTGCGTGTCATCGGCGGCGCAGGCAGCCAAAACGACGACGGCGTCAAAGGTGTCGGATTGTGCTCAAATTCGGTCGGGAGTTGCGGAACGTGCCTACGACCGATAATCATTGCTATGCCATGACCGGTGATGTATTTTGGGCATCCGAGGTCGTCTGAGGGGCGAAAATGCCAGGTTACTGTCCTGATACACAAAAGTTACTGTTGTATATAAAGGAAGTCACTGTTCTGGTTCATCGTAGATACTGTTATAATTCTTCGTGGTTACTGCTATAATTCATCGAAGTGACTCTTCTAAATCATCGGGCTCACTGTTGTGATCTATAAAAGCTAATGTTTTGATTGAATAAAGGTACTGATGAGGTGCGTGTCATCCGCGGCGCAGGCAGCCAAAACGACGATGGCGTCAAAGGTGTCGGATTGTGCTCAAATTCGGTCGGGAGTTGCGGAACGTGCCTACGACCGATAATCATTGCTATGCCATGACCGGTGATGTATTTTGGGCATCCGAGGTCGTCTGAGGGGCGAAAATGCCATGTTACTGTCCTGATACACAAAAGTTACTGTTGTATATAAAGGAAGTCACTGTTCTGGTTCATCGTAGATACTGTTATAATTCTTCGTGGTTACTGCTATAATTCATCGAAGTGACTCTTCTAAATCATCGGGCTCACTGTTGTGATCTATAAAAGCTAATGTTTTGATTGAATAAAGGTACTGATGAGGTGCGTGTCATCGGCGGCGCAGGCAGCCAAAACGACGACGGCGTCAAAGGTGTCGGATTGTGCTCAAATTCGGTCGGGAGTTGCGGAACGTGCCTACGACCGATAATCATTGCTATGCCATGACCGGTGATGTATTTTGGGCATCCGAGGTCGTCTGAGGGGCGAAAATGCCAGGTTACTGTCCTGATACACAAAAGTTACTGTTGTATATAAAGGAAGTCACTGTTCTGGTTCATCGTAGATACTGTTATAATTCTTCGTGGTTACTGCTATAATTCATCGAAGTGACTCTTCTAAATCATCGGGCTCACTGTTGTGATCTATAAAAGCTAATGTTTTGATTGAATAAAGGTACTGATGAGGTGCGTGTCATCGGCGGCGCAGGCAGCCAAAACGACGACGGCGTCAAAGGTGTCGGATTGTGCTCAAATTCGGTCGGGAGTTGCGGAACGTGCCTACGACCGATAATCATTGCTATGCCATGACCGGTGATGTATTTTGGGCATCCGAGGTCGTCTGAGGGGCGAAAATGCCAGGTTACTGTCCTGATACACAAAAGTTACTGTTGTATATAAAGGAAGTCACTGTTCTGGTTCATCGTAGATACTGTTATAATTCTTCGTGGTTACTGCTATAATTCATCGAAGTGACTCTTCTAAATCATCGGGCTCACTGTTGTGATCTATAAAAGCTAATGTTTTGATTGAATAAAGGTACTGATGAGGTGCGTGTCATCGGCGGCGCAGGCAGCCAAAACGACGATGGCGTCAAAGGTGTCGGATTGTGCTCAAATTCGGTCGGGAGTTGCGGAACGTGCCTACGACCGATAATCATTGCTATGCCATGACCGGTGATGTATTTTGGGCATCCGAGGTCGTCTGAGGGGCGAAAATGCCATGTTACTGTCCTGATACACAAAAGTTACTGTTGTATATAAAGGAAGTCACTGTTCTGGTTCATCGTAGATACTGTTATAATTCTTCGTGGTTACTGCTATAATTCATCGAAGTGACTCTTCTAAATCATCGGGCTCACTGTTGTGATCTATAAAAGCTAATGTTTTGATTGAATAAAGGTACTGATGAGGTGCGTGTCATCGGCGGCGCAGGCAGCCAAAACGACGACGGCGTCAAAGGTGTCGGATTGTGCTCAAATTCGGTCGGGAGTTGCGGAACGTGCCTACGACCGATAATCATTGCTATGCCATGACCGGTGATGTATTTTGGGCATCCGAGGTCGTCTGAGGGGCGAAAATGCCAGGTTACTGTCCTGATACACAAAAGTTACTGTTGTATATAAAGGAAGTCACTGTTCTGGTTCATCGTAGATACTGTTATAATTCTTCGTGGTTACTGCTATAATTCATCGAAGTGACTCTTCTAAATCATCGGGCTCACTGTTGTGATCTATAAAAGCTAATGTTTTGATTGAATAAAGGTACTGATGAGGTGCGTGTCATCGGCGGCGCAGGCAGCCAAAACGACGACGGCGTCAAAGGTGTCGGATTGTGCTCAAATTCGGTCGGGAGTTGCGGAACGTGCCTACGACCGATAATCATTGCTATGCCATGACCGGTGATGTATTTTGGGCATCCGAGGTCGTCTGAGGGGCGAAAATGCCAGGTTACTGTCCTGATACACAAAAGTTACTGTTGTATATAAAGGAAGTCACTGTTCTGGTTCATCGTAGATACTGTTATAATTCTTCGTGGTTACTGCTATAATTCATCGAAGTGACTCTTCTAAATCATCGGGCTCACTGTTGTGATCTATAAAAGCTAATGTTTTGATTGAATAAAGGTACTGATGAGGTGCGTGTCATCGGCGGCGCAGGCAGCCAAAACGACGATGGCGTCAAAGGTGTCGGATTGTGCTCAAATTCGGTCGGGAGTTGCGGAACGTGCCTACGACCGATAATCATTGCTATGCCATGACCGGTGATGTATTTTGGGCATCCGAGGTCGTCTGAGGGGCGAAAATGCCATGTTACTGTCCTGATACACAAAAGTTACTGTTGTATATAAAGGAAGTCACTGTTCTGGTTCATCGTAGATACTGTTATAATTCTTCGTGGTTACTGCTATAATTCATCGAAGTGACTCTTCTAAATCATCGGGCTCACTGTTGTGATCTATAAAAGCTAATGTTTTGATTGAATAAAGGTACTGATGAGGTGCGTGTCATCGGCGGCGCAGGCAGCCAAAACGACGATGGCGTCAAAGGTGTCGGATTGTGCTCAAATTCGGTCGGGAGTTGCGGAACGTGCCTACGACCGATAATCATTGCTATGCCATGACCGGTGATGTATTTTGGGCATCCGAGGTCGTCTGAGGGGCGAAAATGCCATGTTACTGTCCTGATACACAAAAGTTACTGTCGTATATAAAGGAAGTCACTGTTCTGGTTCATCGTAGATACTGTTATAATTCTTCGTGGTTACTGCTATAATTCATCGAAGTGACTCTTCTAAATCATCGGGCTCACTGTTGTGATCTATAAAAGCTAATGTTTTGATTGAATAAAGGTACTGATGAGGTGCGTGTCATCGGCGGCGCAGGCAGCCAAAACGACGACGGCGTCAAAGGTGTCGGATTGTGCTCAAATTCGGTCGCGAGTTGCGGAACGTGCCTACGACCGATAATCATTGCTATGCCATGACCGGTGATGTATTTTGGGCATCCGAGGTCGTCTGAGGGGCGAAAATGCCAGGTTACTGTCCTGATACACAAAAGTTACTGTTGTATATAAAGGAAGTCACTGTTCTGGTTCATCGTAGATACTGTTATAATTCTTCGTGGTTACTGCTATAATTCATCGAAGTGACTCTTCTAAATCATCGGGCTCACTGTTGTGATCTATAAAAGCTAATGTTTTGATTGAATAAAGGTACTGATGAGGTGCGTGTCATCGGCGGCGCAGGCAGCCAAAACGACGACGGCGTCAAAGGTGTCGGATTGTGCTCAAATTCGGTCGGGAGTTGCGGAACGTGCCTACGACCGATAATCATTGCTATGCCATGACCGGTGATGTATTTTGGGCATCCGAGGTCGTCTGAGGGGCGAAAATGCCAGGTTACTGTCCTGATACACAAAAGTTACTGTTGTATATAAAGGAAGTCACTGTTCTGGTTCATCGTAGATACTGTTATAATTCTTCGTGGTTACTGCTATAATTCATCGAAGTGACTCTTCTAAATCATCGGGCTCACTGTTGTGATCTATAAAAGCTAATGTTTTGATTGAATAAAGGTACTGATGAGGTGCGTGTCATCGGCGGCGCAGGCAGCCAAAACGACGATGGCGTCAAAGGTGTCGGATTGTGCTCAAATTCGGTCGGGAGTTGCGGAACGTGCCTACGACCGATAATCATTGCTATGCCATGACCGGTGATGTATTTTGGGCATCCGAGGTCGTCTGAGGGGCGAAAATGCCATGTTACTGTCCTGATACACAAAAGTTACTGTCGTATATAAAGGAAGTCACTGTTCTGGTTCATCGTAGATACTGTTATAATTCTTCGTGGTTACTGCTATAATTCATCGAAGTGACTCTTCTAAATCATCGGGCTCACTGTTGTGATCTATAAAAGCTAATGTTTTGATTGAATAAAGGTACTGATGAGGTGCGTGTCATCGGCGGCGCAGGCAGCCAAAACGACGACGGCGTCAAAGGTGTCGGATTGTGCTCAAATTCGGTCGCGAGTTGCGGAACGTGCCTACGACCGATAATCATTGCTATGCCAAGACCGGTGATGTATTTTGGGCATCCGAGGTCGTCTGAGGGGCGAAAATGCCAGGTTACTGTCCTGATACACAAAAGTTACTGTTGTATATAAAGGAAGTCACTGTTCTGGTTCATCGTAGATACTGTTATAATTCTTCGTGGTTACTGCTATAATTCATCGAAGTGACTCTTCTAAATCATCGGGCTCACTGTTGTGATCTATAAAAGCTAATGTTTTGATTGAATAAAGGTACTGATGAGGTGCGTGTCATCGGCGGCGCAGGCAGCCAAAACGACGACGGCGTCAAAGGTGTCGGATTGTGCTCAAATTCGGTCGGGAGTTGCGGAACGTGCCTACGACCGATAATCATTGCTATGCCATGACCGGTGATGTATTTTGGGCATCCGAGGTCGTCTGAGGGGCGAAAATGCCAGGTTACTGTCCTGATACACAAAAGTTACTGTTGTATATAAAGGAAGTCACTGTTCTGGTTCATCGTAGATACTGTTATAATTCTTCGTGGTTACTGCTATAATTCATCGAAGTGACTCTTCTAAATCATCGGGCTCACTGTTGTGATCTATAAAAGCTAATGTTTTGATTGAATAAAGGTACTGATGAGGTGCGTGTCATCGGCGGCGCAGGCAGCCAAAACGACGATGGCGTCAAAGGTGTCGGATTGTGCTCAAATTCGGTCGGGAGTTGCGGAACGTGCCTACGACCGATAATCATTGCTATGCCATGACCGGTGATGTATTTTGGGCATCCGAGGTCGTCTGAGGGGCGAAAATGCCATGTTACTGTCCTGATACACAAAAGTTACTGTTGTATATAAAGGAAGTCACTGTTCTGGTTCATCGTAGATACTGTTATAATTCTTCGTGGTTACTGCTATAATTCATCGAAGTGACTCTTCTAAATCATCGGGCTCACTGTTGTGATCTATAAAAGCTAATGTTTTGATTGAATAAAGGTACTGATGAGGTGCGTGTCATCGGCGGCGCAGGCAGCCAAAACGACGACGGCGTCAAAGGTGTCGGATTGTGCTCAAATTCGGTCGGGAGTTGCGGAACGTGCCTACGACCGATAATCATTGCTATGCCATGACCGGTGATGTATTTTGGGCATCCGAGGTCGTCTGAGGGGCGAAAATGCCAGGTTACTGTCCTGATACACAAAAGTTACTGTTGTATATAAAGGAAGTCACTGTTCTGGTTCATCGTAGATACTGTTATAATTCTTCGTGGTTACTGCTATAATTCATCGAAGTGACTCTTCTAAATCATCGGGCTCACTGTTGTGATCTATAAAAGCTAATGTTTTGATTGAATAAAGGTACTGATGAGGTGCGTGTCATCGGCGGCGCAGGCAGCCAAAACGACGACGGCGTCAAAGGTGTCGGATTGTGCTCAAATTCGGTCGGGAGTTGCGGAACGTGCCTACGACCGATAATCATTGCTATGCCATGACCGGTGATGTATTTTGGGCATCCGAGGTCGTCTGAGGGGCGAAAATGCCAGGTTACTGTCCTGATACACAAAAGTTACTGTTGTATATAAAGGAAGTCACTGTTCTGGTTCATCGTAGATACTGTTATAATTCTTCGTGGTTACTGCTATAATTCATCGAAGTGACTCTTCTAAATCATCGGGCTCACTGTTGTGATCTATAAAAGCTAATGTTTTGATTGAATAAAGGTACTGATGAGGTGCGTGTCATCGGCGGCGCAGGCAGCCAAAACGACGATGGCGTCAAAGGTGTCGGATTGTGCTCAAATTCGGTCGGGAGTTGCGGAACGTGCCTACGACCGATAATCATTGCTATGCCATGACCGGTGATGTATTTTGGGCATCCGAGGTCGTCTGAGGGGCGAAAATGCCATGTTACTGTCCTGATACACAAAAGTTACTGTTGTATATAAAGGAAGTCACTGTTCTGGTTCATCGTAGATACTGTTATAATTCTTCGTGGTTACTGCTATAATTCATCGAAGTGACTCTTCTAAATCATCGGGCTCACTGTTGTGATCTATAAAAGCTAATGTTTTGATTGAATAAAGGTACTGATGAGGTGCGTGTCATCGGCGGCGCAGGCAGCCAAAACGACGACGGCGTCAAAGGTGTCGGATTGTGCTCAAATTCGGTCGGGAGTTGCGGAACGTGCCTACGACCGATAATCATTGCTATGCCATGACCGGTGATGTATTTTGGGCATCCGAGGTCGTCTGAGGGGCGAAAATGCCAGGTTACTGTCCTGATACACAAAAGTTACTGTTGTATATAAAGGAAGTCACTGTTCTGGTTCATCGTAGATACTGTTATAATTCTTCGTGGTTACTGCTATAATTCATCGAAGTGACTCTTCTAAATCATCGGGCTCACTGTTGTGATCTATAAAAGCTAATGTTTTGATTGAATAAAGGTACTGATGAGGTGCGTGTCATCGGCGGCGCAGGCAGCCAAAACGACGACGGCGTCAAAGGTGTCGGATTGTGCTCAAATTCGGTCGGGAGTTGCGGAACGTGCCTACGACCGATAATCATTGCTATGCCATGACCGGTGATGTATTTTGGGCATCCGAGGTCGTCTGAGGGGCGAAAATGCCAGGTTACTGTCCTGATACACAAAAGTTACTGTTGTATATAAAGGAAGTCACTGTTCTGGTTCATCGTAGATACTGTTATAATTCTTCGTGGTTACTGCTATAATTCATCGAAGTGACTCTTCTAAATCATCGGGCTCACTGTTGTGATCTATAAAAGCTAATGTTTTGATTGAATAAAGGTACTGATGAGGTGCGTGTCATCGGCGGCGCAGGCAGCCAAAACGACGACGGCGTCAAAGGTGTCGGATTGTGCTCAAATTTGGTCGGGAGTTGCGGAACGTGCCTACGACCGATAATCATTGCTATGCCATGACCGGTGATGTATTTTGGGCATCCGAGGTCGTCTGAGAGGCGAAAATGCCAGGTTACTGTCCTGATACACAAAAGTTACTGTTGTATATAAAGGAAGTCACTGTTCTGGTTCATCGTAGATACTGTTATAATTCTTCGTGGTTACTGCTATAATTCATCGAAGTGACTCTTCTAAATCATCGGGCTCACTGTTGTGATCTATAAAAGCTAATGTTTTGATTGAATAAAGGTACTGATGAGGTGCGTGTCATCGGCGGCGCAGGCAGCCAAAACGACGATGGCGTCAAAGGTGTCGGATTGTGCTCAAATTCGGTCGGGAGTTGCGGAACGTGCCTACGACCGATAATCATTGTTATGCCATGACCGGTGATGTATTTTGGGCATCCGAGGTCGTCTGAGGGGCGAAAATGCCATGTTACTGTCCTGATACACAAAAGTTACTGTTGTATATAAAGGAAGTCACTGTTCTGGTTCATCGTAGATACTGTTATAATTCTTCGTGGTTACTGCTATAATTCATCGAAGTGACTCTTCTAAATCATCGGGCTCACTGTTGTGATCTATAAAAGCTAATGTTTTGATTGAATAAAGGTACTGATGAGGTGCGTGTCATCGGCGGCGCAGGCAGCCAAAACGACGACGGCGTCAAAGGTGTCGGATTGTGCTCAAATTCGGTCGGGAGTTGCGGAACGTGCCTACGACCGATAATCATTGCTATGCCATGACCGGTGATGTATTTTGGGCATCCGAGGTCGTCTGAGGGGCGAAAATGCCAGGTTACTGTCCTGATACACAAAAGTTACTGTTGTATATAAAGGAAGTCACTGTTCTGGTTCATCGTAGATACTGTTATAATTCTTCGTGGTTACTGCTATAATTCATCGAAGTGACTCTTCTAAATCATCGGGCTCACTGTTGTGATCTATAAAAGCTAATGTTTTGATTGAATAAAGGTACTGATGAGGTGCGTGTCATCGGCGGCGCAGGCAGCCAAAACGACGACGGCGTCAAAGGTGTCGGATTGTGCTCAAATTCGGTCGGGAGTTGCGGAACGTGCCTACGACCGATAATCATTGCTATGCCATGACCGGTGATGTATTTTGGGCATCCGAGGTCGTCTGAGGGGCGAAAATGCCAGGTTACTGTCCTGATACACAAAAGTTACTGTTGTATATAAAGGAAGTCACTGTTCTGGTTCATCGTAGATACTGTTATAATTCTTCGTGGTTACTGCTATAATTCATCGAAGTGACTCTTCTAAATCATCGGGCTCACTGTTGTGATCTATAAAAGCTAATGTTTTGATTGAATAAAGGTACTGATGAGGTGCGTGTCATCGACGGCGCAGGCAGCCAAAACGACGACGGCGTCAAAGGTGTCGGATTGTGCTCAAATTCGGTCGCGAGTTGCGGAACGTGCCTACTACCGATACTCATGGCAAAGCCATGACTGGCGATGTATTTTGGGCATCCGAGGTCATCCGAGGGGCGAAAATGCCAGGTTACTGTCCTGATACACAAAAGTTCCTGTTGTATATAAAGGAAGTCACTGTTCTGGTTCATCGTAATTCTTCGTGGTTACTGCTATAATTCATCGAAGTGACTCTATCGGGCTCACTGTTGTAATCTATATAAGCTAATGTTTTGATTGAATAAAGGTACTGATGAGGTGCATGTCATCGGCGGCGCAGGCAGCCAAAACGACGACGGCGTCAAAGGTGTCGGATTGTGCTCAAATTCGGTCGGGAGTTGCGGAACGTGCCTACGACCGATAATCATTGCTATGCCATGACCGGTGATGTATTTTGGGCATCCGAGGTCGTCTGAGGGGCGAAAATGCCAGGTTACTGTCCTGATACACAAAAGTTACTGTTGTATATAAAGGAAGTCACTGTTCTGGTTCATCGTAGATACTGTTATAATTCTTCGTGGTTACTGCTATAATTCATCGAAGTGACTCTTCTAAATCATCGGGCTCACTGTTGTGATCTATAAAAGCTAATGTTTTGATTGAATAAAGGTACTGATGAGGTGCGTGTCATCGGCGGCGCAGGCAGCCAAAACGACGACGGCGTCAAAGGTGTCGGATTGTGCTCAAATTCGGTCGGGAGTTGCGGAACGTGCCTACGACCGATAATCATTACTATGCCATGACCGGTGATGTATTTTGGGCATCCGAGGTCGTCTGAGGGGCGAAAATGCCAGGTTACTGTCCTGATACACAAAAGTTACTGTTGTATATAAAGGAAGTCACTGTTCTGGTTCATCGTAGATACTGTTATAATTCTTCGTGGTTACTGCTATAATTCATCGAAGTGACTCTTCTAAATCATCGGGCTCACTGTTGTGATCTATAAAAGCTAATGTTTTGATTGAATAAAGGTACTGATGAGGTGCGTGTCATCGGCGGCGCAGGCAGCCAAAACGACGACGGCGTCAAAGGTGTCGGATTGTGCTCAAATTCGGTCGCGAGTTGCGGAACGTGCCTACTACCGATACTCATGGCAAAGCCATGACTGGCGATGTATTTTGGGCATCCGAGGTCATCCGAGGGGCGAAAATGCCAGGTTACTGTCCTGATACACAAAAGTTCCTGTTGTATATAAAGGAAGTCACTGTTCTGGTTCATCGTAATTCTTCGTGGTTACTGCTATAATTCATCGAAGTGACTCTATCGGGCTCACTGTTGTAATCTATATAAGCTAATGTTTTGATTGAATAACGGTACTGATGAGGTGCATGTCATCGGCGGCGCAGGCAGCCAAAACGACGACGGCGTCAAAGGTGTCGGATTGTGCTCAAATTCGGTCGGGAGTTGCGGAACGTGCCTACGACCGATAATCATTGTTATGCCATGACCGGTGATGTATTTTGGGCATCCGAGGTCGTCTGAGGGGCGAAAATGCCATGTTACTGTCCTGATACACAAAAGTTACTGTTGTATATAAAGGAAGTCACTGTTCTGGTTCATCGTAGATACTGTTATAATTCTTCGTGGTTACTGCTATAATTCATCGAAGTGACTCTTCTAAATCATCGGGCTCACTGTTGTGATCTATAAAAGCTAATGTTTTGATTGAATAAAGGTACTGATGAGGTGCGTGTCATCGGCGGCGCAGGCAGCCAAAACGACGACGGCGTCAAAGGTGTCGGATTGTGCTCAAATTCGGTCGGGAGTTGCGGAACGTGCCTACGACCGATAATCATTGCTATGCCATGACCGGTGATGTATTTTGGGCATCCGAGGTCGTCTGAGGGGCGAAAATGCCAGGTTACTGTCCTGATACACAAAAGTTACTGTTGTATATAAAGGAAGTCACTGTTCTGGTTCATCGTAGATACTGTTATAATTCTTCGTGGTTACTGCTATAATTCATCGAAGTGACTCTTCTAAATCATCGGGCTCACTGTTGTGATCTATAAAAGCTAATGTTTTGATTGAATAAAGGTACTGATGAGGTGCGTGTCATCGGCGGCGCAGGCAGCCAAAACGACGACGGCGTCAAAGGTGTCGGATTGTGCTCAAATTCGGTCGGGAGTTGCGGAACGTGCCTACGACCGATAATCATTGCTATGCCATGACCGGTGATGTATTTTGGGCATCCGAGGTCGTCTGAGGGGCGAAAATGCCAGGTTACTGTCCTGATACACAAAAGTTACTGTTGTATATAAAGGAAGTCACTGTTCTGGTTCATCGTAGATACTGTTATAATTCTTCGTGGTTACTGCTATAATTCATCGAAGTGACTCTTCTAAATCATCGGGCTCACTGTTGTGATCTATAAAAGCTAATGTTTTGATTGAATAAAGGTACTGATGAGGTGCGTGTCATCGACGGCGCAGGCAGCCAAAACGACGACGGCGTCAAAGGTGTCGGATTGTGCTCAAATTCGGTCGCGAGTTGCGGAACGTGCCTACTACCGATACTCATGGCAAAGCCATGACTGGCGATGTATTTTGGGCATCCGAGGTCATCCGAGGGGCGAAAATGCCAGGTTACTGTCCTGATACACAAAAGTTCCTGTTGTATATAAAGGAAGTCACTGTTCTGGTTCATCGTAATTCTTCGTGGTTACTGCTATAATTCATCGAAGTGACTCTATCGGGCTCACTGTTGTAATCTATATAAGCTAATGTTTTGATTGAATAAAGGTACTGATGAGGTGCATGTCATCGGCGGCGCAGGCAGCCAAAACGACGACGGCGTCAAAGGTGTCGGATTGTGCTCAAATTCGGTCGGGAGTTGCGGAACGTGCCTACGACCGATAATCATTGCTATGCCATGACCGGTGATGTATTTTGGGCATCCGAGGTCGTCTGAGGGGCGAAAATGCCAGGTTACTGTCCTGATACACAAAAGTTACTGTTGTATATAAAGGAAGTCACTGTTCTGGTTCATCGTAGATACTGTTATAATTCTTCGTGGTTACTGCTATAATTCATCGAAGTGACTCTTCTAAATCATCGGGCTCACTGTTGTGATCTATAAAAGCTAATGTTTTGATTGAATAAAGGTACTGATGAGGTGCGTGTCATCGGCGGCGCAGGCAGCCAAAACGACGACGGCGTCAAAGGTGTCGGATTGTGCTCAAATTCGGTCGGGAGTTGCGGAACGTGCCTACGACCGATAATCATTACTATGCCATGACCGGTGATGTATTTTGGGCATCCGAGGTCGTCTGAGGGGCGAAAATGCCAGGTTACTGTCCTGATACACAAAAGTTACTGTTGTATATAAAGGAAGTCACTGTTCTGGTTCATCGTAGATACTGTTATAATTCTTCGTGGTTACTGCTATAATTCATCGAAGTGACTCTTCTAAATCATCGGGCTCACTGTTGTGATCTATAAAAGCTAATGTTTTGATTGAATAAAGGTACTGATGAGGTGCGT
The DNA here is from genome assembly GCF_029641045.1 of Salvia hispanica. Classification (NCBI taxonomy): domain Eukaryota; kingdom Viridiplantae; phylum Streptophyta; class Magnoliopsida; order Lamiales; family Lamiaceae; genus Salvia; species Salvia hispanica. Next base: position 63,921,397 of record NC_142694.1, on the reverse strand, counting down.
GTCATCGGCGGCGCAGGCAGCCAAAACGACGACGGCGTCAAAGGTGTCGGATTGTGCTCAAATTCGGTCGCGAGTTGCGGAACGTGCCTACTACCGATACTCATGGCAAAGCCATGACTGGCGATGTATTTTGGGCATCCGAGGTCATCCGAGGGGCGAAAATGCCAGGTTACTGTCCTGATACACAAAAGTTCCTGTTGTATATAAAGGAAGTCACTGTTCTGGTTCATCGTAATTCTTCGTGGTTACTGCTATAATTCATCGAAGTGACTCTATCGGGCTCACTGTTGTAATCTATATAAGCTAATGTTTTGATTGAATAAAGGTACTGATGAGGTGCATGTCATCGGCGGCGCAGGCAGCCAAAACGACGACGGCGTCAAAGGTGTCGGATTGTGCTCAAATTCGGTCGGGAGTTGCGGAACGTGCCTACGACCGATAATCATTGCTATGCCATGACCGGTGATGTATTTTGGGCATCCGAGGTCGTCTGAGGGGCGAAAATGCCAGGTTACTGTCCTGATACACAAAAGTTACTGTTGTATATAAAGGAAGTCACTGTTCTGGTTCATCGTAGATACTGTTATAATTCTTCGTGGTTACTGCTATAATTCATCGAAGTGACTCTTCTAAATCATCGGGCTCACTGTTGTGATCTATAAAAGCTAATGTTTTGATTGAATAAAGGTACTGATGAGGTGCGTGTCATCGGCGGCGCAGGCAGCCAAAACGACGACGGCGTCAAAGGTGTCGGATTGTGCTCAAATTCGGTCGGGAGTTGCGGAACGTGCCTACGACCGATAATCATTACTATGCCATGACCGGTGATGTATTTTGGGCATCCGAGGTCGTCTGAGGGGCGAAAATGCCAGGTTACTGTCCTGATACACAAAAGTTACTGTTGTATATAAAGGAAGTCACTGTTCTGGTTCATCGTAGATACTGTTATAATTCTTCGTGGTTACTGCTATAATTCATCGAAGTGACTCTTCTAAATCATCGGGCTCACTGTTGTGATCTATAAAAGCTAATGTTTTGATTGAATAAAGGTACTGATGAGGTGCGTGTCATCGGCGGCGCAGGCAGCCAAAACGACGACGGCGTCAAAGGTGTCGGATTGTGCTCAAATTCGGTCGCGAGTTGCGGAACGTGCCTACTACCGATACTCATGGCAAAGCCATGACTGGCGATGTATTTTGGGCATCCGAGGTCATCCGAGGGGCGAAAATGCCAGGTTACTGTCCTGATACACAAAAGTTCCTGTTGTATATAAAGGAAGTCACTGTTCTGGTTCATCGTAATTCTTCGTGGTTACTGCTATAATTCATCGAAGTGACTCTATCGGGCTCACTGTTGTAATCTATATAAGCTAATGTTTTGATTGAATAACGGTACTGATGAGGTGCATGTCATCGGCGGCGCAGGCAGCCAAAACGACGACGGCGTCAAAGGTGTCGGATTGTGCTCAAATTCGGTCGGGAGTTGCGGAACGTGCCTACGACCGATAATCATTGCTATGCCATGACCGGTGATGTATTTTGGGCATCCGAGGTCGTCTGAGGGGCGAAAATGCCAGGTTACTGTCCTGATACACAAAAGTTACTGTTGTATATAAAGGAAGTCACTGTTCTGGTTCATCGTAGATACTGTTATAATTCTTCGTGGTTACTGCTATAATTCATCGAAGTGACTCTTCTAAATCATCGGGCTCACTGTTGTGATCTATAAAAGCTAATGTTTTGATTGAATAAAGGTACTGATGAGGTGCGTGTCATCGGCGGCGCAGGCAGCCAAAACGACGACGGCGTCAAAGGTGTCGGATTGTGCTCAAATTCGGTCGGGAGTTGCGGAACGTGCCTACGACCGATAATCATTACTATGCCATGACCGGTGATGTATTTTGGGCATCCGAGGTCGTCTGAGGGGCGAAAATGCCTGGTTACTGTCCTGATACACAAAAGTTACTGTTGTATATAAAGGAAGTCACTGTTCTGGTTCATCGTAGATACTGTTATAATTCTTCGTGGTTACTGCTATAATTCATCGAAGTGACTCTTCTAAATCATCGGGCTCACTGTTGTGATCTATAAAAGCTAATGTTTTGATTGAATAAAGGTACTGATGAGGTGCGTGTCATCGGCGGCGCAGGCAGCCAAAACGACGACGGCGTCAAAGGTGTCGGATTGTGCTCAAATTCGGTCGCGAGTTGCGGAACGTGCCTACTACCGATACTCATGGCAAAGCCATGACTGGCGATGTATTTTGGGCATCCGAGGTCATCCGAGGGGCGAAAATGCCAGGTTACTGTCCTGATACACAAAAGTTCCTGTTGTATATAAAGGAAGTCACTGTTCTGGTTCATCGTAATTCTTCGTGGTTACTGCTATAATTCATCGAAGTGACTCTATCGGGCTCACTGTTGTAATCTATATAAGCTAATGTTTTGATTGAATAAAGGTACTGATGAGGTGCATGTCATCGGCGGCGCAGGCAGCCAAAACGACGACGGCGTCAAAGGTGTCGGATTGTGCTCAAATTCGGTCGGGAGTTGCGGAACGTGCCTACGACCGATAATCATTGCTATGCCATGACCGGTGATGTATTTTGGGCATCCGAGGTCGTCTGAGGGGCGAAAATGCCAGGTTACTGTCCTGATACACAAAAGTTACTGTTGTATATAAAGGAAGTCACTGTTCTGGTTCATCGTAGATACTGTTATAATTCTTCGTGGTTACTGCTATAATTCATCGAAGTGACTCTTCTAAATCATCGGGCTCACTGTTGTGATCTATAAAAGCTAATGTTTTGATTGAATAAAGGTACTGATGAGGTGCGTGTCATCGGCGGCGCAGGCAGCCAAAACGACGATGGCGTCAAAGGTGTCGGATTGTGCTCAAATTCGGTCGGGAGTTGCGGAACGTGCCTACGACCGATAATCATTGCTATGCCATGACCGGTGATGTATTTTGGGCATCCGAGGTCGTCTGAGGGGCGAAAATGCCAGGTTACTGTCCTGATACACAAAAGTTACTGTTGTATATAAAGGAAGTCACTGTTCTGGTTCATCGTAGATACTGTTATAATTCTTCGTGGTTACTGCTATAATTCATCAAAGTGACTCTTCTAAATCATCGGGCTCACTGTTGTGATCTATAAAAGCTAATGTTTTGATTGAATAAAGGTACTGATGAGGTGCGTGTCATCGGCGGCGCAGGCAGCCAAAACGACGACGGCGTCAAAGGTGTCGGATTGTGCTCAAATTCGGTCGGGAGTTGCGGAACGTGCCTACGACCGATAATCATTGCTATGCCATGACCGGTGATGTATTTTGGGCATCCGAGGTCGTCTGAGGGGCGAAAATGCCAGGTTACTGTCCTGATACACAAAAGTTACTGTTGTATATAAAGGAAGTCACTGTTCTGGTTCATCGTAGATACTGTTATAATTCTTCGTGGTTACTGCTATAATTCATCGAAGTGACTCTTCTAAATCATCGGGCTCACTGTTGTGATCTATAAAAGCTAATGTTTTGATTGAATAAAGGTACTGATGAGGTGCGTGTCATCGACGGCGCAGGCAGCCAAAACGACGACGGCGTCAAAGGTGTCGGATTGTGCTCAAATTCGGTCGCGAGTTGCGGAACGTGCCTACTACCGATACTCATGGCAAAGCCATGACTGGCGATGTATTTTGGGCATCCGAGGTCATCCGAGGGGCGAAAATGCCAGGTTACTGTCCTGATACACAAAAGTTCCTGTTGTATATAAAGGAAGTCACTGTTCTGGTTCATCGTAATTCTTCGTGGTTACTGCTATAATTCATCGAAGTGACTCTATCGGGCTCACTGTTGTAATCTATATAAGCTAATGTTTTGATTGAATAAAGGTACTGATGAGGTGCATGTCATCGGCGGCGCAGGCAGCCAAAACGACGACGGCGTCAAAGGTGTCGGATTGTGCTCAAATTCGGTCGGGAGTTGCGGAACGTGCCTACGACCGATAATCATTGCTATGCCATGACCGGTGATGTATTTTGGGCATCCGAGGTCGTCTGAGGGGCGAAAATGCCAGGTTACTGTCCTGATACACAAAAGTTACTGTTGTATATAAAGGAAGTCACTGTTCTGGTTCATCGTAGATACTGTTATAATTCTTCGTGGTTACTGCTATAATTCATCGAAGTGACTCTTCTAAATCATCGGGCTCACTGTTGTGATCTATAAAAGCTAATGTTTTGATTGAATAAAGGTACTGATGAGGTGCGTGTCATCGGCGGCGCAGGCAGCCAAAACGACGACGGCGTCAAAGGTGTCGGATTGTGCTCAAATTCGGTCGGGAGTTGCGGAACGTGCCTACGACCGATAATCATTGCTATGCCATGACCGGTGATGTATTTTGGGCATCCGAGGTCGTCTGAGGGGCGAAAATGCCAGGTTACTGTCCTGATACACAAAAGTTACTGTTGTATATAAAGGAAGTCACTGTTCTGGTTCATCGTAGATACTGTTATAATTCTTCGTGGTTACTGCTATAATTCATCGAAGTGACTCTTCTAAATCATCGGGCTCACTGTTGTGATCTATAAAAGCTAATGTTTTGATTGAATAAAGGTACTGATGAGGTGCGTGTCATCGGCGGCGCAGGCAGCCAAAACGACGACGGCGTCAAAGGTGTCGGATTGTGCTCAAATTCGGTCGGGAGTTGCGGAACGTGCCTACGACCGATAATCATTGCTATGCCATGACCGGTGATGTATTTTGGGCATCCGAGGTCGTCTGAGGGGCGAAAATGCCAGGTTACTGTCCTGATACACAAAAGTTACTGTTGTATATAAAGGAAGTCACTGTTCTGGTTCATCGTAGATACTGTTATAATTCTTCGTGGTTACTGCTATAATTCATCGAAGTGACTCTTCTAAATCATCGGGCTCACTGTTGTGATCTATAAAAGCTAATGTTTTGATTGAATAAAGGTACTGATGAGGTGCGTGTCATCGGCGGCGCAGGCAGCCAAAACGACGACGGCGTCAAAGGTGTCGGATTGTGCTCAAATTTGGTCGGGAGTTGCGGAACGTGCCTACGACCGATAATCATTGCTATGCCATGACCGGTGATGTATTTTGGGCATCCGAGGTCGTCTGAGAGGCGAAAATGCCAGGTTACTGTCCTGATACACAAAAGTTACTGTTGTATATAAAGGAAGTCACTGTTCTGGTTCATCGTAGATACTGTTATAATTCTTCGTGGTTACTGCTATAATTCATCGAAGTGACTCTTCTAAATCATCGGGCTCACTGTTGTGATCTATAAAAGCTAATGTTTTGATTGAATAAAGGTACTGATGAGGTGCGTGTCATCGGCGGCGCAGGCAGCCAAAACGACGATGGCGTCAAAGGTGTCGGATTGTGCTCAAATTCGGTCGGGAGTTGCGGAACGTGCCTACGACCGATAATCATTGCTATGCCATGACCGGTGATGTATTTTGGGCATCCGAGGTCGTCTGAGGGGCGAAAATGCCATGTTACTGTCCTGATACACAAAAGTTACTGTCGTATATAAAGGAAGTCACTGTTCTGGTTCATCGTAGATACTGTTATAATTCTTCGTGGTTACTGCTATAATTCATCGAAGTGACTCTTCTAAATCATCGGGCTCACTGTTGTGATCTATAAAAGCTAATGTTTTGATTGAATAAAGGTACTGATGAGGTGCGTGTCATCGGCGGCGCAGGCAGCCAAAACGACGACGGCGTCAAAGGTGTCGGATTGTGCTCAAATTCGGTCGCGAGTTGCGGAACGTGCCTACGACCGATAATCATTGCTATGCCATGACCGGTGATGTATTTTGGGCATCCGAGGTCGTCTGAGGGGCGAAAATGCCAGGTTACTGTCCTGATACACAAAAGTTACTGTTGTATATAAAGGAAGTCACTGTTCTGGTTCATCGTAGATACTGTTATAATTCTTCGTGGTTACTGCTATAATTCATCGAAGTGACTCTTCTAAATCATCGGGCTCACTGTTGTGATCTATAAAAGCTAATGTTTTGATTGAATAAAGGTACTGATGAGGTGCGTGTCATCGGCGGCGCAGGCAGCCAAAACGACGACGGCGTCAAAGGTGTCGGATTGTGCTCAAATTCGGTCGGGAGTTGCGGAACGTGCCTACGACCGATAATCATTGCTATGCCATGACCGGTGATGTATTTTGGGCATCCGAGGTCGTCTGAGGGGCGAAAAATGCCAGGTTACTGTCCTGATACACAAAAGTTACTGTTGTATATAAAGGAAGTCACTGTTCTGGTTCATCGTAGATACTGTTATAATTCTTCGTGGTTACTGCTATAATTCATCGAAGTGACTCTTCTAAATCATCGGGCTCACTGTTGTGATCTATAAAAGCTAATGTTTTGATTGAATAAAGGTACTGATGAGGTGCGTGTCATCGGCGGCGCAGGCAGCCAAAACGACGATGGCGTCAAAGGTGTCGGATTGTGCTCAAATTCGGTCGGGAGTTGCGGAACGTGCCTACGACCGATAATCATTGCTATGCCATGACCGGTGATGTATTTTGGGCATCCGAGGTCGTCTGAGGGGCGAAAATGCCATGTTACTGTCCTGATACACAAAAGTTACTGTCGTATATAAAGGAAGTCACTGTTCTGGTTCATCGTAGATACTGTTATAATTCTTCGTGGTTACTGCTATAATTCATCAAAGTGACTCTTCTAAATCATCGGGCTCACTGTTGTGATCTATAAAAGCTAATGTTTTGATTGAATAAAGGTACTGATGAGGTGCGTGTCATCGGCGGCGCAGGCAGCCAAAACGACGACGGCGTCAAAGGTGTCGGATTGTGCTCAAATTCGGTCGGGAGTTGCGGAACGTGCCTACGACCGATAATCATTGCTATGCCATGACCGGTGATGTATTTTGGGCATCCGAGGTCGTCTGAGGGGCGAAAATGCCATGTTACTGTCCTGATACACAAAAGTTACTGTTGTATATAAAGGAAGTCACTGTTCTGGTTCATCGTAGATACTGTTATAATTCTTCGTGGTTACTGCTATAATTCATCGAAGTGACTCTTCTAAATCATCGGGCTCACTGTTGTGATCTATAAAAGCTAATGTTTTGATTGAATAAAGGTACTGATGAGGTGCGTGTCATCGGCGGCGCAGGCAGCCAAAACGACGACGGCGTCAAAGGTGTCGGATTGTGCTCAAATTCGGTCGGGAGTTGCGGAACGTGCCTACGACCGATAATCATTGCTATGCCATGACCGGTGATGTATTTTGGGCATCCGAGGTCGTCTGAGGGGCGAAAATGCCAGGTTACTGTCCTGATACACAAAAGTTACTGTTGTATATAAAGGAAGTCACTGTTCTGGTTCATCGTAGATACTGTTATAATTCTTCGTGGTTACTGCTATAATTCATCGAAGTGACTCTTCTAAATCATCGGGCTCACTGTTGTGATCTATAAAAGCTAATGTTTTGATTGAATAAAGGTACTGATGAGGTGCGTGTCATCGGCGGCGCAGGCAGCCAAAACGACGACGGCGTCAAAGGTGTCGGATTGTGCTCAAATTCGGTCGGGAGTTGCGGAACGTGCCTACGACCGATAATCATTGCTATGCCATGACCGGTGATGTATTTTGGGCATCCGAGGTCGTCTGAGGGGCGAAAATGCCAGGTTACTGTCCTGATACACAAAAGTTACTGTTGTATATAAAGGAAGTCACTGTTCTGGTTCATCGTAGATACTGTTATAATTCTTCGTGGTTACTGCTATAATTCATCGAAGTGACTCTTCTAAATCATCGGGCTCACTGTTGTGATCTATAAAAGCTAATGTTTTGATTGAATAAAGGTACTGATGAGGTGCGTGTCATCGGCGGCGCAGGCAGCCAAAACGACGATGGCGTCAAAGGTGTCGGATTGTGCTCAAATTCGGTCGGGAGTTGCGGAACGTGCCTACGACCGATAATCATTGCTATGCCATGACCGGTGATGTATTTTGGGCATCCGAGGTCGTCTGAGGGGCGAAAATGCCATGTTACTGTCCTGATACACAAAAGTTACTGTTGTATATAAAGGAAGTCACTGTTCTGGTTCATCGTAGATACTGTTATAATTCTTCGTGGTTACTGCTATAATTCATCGAAGTGACTCTTCTAAATCATCGGGCTCACTGTTGTGATCTATAAAAGCTAATGTTTTGATTGAATAAAGGTACTGATGAGGTGCGTGTCATCGGCGGCGCAGGCAGCCAAAACGACGACGGCGTCAAAGGTGTCGGATTGTGCTCAAATTCGGTCGGGAGTTGCGGAACGTGCCTACGACCGATAATCATTGCTATGCCATGACCGGTGATGTATTTTGGGCATCCGAGGTCGTCTGAGGGGCGAAAATGCCAGGTTACTGTCCTGATACACAAAAGTTACTGTTGTATATAAAGGAAGTCACTGTTCTGGTTCATCGTAGATACTGTTATAATTCTTCGTGGTTACTGCTATAATTCATCGAAGTGACTCTTCTAAATCATCGGGCTCACTGTTGTGATCTATAAAAGCTAATGTTTTGATTGAATAAAGGTACTGATGAGGTGCGTGTCATCGGCGGCGCAGGCAGCCAAAACGACGACGGCGTCAAAGGTGTCGGATTGTGCTCAAATTCGGTCGGGAGTTGCGGAACGTGCCTACGACCGATAATCATTGCTATGCCATGACCGGTGATGTATTTTGGGCATCCGAGGTCGTCTGAGGGGCGAAAATGCCAGGTTACTGTCCTGATACACAAAAGTTACTGTTGTATATAAAGGAAGTCACTGTTCTGGTTCATCGTAGATACTGTTATAATTCTTCGTGGTTACTGCTATAATTCATCGAAGTGACTCTTCTAAATCATCGGGCTCACTGTTGTGATCTATAAAAGCTAATGTTTTGATTGAATAAAGGTACTGATGAGGTGCGTGTCATCGGCGGCGCAGGCAGCCAAAACGACGACGGCGTCAAAGGTGTCGGATTGTGCTCAAATTTGGTCGGGAGTTGCGGAACGTGCCTACGACCGATAATCATTGCTATGCCATGACCGGTGATGTATTTTGGGCATCCGAGGTCGTCTGAGAGGCGAAAATGCCAGGTTACTGTCCTGATACACAAAAGTTACTGTTGTATATAAAGGAAGTCACTGTTCTGGTTCATCGTAGATACTGTTATAATTCTTCGTGGTTACTGCTATAATTCATCGAAGTGACTCTTCTAAATCATCGGGCTCACTGTTGTGATCTATAAAAGCTAATGTTTTGATTGAATAAAGGTACTGATGAGGTGCGTGTCATCGGCGGCGCAGGCAGCCAAAACGACGATGGCGTCAAAGGTGTCGGATTGTGCTCAAATTCGGTCGGGAGTTGCGGAACGTGCCTACGACCGATAATCATTGTTATGCCATGACCGGTGATGTATTTTGGGCATCCGAGGTCGTCTGAGGGGCGAAAATGCCATGTTACTGTCCTGATACACAAAAGTTACTGTTGTATATAAAGGAAGTCACTGTTCTGGTTCATCGTAGATACTGTTATAATTCTTCGTGGTTACTGCTATAATTCATCGAAGTGACTCTTCTAAATCATCGGGCTCACTGTTGTGATCTATAAAAGCTAATGTTTTGATTGAATAAAGGTACTGATGAGGTGCGTGTCATCGGCGGCGCAGGCAGCCAAAACGACGACGGCGTCAAAGGTGTCGGATTGTGCTCAAATTCGGTCGGGAGTTGCGGAACGTGCCTACGACCGATAATCATTGCTATGCCATGACCGGTGATGTATTTTGGGCATCCGAGGTCGTCTGAGGGGCGAAAATGCCAGGTTACTGTCCTGATACACAAAAGTTACTGTTGTATATAAAGGAAGTCACTGTTCTGGTTCATCGTAGATACTGTTATAATTCTTCGTGGTTACTGCTATAATTCATCGAAGTGACTCTTCTAAATCATCGGGCTCACTGTTGTGATCTATAAAAGCTAATGTTTTGATTGAATAAAGGTACTGATGAGGTGCGTGTCATCGGCGGCGCAGGCAGCCAAAACGACGACGGCGTCAAAGGTGTCGGATTGTGCTCAAATTTGGTCGGGAGTTGCGGAACGTGCCTACGACCGATAATCATTGCTATGCCATGACCGGTGATGTATTTTGGGCATCCGAGGTCGTCTGAGAGGCGAAAATGCCAGGTTACTGTCCTGATACACAAAAGTTACTGTTGTATATAAAGGAAGTCACTGTTCTGGTTCATCGTAGATACTGTTATAATTCTTCGTGGTTACTGCTATAATTCATCGAAGTGACTCTTCTAAATCATCGGGCTCACTGTTGTGATCTATAAAAGCTAATGTTTTGATTGAATAAAGGTACTGATGAGGTGCGTGTCATCGGCGGCGCAGGCAGCCAAAACGACGATGGCGTCAAAGGTGTCGGATTGTGCTCAAATTCGGTCGGGAGTTGCGGAACGTGCCTACGACCGATAATCATTGTTATGCCATGACCGGTGATGTATTTTGGGCATCCGAGGTCGTCTGAGGGGCGAAAATGCCATGTTACTGTCCTGATACACAAAAGTTACTGTTGTATATAAAGGAAGTCACTGTTCTGGTTCATCGTAGATACTGTTATAATTCTTCGTGGTTACTGCTATAATTCATCGAAGTGACTCTTCTAAATCATCGGGCTCACTGTTGTGATCTATAAAAGCTAATGTTTTGATTGAATAAAGGTACTGATGAGGTGCGTGTCATCGGCGGCGCAGGCAGCCAAAACGACGACGGCGTCAAAGGTGTCGGATTGTGCTCAAATTCGGTCGGGAGTTGCGGAACGTGCCTACGACCGATAATCATTGCTATGCCATGACCGGTGATGTATTTTGGGCATCCGAGGTCGTCTGAGGGGCGAAAATGCCAGGTTACTGTCCTGATACACAAAAGTTACTGTTGTATATAAAGGAAGTCACTGTTCTGGTTCATCGTAGATACTGTTATAATTCTTCGTGGTTACTGCTATAATTCATCGAAGTGACTCTTCTAAATCATCGGGCTCACTGTTGTGATCTATAAAAGCTAATGTTTTGATTGAATAAAGGTACTGATGAGGTGCGTGTCATCGGCGGCGCAGGCAGCCAAAACGACGACGGCGTCAAAGGTGTCGGATTGTGCTCAAATTCGGTCGGGAGTTGCGGAACGTGCCTACGACCGATAATCATTGCTATGCCATGACCGGTGATGTATTTTGGGCATCCGAGGTCGTCTGAGGGGCGAAAATGCCAGGTTACTGTCCTGATACACAAAAGTTACTGTTGTATATAAAGGAAGTCACTGTTCTGGTTCATCGTAGATACTGTTATAATTCTTCGTGGTTACTGCTATAATTCATCGAAGTGACTCTTCTAAATCATCGGGCTCACTGTTGTGATCTATAAAAGCTAATGTTTTGATTGAATAAAGGTACTGATGAGGTGCGTGTCATCGGCGGCGCAGGCAGCCAAAACGACGACGGCGTCAAAGGTGTCGGATTGTGCTCAAATTCGGTCGGGAGTTGCGGAACGTGCCTACGACCGATAATCATTGCTATGCCATGACCGGTGATGTATTTTGGGCATCCGAGGTCGTCTGAGGGGCGAAAATGCCAGGTTACTGTCCTGATACACAAAAGTTACTGTTGTATATAAAGGAAGTCACTGTTCTGGTTCATCGTAGATACTGTTATAATTCTTCGTGGTTACTGCTATAATTCATCGAAGTGACTCTTCTAAATCATCGGGCTCACTGTTGTGATCTATAAAAGCTAATGTTTTGATTGAATAAAGGTACTGATGAGGTGCGTGTCATCGGCGGCGCAGGCAGCCAAAACGACGATGGCGTCAAAGGTGTCGGATTGTGCTCAAATTCGGTCGGGAGTTGCGGAACGTGCCTACGACCGATAATCATTGCTATGCCATGACCGGTGATGTATTTTGGGCATCCGAGGTCGTCTGAGGGGCGAAAATGCCATGTTACTGTCCTGATACACAAAAGTTACTGTTGTATATAAAGGAAGTCACTGTTCTGGTTCATCGTAGATACTGTTATAATTCTTCGTGGTTACTGCTATAATTCATCGAAGTGACTCTTCTAAATCATCGGGCTCACTGTTGTGATCTATAAAAGCTAATGTTTTGATTGAATAAAGGTACTGATGAGGTGCGTGTCATCGGCGGCGCAGGCAGCCAAAACGACGACGGCGTCAAAGGTGTCGGATTGTGCTCAAATTCGGTCGGGAGTTGCGGAACGTGCCTACGACCGATAATCATTGCTATGCCATGACCGGTGATGTATTTTGGGCATCCGAGGTCGTCTGAGGGGCGAAAATGCCAGGTTACTGTCCTGATACACAAAAGTTACTGTTGTATATAAAGGAAGTCACTGTTCTGGTTCATCGTAGATACTGTTATAATTCTTCGTGGTTACTGCTATAATTCATCGAAGTGACTCTTCTAAATCATCGGGCTCACTGTTGTGATCTATAAAAGCTAATGTTTTGATTGAATAAAGGTACTGATGAGGTGCGTGTCATCGGCGGCGCAGGCAGCCAAAACGACGACGGCGTCAAAGGTGTCGGATTGTGCTCAAATTCGGTCGGGAGTTGCGGAACGTGCCTACGACCGATAATCATTGCTATGCCATGACCGGTGATGTATTTTGGGCATCCGAGGTCGTCTGAGGGGCGAAAATGCCAGGTTACTGTCCTGATACACAAAAGTTACTGTTGTATATAAAGGAAGTCACTGTTCTGGTTCATCGTAGATACTGTTATAATTCTTCGTGGTTACTGCTATAATTCATCGAAGTGACTCTTCTAAATCATCGGGCTCACTGTTGTGATCTATAAAAGCTAATGTTTTGATTGAATAAAGGTACTGATGAGGTGCGTGTCATCGGCGGCGCAGGCAGCCAAAACGACGACGGCGTCAAAGGTGTCGGATTGTGCTCAAATTTGGTCGGGAGTTGCGGAACGTGCCTACGACCGATAATCATTGCTATGCCATGACCGGTGATGTATTTTGGGCATCCGAGGTCGTCTGAGAGGCGAAAATGCCAGGTTACTGTCCTGATACACAAAAGTTACTGTTGTATATAAAGGAAGTCACTGTTCTGGTTCATCGTAGATACTGTTATAATTCTTCGTGGTTACTGCTATAATTCATCGAAGTGACTCTTCTAAATCATCGGGCTCACTGTTGTGATCTATAAAAGCTAATGTTTTGATTGAATAAAGGTACTGATGAGGTGCGTGTCATCGGCGGCGCAGGCAGCCAAAACGACGATGGCGTCAAAGGTGTCGGATTGTGCTCAAATTCGGTCGGGAGTTGCGGAACGTGCCTACGACCGATAATCATTGTTATGCCATGACCGGTGATGTATTTTGGGCATCCGAGGTCGTCTGAGGGGCGAAAATGCCATGTTACTGTCCTGATACACAAAAGTTACTGTTGTATATAAAGGAAGTCACTGTTCTGGTTCATCGTAGATACTGTTATAATTCTTCGTGGTTACTGCTATAATTCATCGAAGTGACTCTTCTAAATCATCGGGCTCACTGTTGTGATCTATAAAAGCTAATGTTTTGATTGAATAAAGGTACTGATGAGGTGCGTGTCATCGGCGGCGCAGGCAGCCAAAACGACGACGGCGTCAAAGGTGTCGGATTGTGCTCAAATTCGGTCGGGAGTTGCGGAACGTGCCTACGACCGATAATCATTGCTATGCCATGACCGGTGATGTATTTTGGGCATCCGAGGTCGTCTGAGGGGCGAAAATGCCAGGTTACTGTCCTGATACACAAAAGTTACTGTTGTATATAAAGGAAGTCACTGTTCTGGTTCATCGTAGATACTGTTATAATTCTTCGTGGTTACTGCTATAATTCATCGAAGTGACTCTTCTAAATCATCGGGCTCACTGTTGTGATCTATAAAAGCTAATGTTTTGATTGAATAAAGGTACTGATGAGGTGCGTGTCATCGGCGGCGCAGGCAGCCAAAACGACGACGGCGTCAAAGGTGTCGGATTGTGCTCAAATTTGGTCGGGAGTTGCGGAACGTGCCTACGACCGATAATCATTGCTATGCCATGACCGGTGATGTATTTTGGGCATCCGAGGTCGTCTGAGAGGCGAAAATGCCAGGTTACTGTCCTGATACACAAAAGTTACTGTTGTATATAAAGGAAGTCACTGTTCTGGTTCATCGTAGATACTGTTATAATTCTTCGTGGTTACTGCTATAATTCATCGAAGTGACTCTTCTAAATCATCGGGCTCACTGTTGTGATCTATAAAAGCTAATGTTTTGATTGAATAAAGGTACTGATGAGGTGCGTGTCATCGGCGGCGCAGGCAGCCAAAACGACGATGGCGTCAAAGGTGTCGGATTGTGCTCAAATTCGGTCGGGAGTTGCGGAACGTGCCTACGACCGATAATCATTGTTATGCCATGACCGGTGATGTATTTTGGGCATCCGAGGTCGTCTGAGGGGCGAAAATGCCATGTTACTGTCCTGATACACAAAAGTTACTGTTGTATATAAAGGAAGTCACTGTTCTGGTTCATCGTAGATACTGTTATAATTCTTCGTGGTTACTGCTATAATTCATCGAAGTGACTCTTCTAAATCATCGGGCTCACTGTTGTGATCTATAAAAGCTAATGTTTTGATTGAATAAAGGTACTGATGAGGTGCGTGTCATCGGCGGCGCAGGCAGCCAAAACGACGACGGCGTCAAAGGTGTCGGATTGTGCTCAAATTCGGTCGGGAGTTGCGGAACGTGCCTACGACCGATAATCATTGCTATGCCATGACCGGTGATGTATTTTGGGCATCCGAGGTCGTCTGAGGGGCGAAAATGCCAGGTTACTGTCCTGATACACAAAAGTTACTGTTGTATATAAAGGAAGTCACTGTTCTGGTTCATCGTAGATACTGTTATAATTCTTCGTGGTTACTGCTATAATTCATCGAAGTGACTCTTCTAAATCATCGGGCTCACTGTTGTGATCTATAAAAGCTAATGTTTTGATTGAATAAAGGTACTGATGAGGTGCGTGTCATCGGCGGCGCAGGCAGCCAAAACGACGACGGCGTCAAAGGTGTCGGATTGTGCTCAAATTCGGTCGGGAGTTGCGGAACGTGCCTACGACCGATAATCATTGCTATGCCATGACCGGTGATGTATTTTGGGCATCCGAGGTCGTCTGAGGGGTGAAAATGCCAGGTTACTGTCCTGATACACAAAAGTTACTGTTGTATATAAAGGAAGTCACTGTTCTGGTTCATCGTAGATACTGTTATAATTCTTCGTGGTTACTGCTATAATTCATCGAAGTGACTCTTCTAAATCATCGGGCTCACTGTTGTGATCTATAAAAGCTAATGTTTTGATTGAATAAAGGTACTGATGAGGTGCGTGTCATCGACGGCGCAGGCAGCCAAAACGACGACGGCGTCAAAGGTGTCGGATTGTGCTCAAATTCGGTCGCGAGTTGCGGAACGTGCCTACTACCGATACTCATGGCAAAGCCATGACTGGCGATGTATTTTGGGCATCCGAGGTCATCCGAGGGGCGAAAATGCCAGGTTACTGTCCTGATACACAAAAGTTCCTGTTGTATATAAAGGAAGTCACTGTTCTGGTTCATCGTAATTCTTCGTGGTTACTGCTATAATTCATCGAAGTGACTCTATCGGGCTCACTGTTGTAATCTATATAAGCTAATGTTTTGATTGAATAAAGGTACTGATGAGGTGCATGTCATCGGCGGCGCAGGCAGCCAAAACGACGACGGCGTCAAAGGTGTCGGATTGTGCTCAAATTCGGTCGGGAGTTGCGGAACGTGCCTACGACCGATAATCATTGCTATGCCATGACCGGTGATGTATTTTGGGCATCCGAGGTCGTCTGAGGGGCGAAAATGCCAGGTTACTGTCCTGATACACAAAAGTTACTGTTGTATATAAAGGAAGTCACTGTTCTGGTTCATCGTAGATACTGTTATAATTCTTCGTGGTTACTGCTATAATTCATCGAAGTGACTCTTCTAAATCATCGGGCTCACTGTTGTGATCTATAAAAGCTAATGTTTTGATTGAATAAAGGTACTGATGAGGTGCGTGTCATCGGCGGCGCAGGCAGCCAAAACGACGACGGCGTCAAAGGTGTCGGATTGTGCTCAAATTCGGTCGGGAGTTGCGGAACGTGCCTACGACCGATAATCATTACTATGCCATGACCGGTGATGTATTTTGGGCATCCGAGGTCGTCTGAGGGGCGAAAATGCCAGGTTACTGTCCTGATACACAAAAGTTACTGTTGTATATAAAGGAAGTCACTGTTCTGGTTCATCGTAGATACTGTTATAATTCTTCGTGGTTACTGCTATAATTCATCGAAGTGACTCTTCTAAATCATCGGGCTCACTGTTGTGATCTATAAAAGCTAATGTTTTGATTGAATAAAGGTACTGATGAGGTGCGTGTCATCGGCGGCGCAGGCAGCCAAAACGACGACGGCGTCAAAGGTGTCGGATTGTGCTCAAATTCGGTCGCGAGTTGCGGAACGTGCCTACTACCGATACTCATGGCAAAGCCATGACTGGCGATGTATTTTGGGCATCCGAGGTCATCCGAGGGGCGAAAATGCCAGGTTACTGTCCTGATACACAAAAGTTCCTGTTGTATATAAAGGAAGTCACTGTTCTGGTTCATCGTAATTCTTCGTGGTTACTGCTATAATTCATCGAAGTGACTCTATCGGGCTCACTGTTGTAATCTATATAAGCTAATGTTTTGATTGAATAACGGTACTGATGAGGTGCATGTCATCGGCGGCGCAGGCAGCCAAAACGACGACGGCGTCAAAGGTGTCGGATTGTGCTCAAATTCGGTCGGGAGTTGCGGAACGTGCCTACGACCGATAATCATTGCTATGCCATGACCGGTGATGTATTTTGGGCATCCGAGGTCGTCTGAGGGGCGAAAATGCCAGGTTACTGTCCTGATACACAAAAGTTACTGTTGTATATAAAGGAAGTCACTGTTCTGGTTCATCGTAGATACTGTTATAATTCTTCGTGGTTACTGCTATAATTCATCGAAGTGACTCTTCTAAATCATCGGGCTCACTGTTGTGATCTATAAAAGCTAATGTTTTGATTGAATAAAGGTACTGATGAGGTGCGTGTCATCGGCGGCGCAGGCAGCCAAAACGACGACGGCGTCAAAGGTGTCGGATTGTGCTCAAATTCGGTCGGGAGTTGCGGAACGTGCCTACGACCGATAATCATTACTATGCCATGACCGGTGATGTATTTTGGGCATCCGAGGTCGTCTGAGGGGCGAAAATGCCTGGTTACTGTCCTGATACACAAAAGTTACTGTTGTATATAAAGGAAGTCACTGTTCTGGTTCATCGTAGATACTGTTATAATTCTTCGTGGTTACTGCTATAATTCATCGAAGTGACTCTTCTAAATCATCGGGCTCACTGTTGTGATCTATAAAAGCTAATGTTTTGATTGAATAAAGGTACTGATGAGGTGCGTGTCATCGGCGGCGCAGGCAGCCAAAACGACGACGGCGTCAAAGGTGTCGGATTGTGCTCAAATTCGGTCGCGAGTTGCGGAACGTGCCTACTACCGATACTCATGGCAAAGCCATGACTGGCGATGTATTTTGGGCATCCGAGGTCATCCGAGGGGCGAAAATGCCAGGTTACTGTCCTGATACACAAAAGTTCCTGTTGTATATAAAGGAAGTCACTGTTCTGGTTCATCGTAATTCTTCGTGGTTACTGCTATAATTCATCGAAGTGACTCTATCGGGCTCACTGTTGTAATCTATATAAGCTAATGTTTTGATTGAATAAAGGTACTGATGAGGTGCATGTCATCGGCGGCGCAGGCAGCCAAAACGACGACGGCGTCAAAGGTGTCGGATTGTGCTCAAATTCGGTCGGGAGTTGCGGAACGTGCCTACGACCGATAATCATTGCTATGCCATGACCGGTGATGTATTTTGGGCATCCGAGGTCGTCTGAGGGGCGAAAATGCCAGGTTACTGTCCTGATACACAAAAGTTACTGTTGTATATAAAGGAAGTCACTGTTCTGGTTCATCGTAGATACTGTTATAATTCTTCGTGGTTACTGCTATAATTCATCGAAGTGACTCTTCTAAATCATCGGGCTCACTGTTGTGATCTATAAAAGCTAATGTTTTGATTGAATAAAGGTACTGATGAGGTGCGTGTCATCGGCGGCGCAGGCAGCCAAAACGACGATGGCGTCAAAGGTGTCGGATTGTGCTCAAATTCGGTCGGGAGTTGCGGAACGTGCCTACGACCGATAATCATTGCTATGCCATGACCGGTGATGTATTTTGGGCATCCGAGGTCGTCTGAGGGGCGAAAATGCCATGTTACTGTCCTGATACACAAAAGTTACTGTTGTATATAAAGGAAGTCACTGTTCTGGTTCATCGTAGATACTGTTATAATTCTTCGTGGTTACTGCTATAATTCATCAAAGTGACTCTTCTAAATCATCGGGCTCACTGTTGTGATCTATAAAAGCTAATGTTTTGATTGAATAAAGGTACTGATGAGGTGCGTGTCATCGGCGGCGCAGGCAGCCAAAACGACGACGGCGTCAAAGGTGTCGGATTGTGCTCAAATTCGGTCGGGAGTTGCGGAACGTGCCTACGACCGATAATCATTGCTATGCCATGACCGGTGATGTATTTTGGGCATCCGAGGTCGTCTGAGGGGCGAAAATGCCAGGTTACTGTCCTGATACACAAAAGTTACTGTTGTATATAAAGGAAGTCACTGTTCTGGTTCATCGTAGATACTGTTATAATTCTTCGTGGTTACTGCTATAATTCATCGAAGTGACTCTTCTAAATCATCGGGCTCACTGTTGTGATCTATAAAAGCTAATGTTTTGATTGAATAAAGGTACTGATGAGGTGCGTGTCATCGACGGCGCAGGCAGCCAAAACGACGACGGCGTCAAAGGTGTCGGATTGTGCTCAAATTCGGTCGCGAGTTGCGGAACGTGCCTACTACCGATACTCATGGCAAAGCCATGACTGGCGATGTATTTTGGGCATCCGAGGTCATCCGAGGGGCGAAAATGCCAGGTTACTGTCCTGATACACAAAAGTTCCTGTTGTATATAAAGGAAGTCACTGTTCTGGTTCATCGTAATTCTTCGTGGTTACTGCTATAATTCATCGAAGTGACTCTATCGGGCTCACTGTTGTAATCTATATAAGCTAATGTTTTGATTGAATAAAGGTACTGATGAGGTGCATGTCATCGGCGGCGCAGGCAGCCAAAACGACGACGGCGTCAAAGGTGTCGGATTGTGCTCAAATTCGGTCGGGAGTTGCGGAACGTGCCTACGACCGATAATCATTGCTATGCCATGACCGGTGATGTATTTTGGGCATCCGAGGTCGTCTGAGGGGCGAAAATGCCAGGTTACTGTCCTGATACACAAAAGTTACTGTTGTATATAAAGGAAGTCACTGTTCTGGTTCATCGTAGATACTGTTATAATTCTTCGTGGTTACTGCTATAATTCATCGAAGTGACTCTTCTAAATCATCGGGCTCACTGTTGTGATCTATAAAAGCTAATGTTTTGATTGAATAAAGGTACTGATGAGGTGCGTGTCATCGGCGGCGCAGGCAGCCAAAACGACGACGGCGTCAAAGGTGTCGGATTGTGCTCAAATTCGGTCGGGAGTTGCGGAACGTGCCTACGACCGATAATCATTACTATGCCATGACCGGTGATGTATTTTGGGCATCCGAGGTCGTCTGAGGGGCGAAAATGCCAGGTTACTGTCCTGATACACAAAAGTTACTGTTGTATATAAAGGAAGTCACTGTTCTGGTTCATCGTAGATACTGTTATAATTCTTCGTGGTTACTGCTATAATTCATCGAAGTGACTCTTCTAAATCATCGGGCTCACTGTTGTGATCTATAAAAGCTAATGTTTTGATTGAATAAAGGTACTGATGAGGTGCGTGTCATCGGCGGCGCAGGCAGCCAAAACGACGACGGCGTCAAAGGTGTCGGATTGTGCTCAAATTCGGTCGCGAGTTGCGGAACGTGCCTACTACCGATACTCATGGCAAAGCCATGACTGGCGATGTATTTTGGGCATCCGAGGTCATCCGAGGGGCGAAAATGCCAGGTTACTGTCCTGATACACAAAAGTTCCTGTTGTATATAAAGGAAGTCACTGTTCTGGTTCATCGTAATTCTTCGTGGTTACTGCTATAATTCATCGAAGTGACTCTATCGGGCTCACTGTTGTAATCTATATAAGCTAATGTTTTGATTGAATAACGGTACTGATGAGGTGCATGTCATCGGCGGCGCAGGCAGCCAAAACGACGACGGCGTCAAAGGTGTCGGATTGTGCTCAAATTCGGTCGGGAGTTGCGGAACGTGCCTACGACCGATAATCATTGCTATGCCATGACCGGTGATGTATTTTGGGCATCCGAGGTCGTCTGAGGGGCGAAAATGCCAGGTTACTGTCCTGATACACAAAAGTTACTGTTGTATATAAAGGAAGTCACTGTTCTGGTTCATCGTAGATACTGTTATAATTCTTCGTGGTTACTGCTATAATTCATCGAAGTGACTCTTCTAAATCATCGGGCTCACTGTTGTGATCTATAAAAGCTAATGTTTTGATTGAATAAAGGTACTGATGAGGTGCGTGTCATCGGCGGCGCAGGCAGCCAAAACGACGATGGCGTCAAAGGTGTCGGATTGTGCTCAAATTCGGTCGGGAGTTGCGGAACGTGCCTACGACCGATAATCATTGCTATGCCATGACCGGTGATGTATTTTGGGCATCCGAGGTCGTCTGAGGGGCGAAAATGCCATGTTACTGTCCTGATACACAAAAGTTACTGTTGTATATAAAGGAAGTCACTGTTCTGGTTCATCGTAGATACTGTTATAATTCTTCGTGGTTACTGCTATAATTCATCGAAGTGACTCTTCTAAATCATCGGGCTCACTGTTGTGATCTATAAAAGCTAATGTTTTGATTGAATAAAGGTACTGATGAGGTGCGTGTCATCGGCGGCGCAGGCAGCCAAAACGACGACGACGTCAAAGGTGTCGGATTGTGCTCAAATTCGGTCGGGAGTTGCGGAACGTGCCTACGACCGATAATCATTGCTATGCCATGACCGGTGATGTATTTTGGGCATCCGAGGTCGTCTGAGGGGCGAAAATGCCAGGTTACTGTCCTGATACACAAAAGTTACTGTTGTATATAAAGGAAGTCACTGTTCTGGTTCATCGTAGATACTGTTATAATTCTTCGTGGTTACTGCTATAATTCATCGAAGTGACTCTTCTAAATCATCGGGCTCACTGTTGTGATCTATAAAAGCTAATGTTTTGATTGAATAAAGGTACTGATGAGGTGCGTGTCATCGACGGCGCAGGCAGCCAAAACGACGACGGCGTCAAAGGTGTCGGATTGTGCTCAAATTCGGTCGCGAGTTGCGGAACGTGCCTACTACCGATACTCATGGCAAAGCCATGACTGGCGATGTATTTTGGGCATCCGAGGTCATCCGAGGGGCGAAAATGCCAGGTTACTGTCCTGATACACAAAAGTTCCTGTTGTATATAAAGGAAGTCACTGTTCTGGTTCATCGTAATTCTTCGTGGTTACTGCTATAATTCATCGAAGTGACTCTATCGGGCTCACTGTTGTAATCTATATAAGCTAATGTTTTGATTGAATAAAGGTACTGATGAGGTGCATGTCATCGGCGGCGCAGGCAGCCAAAACGACGACGGCGTCAAAGGTGTCGGATTGTGCTCAAATTCGGTCGGGAGTTGCGGAACGTGCCTACGACCGATAATCATTGCTATGCCATGACCGGTGATGTATTTTGGGCATCCGAGGTCGTCTGAGGGGCGAAAATGCCAGGTTACTGTCCTGATACACAAAAGTTACTGTTGTATATAAAGGAAGTCACTGTTCTGGTTCATCGTAGATACTGTTATAATTCTTCGTGGTTACTGCTATAATTCATCGAAGTGACTCTTCTAAATCATCGGGCTCACTGTTGTGATCTATAAAAGCTAATGTTTTGATTGAATAAAGGTACTGATGAGGTGCGTGTCATCGACGGCGCAGGCAGCCAAAACGACGACGGCGTCAAAGGTGTCGGATTGTGCTCAAATTCGGTCGCGAGTTGCGGAACGTGCCTACTACCGATACTCATGGCAAAGCCATGACTGGCGATGTATTTTGGGCATCCGAGGTCATCCGAGGGGCGAAAATGCCAGGTTACTGTCCTGATACACAAAAGTTCCTGTTGTATATAAAGGAAGTCACTGTTCTGGTTCATCGTAATTCTTCGTGGTTACTGCTATAATTCATCGAAGTGACTCTATCGGGCTCACTGTTGTAATCTATATAAGCTAATGTTTTGATTGAATAAAGGTACTGATGAGGTGCATGTCATCGGCGGCGCAGGCAGCCAAAACGACGACGGCGTCAAAGGTGTCGGATTGTGCTCAAATTCGGTCGGGAGTTGCGGAACGTGCCTACGACCGATAATCATTGCTATGCCATGACCGGTGATGTATTTTGGGCATCCGAGGTCGTCTGAGGGGCGAAAATGCCAGGTTACTGTCCTGATACACAAAAGTTACTGTTGTATATAAAGGAAGTCACTGTTCTGGTTCATCGTAGATACTGTTATAATTCTTCGTGGTTACTGCTATAATTCATCGAAGTGACTCTTCTAAATCATCGGGCTCACTGTTGTGATCTATAAAAGCTAATGTTTTGATTGAATAAAGGTACTGATGAGGTGCGTGTCATCGGCGGCGCAGGCAGCCAAAACGACGACGGCGTCAAAGGTGTCGGATTGTGCTCAAATTCGGTCGGGAGTTGCGGAACGTGCCTACGACCGATAATCATTACTATGCCATGACCGGTGATGTATTTTGGGCATCCGAGGTCGTCTGAGGGGCGAAAATGCCAGGTTACTGTCCTGATACACAAAAGTTACTGTTGTATATAAAGGAAGTCACTGTTCTGGTTCATCGTAGATACTGTTATAATTCTTCGTGGTTACTGCTATAATTCATCGAAGTGACTCTTCTAAATCATCGGGCTCACTGTTGTGATCTATAAAAGCTAATGTTTTGATTGAATAAAGGTACTGATGAGGTGCGTGTCATCGGCGGCGCAGGCAGCCAAAACGACGACGGCGTCAAAGGTGTCGGATTGTGCTCAAATTCGGTCGGGAGTTGCGGAACGTGCCTACGACCGATAATCATTGCTAAGCCATGACCGGTGATGTATTTTGGGCATCCGAGGTCGTCTGAGGGGCGAAAATGCCAGGTTACTGTCCTGATACACAAAAGTTACTGTTGTATATAAAGGAAGTCACTGTTCTGGTTCATCGTAGATACTGTTATAATTCTTCGTGGTTACTGCTATAATTCATCGAAGTGACTCTTCTAAATCATCGGGCTCACTGTTGTGATCTATAAAAGCTAATGTTTTGATTGAATAAAGGTACTGATGAGGTGCGTGTCATCGGCGGCGCAGGCAGCCAAAACGACGACGGCGTCAAAGGTGTCGGATTGTGCTCAAATTCGGTCGGGAGTTGCGGAACGTGCCTACGACCGATAATCATTACTATGCCATGACCGGTGATGTATTTTGGGCATCCGAGGTCGTCTGAGGGGCGAAAATGCCAGGTTACTGTCCTGATACACAAAAGTTACTGTTGTATATAAAGGAAGTCACTGTTCTGGTTCATCGTAGATACTGTTATAATTCTTCGTGGTTACTGCTATAATTCATCGAAGTGACTCTTCTAAATCATCGGGCTCACTGTTGTGATCTATAAAAGCTAATGTTTTGATTGAATAAAGGTACTGATGAGGTGCGTGTCATCGGCGGCGCAGGCAGCCAAAACGACGACGGCGTCAAAGGTGTCGGATTGTGCTCAAATTCGGTCGGGAGTTGCGGAACGTGCCTACGACCGATAATCATTGCTAAGCCATGACCGGTGATGTATTTTGGGCATCCGAGGTCGTCTGAGGGGCGAAAATGCCAGGTTACTGTCCTGATACACAAAAGTTACTGTTGTATATAAAGGAAGTCACTGTTCTGGTTCATCGTAGATACTGTTATAATTCTTCGTGGTTACTGCTATAATTCATCGAAGTGACTCTTCTAAATCATCGGGCTCACTGTTGTGATCTATAAAAGCTAATGTTTTGATTGAATAAAGGTACTGATGAGGTGCGTGTCATCGGCGGCGCAGGCAGCCAAAACGACGACGGCGTCAAAGGTGTCGGATTGTGCTCAAATTCGGTCGGGAGTTGCGGAACGTGCCTACGACCGATAATCATTACTATGCCATGACCGGTGATGTATTTTGGGCATCCGAGGTCGTCTGAGGGGCGAAAATGCCAGGTTACTGTCCTGATACACAAAAGTTACTGTTGTATATAAAGGAAGTCACTGTTCTGGTTCATCGTAATTCTTCGTGGTTACTGCTATAATTCATCGAAGTGACTCTATCGGGCTCACTGTTGTAATCTATATAAGCTAATGTTTTGATTGAATAACGGTACTGATGAGGTGCATGTCATCGGCGGCGCAGGCAGCCAAAACGACGACGGCGTCAAAGGTGTCGGATTGTGCTCAAATTCGGTCGGGAGTTGCGGAACGTGCCTACGACCGATAATCATTGCTATGCCATGACCGGTGATGTATTTTGGGCATCCGAGGTCGTCTGAGGGGCGAAAATGCCAGGTTACTGTCCTGATACACAAAAGTTACTGTTGTATATAAAGGAAGTCACTGTTCTGGTTCATCGTAGATACTGTTATAATTCTTCGTGGTTACTGCTATAATTCATCGAAGTGACTCTTCTAAATCATCGGGCTCACTGTTGTGATCTATAAAAGCTAATGTTTTGATTGAATAAAGGTACTGATGAGGTGCGTGTCATCGACGGCGCAGGCAGCCAAAACGACGACGGCGTCAAAGGTGTCGGATTGTGCTCAAATTCGGTCGCGAGTTGCGGAACGTGCCTACTACCGATACTCATGGCAAAGCCATGACTGGCGATGTATTTTGGGCATCCGAGGTCATCCGAGGGGCGAAAATGCCAGGTTACTGTCCTGATACACAAAAGTTCCTGTTGTATATAAAGGAAGTCACTGTTCTGGTTCATCGTAATTCTTCGTGGTTACTGCTATAATTCATCGAAGTGACTCTATCGGGCTCACTGTTGTAATCTATATAAGCTAATGTTTTGATTGAATAAAGGTACTGATGAGGTGCATGTCATCGGCGGCGCAGGCAGCCAAAACGACGACGGCGTCAAAGGTGTCGGATTGTGCTCAAATTCGGTCGGGAGTTGCGGAACGTGCCTACGACCGATAATCATTGCTATGCCATGACCGGTGATGTATTTTGGGCATCCGAGGTCGTCTGAGGGGCGAAAATGCCAGGTTACTGTCCTGATACACAAAAGTTACTGTTGTATATAAAGGAAGTCACTGTTCTGGTTCATCGTAGATACTGTTATAATTCTTCGTGGTTACTGCTATAATTCATCGAAGTGACTCTTCTAAATCATCGGGCTCACTGTTGTGATCTATAAAAGCTAATGTTTTGATTGAATAAAGGTACTGATGAGGTGCGTGTCATCGGCGGCGCAGGCAGCCAAAACGACGACGGCGTCAAAGGTGTCGGATTGTGCTCAAATTCGGTCGGGAGTTGCGGAACGTGCCTACGACCGATAATCATTACTATGCCATGACCGGTGATGTATTTTGGGCATCCGAGGTCGTCTGAGGGGCGAAAATGCCAGGTTACTGTCCTGATACACAAAAGTTACTGTTGTATATAAAGGAAGTCACTGTTCTGGTTCATCGTAGATATTGTTATAATTCTTCGTGGTTACTGCTATAATTCATCGAAGTGACTCTTCTAAATCATCGGGCTCACTGTTGTGATCTATAAAAGCTAATGTTTTGATTGAATAAAGGTACTGATGAGGTGCGTGTCATCGGCGGCGCAGGCAGCCAAAACGACGACGGCGTCAAAGGTGTCGGATTGTGCTCAAATTCGGTCGGGAGTTGCGGAACGTGCCTACGACCGATAATCATTGCTAAGCCATGACCGGTGATGTATTTTGGGCATCCGAGGTCGTCTGAGGGGCGAAAATGCCAGGTTACTGTCCTGATACACAAAAGTTACTGTTGTATATAAAGGAAGTCACTGTTCTGGTTCATCGTAGATACTGTTATAATTCTTCGTGGTTACTGCTATAATTCATCGAAGTGACTCTTCTAAATCATCGGGCTCACTGTTGTGATCTATAAAAGCTAATGTTTTGATTGAATAAAGGTACTGATGAGGTGCGTGTCATCGGCGGCGCAGGCAGCCAAAACGACGACGGCGTCAAAGGTGTCGGATTGTGCTCAAATTCGGTCGGGAGTTGCGGAACGTGCCTACGACCGATAATCATTACTATGCCATGACCGGTGATGTATTTTGGGCATCCGAGGTCGTCTGAGGGGCGAAAATGCCAGGTTACTGTCCTGATACACAAAAGTTACTGTTGTATATAAAGGAAGTCACTGTTCTGGTTCATCGTAATTCTTCGTGGTTACTGCTATAATTCATCGAAGTGACTCTATCGGGCTCACTGTTGTAATCTATATAAGCTAATGTTTTGATTGAATAACGGTACTGATGAGGTGCATGTCATCGGCGGCGCAGGCAGCCAAAACGACGACGGCGTCAAAGGTGTCGGATTGTGCTCAAATTCGGTCGGGAGTTGCGGAACGTGCCTACGACCGATAATCATTGCTATGCCATGACCGGTGATGTATTTTGGGCATCCGAGGTCGTCTGAGGGGCGAAAATGCCAGGTTACTGTCCTGATACACAAAAGTTACTGTTGTATATAAAGGAAGTCACTGTTCTGGTTCATCGTAGATACTGTTATAATTCTTCGTGGTTACTGCTATAATTCATCGAAGTGACTCTTCTAAATCATCGGGCTCACTGTTGTGATCTATAAAAGCTAATGTTTTGATTGAATAAAGGTACTGATGAGGTGCGTGTCATCGGCGGCGCAGGCAGCCAAAACGACGATGGCGTCAAAGGTGTCGGATTGTGCTCAAATTCGGTCGGGAGTTGCGGAACGTGCCTACGACCGATAATCATTGCTATGCCATGACCGGTGATGTATTTTGGGCATCCGAGGTCGTCTGAGGGGCGAAAATGCCATGTTACTGTCCTGATACACAAAAGTTACTGTTGTATATAAAGGAAGTCACTGTTCTGGTTCATCGTAGATACTGTTATAATTTTTCGTGGTTACTGCTATAATTCATCGAAGTGACTCTTCTAAATCATCGGGCTCACTGTTGTGATCTATAAAAGCTAATGTTTTGATTGAATAAAGGTACTGATGAGGTGCGTGTCATCGGCGGCGCAGGCAGCCAAAACGACGACGGCGTCAAAGGTGTCGGATTGTGCTCAAATTCGGTCGGGAGTTGCGGAACGTGCCTACGACCGATAATCATTGCTATGCCATGACCGGTGATGTATTTTGGGCATCCGAGGTCGTCTGAGGGGCGAAAATGCCAGGTTACTGTCCTGATACACAAAAGTTACTGTTGTATATAAAGGAAGTCACTGTTCTGGTTCATCGTAGATACTGTTATAATTCTTCGTGGTTACTGCTATAATTCATCGAAGTGACTCTTCTAAATCATCGGGCTCACTGTTGTGATCTATAAAAGCTAATGTTTTGATTGAATAAAGGTACTGATGAGGTGCGTGTCATCGGCGGCGCAGGCAGCCAAAACGACGACGGCGTCAAAGGTGTCGGATTGTGCTCAAATTCGGTCGGGAGTTGCGGAACGTGCCTACGACCGATAATCATTGCTATGCCATGACCGGTGATGTATTTTGGGCATCCGAGGTCGTCTGAGGGGCGAAAATGCCAGGTTACTGTCCTGATACACAAAAGTTACTGTTGTATATAAAGGAAGTCACTGTTCTGGTTCATCGTAGATACTGTTATAATTCTTCGTGGTTACTGCTATAATTCATCGAAGTGACTCTTCTAAATCATCGGGCTCACTGTTGTGATCTATAAAAGCTAATGTTTTGATTGAATAAAGGTACTGATGAGGTGCGTGTCATCGACGGCGCAGGCAGCCAAAACGACGACGGCGTCAAAGGTGTCGGATTGTGCTCAAATTCGGTCGCGAGTTGCGGAACGTGCCTACTACCGATACTCATGGCAAAGCCATGACTGGCGATGTATTTTGGG
This sequence comes from Salvia hispanica, assembly GCF_029641045.1. Classification (NCBI taxonomy): domain Eukaryota; kingdom Viridiplantae; phylum Streptophyta; class Magnoliopsida; order Lamiales; family Lamiaceae; genus Salvia; species Salvia hispanica. The sequence goes on along the minus strand of NC_142694.1, from coordinate 63,892,943 downwards.
CATCCGAGGTCATCCGAGGGGCGAAAATGCCAGGTTACTGTCTTGATACACAAAAGTTCCTGTTGTATATAAAGGAAGTCACTGTTCTGGTTCATCGTAATTCTTCGTGGTTACTGCTATAATTCATCGAAGTGACTCTATCGGGCTCACTGTTGTAATCTATATAAGCTAATGTTTTGATTGAATAAAGGTACTGATGAGGTGCATGTCATCGGCGGCGCAGGCAGCCAAAACGACGACGGCGTCAAAGGTGTCGGATTGTGCTCAAATTCGGTCGGGAGTTGCGGAACGTGCCTACGACCGATAATCATTGCTATGCCATGACCGGTGATGTATTTTGGGCATCCGAGGTCGTCTGAGGGGCGAAAATGCCAGGTTACTGTCCTGATACACAAAAGTTACTGTTGTATATAAAGGAAGTCACTGTTCTGGTTCATCGTAGATACTGTTATAATTCTTCGTGGTTACTGCTATAATTCATCGAAGTGACTCTTCTAAATCATCGGGCTCACTGTTGTGATCTATAAAAGCTAATGTTTTGATTGAATAAAGGTACTGATGAGGTGCGTGTCATCGGCGGCGCAGGCAGCCAAAACGACGATGGCGTCAAAGGTGTCGGATTGTGCTCAAATTCGGTCGGGAGTTGCGGAACGTGCCTACGACCGATAATCATTGCTATGCCATGACCGGTGATGTATTTTGGGCATCCGAGGTCGTCTGAGGGGCGAAAATGCCATGTTACTGTCCTGATACACAAAAGTTACTGTTGTATATAAAGGAAGTCACTGTTCTGGTTCATCGTAGATACTGTTATAATTCTTCGTGGTTACTGCTATAATTCATCGAAGTGACTCTTCTAAATCATCGGGCTCACTGTTGTGATCTATAAAAGCTAATGTTTTGATTGAATAAAGGTACTGATGAGGTGCGTGTCATCGACGGCGCAGGCAGCCAAAACGACGACGGCGTCAAAGGTGTCGGATTGTGCTCAAATTCGGTCGCGAGTTGCGGAACGTGCCTACTACCGATACTCATGGCAAAGCCATGACTGGCGATGTATTTTGGGCATCCGAGGTCATCCGAGGGGCGAAAATGCCAGGTTACTGTCTTGATACACAAAAGTTCCTGTTGTATATAAAGGAAGTCACTGTTCTGGTTCATCGTAATTCTTCGTGGTTACTGCTATAATTCATCGAAGTGACTCTATCGGGCTCACTGTTGTAATCTATATAAGCTAATGTTTTGATTGAATAAAGGTACTGATGAGGTGCATGTCATCGGCGGCGCAGGCAGCCAAAACGACGACGGCGTCAAAGGTGTCGGATTGTGCTCAAATTCGGTCGGGAGTTGCGGAACGTGCCTACGACCGATAATCATTGCTATGCCATGACCGGTGATGTATTTTGGGCATCCGAGGTCGTCTGAGGGGCGAAAATGCCAGGTTACTGTCCTGATACACAAAAGTTACTGTTGTATATAAAGGAAGTCACTGTTCTGGTTCATCGTAGATACTGTTATAATTCTTCGTGGTTACTGCTATAATTCATCGAAGTGACTCTTCTAAATCATCGGGCTCACTGTTGTGATCTATAAAAGCTAATGTTTTGATTGAATAAAGGTACTGATGAGGTGCGTGTCATCGGCGGCGCAGGCAGCCAAAACGACGACGGCGTCAAAGGTGTCGGATTGTGCTCAAATTCGGTCGGGAGTTGCGGAACGTGCCTACGACCGATAATCATTGCTATGCCATGACCGGTGATGTATTTTGGGCATCCGAGGTCGTCTGAGGGGCGAAAATGCCAGGTTACTGTCCTGATACACAAAAGTTACTGTTGTATATAAAGGAAGTCACTGTTCTGGTTCATCGTAGATACTGTTATAATTCTTCGTGGTTACTGCTATAATTCATCGAAGTGACTCTTCTAAATCATCGGGCTCACTGTTGTGATCTATAAAAGCTAATGTTTTGATTGAATAAAGGTACTGATGAGGTGCGTGTCATCGGCGGCGCAGGCAGCCAAAACGACGACGGCGTCAAAGGTGTCGGATTGTGCTCAAATTCGGTCGGGAGTTGCGGAACGTGCCTACGACCGATAATCATTGCTATGCCATGACCGGTGATGTATTTTGGGCATCCGAGGTCGTCTGAGGGGCGAAAATGCCAGGTTACTGTCCTGATACACAAAAGTTACTGTTGTATATAAAGGAAGTCACTGTTCTGGTTCATCGTAGATACTGTTATAATTCTTCGTGGTTACTGCTATAATTCATCGAAGTGATTCTTCTAAATCATCGGGCTCACTGTTGTGATCTATAAAAGCTAATGTTTTGATTGAATAAAGGTACTGATGAGGTGCGTGTCATCGACGGCGCAGGCAGCCAAAACGACGACGGCGTCAAAGGTGTCGGATTGTGCTCAAATTCGGTCGCGAGTTGCGGAACGTGCCTACTACCGATACTCATGGCAAAGCCATGACTGGCGATGTATTTTGGGCATCCGAGGTCATCCGAGGGGCGAAAATGCCAGGTTACTGTCTTGATACACAAAAGTTCCTGTTGTATATAAAGGAAGTCACTGTTCTGGTTCATCGTAATTCTTCGTGGTTACTGCTATAATTCATCGAAGTGACTCTATCGGGCTCACTGTTGTAATCTATATAAGCTAATGTTTTGATTGAATAAAGGTACTGATGAGGTGCATGTCATCGGCGGCGCAGGCAGCCAAAACGACGACGGCGTCAAAGGTGTCGGATTGTGCTCAAATTCGGTCGGGAGTTGCGGAACGTGCCTACGACCGATAATCATTGCTATGCCATGACCGGTGATGTATTTTGGGCATCCGAGGTCGTCTGAGGGGCGAAAATGCCAGGTTACTGTCCTGATACACAAAAGTTACTGTTGTATATAAAGGAAGTCACTGTTCTGGTTCATCGTAGATACTGTTATAATTCTTCGTGGTTACTGCTATAATTCATCGAAGTGACTCTTCTAAATCATCGGGCTCACTGTTGTGATCTATAAAAGCTAATGTTTTGATTGAATAAAGGTACTGATGAGGTGCGTGTCATCGGCGGCGCAGGCAGCCAAAACGACGATGGCGTCAAAGGTGTCGGATTGTGCTCAAATTCGGTCGGGAGTTGCGGAACGTGCCTACGACCGATAATCATTGCTATGCCATGACCGGTGATGTATTTTGGGCATCCGAGGTCGTCTGAGGGGCGAAAATGCCATGTTACTGTCCTGATACACAAAAGTTACTGTTGTATATAAAGGAAGTCACTGTTCTGGTTCATCGTAGATACTGTTATAATTCTTCGTGGTTACTGCTATAATTCATCGAAGTGACTCTTCTAAATCATCGGGCTCACTGTTGTGATCTATAAAAGCTAATGTTTTGATTGAATAAAGGTACTGATGAGGTGCGTGTCATCGACGGCGCAGGCAGCCAAAACGACGACGGCGTCAAAGGTGTCGGATTGTGCTCAAATTCGGTCGCGAGTTGCGGAACGTGCCTACTACCGATACTCATGGCAAAGCCATGACTGGCGATGTATTTTGGGCATCCGAGGTCATCCGAGGGGCGAAAATGCCAGGTTACTGTCTTGATACACAAAAGTTCCTGTTGTATATAAAGGAAGTCACTGTTCTGGTTCATCGTAATTCTTCGTGGTTACTGCTATAATTCATCGAAGTGACTCTATCGGGCTCACTGTTGTAATCTATATAAGCTAATGTTTTGATTGAATAAAGGTACTGATGAGGTGCATGTCATCGGCGGCGCAGGCAGCCAAAACGACGACGGCGTCAAAGGTGTCGGATTGTGCTCAAATTCGGTCGGGAGTTGCGGAACGTGCCTACGACCGATAATCATTGCTATGCCATGACCGGTGATGTATTTTGGGCATCCGAGGTCGTCTGAGGGGCGAAAATGCCAGGTTACTGTCCTGATACACAAAAGTTACTGTTGTATATAAAGGAAGTCACTGTTCTGGTTCATCGTAGATACTGTTATAATTCTTCGTGGTTACTGCTATAATTCATCGAAGTGACTCTTCTAAATCATCGGGCTCACTGTTGTGATCTATAAAAGCTAATGTTTTGATTGAATAAAGGTACTGATGAGGTGCGTGTCATCGGCGGCGCAGGCAGCCAAAACGACGATGGCGTCAAAGGTGTCGGATTGTGCTCAAATTCGGTCGGGAGTTGCGGAACGTGCCTACGACCGATAATCATTGCTATGCCATGACCGGTGATGTATTTTGGGCATCCGAGGTCGTCTGAGGGGCGAAAATGCCATGTTACTGTCCTGATACACAAAAGTTACTGTTGTATATAAAGGAAGTCACTGTTCTGGTTCATCGTAGATACTGTTATAATTCTTCGTGGTTACTGCTATAATTCATCGAAGTGACTCTTCTAAATCATCGGGCTCACTGTTGTGATCTATAAAAGCTAATGTTTTGATTGAATAAAGGTACTGATGAGGTGCGTGTCATCGGCGGCGCAGGCAGCCAAAACGACGACGGCGTCAAAGGTGTCGGATTGTGCTCAAATTCGGTCGGGAGTTGCGGAACGTGCCTACGACCGATAATCATTGCTATGCCATGACCGGTGATGTATTTTGGGCATCCGAGGTCGTCTGAGGGGCGAAAATGCCAGGTTACTGTCCTGATACACAAAAGTTACTGTTGTATATAAAGGAAGTCACTGTTCTGGTTCATCGTAGATACTGTTATAATTCTTCGTGGTTACTGCTATAATTCATCGAAGTGACTCTTCTAAATCATCGGGCTCACTGTTGTGATCTATAAAAGCTAATGTTTTGATTGAATAAAGTTACTAATGAGGTGCGTGTCATCGACGGCGCAGGCAGCCAAAACGACGACGGCGTCAAAGGTGTCGGATTGTGCTCAAATTCGGTCGCGAGTTGCGGAACGTGCCTACTACCGATACTCATGGCAAAGCCATGACTGGCGATGTATTTTGGGCATCCGAGGTCATCCGAGGGGCGAAAATGCCAGGTTACTGTCCTGATACACAAAAGTTCCTGTTGTATATAAAGGAAGTCACTGTTCTGGTTCATCGTAATTCTTCGTGGTTACTGCTATAATTCATCGAAGTGACTCTATCGGGCTCACTGTTGTAATCTATATAAGCTAATGTTTTGATTGAATAAAGGTACTGATGAGGTGCATGTCATCGGCGGCGCAGGCAGCCAAAACGACGACGGCGTCAAAGGTGTCGGATTGTGCTCAAATTCGGTCGGGAGTTGCGGAACGTGCCTACGACCGATAATCATTGCTATGCCATGACCGGTGATGTATTTTGGGCATCCGAGGTCGTCTGAGGGGCGAAAATGCCAGGTTACTGTCCTGATACACAAAAGTTACTGTTGTATATAAAGGAAGTCACTGTTCTGGTTCATCGTAGATACTGTTATAATTCTTCGTGGTTACTGCTATAATTCATCGAAGTGACTCTTCTAAATCATCGGGCTCACTGTTGTGATCTATAAAAGCTAATGTTTTGATTGAATAAAGGTACTGATGAGGTGCGTGTCATCGGCGGCGCAGGCAGCTAAAACGACGACGGCGTCAAAGGTGTCGGATTGTGCTCAAATTCGGTCGGGAGTTGCGGAACGTGCCTACGACCGATAATCATTACTATGCCATGACCGGTGATGTATTTTGGGCATCCGAGGTCGTCTGAGGGGCGAAAATGCCAGGTTACTGTCCTGATACACAAAAGTTACTGTTGTATATAAAGGAAGTCACTGTTCTGGTTCATCGTAGATACTGTTATAATTCTTCGTGGTTACTGCTATAATTCATCGAAGTGACTCTTCTAAATCATCGGGCTCACTGTTTTGATCTATAAAAGCTAATGTTTTGATTGAATAAAGGTACTGATGAGGTGCGTGTCATCGGCGGCGCAGGCAGCCAAAACGACGACGGCGTCAAAGGTGTCGGATTGTGCTCAAATTCGGTCGCGAGTTGCGGAACGTGCCTACTACCGATACTCATGGCAAAGCCATGACTGGCGATGTACTTTGGGTATCCGAGGTCATCCGAGGGGCGAAAATGCCAGGTTACTGTCCTGATACACAAAAGTTCCTGTTGTATATAAAGGAAGTCACTGTTCTGGTTCATCGTAATTCTTCGTGGTTACTGCTATAATTCATCGAAGTGACTCTATCGGGCTCACTGTTGTAATCTATATAAGCTAATGTTTTGATTGAATAAAGGTACTGATGAGGTGCATGTCATCGGCGGCGCAGGCAGCCAAAACGACGACGGCGTCAAAGGTGTCGGATTGTGCTCAAATTCGGTCGGGAGTTGCGGAACGTGCCTACGACCGATAATCATTGCTATGCCATGACCGGTGATGTATTTTGGGCATCCGAGGTCGTCTGAGGGGCGAAAATGCCAGGTTACTGTCCTGATACACAAAAGTTACTGTTGTATATAAAGGAAGTCACTGTTCTGGTTCATCGTAGATACTGTTATAATTCTTCGTGGTTACTGCTATAATTCATCGAAGTGACTCTTCTAAATCATCGGGCTCACTGTTGTGATCTATAAAAGCTAATGTTTTGATTGAATAAAGGTACTGATGAGGTGCGTGTCATCGACGGCGCAGGCAGCCAAAACGACGACGGCGTCAAAGGTGTCGGATTGTGCTCAAATTCGGTCGCGAGTTGCGGAACGTGCCTACTACCGATACTCATGGCAAAGCCATGACTGGCGATGTATTTTGGGCATCCGAGGTCATCCGAGGGGCGAAAATGCCAGGTTACTGTCCTGATACACAAAAGTTCCTGTTGTATATAAAGGAAGTCACTGTTCTGGTTCATCGTAATTCTTCGTGGTTACTGCTATAATTCATCGAAGTGACTCTATCGGGCTCACTGTTGTAATCTATATAAGCTAATGTTTTGATTGAATAAAGGTACTGATGAGGTGCATGTCATCGGCGGCGCAGGCAGCCAAAACGACGACGGCGTCAAAGGTGTCGGATTGTGCTCAAATTCGGTCGGGAGTTGCGGAACGTGCCTACGACCGATAATCATTGCTATGCCATGACCGGTGATGTATTTTGGGCATCCGAGGTCGTCTGAGGGGCGAAAATGCCAGGTTACTGTCCTGATACACAAAAGTTACTGTTGTATATAAAGGAAGTCACTGTTCTGGTTCATCGTAGATACTGTTATAATTCTTCGTGGTTACTGCTATAATTCATCGAAGTGACTCTTCTAAATCATCGGGCTCACTGTTGTGATCTATAAAAGCTAATGTTTTGATTGAATAAAGGTACTGATGAGGTGCGTGTCATCGGCGGCGCAGGCAGCCAAAACGACGATGGCGTCAAAGGTGTCGGATTGTGCTCAAATTCGGTCGGGAGTTGCGGAACGTGCCTACGACCGATAATCATTGCTATGCCATGACCGGTGATGTATTTTGGGCATCCGAGGTCGTCTGAGGGGCGAAAATGCCATGTTACTGTCCTGATACACAAAAGTTACTGTTGTATATAAAGGAAGTCACTGTTCTGGTTCATCGTAGATACTGTTATAATTCTTCGTGGTTACTGCTATAATTCATCGAAGTGACTCTTCTAAATCATCGGGCTCACTGTTGTGATCTATAAAAGCTAATGTTTTGATTGAATAAAGGTACTGATGAGGTGCGTGTCATCGGCGGCGCAGGCAGCCAAAACGACGACGGCGTCAAAGGTGTCGGATTGTGCTCAAATTCGGTCGGGAGTTGCGGAACGTGCCTACGACCGATAATCATTGCTATGCCATGACCGGTGATGTATTTTGGGCATCCGAGGTCGTCTGAGGGGCGAAAATGCCAGGTTACTGTCCTGATACACAAAAGTTACTGTTGTATATAAAGGAAGTCACTGTTCTGGTTCATCGTAGATACTGTTATAATTCTTCGTGGTTACTGCTATAATTCATCGAAGTGACTCTTCTAAATCATCGGGCTCACTGTTGTGATCTATATAAGCTAATGTTTTGATTGAATAAAGGTACTGATGAGGTGCATGTCATCGGCGGCGCAGGCAGCCAAAACGACGACGGCGTCAAAGGTGTCGGATTGTGCTCAAATTCGGTCGGGAGTTGCGGAACGTGCCTACGACCGATAATCATTGCTATGCCATGACCGGTGATGTATTTTGGGCATCCGAGGTCGTCTGAGGGGCGAAAATGCCAGGTTACTGTCCTGATACACAAAAGTTACTGTTGTATATAAAGGAAGTCACTGTTCTGGTTCATCGTAGATACTGTTATAATTCTTCGTGGTTACTGCTATAATTCATCGAAGTGACTCTTCTAAATCATCGGGCTCACTGTTGTGATCTATAAAAGCTAATGTTTTGATTGAATAAAGGTACTGATGAGGTGCGTGTCATCGGCGGCGCAGGCAGCCAAAACGACGACGGCGTCAAAGGTGTCGGATTGTGCTCAAATTCGGTCGGGAGTTGCGGAACGTGCCTACGACCGATAATCATTACTATGCCATGACCGGTGATGTATTTTGGGCATCCGAGGTCATCCGAGGGGCGAAAATGCCAGGTTACTGTCCTGATACACAAAAGTTCCTGTTGTATATAAAGGAAGTCACTGTTCTGGTTCATCGTAATTCTTCGTGGTTACTGCTATAATTCATCGAAGTGACTCTATCGGGCTCACTGTTGTAATCTATATAAGCTAATGTTTTGATTGAATAAAGGTACTGATGAGGTGCATGTCATCGGCGGCGCAGGCAGCCAAAACGACGACGGCGTCAAAGGTGTCGGATTGTGCTCAAATTCGGTCGGGAGTTGCGGAACGTGCCTACGACCGATAATCATTGCTATGCCATGACCGGTGATGTATTTTGGGCATCCGAGGTCGTCTGAGGGGCGAAAATGCCAGGTTACTGTCCTGATACACAAAAGTTACTGTTGTATATAAAGGAAGTCACTGTTCTGGTTCATCGTAGATACTGTTATAATTCTTCGTGGTTACTGCTATAATTCATCGAAGTAACTCTTCTAAATCATCGGGCTCACTGTTGTGATCTATAAAAGCTAATGTTTTGATTGAATAAAGGTACTGATGAGGTGCGTGTCATCGGCGGCGCAGGCAGCCAAAACGACGATGGCGTCAAAGGTGTCGGATTGTGCTCAAATTCGGTCGGGAGTTGCGGAACGTGCCTACGACCGATAATCATTGCTATGCCATGACCGGTGATGTATTTTGGGCATCCGAGGTCGTCTGAGGGGCGAAAATGCCATGTTACTGTCCTGATACACAAAAGTTACTGTTGTATATAAAGGAAGTCACTGTTCTGGTTCATCGTAGATACTGTTATAATTCTTCGTGGTTACTGCTATAATTCATCGAAGTGACTCTTCTAAATCATCGGGCTCACTGTTGTGATCTATAAAAGCTAATGTTTTGATTGAATAAAGGTACTGATGAGGTGCGTGTCATCGGCGGCGCAGGCAGCCAAAACGACGACGGCGTCAAAGGTGTCGGATTGTGCTCAAATTCGGTCGGGAGTTGCGGAACGTGCCTACGACCGATAATCATTACTATGCCATGACCGGTGATGTATTTTGGGCATCCGAGGTCGTCTGAGGGGCGAAAATGCCAGGTTACTGTCCTGATACACAAAAGTTACTGTTGTATATAAAGGAAGTCACTGTTCTGGTTCATCGTAGATACTGTTATAATTCTTCGTGGTTACTGCTATAATTCATCGAAGTGACTCTTCTAAATCATCGGGCTCACTGTTGTGATCTATAAAAGCTAATGTTTTGATTGAATAAAGGTACTGATGAGGTGCGTGTCATCGGCGGCGCAGGCAGCCAAAACGACGACGGCGTCAAAGGTGTCGGATTGTGCTCAAATTCGGTCGCGAGTTGCGGAACGTGCCTACTACCGATACTCATGGCAAAGCCATGACTGGCGATGTATTTTGGGCATCCGAGGTCATCCGAGGGGCGAAAATGCCAGGTTACTGTCCTGATACACAAAAGTTCCTGTTGTATATAAAGGAAGTCACTGTTCTGGTTCATCGTAATTCTTCGTGGTTACTGCTATAATTCATCGAAGTGACTCTATCGGGCTCACTGTTGTAATCTATATAAGCTAATGTTTTGATTGAATAAAGGTACTGATGAGGTGCATGTCATCGGCGGCGCAGGCAGCCAAAACGACGACGGCGTCAAAGGTGTCGGATTGTGCTCAAATTCGGTCGGGAGTTGCGGAACGTGCCTACGACCGATAATCATTGCTATGCCATGACCGGTGATGTATTTTGGGCATCCGAGGTCGTCTGAGGGGCGAAAATGCCAGGTTACTGTCCTGATACACAAAAGTTACTGTTGTATATAAAGGAAGTCACTGTTCTGGTTCATCGTAGATACTGTTATAATTCATCGTGGTTACTGCTATAATTCATCGAAGTGACTCTTCTAAATCATCGGGCTCACTGTTGTGATCTATAAAAGCTAATGTTTTGATTGAATAAAGGTACTGATGAGGTGCGTGTCATCGGCGGCGCAGGCAGCCAAAACGACGATGGCGTCAAAGGTGTCGGATTGTGCTCAAATTCGGTCGAGAGTTGCGGAACGTGCCTACGACCGATAATCATTGCTATGCCATGACCGGTGATGTATTTTGGGCATCCGAGGTCGTCTGAGGGGCGAAAATGCCATGTTACTGTCCTGATACACAAAAGTTACTGTTGTATATAAAGGAAGTCACTGTTCTGGTTCATCGTAGATACTGTTATAATTCTTCGTGGTTACTGCTATAATTCATCGAAGTGACTCTTCTAAATCATCGGGCTCACTGTTGTGATCTATAAAAGCTAATGTTTTGATTGAATAAAGGTACTGATGAGGTGCGTGTCATCGGCGGCGCAGGCAGCCAAAACGACGACGGCGTCAAAGGTGTCGGATTGTGCTCAAATTCGGTCGGGAGTTGCGGAACGTGCCTACGACCGATAATCATTGCTATGCCATGACCGGTGATGTATTTTGGGCATCCGAGGTCGTCTGAGGGGCGAAAATGCCAGGTTACTGTCCTGATACACAAAAGTTACTGTTGTATATAAAGGAAGTCACTGTTCTGGTTCATCGTAGATACTGTTATAATTCATCGTGGTTACTGCTATAATTCATCGAAGTGACTCTTCTAAATCATCGGGCTCACTGTTGTGATCTATAAAAGCTAATGTTTTGATTGAATAAAGGTACTGATGAGGTGCGTGTCATCGGCGGCGCAGGCAGCCAAAACGACGATGGCGTCAAAGGTGTCGGATTGTGCTCAAATTCGGTCGGGAGTTGCGGAACGTGCCTACGACCGATAATCATTGCTATGCCATGACCGGTGATGTATTTTGGGCATCCGAGGTCGTCTGAGGGGCGAAAATGCCATGTTACTGTCCTGATACACAAAAGTTACTGTTGTATATAAAGGAAGTCACTGTTCTGGTTCATCGTAGATACTGTTATAATTCTTCGTGGTTACTGCTATAATTCATCGAAGTGACTCTTCTAAATCATCGGGCTCACTGTTGTGATCTATAAAAGCTAATGTTTTGATTGAATAAAGGTACTGATGAGGTGCGTGTCATCGGCGGCGCAGGCAGCCAAAACGACGACGGCGTCAAAGGTGTCGGATTGTGCTCAAATTCGGTCGGGAGTTGCGGAACGTGCCTACGACCGATAATCATTGCTATGCCATGACCGGTGATGTATTTTGGGCATCCGAGGTCGTCTGAGGGGCGAAAATGCCAGGTTACTGTCCTGATACACAAAAGTTACTGTTGTATATAAAGGAAGTCACTGTTCTGGTTCATCGTAGATACTGTTATAATTCTTCGTGGTTACTGCTATAATTCATCGAAGTGACTCTTCTAAATCATCGGGCTCACTGTTGTGATCTATAAAAGCTAATGTTTTGATTGAATAAAGGTACTGATGAGGTGCGTGTCATCGACGGCGCAGGCAGCCAAAACGACGACGGCGTCAAAGGTGTCGGATTGTGCTCAAATTCGGTCGCGAGTTGCGGAACGTGCCTACTACCGATACTCATGGCAAAGCCATGACTGGCGATGTATTTTGGGCATCCGAGGTCATCCGAGGGGCGAAAATGCCAGGTTACTGTCCTGATACACAAAAGTTCCTGTTGTATATAAATGAAGTCACTGTTCTGGTTCATCGTAATTCTTCGTGGTTACTGCTATAATTCATCGAAGTGACTCTATCGGGCTCACTGTTGTAATCTATATAAGCTAATGTTTTGATTGAATAAAGGTACTGATGAGGTGCATGTCATCGGCGGCGCAGGCAGCCAAAACGACGACGGCGTCAAAGGTGTCGGATTGTGCTCAAATTCGGTCGGGAGTTGCGGAACGTGCCTACGACCGATAATCATTGCTATGCCATGACCGGTGATGTATTTTGGGCATCCGAGGTCGTCTGAGGGGCGAAAATGCCAGGTTACTGTCCTGATACACAAAAGTTACTGTTGTATATAAAGGAAGTCACTGTTCTGGTTCATCGTAGATACTGTTATAATTCATCGTGGTTACTGCTATAATTCATCGAAGTGACTCTTCTAAATCATCGGGCTCACTGTTGTGATCTATAAAAGCTAATGTTTTGATTGAATAAAGGTACTGATGAGGTGCGTGTCATCGGCGGCGCAGGCAGCCAAAACGACGATGGCGTCAAAGGTGTCGGATTGTGCTCAAATTCGGTCGGGAGTTGCGGAACGTGCCTACGACCGATAATCATTGCTATGCCATGACCGGTGATGTATTTTGGGCATCCGAGGTCGTCTGAGGGGCGAAAATGCCATGTTACTGTCCTGATACACAAAAGTTACTGTTGTATATAAAGGAAGTCACTGTTCTGGTTCATCGTAGATACTGTTATAATTCTTCGTGGTTACTGCTATAATTCATCGAAGTGACTCTTCTAAATCATCGGGCTCACTGTTGTGATCTATAAAAGCTAATGTTTTGATTGAATAAAGGTACTGATGAGGTGCGTGTCATCGGCGGCGCAGGCAGCCAAAACGACGACGGCGTCAAAGGTGTCGGATTGTGCTCAAATTCGGTCGGGAGTTGCGGAACGTGCCTACGACCGATAATCATTACTATGCCATGACCGGTGATGTATTTTGGGCATCCGAGGTCGTCTGAGGGGCGAAAATGCCAGGTTACTGTCCTGATACACAAAAGTTACTGTTGTATATAAAGGAAGTCACTGTTCTGGTTCATCGTAGATACTGTTATAATTCTTCGTGGTTACTGCTATAATTCATCGAAGTGACTCTTCTAAATCATCGGGCTCACTGTTGTGATCTATAAAAGCTAATGTTTTGATTGAATAAAGGTACTGATGAGGTGCGTGTCATCGGCGGCGCAGGCAGCCAAAACGACGACGGCGTCAAAGGTGTCGGATTGTGCTCAAATTCGGTCGCGAGTTGCGGAACGTGCCTACTACCGATACTCATGGCAAAGCCATGACTGGCGATGTATTTTGGGCATCCGAGGTCATCCGAGGGGCGAAAATGCCAGGTTACTGTCCTGATACACAAAAGTTCCTGTTGTATATAAAGGAAGTCACTGTTCTGGTTCATCGTAATTCTTCGTGGTTACTGCTATAATTCATCGAAGTGACTCTATCGGGCTCACTGTTGTAATCTATATAAGCTAATGTTTTGATTGAATAAAGGTACTGATGAGGTGCATGTCATCGGCGGCGCAGGCAGCCAAAACGACGACGGCGTCAAAGGTGTCGGATTGTGCTCAAATTCGGTCGGGAGTTGCGGAACGTGCCTACGACCGATAATCATTGCTATGCCATGACCGGTGATGTATTTTGGGCATCCGAGGTCGTCTGAGGGGCGAAAATGCCAGGTTACTGTCCTGATACACAAAAGTTACTGTTGTATATAAAGGAAGTCACTGTTCTGGTTCATCGTAGATACTGTTATAATTCATCGTGGTTACTGCTATAATTCATCGAAGTGACTCTTCTAAATCATCGGGCTCACTGTTGTGATCTATAAAAGCTAATGTTTTGATTGAATAAAGGTACTGATGAGGTGCGTGTCATCGGCGGCGCAGGCAGCCAAAACGACGATGGCGTCAAAGGTGTCGGATTGTGCTCAAATTCGGTCGGGAGTTGCGGAACGTGCCTACGACCGATAATCATTGCTATGCCATGACCGGTGATGTATTTTGGGCATCCGAGGTCGTCTGAGGGGCGAAAATGCCATGTTACTGTCCTGATACACAAAAGTTACTGTTGTATATAAAGGAAGTCACTGTTCTGGTTCATCGTAGATACTGTTATAATTCTTCGTGGTTACTGCTATAATTCATCGAAGTGACTCTTCTAAATCATCGGGCTCACTGTTGTGATCTATAAAAGCTAATGTTTTGATTGAATAAAGGTACTGATGAGGTGCGTGTCATCGGCGGCGCAGGCAGCCAAAACGACGACGGCGTCAAAGGTGTCGGATTGTGCTCAAATTCGGTCGGGAGTTGCGGAACGTGCCTACGACCGATAATCATTGCTATGCCATGACCGGTGATGTATTTTGGGCATCCGAGGTCGTCTGAGGGGCGAAAATGCCAGGTTACTGTCCTGATACACAAAAGTTACTGTTGTATATAAAGGAAGTCACTGTTCTGGTTCATCGTAGATACTGTTATAATTCATCGTGGTTACTGCTATAATTCATCGAAGTGACTCTTCTAAATCATCGGGCTCACTGTTGTGATCTATAAAAGCTAATGTTTTGATTGAATAAAGGTACTGATGAGGTGCGTGTCATCGGCGGCGCAGGCAGCCAAAACGACGATGGCGTCAAAGGTGTCGGATTGTGCTCAAATTCGGTCGGGAGTTGCGGAACGTGCCTACGACCGATAATCATTGCTATGCCATGACCGGTGATGTATTTTGGGCATCCGAGGTCGTCTGAGGGGCGAAAATGCCATGTTACTGTCCTGATACACAAAAGTTACTGTTGTATATAAAGGAAGTCACTGTTCTGGTTCATCGTAGATACTGTTATAATTCTTCGTGGTTACTGCTATAATTCATCGAAGTGACTCTTCTAAATCATCGGGCTCACTGTTGTGATCTATAAAAGCTAATGTTTTGATTGAATAAAGGTACTGATGAGGTGCGTGTCATCGGCGGCGCAGGCAGCCAAAACGACGACGGCGTCAAAGGTGTCGGATTGTGCTCAAATTCGGTCGGGAGTTGCGGAACGTGCCTACGACCGATAATCATTGCTATGCCATGACCGGTGATGTATTTTGGGCATCCGAGGTCGTCTGAGGGGCGAAAATGCCAGGTTACTGTCCTGATACACAAAAGTTACTGTTGTATATAAAGGAAGTCACTGTTCTGGTTCATCGTAGATACTGTTATAATTCTTCGTGGTTACTGCTATAATTCATCGAAGTGACTCTTCTAAATCATCGGGCTCACTGTTGTGATCTATAAAAGCTAATGTTTTGATTGAATAAAGGTACTGATGAGGTGCGTGTCATCGACGGCGCAGGCAGCCAAAACGACGACGGCGTCAAAGGTGTCGGATTGTGCTCAAATTCGGTCGCGAGTTGCGGAACGTGCCTACTACCGATACTCATGGCAAAGCCATGACTGGCGATGTATTTTGGGCATCCGAGGTCATCCGAGGGGCGAAAATGCCAGGTTACTGTCCTGATACACAAAAGTTCCTGTTGTATATAAATGAAGTCACTGTTCTGGTTCATCGTAATTCTTCGTGGTTACTGCTATAATTCATCGAAGTGACTCTATCGGGCTCACTGTTGTAATCTATATAAGCTAATGTTTTGATTGAATAAAGGTACTGATGAGGTGCATGTCATCGGCGGCGCAGGCAGCCAAAACGACGACGGCGTCAAAGGTGTCGGATTGTGCTCAAATTCGGTCGGGAGTTGCGGAACGTGCCTACGACCGATAATCATTGCTATGCCATGACCGGTGATGTATTTTGGGCATCCGAGGTCGTCTGAGGGGCGAAAATGCCAGGTTACTGTCCTGATACACAAAAGTTACTGTTGTATATAAAGGAAGTCACTGTTCTGGTTCATCGTAGATACTGTTATAATTCATCGTGGTTACTGCTATAATTCATCGAAGTGACTCTTCTAAATCATCGGGCTCACTGTTGTGATCTATAAAAGCTAATGTTTTGATTGAATAAAGGTACTGATGAGGTGCGTGTCATCGGCGGCGCAGGCAGCCAAAACGACGATGGCGTCAAAGGTGTCGGATTGTGCTCAAATTCGGTCGGGAGTTGCGGAACGTGCCTACGACCGATAATCATTGCTATGCCATGACCGGTGATGTATTTTGGGCATCCGAGGTCGTCTGAGGGGCGAAAATGCCATGTTACTGTCCTGATACACAAAAGTTACTGTTGTATATAAAGGAAGTCACTGTTCTGGTTCATCGTAGATACTGTTATAATTCTTCGTGGTTACTGCTATAATTCATCGAAGTGACTCTTCTAAATCATCGGGCTCACTGTTGTGATCTATAAAAGCTAATGTTTTGATTGAATAAAGGTACTGATGAGGTGCGTGTCATCGGCGGCGCAGGCAGCCAAAACGACGACGGCGTCAAAGGTGTCGGATTGTGCTCAAATTCGGTCGGGAGTTGCGGAACGTGCCTACGACCGATAATCATTGCTATGCCATGACCGGTGATGTATTTTGGGCATCCGAGGTCGTCTGAGGGGCGAAAATGCCAGGTTACTGTCCTGATACACAAAAGTTACTGTTGTATATAAAGGAAGTCACTGTTCTGGTTCATCGTAGATACTGTTATAATTCTTCGTGGTTACTGCTATAATTCATCGAAGTGACTCTTCTAAATCATCGGGCTCACTGTTGTGATCTATAAAAGCTAATGTTTTGATTGAATAAAGGTACTGATGAGGTGCGTGTCATCGACGGCGCAGGCAGCCAAAACGACGACGGCGTCAAAGGTGTCGGATTGTGCTCAAATTCGGTCGCGAGTTGCGGAACGTGCCTACTACCGATACTCATGGCAAAGCCATGACTGGCGATGTATTTTGGGCATCCGAGGTCATCCGAGGGGCGAAAATGCCAGGTTACTGTCCTGATACACAAAAGTTCCTGTTGTATATAAAGGAAGTCACTGTTCTGGTTCATCGTAATTCTTCGTGGTTACTGCTATAATTCATCGAAGTGACTCTATCGGGCTCACTGTTGTAATCTATATAAGCTAATGTTTTGATTGAATAAAGGTACTGATGAGGTGCATGTCATCGGCGGCGCAGGCAGCCAAAACGACGACGGCGTCAAAGGTGTCGGATTGTGCTCAAATTCGGTCGGGAGTTGCGGAACGTGCCTACGACCGATAATCATTGCTATGCCATGACCGGTGATGTATTTTGGGCATCCGAGGTCGTCTGAGGGGCGAAAATGCCAGGTTACTGTCCTGATACACAAAAGTTACTGTTGTATATAAAGGAAGTCACTGTTCTGGTTCATCGTAGATACTGTTATAATTCATCGTGGTTACTGCTATAATTCATCGAAGTGACTCTTCTAAATCATCGGGCTCACTGTTGTGATCTATAAAAGCTAATGTTTTGATTGAATAAAGGTACTGATGAGGTGCGTGTCATCGGCGGCGCAGGCAGCCAAAACGACGATGGCGTCAAAGGTGTCGGATTGTGCTCAAATTCGGTCGGGAGTTGCGGAACGTGCCTACGACCGATAATCATTGCTATGCCATGACCGGTGATGTATTTTGGGCATCCGAGGTCGTCTGAGGGGCGAAAATGCCATGTTACTGTCCTGATACACAAAAGTTACTGTTGTATATAAAGGAAGTCACTGTTCTGGTTCATCGTAGATACTGTTATAATTCTTCGTGGTTACTGCTATAATTCATCGAAGTGACTCTTCTAAATCATCGGGCTCACTGTTGTGATCTATAAAAGCTAATGTTTTGATTGAATAAAGGTACTGATGAGGTGCGTGTCATCGGCGGCGCAGGCAGCCAAAACGACGACGGCGTCAAAGGTGTCGGATTGTGCTCAAATTCGGTCGGGAGTTGCGGAACGTGCCTACGACCGATAATCATTGCTATGCCATGACCGGTGATGTATTTTGGGCATCCGAGGTCGTCTGAGGGGCGAAAATGCCAGGTTACTGTCCTGATACACAAAAGTTACTGTTGTATATAAAGGAAGTCACTGTTCTGGTTCATCGTAGATACTGTTATAATTCTTCGTGGTTACTGCTATAATTCATCGAAGTGACTCTTCTAAATCATCGGGCTCACTGTTGTGATCTATAAAAGCTAATGTTTTGATTGAATAAAGGTACTGATGAGGTGCGTGTCATCGACGGCGCAGGCAGCCAAAACGACGACGGCGTCAAAGGTGTCGGATTGTGCTCAAATTCGGTCGCGAGTTGCGGAACGTGCCTACTACCGATACTCATGGCAAAGCCATGACTGGCGATGTATTTTGGGCATCCGAGGTCATCCGAGGGGCGAAAATGCCAGGTTACTGTCCTGATACACAAAAGTTCCTGTTGTATATAAAGGAAGTCACTGTTCTGGTTCATCGTAATTCTTCGTGGTTACTGCTATAATTCATCGAAGTGACTCTATCGGGCTCACTGTTGTAATCTATATAAGCTAATGTTTTGATTGAATAAAGGTACTGATGAGGTGCATGTCATCGGCGGCGCAGGCAGCCAAAACGACGACGGCGTCAAAGGTGTCGGATTGTGCTCAAATTCGGTCGGGAGTTGCGGAACGTGCCTACGACCGATAATCATTGCTATGCCATGACCGGTGATGTATTTTGGGCATCCGAGGTCGTCTGAGGGGCGAAAATGCCAGGTTACTGTCCTGATACACAAAAGTTACTGTTGTATATAAAGGAAGTCACTGTTCTGGTTCATCGTAGATACTGTTATAATTCTTCGTGGTTACTGCTATAATTCATCGAAGTGACTCTTCTAAATCATCGGGCTCACTGTTGTGATCTATAAAAGCTAATGTTTTGATTGAATAAAGGTACTGATGAGGTGCGTGTCATCGGCGGCGCAGGCAGCCAAAACGACGACGGCGTCAAAGGTGTCGGATTGTGCTCAAATTCGGTCGCGAGTTGCGGAACGTGCCTACTACCGATACTCATGGCAAAGCCATGACTGGCGATGTATTTTGGGCATCCGAGGTCATCCGAGGGGCGAAAATGCCAGGTTACTGTCCTGATACACAAAAGTTCCTGTTGTATATAAAGGAAGTCACTGTTCTGGTTCATCGTAATTCTTCGTGGTTACTGCTATAATTCATCGAAGTGACTCTATCGGGCTCACTGTTGTAATCTATATAAGCTAATGTTTTGATTGAATAAAGGTACTGATGAGGTGCATGTCATCGGCGGCGCAGGCAGCCAAAACGACGACGGCGTCAAAGGTGTCGGATTGTGCTCAAATTCGGTCGCGAGTTGCGGAACGTGCCTACTACCGATACTCATGGCAAAGCCATGACTGGCGATGTATTTTGGGCATCCGAGGTCATCCGAGGGGCGAAAATGCCAGGTTACTGTCCTGATACACAAAAGTTCCTGTTGTATATAAAGGAAGTCACTGTTCTGGTTCATCGTAATTCTTCGTGGTTACTGCTATAATTCATCGAAGTGACTCTATCGGGCTCACTGTTGTAATCTATATAAGCTAATGTTTTGATTGAATAAAGGTACTGATGAGGTGCATGTCATCGGCGGCGCAGGCAGCCAAAACGACGACGGCGTCAAAGGTGTCGGATTGTGCTCAAATTCGGTCGGGAGTTGCGGAACGTGCCTACGACCGATAATCATTGCTATGCCATGACCGGTGATGTATTTTGGGCATCCGAGGTCGTCTGAGGGGCGAAAATGCCAGGTTACTGTCCTGATACACAAAAGTTACTGTTGTATATAAAGGAAGTCACTGTTCTGGTTCATCGTAGATACTGTTATAATTCTTCGTGGTTACTGCTATAATTCATCGAAGTGACTCTTCTAAATCATCGGGCTCACTGTTGTGATCTATAAAAGCTAATGTTTTGATTGAATAAAGGTACTGATGAGGTGCGTGTCATCGGCGGCGCAGGCAGCCAAAACGACGACGGCGTCAAAGGTGTCGGATTGTGCTCAAATTCGGTCGCGAGTTGCGGAACGTGCCTACTACCGATACTCATGGCAAAGCCATGACTGGCGATGTATTTTGGGCATCCGAGGTCATCCGAGGGGCGAAAATGCCAGGTTACTGTCCTGATACACAAAAGTTCCTGTTGTATATAAAGGAAGTCACTGTTCTGGTTCATCGTAATTCTTCGTGGTTACTGCTATAATTCATCGAAGTGACTCTATCGGGCTCACTGTTGTAATCTATATAAGCTAATGTTTTGATTGAATAAAGGTACTGATGAGGTGCATGTCATCGGCGGCGCAGGCAGCCAAAACGACGACGGCGTCAAAGGTGTCGGATTGTGCTCAAATTCGGTCGGGAGTTGCGGAACGTGCCTACGACCGATAATCATTGCTATGCCATGACCGGTGATGTATTTTGGGCATCCGAGGTCGTCTGAGGGGCGAAAATGCCAGGTTACTGTCCTGATACACAAAAGTTACTGTTGTATATAAAGGAAGTCACTGTTCTGGTTCATCGTAGATACTGTTATAATTCTTCGTGGTTACTGCTATAATTCATCGAAGTGACTCTTCTAAATCATCGGGCTCACTGTTGTGATCTATAAAAGCTAATGTTTTGATTGAATAAAGGTACTGATGAGGTGCGTGTCATCGGCGGCGCAGGCAGCCAAAACGACGACGGCGTCAAAGGTGTCGGATTGTGCTCAAATTCGGTCGGGAGTTGCGGAACGTGCCTACGACCGATAATCATTGCTATGCCATGACCGGTGATGTATTTTGGGCATCCGAGGTCGTCTGAGGGGCGAAAATGCCATGTTACTGTCCTGATACACAAAAGTTACTGTTGTATATAAAGGAAGTCACTGTTCTGGTTCATCGTAGATACTGTTATAATTCTTCGTGGTTACTGCTATAATTCATCGAAGTGACTCTTCTAAATCATCGGGCTCACTGTTGTGATCTATAAAAGCTAATGTTTTGATTGAATAAAGGTACTGATGAGGTGCGTGTCATCGGCGGCGCAGGCAGCCAAAACGACGACGGCGTCAAAGGTGTCGGATTGTGCTCAAATTCGGTCGGGAGTTGCGGAACGTGCCTACGACCGATAATCATTGCTATGCCATGACCGGTGATGTATTTTGGGCATCCGAGGTCGTCTGAGGGGCGAAAATGCCAGGTTACTGTCCTGATACACAAAAGTTACTGTTGTATATAAAGGAAGTCACTGTTCTGGTTCATCGTAGATACTGTTATAATTCTTCGTGGTTACTGCTATAATTCATCGAAGTGACTCTTCTAAATCATCGGGCTCACTGTTGTGATCTATAAAAGCTAATGTTTTGATTGAATAAAGGTACTGATGAGGTGCGTGTCATCGGCGGCGCAGGCAGCCAAAACGACGACGGCGTCAAAGGTGTCGGATTGTGCTCAAATTCGGTCGCGAGTTGCGGAACGTGCCTACTACCGATACTCATGGCAAAGCCATGACTGGCGATGTATTTTGGGCATCCGAGGTCATCCGAGGGGCGAAAATGCCAGGTTACTGTCCTGATACACAAAAGTTCCTGTTGTATATAAAGGAAGTCACTGTTCTGGTTCATCGTAATTCTTCGTGGTTACTGCTATAATTCATCGAAGTGACTCTATCGGGCTCACTGTTGTAATCTATATAAGCTAATGTTTTGATTGAATAAAGGTACTGATGAGGTGCATGTCATCGGCGGCGCAGGCAGCCAAAACGTCGACGGCGTCAAAGGTGTCGGATTGTGCTCAAATTCGGTCGGGAGTTGCGGAACGTGCCTACGACCGATAATCATTGCTATGCCATGACCGGTGATGTATTTTGGGCATCCGAGGTCGTCTGAGGGGCGAAAATGCCAGGTTACTGTCCTGATACACAAAAGTTACTGTTGTATATAAAGGAAGTCACTGTTCTGGTTCATCGTAGATACTGTTATAATTCTTCGTGGTTACTGCTATAATTCATCGAAGTGACTCTTCTAAATCATCGGGCTCACTGTTGTGATCTATAAAAGCTAATGTTTTGATTGAATAAAGGTACTGATGAGGTGCGTGTCATCGGCGGCGCAGGCAGCCAAAACGACGACGGCGTCAAAGGTGTCGGATTGTGCTCAAATTCGGTCGCGAGTTGCGGAACGTGCCTACTACCGATACTCATGGCAAAGCCATGACTGGCGATGTATTTTGGGCATCCGAGGTCATCCGAGGGGCGAAAATGCCAGGTTACTGTCCTGATACACAAAAGTTCCTGTTGTATATAAAGGAAGTCACTGTTCTGGTTCATCGTAATTCTTCGTGGTTACTGCTATAATTCATCGAAGTGACTCTATCGGGCTCACTGTTGTAATCTATATAAGCTAATGTTTTGATTGAATAAAGGTACTGATGAGGTGCATGTCATCGGCGGCGCAGGCAGCCAAAACGACGACGGCGTCAAAGGTGTCGGATTGTGCTCAAATTCGGTCGGGAGTTGCGGAACGTGCCTACGACCGATAATCATTGCTATGCCATGACCGGTGATGTATTTTGGGCATCCGAGGTCGTCTGAGGGGCGAAAATGCCAGGTTACTGTCCTGATACACAAAAGTTACTGTTGTATATAAAGGAAGTCACTGTTCTGGTTCATCGTAGATACTGTTATAATTCTTCGTGGTTACTGCTATAATTCATCGAAGTGACTCTTCTAAATCATCGGGCTCACTGTTGTGATCTATAAAAGCTAATGTTTTGATTGAATAAAGGTACTGATGAGGTGCGTGTCATCGGCGGCGCAGGCAGCCAAAACGACGACGGCGTCAAAGGTGTCGGATTGTGCTCAAATTCGGTCGGGAGTTGCGGAACGTGCCTACGACCGATAATCATTGCTATGCCATGACCGGTGATGTATTTTGGGCATCCGAGGTCGTCTGAGGGGCGAAAATGCCATGTTACTGTCCTGATACACAAAAGTTACTGTTGTATATAAAGGAAGTCACTGTTCTGGTTCATCGTAGATACTGTTATAATTCTTCGTGGTTACTGCTATAATTCATCGAAGTGACTCTTCTAAATCATCGGGCTCACTGTTGTGATCTATAAAAGCTAATGTTTTGATTGAATAAAGGTACTGATGAGGTGCGTGTCATCGGCGGCGCAGGCAGCCAAAACGACGACGGCGTCAAAGGTGTCGGATTGTGCTCAAATTCGGTCGGGAGTTGCGGAACGTGCCTACGACCGATAATCATTGCTATGCCATGACCGGTGATGTATTTTGGGCATCCGAGGTCGTCTGAGGGGCGAAAATGCCAGGTTACTGTCCTGATACACAAAAGTTACTGTTGTATATAAAGGAAGTCACTGTTCTGGTTCATCGTAGATACTGTTATAATTCTTCGTGGTTACTGCTATAATTCATCGAAGTGACTCTTCTAAATCATCGGGCTCACTGTTGTGATCTATAAAAGCTAATGTTTTGATTGAATAAAGGTACTGATGAGGTGCGTGTCATCGGCGGCGCAGGCAGCCAAAACGACGACGGCGTCAAAGGTGTCGGATTGTGCTCAAATTCGGTCGCGAGTTGCGGAACGTGCCTACTACCGATACTCATGGCAAAGCCATGACTGGCGATGTATTTTGGGCATCCGAGGTCATCCGAGGGGCGAAAATGCCAGGTTACTGTCCTGATACACAAAAGTTCCTGTTGTATATAAAGGAAGTCACTGTTCTGGTTCATCGTAATTCTTCGTGGTTACTGCTATAATTCATCGAAGTGACTCTATCGGGCTCACTGTTGTAATCTATATAAGCTAATGTTTTGATTGAATAAAGGTACTGATGAGGTGCATGTCATCGGCGGCGCAGGCAGCCAAAACGTCGACGGCGTCAAAGGTGTCGGATTGTGCTCAAATTCGGTCGGGAGTTGCGGAACGTGCCTACGACCGATAATCATTGCTATGCCATGACCGGTGATGTATTTTGGGCATCCGAGGTCGTCTGAGGGGCGAAAATGCCAGGTTACTGTCCTGATACACAAAAGTTACTGTTGTATATAAAGGAAGTCACTGTTCTGGTTCATCGTAGATACTGTTATAATTCTTCGTGGTTACTGCTATAATTCATCGAAGTGACTCTTCTAAATCATCGGGCTCACTGTTGTGATCTATAAAAGCTAATGTTTTGATTGAATAAAGGTACTGATGAGGTGCGTGTCATCGGCAGCGCAGGCAGCCAAAACGACGACGGCGTCAAAGGTGTCGGATTGTGCTCAAATTCGGTCGGGAGTTGCGGAACGTGCCTACGACCGATACTCATGGCAAAGCCATGACTGGCGATGTATTTTGGGCATCCGAGGTCATCCGAGGGGCGAAAATGCCAGGTTACTGTCCTGATACACAAAAGTTGCTGTTGTATATAAAGGAAGTCACTGTTCTGGTTCATCGTAATTCTTCGTGGTTACTGCTATAATTCATCGAAGTGACTCTTCTAAATCATCGGGCTCACTGTTGTGATCTATAAAAGCTAATGTTTTGATTGAATAAAGGTACTGATGAGGTGCGTGTCATCGGCAGCGCAGGCAGCCAAAACGACGACGGCGTCAAAGGTGTCGGATTGTGCTCAAATTCGGTCGGGAGTTGCGGAACGTGCCTACGACCGATACTCATGGCAAAGCCATGACTGGCGATGTATTTTGGGCATCCGAGGTCGTCTGAGGGGCGAAAATGCCAGGTTACTGTCCTGATACACAAAAGTTACTGTTGTATATAAAGGAAGTCACTGTTCTGGTTCATCGTAGATACTGTTATAATTCTTCGTGGTTACTGCTATAATTCATCGAAGTGACTCTTCTAAATCATCGGGCTCACTGTTGTGATCTATAAAAGCTAATGTTTTGATTGAATAAAGGTACTGATGAGGTGCGTGTCATCGGCGGCGCAGGCAGCCAAAACGACGACGGCGTCAAAGGTGTCGGATTGTGCTCAAATTCGGTCGGGAGTTGCGGAACGTGCCTACGACCGATAATCATTGCTATGCCATGACCGGTGATGTATTTTGGGCATCCGAGGTCGTCTGAGGGGCGAAAATGCCAGGTTACTGTCCTGATACACAAAAGTTACTGTTGTATATAAAGGAAGTCACTGTTCTGGTTCATCGTAGATACTGTTATAATTCTTCGTGGTTACTGCTATAATTCATCGAAGTGACTCTTCTAAATCATCGGGCTCACTGTTGTGATCTATAAAAGCTAATGTTTTGATTGAATAAAGGTACTGATGAGGTGCGTGTCATCGGCGGCGCAGGCAGCCAAAACGACGACGGCGTCAAAGGTGTCGGATTGTGCTCAAATTCGGTCGGGAGTTGCGGAACGTGCCTACGACCGATAATCATTGCTATGCCATGACCGGTGATGTATTTTGGGCATCCGAGGTCGTCTGAGGGGCGAAAATGCCAGGTTACTGTCCTGATACACAAAAGTTACTGTTGTATATAAAGGAAGTCACTGTTCTGGTTCATCGTAGATACTGTTATAATTCTTCGTGGTTACTGCTATAATTCATCGAAGTGACTCTTCTAAATCATCGGGCTCACTGTTGTGATCTATAAAAGCTAATGTTTTGATTGAATAAAGGTACTGATGAGGTGCGTGTCATCGGCGGCGCAGGCAGCCAAAACGACGACGGCGTCAAAGGTGTCGGATTGTGCTCAAATTCGGTCGCGAGTTGCGGAACGTGCCTACTACCGATACTCATGGCAAAGCCATGACTGGCGATGTATTTTGGGCATCCGAGGTCATCCGAGGGGCGAAAATGCCAGGTTACTGTCCTGATACACAAAAGTTCCTGTTGTATATAAAGGAAGTCACTGTTCTGGTTCATCGTAATTCTTCTTGGTTACTGATATAATTCATCGAAGTGACTCTATCGGGCTCACTGTTGTAATCTATATAAGCTAATGTTTTGATTGAATAAAGGTACTGATGAGGTGCATGTCATCGGCGGCGCAGGCAGCCAAAACGACGACGGCGTCAAAGGTGTCGGATTGTGCTCAAATTCGGTCGGGAGTTGCGGAACGTGCCTACGACCGATAATCATTGCTATGCCATGTCCGGTGATGTATTTTGGGCATCCGAGGTCGTCTGAGGGGCGAAAATGCCAGGTTACTGTCCTGATACACAAAAGTTACTGTTGTATATAAAGGAAGTCACTGTTCTGGTTCATCGTAGATACTGTTATAATTCTTCGTGGTTACTGCTATAATTCATCGAAGTGACTCTTCTAAATCATCGGGCTCACTGTTGTGATCTATAAAAGCTAATGTTTTGATTGAATAAAGGTACTGATGAGGTGCGTGTCATCGGCGGCGCAGGCAGCCAAAACGACGACGGCGTCAAAGGTGTCGGATTGTGCTCAAATTCGGTCGGGAGTTGCGGAACGTGCCTACGACCGATAATCATTGCTATGCCATGACCGGTGATGTATTTTGGGCATCCGAGGTCGTCTGAGGGGCGAAAATGCCAGGTTACTGTCCTGATACACAAAAGTTACTGTTGTATATAAAGGAAGTCACTGTTCTGGTTCATCGTAGATACTGTTATAATTCTTCGTGGTTACTGCTATAATTCATCGAAGTGACTCTTCTAAATCATCGGGCTCACTGTTGTGATCTATAAAAGCTAATGTTTTGATTGAATAAAGGTACTGATGAGGTGCGTGTCATCGGCGGCGCAGGCAGCCAAAACGACGACGGCGTCAAAGGTGTCGGATTGTGCTCAAATTCGGTCGCGAGTTGCGGAACGTGCCTACTACCGATACTCATGGCAAAGCCATGACTGGCGATGTATTTTGGGCATCCGAGGTCATCCGAGGGGCGAAAATGCCAGGTTACTGTCCTGATACACAAAAGTTCCTGTTGTATATAAAGGAAGTCACTGTTCTGGTTCATCGTAATTCTTCGTGGTTACTGCTATAATTCATCGAAGTGACTCTATCGGGCTCACTGTTGTAATCTATATAAGCTAATGTTTTGATTGAATAAAGGTACTGATGAGGTGCATGTCATCGGCGGCGCAGGCAGCCAAAACGACGACGGCGTCAAAGGTGTCGGATTGTGCTCAAATTCGGTCGGGAGTTGCGGAACGTGCCTACGACCGATAATCATTGCTATGCCATGACCGGTGATGTATTTTGGGCATCCGAGGTCGTCTGAGGGGCGAAAATGCCAGGTTACTGTCCTGATACACAAAAGTTACTGTTGTATATAAAGGAAGTCACTGTTCTGGTTCATCGTAGATACTGTTATAATTCTTCGTGGTTACTGCTATAATTCATCGAAGTGACTCTTCTAAATCATCGGGCTCACTGTTGTGATCTATAAAAGCTAATGTTTTGATTGAATAAAGGTACTGATGAGGTGCGTGTCATCGGCGGCGCAGGCAGCCAAAACGACGACGGCGTCAAAGGTGTCGGATTGTGCTCAAATTCGGTCGGGAGTTGCGGAACGTGCCTACGACCGATAATCATTGCTATGCCATGACCGGTGATGTATTTTGGGCATCCGAGGTCGTCTGAGGGGCGAAAATGCCAGGTTACTGTCCTGATACACAAAAGTTACTGTTGTATATAAAGGAAGTCACTGTTCTGGTTCATCGTAGATACTGTTATAATTCTTCGTGGTTACTGCTATAATTCATCGAAGTGACTCTTCTAAATCATCGGGCTCACTGTTGTGATCTATAAAAGCTAATGTTTTGATTGAATAAAGGTACTGATGAGGTGCGTGTCATCGGCGGCGCAGGCAGCCAAAACGACGACGGCGTCAAAGGTGTCGGATTGTGCTCAAATTCGGTCGGGAGTTGCGGAACGTGCCTACGACCGATAATCATTGCTATGCCATGACCGGTGATGTATTTTGGGCATCCGAGGTCGTCTGAGGGGCGAAAATGCCAGGTTACTGTCCTGATACACAAAAGTTACTGTTGTATATAAAGGAAGTCACTGTTCTGGTTCATCGTAGATACTGTTATAATTCTTCGTGGTTACTGCTATAATTCATCGAAGTGACTCTTCTAAATCATCGGGCTCACTGTTGTGATCTATAAAAGCTAATGTTTTGATTGAATAAAGGTACTGATAGGTGCGTGTCATCGACGGCGCAGGCAGCCAAAACGACGACGGCGTCAAAGGTGTCGGATTGTGCTCAAATTCGGTCGCGAGTTGCGGAACGTGCCTACTACCGATACTCATGGCAAAGCCATGACTGGCGATGTATTTTGGGCATCCGAGGTCATCCGAGGGGCGAAAATGCCAGGTTACTGTCCTGATACACAAAAGTTCCTGTTGTATATAAAGGAAGTCACTGTTCTGGTTCATCGTAATTCTTCGTGGTTACTGCTATAATTCATCGAAGTGACTCTATCGGGCTCACTGTTGTAATCTATATAAGCTAATGTTTTGATTGAATAAAGGTACTGATGAGGTGCATGTCATCGGCGGCGCAGGCAGCCAAAACGACGACGGCGTCAAAGGTGTCGGATTGTGCTCAAATTCGGTCGGGAGTTGCGGAACGTGCCTACGACCGATAATCATTGCTATGCCATGACCGGTGATGTATTTTGGGCATCCGAGGTCGTCTGAGGGGCGAAAATGCCAGGTTACTGTCCTGCTACACAAAAGTTACTGTTGTATATAAAGGAAGTCACTGTTCTGGTTCATCGTAGATACTGTTATAATTCTTCGTGGTTACTGCTATAATTCATCGAAGTGACTCTTCTAAATCATCGGGCTCACTGTTGTGATCTATAAAAGCTAATGTTTTGATTGAATAAAGGTACTGATAGGTGCGTGTCATCGACGGCGCAGGCAGCCAAAACGACGACGGCGTCAAAGGTGTCGGATTGTGCTCAAATTCGGTCGCGAGTTGCGGAACGTGCCTACTACCGATACTCATGGCAAAGCCATGACTGGCGATGTATTTTGGGCATCCGAGGTCATCCGAGGGGCGAAAATGCCAGGTTACTGTCCTGATACACAAAAGTTCCTGTTGTATATAAAGGAAGTCACTGTTCTGGTTCATCGTAATTCTTCGTGGTTACTGCTATAATTCATCGAAGTGACTCTATCGGGCTCACTGTTGTAATCTATATAAGCTAATGTTTTGATTGAATAAAGGTACTGATGAGGTGCATGTCATCGGCGGCGCAGGCAGCCAAAACGACGACGGCGTCAAAGGTGTCGGATTGTGCTCAAATTCGGTCGGGAGTTGCGGAACGTGCCTACGACCGATAATCATTGCTATGCCATGACCGGTGATGTATTTTGGGCATCCGAGGTCGTCTGAGGGGCAAAAATGCCAGGTTACTGTCCTGATACACAAAAGTTACTGTTGTATATAAAGGAAGTCACTGTTCTGGTTCATCGTAATTCTTCGTGGTTACTGCTATAATTCATCGAAGTGACTCTATCGGGCTCACTGTTGTAATCTATATAAGCTAATGTTTTGATTGAATAAAGGTACTGATGAGGTGCATGTCATCGGTGGCGCAGGCAGCCAAAACGACGACGGCGTCAAAGGTGTCGGATTGTGCTCAAATTCGGTCGGGAGTTGCGGAACGTGCCTACGACCGATAATCATTGCTATGCCATGACCGGTGATGTATTTTGGGCATCCGAGGTCGTCTGAGGGGCGAAAATGCCAGGTTACTGTCCTGATACACAAAAGTTACTGTTGTATATAAAGGAAGTCACTGTTCTGGTTCATCGTAGATACTGTTATAATTCTTCGTGGTTACTGCTATAATTCATCGAAGTGACTCTTCTAAATCATCGGGCTCACTGTTGTGATCTATAAAAGCTAATGTTTTGATTGAATAAAGGTACTGATGAGGTGCGTGTCATCGGCGGCGCAGGCAGCCAAAACGACGACGGCGTCAAAGGTGTCGGATTGTGCTCAAATTCGGTCGGGAGTTGCGGAACGTGCCTACGACCGATAATCATTGCTATGCCATGACCGGTGATGTATTTTGGGCATCCGAGGTCGTCTGAGGGGCGAAAATGCCAGGTTACTGTCCTGATACACAAAAGTTACTGTTGTATATAAAGGAAGTCACTGTTCTGGTTCATCGTAGATACTGTTATAGTTCTTCGTGGTTACTGCTATAATTCATCGAAGTGACTCTTCTAAATCATCGGGCTCACTGTTGTGATCTATAAAAGCTAATGTTTTGATTGAATAAAGGTACTGATGAGGTGCGTGTCATCGGCGGCGCAGGCAGCCAAAACGACGACGGCGTCAAAGGTGTCGGATTGTGCTCAAATTCGGTCACGAGTTGCGGAACGTGCCTACTACCGATACTCATGGCATAGCCATGACTGGCGATGTATTTTGGGCATCCGAGGTCATCCGAGGGGCGAAAATGCCAGGTTACTGTCCTGATACACAAAAGTTCCTGTTGTATATAAAGGAAGTCACTGTTCTGGTTCATCGTAATTCTTCGTGGTTACTGCTATAATTCATCGAAGTGACTCTATCGGGCTCACTGTTGTAATCTATATAAGCTAATGTTTTGATTGAATAAAGGTACTGATGAGGTGCATGTCATCGGCGGCGCAGGCAGCCAAAACGACGACGGCGTCAAAGGTGTCGGATTGTGCTCAAATTCGGTCGGGAGTTGCGGAACGTGCCTACGACCGATAATCATTGCTATGCCATGACCGGTGATGTATTTTGGGCATCCGAGGTCGTCTGAGGGGCGAAAATGCCAGGTTACTGTCCTGATACACAAAAGTTACTGTTGTATATAAAGGAAGTCACTGTTCTGGTTCATCGTAGATACTGTTATAGTTCTTCGTGGTTACTGCTATAATTCATCGAAGTGACTCTTCTAAATCATCGGGCTCACTGTTGTGATCTATAAAAGCTAATGTTTTGATTGAATAAAGGTACTGATGAGGTGCGTG
This sequence comes from Salvia hispanica, assembly GCF_029641045.1. NCBI lineage: Eukaryota > Viridiplantae > Streptophyta > Magnoliopsida > Lamiales > Lamiaceae > Salvia > Salvia hispanica. The sequence goes on along the minus strand of NC_142694.1, from coordinate 63,861,755 downwards.
TCATCGGCGGCGCAGGCAGCCAAAACGACGACGGCGTCAAAGGTGTCGGATTGTGCTCAAATTCGGTCACGAGTTGCGGAACGTGCCTACTACCGATACTCATGGCATAGCCATGACTGGCGATGTATTTTGGGCATCCGAGGTCATCCGAGGGGCGAAAATGCCAGGTTACTGTCCTGATACACAAAAGTTCCTGTTGTATATAAAGGAAGTCACTGTTCTGGTTCATCGTAATTCTTCGTGGTTACTGCTATAATTCATCGAAGTGACTCTATCGGGCTCACTGTTGTAATCTATATAAGCTAATGTTTTGATTGAATAAAGGTACTGATGAGGTGCATGTCATCGGCGGCGCAGGCAGCCAAAACGACGACGGCGTCAAAGGTGTCGGATTGTGCTCAAATTCGGTCGGGAGTTGCGGAACGTGCCTACGACCGATAATCATTGCTATGCCATGACCGGTGATGTATTTTGGGCATCCGAGGTCGTCTGAGGGGCGAAAATGCCAGGTTACTGTCCTGATACACAAAAGTTACTGTTGTATATAAAGGAAGTCACTGTTCTGGTTCATCGTAGATACTGTTATAGTTCTTCGTGGTTACTGCTATAATTCATCGAAGTGACTCTTCTAAATCATCGGGCTCACTGTTGTGATCTATAAAAGCTAATGTTTTGATTGAATAAAGGTACTGATGAGGTGCGTGTCATCGGCGGCGCAGGCAGCCAAAACGACGACGGCGTCAAAGGTGTCGGATTGTGCTCAAATTCGGTCACGAGTTGCGGAACGTGCCTACTACCGATACTCATGGCATAGCCATGACTGGCGATGTATTTTGGGCATCCGAGGTCATCCGAGGGGCGAAAATGCCAGGTTACTGTCCTGATACACAAAAGTTCCTGTTGTATATAAAGGAAGTCACTGTTCTGGTTCATCGTAATTCTTCGTGGTTACTGCTATAATTCATCGAAGTGACTCTATCGGGCTCACTGTTGTAATCTATATAAGCTAATGTTTTGATTGAATAAAGGTACTGATGAGGTGCATGTCATCGGCGGCGCAGGCAGCCAAAACGACGACGGCGTCAAAGGTGTCGGATTGTGCTCAAATTCGGTCGGGAGTTGCGGAACGTGCCTACGACCGATAATCATTGCTATGCCATGACCGGTGATGTATTTTGGGCATCCGAGGTCGTCTGAGGGGCGAAAATGCCAGGTTACTGTCCTGATACACAAAAGTTACTGTTGTATATAAAGGAAGTCACTGTTCTGGTTCATCGTAGATACTGTTATAGTTCTTCGTGGTTACTGCTATAATTCATCGAAGTGACTCTTCTAAATCATCGGGCTCACTGTTGTGATCTATAAAAGCTAATGTTTTGATTGAATAAAGGTACTGATGAGGTGCGTGTCATCGGCGGCGCAGGCAGCCAAAACGACGACGGCGTCAAAGGTGTCGGATTGTGCTCAAATTCGGTCACGAGTTGCGGAACGTGCCTACTACCGATACTCATGGCATAGCCATGACTGGCGATGTATTTTGGGCATCCGAGGTCATCCGAGGGGCGAAAATGCCAGGTTACTGTCCTGATACACAAAAGTTCCTGTTGTATATAAAGGAAGTCACTGTTCTGGTTCATCGTAATTCTTCGTGGTTACTGCTATAATTCATCGAAGTGACTCTATCGGGCTCACTGTTGTAATCTATATAAGCTAATGTTTTGATTGAATAAAGGTACTGATGAGGTGCATGTCATCGGCGGCGCAGGCAGCCAAAACGACGACGGCGTCAAAGGTGTCGGATTGTGCTCAAATTCGGTCGGGAGTTGCGGAACGTGCCTACGACCGATAATCATTGCTATGCCATGACCGGTGATGTATTTTGGGCATCCGAGGTCGTCTGAGGGGCGAAAATGCCAGGTTACTGTCCTGATATACAAAAGTTACTGTTGTATATAAAGGAAGTCACTGTTCTGGTTCATCGTAGATACTGTTATAGTTCTTCGTGGTTACTGCTATAATTCATCGAAGTGACTCTTCTAAATCATCGGGCTCACTGTTGTGATCTATAAAAGCTAATGTTTTGATTGAATAAAGGTACTGATGAGGTGCGTGTCATCGGCGGCGCAGGCAGCCAAAACGACGACGGCGTCAAAGGTGTCGGATTGTGCTCAAATTCGGTCACGAGTTGCGGAACGTGCCTACTACCGATACTCATGGCATAGCCATGACTGGCGATGTATTTTGGGCATCCGAGGTCATCCGAGGGGCGAAAATGCCAGGTTACTGTCCTGATACACAAAAGTTCCTGTTGTATATAAAGGAAGTCACTGTTCTGGTTCATCGTAATTCTTCGTGGTTACTGCTATAATTCATCGAAGTGACTCTATCGGGCTCACTGTTGTAATCTATATAAGCTAATGTTTTGATTGAATAAAGGTACTGATGAGGTGCATGTCATCGGCGGCGCAGGCAGCCAAAACGACGACGGCGTCAAAGGTGTCGGATTGTGCTCAAATTCGGTCGGGAGTTGCGGAACGTGCCTACGACCGATAATCATTGCTATGCCATGACCGGTGATGTATTTTGGGCATCCGAGGTCGTCTGAGGGGCGAAAATGCCAGGTTACTGTCCTGATACACAAAAGTTACTGTTGTATATAAAGGAAGTCACTGTTCTGGTTCATCGTAGATACTGTTATAATTCTTCGTGGTTACTGCTATAATTCATCGAAGTGACTCTTCTAAATCATCGGGCTCACTGTTGTGATCTATAAAAGCTAATGTTTTGATTGAATAAAGGTACTGATGAGGTGCGTGTCATCGGCGGCGCAGGCAGCCAAAACGACGACGGCGTCAAAGGTGTCGGATTGTGCTCAAATTCGGTCGGGAGTTGCGGAACGTGCCTACGACCGATAATCATTGCTATGCCATGACCGGTGATGTATTTTGGGCATCCGAGGTCGTCTGAGGGGCGAAAATGCCAGGTTACTGTCCTGATACACAAAAGTTACTGTTGTATATAAAGGAAGTCACTGTTCTGGTTCATCGTAGATACTGTTATAGTTCTTCGTGGTTACTGCTATAATTCATCGAAGTGACTCTTCTAAATCATCGGGCTCACTGTTGTGATCTATAAAAGCTAATGTTTTGATTGAATAAAGGTACTGATGAGGTGCGTGTCATCGGCGGCGCAGGCAGCCAAAACGACGACGGCGTCAAAGGTGTCGGATTGTGCTCAAATTCGGTCACGAGTTGCGGAACGTGCCTACTACCGATACTCATGGCATAGCCATGACTGGCGATGTATTTTGGGCATCCGAGGTCATCCGAGGGGCGAAAATGCCAGGTTACTGTCCTGATACACAAAAGTTCCTGTTGTATATAAAGGAAGTCACTGTTCTGGTTCATCGTAATTCTTCGTGGTTACTGCTATAATTCATCGAAGTGACTCTATCGGGCTCACTGTTGTAATCTATATAAGCTAATGTTTTGATTGAATAAAGGTACTGATGAGGTGCATGTCATCGGCGGCGCAGGCAGCCAAAACGACGACGGCGTCAAAGGTGTCGGATTGTGCTCAAATTCGGTCGGGAGTTGCGGAACGTGCCTACGACCGATAATCATTGCTATGCCATGACCGGTGATGTATTTTGGGCATCCGAGGTCGTCTGAGGGGCGAAAATGCCAGGTTACTGTCCTGATACACAAAAGTTACTGTTGTATATAAAGGAAGTCACTGTTCTGGTTCATCGTAGATACTGTTATAATTCTTCGTGGTTACTGCTATAATTCATCGAAGTGACTCTTCTAAATCATCGGGCTCACTGTTGTGATCTATAAAAGCTAATGTTTTGATTGAATAAAGGTACTGATGAGGTGCGTGTCATCGGCGGCGCAGGCAGCCAAAACGACGACGGCGTCAAAGGTGTCGGATTGTGCTCAAATTCGGTCGGGAGTTGCGGAACGTGCCTACGACCGATAATCATTGCTATGCCATGACCGGTGATGTATTTTGGGCATCCGAGGTCGTCTGAGGGGCGAAAATGCCAGGTTACTGTCCTGATACACAAAAGTTACTGTTGTATATAAAGGAAGTCACTGTTCTGGTTCATCGTAGATACTGTTATAGTTCTTCGTGGTTACTGCTATAATTCATCGAAGTGACTCTTCTAAATCATCGGGCTCACTGTTGTGATCTATAAAAGCTAATGTTTTGATTGAATAAAGGTACTGATGAGGTGCGTGTCATCGGCGGCGCAGGCAGCCAAAACGACGACGGCGTCAAAGGTGTCGGATTGTGCTCAAATTCGGTCACGAGTTGCGGAACGTGCCTACTACCGATACTCATGGCATAGCCATGACTGGCGATGTATTTTGGGCATCCGAGGTCATCCGAGGGGCGAAAATGCCAGGTTACTGTCCTGATACACAAAAGTTCCTGTTGTATATAAAGGAAGTCACTGTTCTGGTTCATCGTAATTCTTCGTGGTTACTGCTATAATTCATCGAAGTGACTCTATCGGGCTCACTGTTGTAATCTATATAAGCTAATGTTTTGATTGAATAAAGGTACTGATGAGGTGCATGTCATCGGCGGCGCAGGCAGCCAAAACGACGACGGCGTCAAAGGTGTCGGATTGTGCTCAAATTCGGTCGGGAGTTGCGGAACGTGCCTACGACCGATAATCATTGCTATGCCATGACCGGTGATGTATTTTGGGCATCCGAGGTCGTCTGAGGGGCGAAAATGCCAGGTTACTGTCCTGATACACAAAAGTTACTGTTGTATATAAAGGAAGTCACTGTTCTGGTTCATCGTAGATACTGTTATAATTCTTCGTGGTTACTGCTATAATTCATCGAAGTGACTCTTCTAAATCATCGGGCTCACTGTTGTGATCTATAAAAGCTAATGTTTTGATTGAATAAAGGTACTGATGAGGTGCGTGTCATCGGCGGCGCAGGCAGCCAAAACGACGACGGCGTCAAAGGTGTCGGATTGTGCTCAAATTCGGTCGGGAGTTGCGGAACGTGCCTACGACCGATAATCATTGCTATGCCATGACCGGTGATGTATTTTGGGCATCCGAGGTCGTCTGAGGGGCGAAAATGCCAGGTTACTGTCCTGATACACAAAAGTTACTGTTGTATATAAAGGAAGTCACTGTTCTGGTTCATCGTAGATACTGTTATAGTTCTTCGTGGTTACTGCTATAATTCATCGAAGTGACTCTTCTAAATCATCGGGCTCACTGTTGTGATCTATAAAAGCTAATGTTTTGATTGAATAAAGGTACTGATGAGGTGCGTGTCATCGGCGGCGCAGGCAGCCAAAACGACGACGGCGTCAAAGGTGTCGGATTGTGCTCAAATTCGGTCACGAGTTGCGGAACGTGCCTACTACCGATACTCATGGCATAGCCATGACTGGCGATGTATTTTGGGCATCCGAGGTCATCCGAGGGGCGAAAATGCCAGGTTACTGTCCTGATACACAAAAGTTCCTGTTGTATATAAAGGAAGTCACTGTTCTGGTTCATCGTAATTCTTCGTGGTTACTGCTATAATTCATCGAAGTGACTCTATCGGGCTCACTGTTGTAATCTATATAAGCTAATGTTTTGATTGAATAAAGGTACTGATGAGGTGCATGTCATCGGCGGCGCAGGCAGCCAAAACGACGACGGCGTCAAAGGTGTCGGATTGTGCTCAAATTCGGTCGGGAGTTGCGGAACGTGCCTACGACCGATAATCATTGCTATGCCATGACCGGTGATGTATTTTGGGCATCCGAGGTCGTCTGAGGGGCGAAAATGCCAGGTTACTGTCCTGATACACAAAAGTTACTGTTGTATATAAAGGAAGTCACTGTTCTGGTTCATCGTAGATACTGTTATAATTCTTCGTGGTTACTGCTATAATTCATCGAAGTGACTCTTCTAAATCATCGGGCTCACTGTTGTGATCTATAAAAGCTAATGTTTTGATTGAATAAAGGTACTGATGAGGTGCGTGTCATCGGCGGCGCAGGCAGCCAAAACGACGACGGCGTCAAAGGTGTCGGATTGTGCTCAAATTCGGTCGGGAGTTGCGGAACGTGCCTACGACCGATAATCATTGCTATGCCATGACCGGTGATGTATTTTGGGCATCCGAGGTCGTCTGAGGGGCGAAAATGCCAGGTTACTGTCCTGATACACAAAAGTTACTGTTGTATATAAAGGAAGTCACTGTTCTGGTTCATCGTAGATACTGTTATAATTCTTCGTGGTTACTGCTATAATTCATCGAAGTGACTCTTCTAAATCATCGGGCTCACTGTTGTGATCTATAAAAGCTAATGTTTTGATTGAATAAAGGTACTGATGAGGTGCGTGTCATCGGCGGCGCAGGCAGCCAAAACGACGACGGCGTCAAAGGTGTCGGATTGTGCTCAAATTCGGTCGCGAGTTGCGGAACGTGCCTACTACCGATACTCATGGCAAAGCCATGACTGGCGATGTATTTTGGGCATCCGAGGTCACCCGAGGGGCGAAAATGCCAGGTTACTGTCCTGATACACAAAAGTTCCTGTTGTATATAAAGGAAGTCACTGTTCTGGTTCATCGTAATTCTTCGTGGTTACTGCTATAATTCACCGAAGTGACTCTATCGGGCTCACTGTTGTGATCTATAAAAGCTAATGTTTTGATTGAATAAAGGTACTGATGAGGTGCGTGTCATCGGCGGCGCAGGCAGCCAAAACGACGACGGCGTCAAAGGTGTCGGATTGTGCTCAAATTCGGTCGGGAGTTGCGGAACGTGCCTACGACCGATAATCATTGCTATGCCATGACCGGTAATGTATTTTGGGCATCCGAGGTCGTCTGAGGGGCGAAAATGCCATGTTACTGTCCTGATACACAAAAGTTACTGTTGTATATAAAGGAAGTCACTGTTCTGGTTCATCGTAGATACTGTTATAATTCTTCGTGGTTACTGCTATAATTCATCGAAGTGACTCTTCTAAATCATCGGGCTCACTGTTGTGATCTATAAAAGCTAATGTTTTGATTGAATAAAGGTACTGATGAGGTGCGTGTCATCGGCGGCGCAGGCAGCCAAAACGACGACGGCGTCAAAGGTGTCGGATTGTGCTCAAATTCGGTCGGGAGTTGCGGAACGTGCCTACGACCGATAATCATTGCTATGCCATGACCGGTGATGTATTTTGGGCATCCGAGGTCGTCTGAGGGGCGAAAATGCCAGGTTACTGTCCTGATACACAAAAGTTACTGTTGTATATAAAGGAAGTCACTGTTCTGGTTCATCGTAGATACTGTTATAATTCTTCGTGGTTACTGCTATAATTCATCGAAGTGACTCTTCTAAATCATCGGGCTCACTGTTGTGATCTATAAAAGCTAATGTTTTGATTGAATAAAGGTACTGATGAGGTGCGTGTCATCGGCGGCGCAGGCAGCCAAAACGACGACGGCGTCAAAGGTGTCGGATTGTGCTCAAATTCGGTCGCGAGTTGCGGAACGTGCCTACTACCGATACTCATGGCAAAGCCATGACTGGCGATGTATTTTGGGCATCCGAGGTCATCCGAGGGGCGAAAATGCCAGGTTACTGTCCTGATACACAAAAGTTCCTGTTGTATATAAAGGAAGTCACTGTTCTGGTTCATCGTAATTCTTCGTGGTTACTGCTATAATTCATCGAAGTGACTCTATCGGGCTCACTGTTGTAATCTATATAAGCTAATGTTTTGATTGAATAAAGGTACTGATGAGGTGCATGTCATCGGCGGCGCAGGCAGCCAAAACGACGACGGCGTCAAAGGTGTCGGATTGTGCTCAAATTCGGTCGGGAGTTGCGGAACGTGCCTACGACCGATAATCATTGCTATGCCATGACCGGTGATGTATTTTGGGCATCCGAGGTCGTCTGAGGGGCGAAAATGCCAGGTTACTGTCCTGATACACAAAAGTTACTGTTGTATATAAAGGAAGTCACTGTTCTGGTTCATCGTAGATACTGTTATAATTCTTCGTGGTTACTGCTATAATTCATCGAAGTGACTCTTCTAAATCATCGGGCTCACTGTTGTGATCTATAAAAGCTAATGTTTTGATTGAATAAAGGTACTGATGAGGTGCGTGTCATCGGCGGCGCAGGCAGCCAAAACGACGACGGCGTCAAAGGTGTCGGATTGTGCTCAAATTCGGTCGGGAGTTGCGGAACGTGCCTACGACCGATAATCATTGCTATGCCATGACCGGTGATGTATTTTGGGCATCCGAGGTCGTCTGAGGGGCGAAAATGCCATGTTACTGTCCTGATACACAAAAGTTACTGTTGTATATAAAGGAAGTCACTGTTCTGGTTCATCGTAGATACTGTTATAATTCTTCGTGGTTACTGCTATAATTCATCGAAGTGACTCTTCTAAATCATCGGGCTCACTGTTGTGATCTATAAAAGCTAATGTTTTGATTGAATAAAGGTACTGATGAGGTGCGTGTCATCGGCGGCGCAGGCAGCCAAAACGACGACGGCGTCAAAGGTGTCGGATTGTGCTCAAATTCGGTCGGGAGTTGCGGAACGTGCCTACGACCGATAATCATTGCTATGCCATGACCGGTGATGTATTTTGGGCATCCGAGGTCGTCTGAGGGGCGAAAATGCCAGGTTACTGTCCTGATACACAAAAGTTACTGTTGTATATAAAGGAAGTCACTGTTCTGGTTCATCGTAGATACTGTTATAATTCTTCGTGGTTACTGCTATAATTCATCGAAGTGACTCTTCTAAATCATCGGGCTCACTGTTGTGATCTATAAAAGCTAATGTTTTGATTGAATAAAGGTACTGATGAGGTGCGTGTCATCGACGGCGCAGGCAGCCAAAACGACGACGGCGTCAAAGGTGTCGGATTGTGCTCAAATTCGGTCGCGAGTTGCGGAACGTGCCTACTACCGATACTCATGGCAAAGCCATGACTGGCGATGTATTTTGGGCATCCGAGGTCATCCGAGGGGCGAAAATGCCAGGTTACTGTCCTGATACACAAAAGTTCCTGTTGTATATAAAGGAAGTCACTGTTCTGGTTCATCGTAATTCTTCGTGGTTACTGCTATAATTCATCGAAGTGACTCTATCGGGCTCACTGTTGTAATCTATATAAGCTAATGTTTTGATTGAATAAAGGTACTGATGAGGTGCATGTCATCGGCGGCGCAGGCAGCCAAAACGACGACGGCGTCAAAGGTGTCGGATTGTGCTCAAATTCGGTCGGGAGTTGCGGAACGTGCCTACGACCGATAATCATTGCTATGCCATGACCGGTGATGTATTTTGGGCATCCGAGGTCGTCTGAGGGGCGAAAATGCCAGGTTACTGTCCTGATACACAAAAGTTACTGTTGTATATAAAGGAAGTCACTGTTCTGGTTCATCGTAGATACTGTTATAATTCTTCGTGGTTACTGCTATAATTCATCGAAGTGACTCTTCTAAATCATCGGGCTCACTGTTGTGATCTATAAAAGCTAATGTTTTGATTGAATAAAGGTACTGATGAGGTGCGTGTCATCGGCGGCGCAGGCAGCCAAAACGACGACGGCGTCAAAGGTGTCGGATTGTGCTCAAATTCGGTCGGGAGTTGCGGAACGTGCCTACGACCGATAATCATTACTATGCCATGACCGGTGATGTATTTTGGGCATCCGAGGTCGTCTGAGGGGCGAAAATGCCAGGTTACTGTCCTGATACACAAAAGTTACTGTTGTATATAAAGGAAGTCACTGTTCTGGTTCATCGTAGATACTGTTATAATTCTTCGTGGTTACTGCTATAATTCATCGAAGTGACTCTTCTAAATCATCGGGCTCACTGTTGTGATCTATAAAAGCTAATGTTTTGATTGAATAAAGGTACTGATGAGGTGCGTGTCATCGGCGGCGCAGGCAGCCAAAACGACGACGGCGTCAAAGGTGTCGGATTGTGCTCAAATTCGGTCGGGAGTTGCGGAACGTGCCTACGACCGATAATCATTGCTATGCCATGACCGGTGATGTATTTTGGGCATCCGAGGTCGTCTGAGGGGCGAAAATGCCAGGTTACTGTCCTGATACACAAAAGTTACTGTTGTATATAAAGGAAGTCACTGTTCTGGTTCATCGTAGATACTGTTATAATTCTTCGTGGTTACTGCTATAATTCATCGAACTGACTCTTCTAAATCATCGGGCTCACTGTTGTGATCTATAAAAGCTAATGTTTTGATTGAATAAAGGTACTGATGAGGTGCGTGTCATCGACGGCGCAGGCAGCCAAAACGACGACGGCGTCAAAGGTGTCGGATTGTGCTCAAATTCGGTCGCGAGTTGCGGAACGTGCCTACTACCGATACTCATGGCAAAGCCATGACTGGCGATGTATTTTGGGCATCCGAGGTCATCCGAGGGGCGAAAATGCCAGGTTACTGTCCTGATACACAAAAGTTCCTGTTGTATATAAAGGAAGTCACTGTTCTGGTTCATCGTAATTCTTCGTGGTTACTGCTATAATTCATCGAAGTGACTCTATCGGGCTCACTGTTGTAATCTATATAAGCTAATGTTTTGATTGAATAAAGGTACTGATGAGGTGCATGTCATCGGCGGCGCAGGCAGCCAAAACGACGACGGCTTCAAAGGTGTCGGATTGTGCTCAAATTCGGTCGGGAGTTGCGGAACGTGCCTACGACCGATAATCATTGCTATGCCATGACCGGTGATGTATTTTGGGCATCCGAGGTCGTCTGAGGGGCGAAAATGCCAGGTTACTGTCCTGATACACAAAAGTTACTGTTGTATATAAAGGAAGTCACTGTTCTGGTTCATCGTAGATACTGTTATAATTCTTCGTGGTTACTGCTATAATTCATCGAACTGACTCTTCTAAATCATCGGGCTCACTGTTGTGATCTATAAAAGCTAATGTTTTGATTGAATAAAGGTACTGATGAGGTGCGTGTCATCGACGGCGCAGGCAGCCAAAACGACGACGGCGTCAAAGGTGTCGGATTGTGCTCAAATTCGGTCGCGAGTTGCGGAACGTGCCTACTACCGATACTCATGGCAAAGCCATGACTGGCGATGTATTTTGGGCATCCGAGGTCATCCGAGGGGCGAAAATGCCAGGTTACTGTCCTGATACACAAAAGTTACTGTTGTATATAAAGGAAGTCACTGTTCTGGTTCATCGTAATTCTTCGTGGTTACTGCTATAATTCATCGAAGTGACTCTATCGGGCTCACTGTTGTAATCTATATAAGCTAATGTTTTGATTGAATAAAGGTACTGATGAGGTGCATGTCATCGGCGGCGCAGGCAGCCAAAACGACGACGGCTTCAAAGGTGTCGGATTGTGCTCAAATTCGGTCGGGAGTTGCGGAACGTGCCTACGACCGATAATCATTGCTATGCCATGACCGGTGATGTATTTTGGGCATCCGAGGTCGTCTGAGGGGCGAAAATGCCAGGTTACTGTCCTGATACACAAAAGTTACTGTTGTATATAAAGGAAGTCACTGTTCTGGTTCATCGTAGATACTGTTATAATTCTTCGTGGTTACTGCTATAATTCATCGAACTGACTCTTCTAAATCATCGGGCTCACTGTTGTGATCTATAAAAGCTAATGTTTTGATTGAATAAAGGTACTGATGAGGTGCGTGTCATCGACGGCGCAGGCAGCCAAAACGACGACGGCGTCAAAGGTGTCGGATTGTGCTCAAATTCGGTCGCGAGTTGCGGAACGTGCCTACTACCGATACTCATGGCAAAGCCATGACTGGCGATGTATTTTGGGCATCCGAGGTCATCCGAGGGGCGAAAATGCCAGGTTACTGTCCTGATACACAAAAGTTACTGTTGTATATAAAGGAAGTCACTGTTCTGGTTCATCGTAATTCTTCGTGGTTACTGCTATAATTCATCGAAGTGACTCTATCGGGCTCACTGTTGTAATCTATATAAGCTAATGTTTTGATTGAATAAAGGTACTGATGAGGTGCATGTCATCGGCGGCGCAGGCAGCCAAAACGACGACGGCTTCAAAGGTGTCGGATTGTGCTCAAATTCGGTCGGGAGTTGCGGAACGTGCCTACGACCGATAATCATTGCTATGCCATGACCGGTGATGTATTTTGGGCATCCGAGGTCGTCTGAGGGGCGAAAATGCCAGGTTACTGTCCTGATACACAAAAGTTACTGTTGTATATAAAGGAAGTCACTGTTCTGGTTCATCGTAGATACTGTTATAATTCTTCGTGGTTACTGCTATAATTCATCGAAGTGACTCTTCTAAATCATCGGGCTCACTGTTGTGATCTATAAAAGCTAATGTTTTGATTGAATAAAGGTACTGATGAGGTGCGTGTCATCGGCGGCGCAGGCAGCCAAAACGACGACGGCGTCAAAGGTGTCGGATTGTGCTCAAATTCGGTCGGGAGTTGCGGAACGTGCCTACGACCGATAATCATTGCTATGCCATGACCGGTGATGTATTTTGGGCATCCGAGGTCGTCTGAGGGGCGAAAATGCCAGGTTACTGTCCTGATACACAAAAGTTACTGTTGTATATAAAGGAAGTCACTGTTCTGGTTCATCGTAGATACTGTTATAATTCTTCGTGGTTACTGCTATAATTCATCGAAGTGACTCTTCTAAATCATCGGGCTCACTGTTGTGATCTATAAAAGCTAATGTTTTGATTGAATAAAGGTACTGATGAGGTGCGTGTCATCGGCGGCGCAGGCAGCCAAAACGACGACGGCGTCAAAGGTGTCGGATTGTGCTCAAATTCGGTCGCGAGTTGCGGAACGTGCCTACAACCGATACTCATGGCAAAGCCATGACTGGCGATGTATTTTGGGCATCCGAGGTCATCCGAGGGGCGAAAATGCCAGGTTACTGTCCTGATACACAAAAGTTCCTGTTGTATATAAAGGAAGTCACTGTTCTGGTTCATCGTAATTCTTCGTGGTTACTGCTATAATTCATCGAAGTGACTCTATCGGGCTCACTGTTGTAATCTATATAAGCTAATGTTTTGATTGAATAAAGGTACTGATGAGGTGCATGTCATCGGCGGCGCAGGCAGCCAAAACGACGACGGCGTCAAAGGTGTCGGATTGTGCTCAAATTCGGTCGGGAGTTGCGGAACGTGCCTACGACCGATAATCATTGCTATGCCATGACCGGTGATGTATTTTGGGCATCCGAGGTCGTCTGAGGGGCGAAAATGCCAGGTTACTGTCCTGATACACAAAAGTTACTGTTGTATATAAAGGAAGTCACTGTTCTGGTTCATCGTAGATACTGTTATAATTCTTCGTGGTTACTGCTATAATTCATCGAAGTGACTCTTCTAAATCATCGGGCTCACTGTTGTGATCTATAAAAGCTAATGTTTTGATTGAATAAAGGTACTGATGAGGTGCGTGTCATCGGCGGCGCAGGCAGCCAAAACGACGACGGCGTCAAAGGTGTCGGATTGTGCTCAAATTCGGTCGGGAGTTGCGGAACGTGCCTACGACCGATAATCATTGCTATGCCATGACCGGTGATGTATTTTGGGCATCCGAGGTCGTCTGAGGGGCGAAAATGCCAGGTTACTGTCCTGATACACAAAAGTTACTGTTGTATATAAAGGAAGTCACTGTTCTGGTTCATCGTAGATACTGTTATAATTCTTCGTGGTTACTGCTATAATTCATCGAAGTGACTCTTCTAAATCATCGGGCTCACTGTTGTGATCTATAAAAGCTAATGTTTTGATTGAATAAAGGTACTGATGAGGTGCGTGTCATCGGCGGCGCAGGCAGCCAAAACGACGACGGCGTCAAAGGTGTCGGATTGTGCTCAAATTCGGTCGCGAGTTGCGGAACGTGCCTACAACCGATACTCATGGCAAAGCCATGACTGGCGATGTATTTTGGGCATCCGAGGTCATCCGAGGGGCGAAAATGCCAGGTTACTGTCCTGATACACAAAAGTTCCTGTTGTATATAAAGGAAGTCACTGTTCTGGTTCATCGTAATTCTTCGTGGTTACTGCTATAATTCATCGAAGTGACTCTATCGGGCTCACTGTTGTAATCTATATAAGCTAATGTTTTGATTGAATAAAGGTACTGATGAGGTGCATGTCATCGGCGGCGCAGGCAGCCAAAACGACGACGGCGTCAAAGGTGTCGGATTGTGCTCAAATTCGGTCGGGAGTTGCGGAACGTGCCTACGACCGATAATCATTGCTATGCCATGACCGGTGATGTATTTTGGGCATCCGAGGTCGTCTGAGGGGCGAAAATGCCAGGTTACTGTCCTGATACACAAAAGTTACTGTTGTATATAAAGGAAGTCACTGTTCTGGTTCATCGTAGATACTGTTATAATTCTTCGTGGTTACTGCTATAATTCATCGAAGTGACTCTTCTAAATCATCGGGCTCACTGTTGTGATCTATAAAAGCTAATGTTTTGATTGAATAAAGGTACTGATGAGGTGCGTGTCATCGACGGCGCAGGCAGCCAAAACGACGACGGCGTCAAAGGTGTCGGATTGTGCTCAAATTCGGTCGCGAGTTGCGGAACGTGCCTACTACCGATACTCATGGCAAAGCCATGACTGGCGATGTATTTTGGGCATCCGAGGTCATCCGAGGGGCGAAAATGCCAGGTTACTGTCCTGATACACAAAAGTTCCTGTTGTATATAAAGGAAGTCACTGTTCTGGTTCATCGTAATTCTTCGTGGTTACTGCTATAATTCATCGAAGTGACTCTATCGGGCTCACTGTTGTAATCTATATAAGCTAATGTTTTGATTGAATAAAGGTACTGATGAGGTGCATGTCATCGGCGGCGCAGGCAGCCAAAACGACGACGGCGTCAAAGGTGTCGGATTGTGCTCAAATTCGGTCGGGAGTTGCGGAACGTGCCTACGACCGATAATCATTGCTATGCCATGACCGGTGATGTATTTTGGGCATCCGAGGTCGTCTGAGGGGCGAAAATGCCAGGTTACTGTCCTGATACACAAAAGTTACTGTTGTATATAAAGGAAGTCACTGTTCTGGTTCATCGTAGATACTGTTATAATTCTTCGTGGTTACTGCTATAATTCATCGAAGTGACTCTTCTAAATCATCGGGCTCACTGTTGTGATCTATAAAAGCTAATGTTTTGATTGAATAAAGGTACTGATGAGGTGCGTGTCATCGGCGGCGCAGGCAGCCAAAACGACGACGGCGTCAAAGGTGTCGGATTGTGCTCAAATTCGGTCGGGAGTTGCGGAACGTGCCTACGACCGATAATCATTGCTATGCCATGACCGGTGATGTATTTTGGGCATCCGAGGTCGTCTGAGGGGCGAAAATGCCAGGTTACTGTCCTGATACACAAAAGTTACTGTTGTATATAAAGGAAGTCACTGTTCTGGTTCATCGTAGATACTGTTATAATTCTTCGTGGTTACTGCTATAATTCATCGAAGTGACTCTTCTAAATCATCGGGCTCACTGTTGTGATCTATAAAAGCTAATGTTTTGATTGAATAAAGGTACTGATGAGGTGCGTGTCATCGGCGGCGCAGGCAGCCAAAACGACGACGGCGTCAAAGGTGTCGGATTGTGCTCAAATTCGGTCGCGAGTTGCGGAACGTGCCTACAACCGATACTCATGGCAAAGCCATGACTGGCGATGTATTTTGGGCATCCGAGGTCATCCGAGGGGCGAAAATGCCAGGTTACTGTCCTGATACACAAAAGTTCCTGTTGTATATAAAGGAAGTCACTGTTCTGGTTCATCGTAATTCTTCGTGGTTACTGCTATAATTCATCGAAGTGACTCTATCGGGCTCACTGTTGTAATCTATATAAGCTAATGTTTTGATTGAATAAAGGTACTGATGAGGTGCATGTCATCGGCGGCGCAGGCAGCCAAAACGACGACGGCGTCAAAGGTGTCGGATTGTGCTCAAATTCGGTCGGGAGTTGCGGAACGTGCCTACGACCGATAATCATTGCTATGCCATGACCGGTGATGTATTTTGGGCATCCGAGGTCGTCTGAGGGGCGAAAATGCCAGGTTACTGTCCTGATACACAAAAGTTACTGTTGTATATAAAGGAAGTCACTGTTCTGGTTCATCGTAGATACTGTTATAATTCTTCGTGGTTACTGCTATAATTCATCGAAGTGACTCTTCTAAATCATCGGGCTCACTGTTGTGATCTATAAAAGCTAATGTTTTGATTGAATAAAGGTACTGATGAGGTGCGTGTCATCGACGGCGCAGGCAGCCAAAACGACGACGGCGTCAAAGGTGTCGGATTGTGCTCAAATTCGGTCGCGAGTTGCGGAACGTGCCTACTACCGATACTCATGGCAAAGCCATGACTGGCGATGTATTTTGGGCATCCGA
Organism: Salvia hispanica; assembly: GCF_029641045.1. Taxonomy (NCBI): domain Eukaryota; kingdom Viridiplantae; phylum Streptophyta; class Magnoliopsida; order Lamiales; family Lamiaceae; genus Salvia; species Salvia hispanica. The sequence continues at coordinate 63,845,302 of NC_142694.1, read as the reverse complement.
GGTCATCCGAGGGGCGAAAATGCCAGGTTACTGTCCTGATACACAAAAGTTCCTGTTGTATATAAAGGAAGTCACTGTTCTGGTTCATCGTAATTCTTCGTGGTTACTGCTATAATTCATCGAAGTGACTCTATCGGGCTCACTGTTGTAATCTATATAAGCTAATGTTTTGATTGAATAAAGGTACTGATGAGGTGCATGTCATCGGCGGCGCAGGCAGCCAAAACGACGACGGCGTCAAAGGTGTCGGATTGTGCTCAAATTCGGTCGGGAGTTGCGGAACGTGCCTACGACCGATAATCATTGCTATGCCATGACCGGTGATGTATTTTGGGCATCCGAGGTCGTCTGAGGGGCGAAAATGCCAGGTTACTGTCCTGATACACAAAAGTTACTGTTGTATATAAAGGAAGTCACTGTTCTGGTTCATCGTAGATACTGTTATAATTCTTCGTGGTTACTGCTATAATTCATCGAAGTGACTCTTCTAAATCATCGGGCTCACTGTTGTGATCTATAAAAGCTAATGTTTTGATTGAATAAAGGTACTGATGAGGTGCGTGTCATCGGCGGCGCAGGCAGCCAAAACGACGACGGCGTCAAAGGTGTCGGATTGTGCTCAAATTCGGTCGGGAGTTGCGGAACGTGCCTACGACCGATAATCATTACTATGCCATGACCGGTGATGTATTTTGGGCATCCGAGGTCGTCTGAGGGGCGAAAATGCCAGGTTACTGTCCTGATACACAAAAGTTACTGTTGTATATAAAGGAAGTCACTGTTCTGGTTCATCGTAGATACTGTTATAATTCTTCGTGGTTACTGCTATAATTCATCGAAGTGACTCTTCTAAATCATCGGGCTCACTGTTGTGATCTATAAAAGCTAATGTTTTGATTGAATAAAGGTACTGATGAGGTGCGTGTCATCGGCGGCGCAGGCAGCCAAAACGACGACGGCGTCAAAGGTGTCGGATTGTGCTCAAATTCGGTCGGGAGTTGCGGAACGTGCCTACGACCGATAATCATTGCTATGCCATGACCGGTGATGTATTTTGGGCATCCGAGGTCGTCTGAGGGGCGAAAATGCCAGGTTACTGTCCTGATACACAAAAGTTACTGTTGTATATAAAGGAAGTCACTGTTCTGGTTCATCGTAGATACTGTTATAATTCTTCGTGGTTACTGCTATAATTCATCGAAGTGACTCTTCTAAATCATCGGGCTCACTGTTGTGATCTATAAAAGCTAATGTTTTGATTGAATAAAGGTACTGATGAGGTGCGTGTCATCGACGGCGCAGGCAGCCAAAACGACGACGGCGTCAAAGGTGTCGGATTGTGCTCAAATTCGGTCGCGAGTTGCGGAACGTGCCTACTACCGATACTCATGGCAAAGCCATGACTGGCGATGTATTTTGGGCATCCGAGGTCATCCGAGGGGCGAAAATGCCAGGTTACTGTCCTGATACACAAAAGTTCCTGTTGTATATAAAGGAAGTCACTGTTCTGGTTCATCGTAATTCTTCGTGGTTACTGCTATAATTCATCGAAGTGACTCTATCGGGCTCACTGTTGTAATCTATATAAGCTAATGTTTTGATTGAATAAAGGTACTGATGAGGTGCATGTCATCGGCGGCGCAGGCAGCCAAAACGACGACGGCGTCAAAGGTGTCGGATTGTGCTCAAATTCGGTCGGGAGTTGCGGAACGTGCCTACGACCGATAATCATTGCTATGCCATGACCGGTGATGTATTTTGGGCATCCGAGGTCGTCTGAGGGGCGAAAATGCCAGGTTACTGTCCTGATACACAAAAGTTACTGTTGTATATAAAGGAAGTCACTGTTCTGGTTCATCGTAGATACTGTTATAATTCTTCGTGGTTACTGCTATAATTCATCGAAGTGACTCTTCTAAATCATCGGGCTCACTGTTGTGATCTATAAAAGCTAATGTTTTGATTGAATAAAGGTACTGATGAGGTGCGTGTCATCGGCGGCGCAGGCAGCCAAAACGACGACGGCGTCAAAGGTGTCGGATTGTGCTCAAATTCGGTCGGGAGTTGCGGAACGTGCCTACGACCGATAATCATTACTATGCCATGACCGGTGATGTATTTTGGGCATCCGAGGTCGTCTGAGGGGCGAAAATGCCAGGTTACTGTCCTGATACACAAAAGTTACTGTTGTATATAAAGGAAGTCACTGTTCTGGTTCATCGTAGATACTGTTATAATTCTTCGTGGTTACTGCTATAATTCATCGAAGTGACTCTTCTAAATCATCGGGCTCACTGTTGTGATCTATAAAAGCTAATGTTTTGATTGAATAAAGGTACTGATGAGGTGCGTGTCATCGGCGGCGCAGGCAGCCAAAACGACGACGGCGTCAAAGGTGTCGGATTGTGCTCAAATTCGGTCGGGAGTTGCGGAACGTGCCTACGACCGATAATCATTGCTATGCCATGACCGGTGATGTATTTTGGGCATCCGAGGTCGTCTGAGGGGCGAAAATGCCAGGTTACTGTCCTGATACACAAAAGTTACTGTTGTATATAAAGGAAGTCACTGTTCTGGTTCATCGTAGATACTGTTATAATTCTTCGTGGTTACTGCTATAATTCATCGAAGTGACTCTTCTAAATCATCGGGCTCACTGTTGTGATCTATAAAAGCTAATGTTTTGATTGAATAAAGGTACTGATGAGGTGCGTGTCATCGACGGCGCAGGCAGCCAAAACGACGACGGCGTCAAAGGTGTCGGATTGTGCTCAAATTCGGTCGCGAGTTGCGGAACGTGCCTACTACCGATACTCATGGCAAAGCCATGACTGGCGATGTATTTTGGGCATCCGAGGTCATCCGAGGGGCGAAAATGCCAGGTTACTGTCCTGATACACAAAAGTTCCTGTTGTATATAAAGGAAGTCACTGTTCTGGTTCATCGTAATTCTTCGTGGTTACTGCTATAATTCATCGAAGTGACTCTATCGGGCTCACTGTTGTAATCTATATAAGCTAATGTTTTGATTGAATAAAGGTACTGATGAGGTGCATGTCATCGGCGGCGCAGGCAGCCAAAACGACGACGGCTTCAAATGTGTCGGATTGTGCTCAAATTCGGTCGGGAGTTGCGGAACGTGCCTACGACCGATAATCATTGCTATGCCATAACCGGTGATGTATTTTGGGCATCCGAGGTCGTCTGAGGGGCGAAAATGCCAGGTTACTGTCCTGATACACAAAAGTTACTGTTGTATATAAAGGAAGTCACTGTTCTGGTTCATCGTAGATACTGTTATAATTCTTCGTGGTTACTGCTATAATTCATCGAAGTGACTCTTCTAAATCATCGGGCTCACTGTTGTGATCTATAAAAGCTAATGTTTTGATTGAATAAAGGTACTGATGAGGTGCGTGTCATCGGCGGCGCAGGCAGCCAAAACGACGACGGCGTCAAAGGTGTCGGATTGTGCTCAAATTCGGTCGGGAGTTGCGGAACGTGCCTACGACCGATAATCATTGCTATGCCATGACCGGTGATGTATTTTGGGCATCCGAGGTCGTCTGAGGGGCGAAAATGCCAGGTTACTGTCCTGATACACAAAAGTTACTGTTGTATATAAAGGAAGTCACTGTTCTGGTTCATCGTAGATACTGTTATAATTCTTCGTGGTTACTGCTATAATTCATCGAAGTGACTCTTCTAAATCATCGGGCTCACTGTTGTGATCTATAAAAGCTAATGTTTTGATTGAATAAAGGTACTGATGAGGTGCGTGTCATCGGCGGCGCAGGCAGCCAAAACGACGACGGCGTCAAAGGTGTCGGATTGTGCTCAAATTCGGTCGCGAGTTGCGGAACGTGCCTACAACCGATACTCATGGCAAAGCCATGACTGGCGATGTATTTTGGGCATCCGAGGTCATCCGAGGGGCGAAAATGCCAGGTTACTGTCCTGATACACAAAAGTTCCTGTTGTATATAAAGGAAGTCACTGTTCTGGTTCATCGTAATTCTTCGTGGTTACTGCTATAATTCATCGAAGTGACTCTATCGGGCTCACTGTTGTAATCTATATAAGCTAATGTTTTGATTGAATAAAGGTACTGATGAGGTGCATGTCATCGGCGGCGCAGGCAGCCAAAACGACGACGGCGTCAAAGGTGTCGGATTGTGCTCAAATTCGGTCGGGAGTTGCGGAACGTGCCTACGACCGATAATCATTGCTATGCCATGACCGGTGATGTATTTTGGGCATCCGAGGTCGTCTGAGGGGCGAAAATGCCAGGTTACTGTCCTGATACACAAAAGTTACTGTTGTATATAAAGGAAGTCACTGTTCTGGTTCATCGTAGATACTGTTATAATTCATCGTGGTTACTGCTATAATTCATCGAAGTGACTCTTCTAAATCATCGGGCTCACTGTTGTGATCTATAAAAGCTAATGTTTTGATTGAATAAAGGTACTGATGAGGTGCGTGTCATCGGCGGCGCAGGCAGCCAAAACGACGACGGCGTCAAAGGTGTCGGATTGTGCTCAAATTCGGTCGGGAGTTGCGGAACGTGCCTACGACCGATAATCATTGCTATGCCATGACCGGTGATGTATTTTGGGCATCCGAGGTCGTCTGAGGGGCGAAAATGCCAGGTTACTGTCCTGATACACAAAAGTTACTGTTGTATATAAAGGAAGTCACTGTTCTGGTTCATCGTAGATACTGTTATAATTCTTCGTGGTTACTGCTATAATTCATCGAAGTGACTCTTCTAAATCATCGGGCTCACTGTTGTGATCTATAAAAGCTAATGTTTTGATTGAATAAAGGTACTGATGAGGTGCGTGTCATCGGCGGCGCAGGCAGCCAAAACGACGACGGCGTCAAAGGTGTCGGATTGTGCTCAAATTCGGTCGCGAGTTGCGGAACGTGCCTACTACCGATACTCATGGCAAAGCCATGACTGGCGATGTATTTTGGGCATCCGAGGTCATCCGAGGGGCGAAAATGCCAGGTTACTGTCCTGATACACAAAAGTTCCTGTTGTATATAAAGGAAGTCACTGTTCTGGTTCATCGTAATTCTTCGTGGTTACTGCTATAATTCATCGAAGTGACTCTATCGGGCTCACTGTTGTAATCTATATAAGCTAATGTTTTGATTGAATAAAGGTACTGATGAGGTGCATGTCATCGGCGGCGCAGGCAGCCAAAACGACGACGGCGTCAAAGGTGTCGGATTGTGCTCAAATTCGGTCGGGAGTTGCGGAACGTGCCTACGACCGATAATCATTGCTATGCCATGACCGGTGATGTATTTTGGGCATCCGAGGTCGTCTGAGGGGCGAAAATGCCAGGTTACTGTCCTGATACACAAAAGTTACTGTTGTATATAAAGGAAGTCACTGTTCTGGTTCATCGTAGATACTGTTATAATTCTTCGTGGTTACTGCTATAATTCATCGAAGTGACTCTTCTAAATCATCGGGCTCACTGTTGTGATCTATAAAAGCTAATGTTTTGATTGAATAAAGGTACTGATGAGGTGCGTGTCATCGGCGGCGCAGGCAGCCAAAACGACGACGGCGTCAAAGGTGTCGGATTGTGCTCAAATTCGGTCGCGAGTTGCGGAACGTGCCTACTACCGATACTCATGGCAAAGCCATGACTGGCGATGTATTTTGGGCATCCGAGGTCATCCGAGGGGCGAAAATGCCAGGTTACTGTCCTGATACACAAAAGTTCCTGTTGTATATAAAGGAAGTCACTGTTCTGGTTCATCGTAATTCTTCGTGGTTACTGCTATAATTCATCGAAGTGACTCTATCGGGCTCACTGTTGTAATCTATATAAGCTAATGTTTTGATTGAATAAAGGTACTGATGAGGTGCATGTCATCGGCGGCGCAGGCAGCCAAAACGACGACGGCGTCAAAGGTGTCGGATTGTGCTCAAATTCGGTCGGGAGTTGCGGAACGTGCCTACGACCGATAATCATTGCTATGCCATGACCGGTGATGTATTTTGGGCATCCGAGGTCGTCTGAGGGGCGAAAATGCCAGGTTACTGTCCTGATACACAAAAGTTACTGTTGTATATAAAGGAAGTCACTGTTCTGGTTCATCGTAGATACTGTTATAATTCTTCGTGGTTACTGCTATAATTCATCGAAGTGACTCTTCTAAATCATCGGGCTCACTGTTGTGATCTATAAAAGCTAATGTTTTGATTGAATAAAGGTACTGATGAGGTGCGTGTCATCGGCGGCGCAGGCAGCCAAAACGACGACGGCGTCAAAGGTGTCGGATTGTGCTCAAATTCGGTCGCGAGTTGCGGAACGTGCCTACAACCGATACTCATGGCAAAGCCATGACTGGCGATGTATTTTGGGCATCCGAGGTCATCCGAGGGGCGAAAATGCCAGGTTACTGTCCTGATACACAAAAGTTCCTGTTGTATATAAAGGAAGTCACTGTTCTGGTTCATCGTAATTCTTCGTGGTTACTGCTATAATTCATCGAAGTGACTCTATCGGGCTCACTGTTGTAATCTATATAAGCTAATGTTTTGATTGAATAAAGGTACTGATGAGGTGCATGTCATCGGCGGCGCAGGCAGCCAAAACGACGACGGCGTCAAAGGTGTCGGATTGTGCTCAAATTCGGTCGGGAGTTGCGGAACGTGCCTACGACCGATAATCATTGCTATGCCATGACCGGTGATGTATTTTGGGCATCCGAGGTCGTCTGAGGGGCGAAAATGCCAGGTTACTGTCCTGATACACAAAAGTTACTGTTGTATATAAAGGAAGTCACTGTTCTGGTTCATCGTAGATACTGTTATAATTCTTCGTGGTTACTGCTATAATTCATCGAAGTGACTCTTCTAAATCATCGGGCTCACTGTTGTGATCTATAAAAGCTAATGTTTTGATTGAATAAAGGTACTGATGAGGTGCGTGTCATCGGCGGCGCAGGCAGCCAAAACGACGACGGCGTCAAAGGTGTCGGATTGTGCTCAAATTCGGTCGGGAGTTGCGGAACGTGCCTACGACCGATAATCATTGCTATGCCATGACCGGTGATGTATTTTGGGCATCCGAGGTCGTCTGAGGGGCGAAAATGCCAGGTTACTGTCCTGATACACAAAAGTTACTGTTGTATATAAAGGAAGTCACTGTTCTGGTTCATCGTAGATACTGTTATAATTCTTCGTGGTTACTGCTATAATTCATCGAAGTGACTCTTCTAAATCATCGGGCTCACTGTTGTGATCTATAAAAGCTAATGTTTTGATTGAATAAAGGTACTGATGAGGTGCGTGTCATCGGCGGCGCAGGCAGCCAAAACGACGACGGCGTCAAAGGTGTCGGATTGTGCTCAAATTCGGTCGCGAGTTGCGGAACGTGCCTACTACCGATACTCATGGCAAAGCCATGACTGGCGATGTATTTTGGGCATCCGAGGTCATCCGAGGGGCGAAAATGCCAGGTTACTGTCCTGATACACAAAAGTTCCTGTTGTATATAAAGGAAGTCACTGTTCTGGTTCATCGTAATTCTTCGTGGTTACTGCTATAATTCATCGAAGTGACTCTATCGGGCTCACTGTTGTAATCTATATAAGCTAATGTTTTGATTGAATAAAGGTACTGATGAGGTGCATGTCATCGGCGGCGCAGGCAGCCAAAACGACGACGGCGTCAAAGGTGTCGGATTGTGCTCAAATTCGGTCGGGAGTTGCGGAACGTGCCTACGACCGATAATCATTGCTATGCCATGACCGGTGATGTATTTTGGGCATCCGAGGTCGTCTGAGGGGCGAAAATGCCAGGTTACTGTCCTGATACACAAAAGTTACTGTTGTATATAAAGGAAGTCACTGTTCTGGTTCATCGTAGATACTGTTATAATTCTTCGTGGTTACTGCTATAATTCATCGAAGTGACTCTTCTAAATCATCGGGCTCACTGTTGTGATCTATAAAAGCTAATGTTTTGATTGAATAAAGGTACTGATGAGGTGCGTGTCATCGGCGGCGCAGGCAGCCAAAACGACGACGGCGTCAAAGGTGTCGGATTGTGCTCAAATTCGGTCGCGAGTTGCGGAACGTGCCTACTACCGATACTCATGGCAAAGCCATGACTGGCGATGTATTTTGGGCATCCGAGGTCATCCGAGGGGCGAAAATGCCAGGTTACTGTCCTGATACACAAAAGTTCCTGTTGTATATAAAGGAAGTCACTGTTCTGGTTCATCGTAATTCTTCGTGGTTACTGCTATAATTCATCGAAGTGACTCTATCGGGCTCACTGTTGTAATCTATATAAGCTAATGTTTTGATTGAATAAAGGTACTGATGAGGTGCATGTCATCGGCGGCGCAGGCAGCCAAAACGACGACGGCGTCAAAGGTGTCGGATTGTGCTCAAATTCGGTCGGGAGTTGCGGAACGTGCCTACGACCGATAATCATTGCTATGCCATGACCGGTGATGTATTTTGGGCATCCGAGGTCGTCTGAGGGGCGAAAATGCCAGGTTACTGTCCTGATACACAAAAGTTACTGTTGTATATAAAGGAAGTCACTGTTCTGGTTCATCGTAGATACTGTTATAATTCTTCGTGGTTACTGCTATAATTCATCGAAGTGACTCTTCTAAATCATCGGGCTCACTGTTGTGATCTATAAAAGCTAATGTTTTGATTGAATAAAGGTACTGATGAGGTGCGTGTCATCGGCGGCGCAGGCAGCCAAAACGACGACGGCGTCAAAGGTGTCGGATTGTGCTCAAATTCGGTCGCGAGTTGCGGAACGTGCCTACTACCGATACTCATGGCAAAGCCATGACTGGCGATGTATTTTGGGCATCCGAGGTCATCCGAGGGGCGAAAATGCCAGGTTACTGTCCTGATACACAAAAGTTCCTGTTGTATATAAAGGAAGTCACTGTTCTGGTTCATCGTAATTCTTCGTGGTTACTGCTATAATTCATCGAAGTGACTCTATCGGGCTCACTGTTGTAATCTATATAAGCTAATGTTTTGATTGAATAAAGGTACTGATGAGGTGCATGTCATCGGCGGCGCAGGCAGCCAAAACGACGACGGCGTCAAAGGTGTCGGATTGTGCTCAAATTCGGTCGGGAGTTGCGGAACGTGCCTACGACCGATAATCATTGCTATGCCATGACCGGTGATGTATTTTGGGCATCCGAGGTCGTCTGAGGGGCGAAAATGCCAGGTTACTGTCCTGATACACAAAAGTTACTGTTGTATATAAAGGAAGTCACTGTTCTGGTTCATCGTAGATACTGTTATAATTCTTCGTGGTTACTGCTATAATTCATCGAAGTGACTCTTCTAAATCATCGGGCTCACTGTTGTGATCTATAAAAGCTAATGTTTTGATTGAATAAAGGTACTGATGAGGTGCGTGTCATCGGCGGCGCAGGCAGCCAAAACGACGACGGCGTCAAAGGTGTCGGATTGTGCTCAAATTCGGTCGGGAGTTGCGGAACGTGCCTACGACCGATAATCATTGCTATGCCATGACCGGTGATGTATTTTGGGCATCCGAGGTCGTCTGAGGGGCGAAAATGCCAGGTTACTGTCCTGATACACAAAAGTTACTGTTGTATATAAAGGAAGTCACTGTTCTGGTTCATCGTAGATACTGTTATAATTCTTCGTGGTTACTGCTATAATTCATCGAAGTGACTCTTCTAAATCATCGGGCTCACTGTTGTGATCTATAAAAGCTAATGTTTTGATTGAATAAAGGTACTGATGAGGTGCGTGTCATCGGCGGCGCAGGCAGCCAAAACGACGACGGCGTCAAAGGTGTCGGATTGTGCTCAAATTCGGTCGGGAGTTGCGGAACGTGCCTACGACCGATAATCATTGCTATGCCATGACCGGTGATGTATTTTGGGCATCCGAGGTCGTCTGAGGGGCGAAAATGCCAGGTTACTGTCCTGATACACAAAAGTTACTGTTGTATATAAAGGAAGTCACTGTTCTGGTTCATCGTAGATACTGTTATAATTCTTCGTGGTTACTGCTATAATTCATCGAAGTGACTCTTCTAAATCATCGGGCTCACTGTTGTGATCTATAAAAGCTAATGTTTTGATTGAATAAAGGTACTGATGAGGTGCGTGTCATCGGCGGCGCAGGCAGCCAAAACGACGACGGCGTCAAAGGTGTCGGATTGTGCTCAAATTCGGTCGCGAGTTGCGGAACGTGCCTACTACCGATACTCATGGCAAAGCCATGACTGGCGATGTATTTTGGGCATCCGAGGTCATCCGAGGGGCGAAAATGCCAGGTTACTGTCCTGATACACAAAAGTTCCTGTTGTATATAAAGGAAGTCACTGTTCTGGTTCATCGTAATTCTTCGTGGTTACTGCTATAATTCATCGAAGTGACTCTATCGGGCTCACTGTTGTAATCTATATAAGCTAATGTTTTGATTGAATAAAGGTACTGATGAGGTGCATGTCATCGGCGGCGCAGGCAGCCAAAACGACGACGGCGTCAAAGGTGTCGGATTGTGCTCAAATTCGGTCGGGAGTTGCGGAACGTGCCTACGACCGATAATCATTGCTATGCCATGACCGGTGATGTATTTTGGGCATCCGAGGTCGTCTGAGGGGCGAAAATGCCAGGTTACTGTCCTGATACACAAAAGTTACTGTTGTATATAAAGGAAGTCACTGTTCTGGTTCATCGTAGATACTGTTATAATTCTTCGTGGTTACTGCTATAATTCATCGAAGTGACTCTTCTAAATCATCGGGCTCACTGTTGTGATCTATAAAAGCTAATGTTTTGATTGAATAAAGGTACTGATGAGGTGCGTGTCATCGGCGGCGCAGGCAGCCAAAACGACGACGGCGTCAAAGGTGTCGGATTGTGCTCAAATTCGGTCGCGAGTTGCGGAACGTGCCTACTACCGATACTCATGGCAAAGCCATGACTGGCGATGTATTTTGGGCATCCGAGGTCATCCGAGGGGCGAAAATGCCAGGTTACTGTCCTGATACACAAAAGTTCCTGTTGTATATAAAGGAAGTCACTGTTCTGGTTCATCGTAATTCTTCGTGGTTACTGCTATAATTCATCGAAGTGACTCTATCGGGCTCACTGTTGTAATCTATATAAGCTAATGTTTTGATTGAATAAAGGTACTGATGAGGTGCATGTCATCGGCGGCGCAGGCAGCCAAAACGACGACGGCGTCAAAGGTGTCGGATTGTGCTCAAATTCGGTCGGGAGTTGCGGAACGTGCCTACGACCGATAATCATTGCTATGCCATGACCGGTGATGTATTTTGGGCATCCGAGGTCGTCTGAGGGGCGAAAATGCCAGGTTACTGTCCTGATACACAAAAGTTACTGTTGTATATAAAGGAAGTCACTGTTCTGGTTCATCGTAGATACTGTTATAATTCTTCGTGGTTACTGCTATAATTCATCGAAGTGACTCTTCTAAATCATCGGGCTCACTGTTGTGATCTATAAAAGCTAATGTTTTGATTGAATAAAGGTACTGATGAGGTGCGTGTCATCGGCGGCGCAGGCAGCCAAAACGACGACGGCGTCAAAGGTGTCGGATTGTGCTCAAATTCGGTCGGGAGTTGCGGAACGTGCCTACGACCGATAATCATTGCTACGCCATGACCGGTGATGTATTTTGGGCATCCGAGGTCGTCTGAGGGGCGAAAATGCCAGGTTACTGTCCTGATACACAAAAGTTACTGTTGTATATAAAGGAAGTCACTGTTCTGGTTCATCGTAGATACTGTTATAATTCTTCGTGGTTACTGCTATAATTCATCGAAGTGACTCTTCTAAATCATCGGGCTCACTGTTGTGATCTATAAAAGCTAATGTTTTGATTGAATAAAGGTACTGATGAGGTGCGTGTCATCGGCGGCGCAGGCAGCCAAAACGACGACGGCGTCAAAGGTGTCGGATTGTGCTCAAATTCGGTCGGGAGTTACGGAACGTGCCTACGACCGATAATCATTGCTATGCCATGACCGGTGATGTATTTTGGGCATCCGAGGTCGTCTGAGGGGCGAAAATGCCAGGTTACTGTCCTGATACACAAAAGTTACTGTTGTATATAAAGGAAGTCACTGTTCTGGTTCATCGTAGATACTGTTATAATTCTTCGTGGTTACTGCTATAATTCATCGAAGTGACTCTTCTAAATCATCGGGCTCACTGTTGTGATCTATAAAAGCTAATGTTTTGATTGAATAAAGGTACTGATGAGGTGCGTGTCATCGGCGGCGCAGGCAGCCAAAACGACGACGGCGTCAAAGGTGTCGGATTGTGCTCAAATTCGGTCGCGAGTTGCGGAACGTGCCTACTACCGATACTCATGGCAAAGCCATGACTGGCGATGTATTTTGGGCATCCGAGGTCATCCGAGGGGCGAAAATGCCAGGTTACTGTCCTGATACACAAAAGTTTCTGTTGTATATAAAGGAAGTCACTGTTCTGGTTCATCGTAATTCTTCGTGGTTACTGCTATAATTCATCGAAGTGACTCTATCGGGCTCACTGTTGTAATCTATATAAGCTAATGTTTTGATTGAATAAAGGTACTGATGAGGTGCATGTCATCGGCGGCGCAGGCAGCCAAAACGACGACGGCGTCAAAGGTGTCGGATTGTGCTCAAATTCGGTCGGGAGTTGCGGAACGTGCCTACGACCGATAATCATTGCTATGCCATGACCGGTGATGTATTTTGGGCATCCGAGGTCGTCTGAGGGGCGAAAATGCCAGGTTACTGTCCTGATACACAAAAGTTACTGTTGTATATAAAGGAAGTCACTGTTCTGGTTCATCGTAGATACTGTTATAATTCTTCGTGGTTACTGCTATAATTCATCGAACTGACTCTTCTAAATCATCGGGCTCACTGTTGTGATCTATAAAAGCTAATGTTTTGATTGAATAAAGGTACTGATGAGGTGCGTGTCATCGGCGGCGCAGGCAGCCAAAACGACGACGGCGTCAAAGGTGTCGGATTGTGCTCAAATTCGGTCGCGAGTTGCGGAACGTGCCTACTACCGATACTCATGGCAAAGCCATGACTGGCGATGTATTTTGGGCATCCGAGGTCATCTGAGGGGCGAAAATGCCAGGTTACTGTCCTGATACACAAAAGTTCCTGTTGTATATAAAGGAAGTCACTGTTCTGGTTCATCGTAATTCTTCGTGGTTACTGCTATAATTCATCGAAGTGACTCTATCGGGCTCACTGTTGTAATCTATATAAGCTAATGTTTTGATTGAATAAAGGTACTGATGAGGTGCATGTCATCGGCGGCGCAGGCAGCCAAAACGACGACGGCGTCAAAGGTGTCGGATTGTGCTCAAATTCGGTCGGGAGTTGCGGAACGTGCCTACGACCGATAATCATTGCTATGCCATGACCGGTGATGTATTTTGGGCATCCGAGGTCGTCTGAGGGGCGAAAATGCCAGGTTACTGTCCTGATACACAAAAGTTACTGTTGTATATAAAGGAAGTCACTGTTCTGGTTCATCGTAGATACTGTTATAATTCTTCGTGGTTACTGCTATAATTCATCGAAGTGACTCTTCTAAATCATCGGGCTCACTGTTGTGATCTATAAAAGCTAATGTTTTGATTGAATAAAGGTACTGATGAGGTGCGTGTCATCGGCGGCGCAGGCAGCCAAAACGACGACGGCGTCAAAGGTGTCGGATTGTGCTCAAATTCGGTCGCGAGTTGCGGAACGTGCCTACTACCGATACTCATGGCAAAGCCATGACTGGCGATGTATTTTGGGCATCCGAGGTCATCCGAGGGGCGAAAATGCCAGGTTACTGTCCTGATACACAAAAGTTCCTGTTGTATATAAAGGAAGTCACTGTTCTGGTTCATCGTAATTCTTCGTGGTTACTGCTATAATTCATCGAAGTGACTCTATCGGGCTCACTGTTGTAATCTATATAAGCTAATGTTTTGATTGAATAAAGGTACTGATGAGGTGCATGTCATCGGCGGCGCAGGCAGCCAAAACGACGACGGCGTCAAAGGTGTCGGATTGTGCTCAAATTCGGTCGGGAGTTGCGGAACGTGCCTACGACCGATAATCATTGCTATGCCATGACCGGTGATGTATTTTGGGCATCCGAGGTCGTCTGAGGGGCGAAAATGCCAGGTTACTGTCCTGATACACAAAAGTTACTGTTGTATATAAAGGAAGTCACTGTTCTGGTTCATCGTAGATACTGTTATAATTCTTCGTGGTTACTGCTATAATTCATCGAAGTGACTCTTCTAAATCATCGGGCTCACTGTTGTGATCTATAAAAGCTAATGTTTTGATTGAATAAAGGTACTGATGAGGTGCGTGTCATCGGCGGCGCAGGCAGCCAAAACGACGACGGCGTCAAAGGTGTCGGATTGTGCTCAAATTCGGTCGGGAGTTGCGGAACGTGCCTACGACCGATAATCATTGCTATGCCATGACCGGTGATGTATTTTGGGCATCCGAGGTCGTCTGAGGGGCGAAAATGCCAGGTTACTGTCCTGATACACAAAAGTTACTGTTGTATATAAAGGAAGTCACTGTTCTGGTTCATCGTAGATACTGTTATAATTCTTCGTGGTTACTGCTATAATTCATCGAAGTGACTCTTCTAAATCATCGGGCTCACTGTTGTGATCTATAAAAGCTAATGTTTTGATTGAATAAAGGTACTGATGAGGTGCGTGTCATCGGCGGCGCAGGCAGCCAAAACGACGACGGCGTCAAAGGTGTCGGATTGTGCTCAAATTCGGTCGGGAGTTGCGGAACGTGCCTACGACCGATAATCATTGCTACGCCATGACCGGTGATGTATTTTGGGCATCCGAGGTCGTCTGAGGGGCGAAAATGCCAGGTTACTGTCCTGATACACAAAAGTTACTGTTGTATATAAAGGAAGTCACTGTTCTGGTTCATCGTAGATACTGTTATAATTCTTCGTGGTTACTGCTATAATTCATCGAAGTGACTCTTCTAAATCATCGGGCTCACTGTTGTGATCTATAAAAGCTAATGTTTTGATTGAATAAAGGTACTGATGAGGTGCGTGTCATCGGCGGCGCAGGCAGCCAAAACGACGACGGCGTCAAAGGTGTCGGATTGTGCTCAAATTCGGTCGGGAGTTACGGAACGTGCCTACGACCGATAATCATTGCTATGCCATGACCGGTGATGTATTTTGGGCATCCGAGGTCGTCTGAGGGGCGAAAATGCCAGGTTACTGTCCTGATACACAAAAGTTACTGTTGTATATAAAGGAAGTCACTGTTCTGGTTCATCGTAGATACTGTTATAATTCTTCGTGGTTACTGCTATAATTCATCGAAGTGACTCTTCTAAATCATCGGGCTCACTGTTGTGATCTATAAAAGCTAATGTTTTGATTGAATAAAGGTACTGATGAGGTGCGTGTCATCGGCGGCGCAGGCAGCCAAAACGACGACGGCGTCAAAGGTGTCGGATTGTGCTCAAATTCGGTCGCGAGTTGCGGAACGTGCCTACTACCGATACTCATGGCAAAGCCATGACTGGCGATGTATTTTGGGCATCCGAGGTCATCCGAGGGGCGAAAATGCCAGGTTACTGTCCTGATACACAAAAGTTTCTGTTGTATATAAAGGAAGTCACTGTTCTGGTTCATCGTAATTCTTCGTGGTTACTGCTATAATTCATCGAAGTGACTCTATCGGGCTCACTGTTGTAATCTATATAAGCTAATGTTTTGATTGAATAAAGGTACTGATGAGGTGCATGTCATCGGCGGCGCAGGCAGCCAAAACGACGACGGCGTCAAAGGTGTCGGATTGTGCTCAAATTCGGTCGGGAGTTGCGGAACGTGCCTACGACCGATAATCATTGCTATGCCATGACCGGTGATGTATTTTGGGCATCCGAGGTCGTCTGAGGGGCGAAAATGCCAGGTTACTGTCCTGATACACAAAAGTTACTGTTGTATATAAAGGAAGTCACTGTTCTGGTTCATCGTAGATACTGTTATAATTCTTCGTGGTTACTGCTATAATTCATCGAACTGACTCTTCTAAATCATCGGGCTCACTGTTGTGATCTATAAAAGCTAATGTTTTGATTGAATAAAGGTACTGATGAGGTGCGTGTCATCGGCGGCGCAGGCAGCCAAAACGACGACGGCGTCAAAGGTGTCGGATTGTGCTCAAATTCGGTCGCGAGTTGCGGAACGTGCCTACTACCGATACTCATGGCAAAGCCATGACTGGCGATGTATTTTGGGCATCCGAGGTCATCTGAGGGGCGAAAATGCCAGGTTACTGTCCTGATACACAAAAGTTCCTGTTGTATATAAAGGAAGTCACTGTTCTGGTTCATCGTAATTCTTCGTGGTTACTGCTATAATTCATCGAAGTGACTCTATCGGGCTCACTGTTGTAATCTATATAAGCTAATGTTTTGATTGAATAAAGGTACTGATGAGGTGCATGTCATCGGCGGCGCAGGCAGCCAAAACGACGACGGCGTCAAAGGTGTCGGATTGTGCTCAAATTCGGTCGGGAGTTGCGGAACGTGCCTACGACCGATAATCATTGCTATGCCATGACCGGTGATGTATTTTGGGCATCCGAGGTCGTCTGAGGGGCGAAAATGCCAGGTTACTGTCCTGATACACAAAAGTTACTGTTGTATATAAAGGAAGTCACTGTTCTGGTTCATCGTAGATACTGTTATAATTCTTCGTGGTTACTGCTATAATTCATCGAAGTGACTCTTCTAAATCATCGGGCTCACTGTTGTGATCTATAAAAGCTAATGTTTTGATTGAATAAAGGTACTGATGAGGTGCGTGTCATCGGCGGCGCAGGCAGCCAAAACGACGACGGCGTCAAAGGTGTCGGATTGTGCTCAAATTCGGTCGGGAGTTGCGGAACGTGCCTACGACCGATAATCATTGCTATGCCATGACCGGTGATGTATTTTGGGCATCCGAGGTCGTCTGAGGGGCGAAAATGCCAGGTTACTGTCCTGATACACAAAAGTTACTGTTGTATATAAAGGAAGTCACTGTTCTGGTTCATCGTAGATACTGTTATAATTCTTCGTGGTTACTGCTATAATTCATCGAAGTGACTCTTCTAAATCATCGGGCTCACTGTTGTGATCTATAAAAGCTAATGTTTTGATTGAATAAAGGTACTGATGAGGTGCGTGTCATCGGCGGCGCAGGCAGCCAAAACGACGACGGCGTCAAAGGTGTCGGATTGTGCTCAAATTCGGTCGGGAGTTGCGGAACGTGCCTACGACCGATAATCATTGCTACGCCATGACCGGTGATGTATTTTGGGCATCCGAGGTCGTCTGAGGGGCGAAAATGCCAGGTTACTGTCCTGATACACAAAAGTTACTGTTGTATATAAAGGAAGTCACTGTTCTGGTTCATCGTAGATACTGTTATAATTCTTCGTGGTTACTGCTATAATTCATCGAAGTGACTCTTCTAAATCATCGGGCTCACTGTTGTGATCTATAAAAGCTAATGTTTTGATTGAATAAAGGTACTGATGAGGTGCGTGTCATCGGCGGCGCAGGCAGCCAAAACGACGACGGCGTCAAAGGTGTCGGATTGTGCTCAAATTCGGTCGGGAGTTACGGAACGTGCCTACGACCGATAATCATTGCTATGCCATGACCGGTGATGTATTTTGGGCATCCGAGGTCGTCTGAGGGGCGAAAATGCCAGGTTACTGTCCTGATACACAAAAGTTACTGTTGTATATAAAGGAAGTCACTGTTCTGGTTCATCGTAGATACTGTTATAATTCTTCGTGGTTACTGCTATAATTCATCGAAGTGACTCTTCTAAATCATCGGGCTCACTGTTGTGATCTATAAAAGCTAATGTTTTGATTGAATAAAGGTACTGATGAGGTGCGTGTCATCGGCGGCGCAGGCAGCCAAAACGACGACGGCGTCAAAGGTGTCGGATTGTGCTCAAATTCGGTCGCGAGTTGCGGAACGTGCCTACTACCGATACTCATGGCAAAGCCATGACTGGCGATGTATTTTGGGCATCCGAGGTCATCCGAGGGGCGAAAATGCCAGGTTACTGTCCTGATACACAAAAGTTTCTGTTGTATATAAAGGAAGTCACTGTTCTGGTTCATCGTAATTCTTCGTGGTTACTGCTATAATTCATCGAAGTGACTCTATCGGGCTCACTGTTGTAATCTATATAAGCTAATGTTTTGATTGAATAAAGGTACTGATGAGGTGCATGTCATCGGCGGCGCAGGCAGCCAAAACGACGACGGCGTCAAAGGTGTCGGATTGTGCTCAAATTCGGTCGGGAGTTGCGGAACGTGCCTACGACCGATAATCATTGCTATGCCATGACCGGTGATGTATTTTGGGCATCCGAGGTCGTCTGAGGGGCGAAAATGCCAGGTTACTGTCCTGATACACAAAAGTTACTGTTGTATATAAAGGAAGTCACTGTTCTGGTTCATCGTAGATACTGTTATAATTCTTCGTGGTTACTGCTATAATTCATCGAACTGACTCTTCTAAATCATCGGGCTCACTGTTGTGATCTATAAAAGCTAATGTTTTGATTGAATAAAGGTACTGATGAGGTGCGTGTCATCGGCGGCGCAGGCAGCCAAAACGACGACGGCGTCAAAGGTGTCGGATTGTGCTCAAATTCGGTCGCGAGTTGCGGAACGTGCCTACTACCGATACTCATGGCAAAGCCATGACTGGCGATGTATTTTGGGCATCCGAGGTCATCTGAGGGGCGAAAATGCCAGGTTACTGTCCTGATACACAAAAGTTCCTGTTGTATATAAAGGAAGTCACTGTTCTGGTTCATCGTAATTCTTCGTGGTTACTGCTATAATTCATCGAAGTGACTCTATCGGGCTCACTGTTGTAATCTATATAAGCTAATGTTTTGATTGAATAAAGGTACTGATGAGGTGCATGTCATCGGCGGCGCAGGCAGCCAAAACGACGACGGCGTCAAAGGTGTCGGATTGTGCTCAAATTCGGTCGGGAGTTGCGGAACGTGCCTACGACCGATAATCATTGCTATGCCATGACCGGTGATGTATTTTGGGCATCCGAGGTCGTCTGAGGGGCGAAAATGCCAGGTTACTGTCCTGATACACAAAAGTTACTGTTGTATATAAAGGAAGTCACTGTTCTGGTTCATCGTAGATACTGTTATAATTCTTCGTGGTTACTGCTATAATTCATCGAAGTGACTCTTCTAAATCATCGGGCTCACTGTTGTGATCTATAAAAGCTAATGTTTTGATTGAATAAAGGTACTGATGAGGTGCGTGTCATCGGCGGCGCAGGCAGCCAAAACGACGACGGCGTCAAAGGTGTCGGATTGTGCTCAAATTCGGTCGCGAGTTGCGGAACGTGCCTACTACCGATACTCATGGCAAAGCCATGACTGGCGATGTATTTTGGGCATCCGAGGTCATCCGAGGGGCGAAAATGCCAGGTTACTGTCCTGATACACAAAAGTTCCTGTTGTATATAAAGGAAGTCACTGTTCTGGTTCATCGTAATTCTTCGTGGTTACTGCTATAATTCATCGAAGTGACTCTATCGGGCTCACTGTTGTAATCTATATAAGCTAATGTTTTGATTGAATAAAGGTACTGATGAGGTGCATGTCATCGGCGGCGCAGGCAGCCAAAACGACGACGGCGTCAAAGGTGTCGGATTGTGCTCAAATTCGGTCGGGAGTTGCGGAACGTGCCTACGACCGATAATCATTGCTATGCCATGACCGGTGATGTATTTTGGGCATCCGAGGTCGTCTGAGGGGCGAAAATGCCAGGTTACTGTCCTGATACACAAAAGTTACTGTTGTATATAAAGGAAGTCACTGTTCTGGTTCATCGTAGATACTGTTATAATTCTTCGTGGTTACTGCTATAATTCATCGAAGTGACTCTTCTAAATCATCGGGCTCACTGTTGTGATCTATAAAAGCTAATGTTTTGATTGAATAAAGGTACTGATGAGGTGCGTGTCATCGGCGGCGCAGGCAGCCAAAACGACGACGGCGTCAAAGGTGTCGGATTGTGCTCAAATTCGGTCGGGAGTTGCGGAACGTGCCTACGACCGATAATCATTGCTATGCCATGACCGGTGATGTATTTTGGGCATCCGGGGTCGTCTGAGGGGCGAAAATGCCAGGTTACTGTCCTGATACACAAAAGTTACTGTTGTATATAAAGGAAGTCACTGTTCTGGTTCATCGTAGATACTGTTATAATTCTTCGTGGTTACTGCTATAATTCATCGAAGTGACTCTTCTAAATCATCGGGCTCACTGTTGTGATCTATAAAAGCTAATGTTTTGATTGAATAAAGGTACTGATGAGGTGCGTGTCATCGGCGGCGCAGGCAGCCAAAACGACGACGGCGTCAAAGGTGTCGGATTGTGCTCAAATTCGGTCGGGAGTTGCGGAACGTGCCTACGACCGATAATCATTGCTATGCCATGACCGGTGATGTATTTTGGGCATCCGAGGTCGTCTGAGGGGCGAAAATGCCAGGTTACTGTCCTGATACACAAAAGTTACTGTTGTATATAAAGGAAGTCACTGTTCTGGTTCATCGTAGATACTGTTATAATTCTTCGTGGTTACTGCTATAATTCATCGAAGTGACTCTTCTAAATCATCGGGCTCACTGTTGTGATCTATAAAAGCTAATGTTTTGATTGAATAAAGGTACTGATGAGGTGCGTGTCATCGGCGGCGCAGGCAGCCAAAACGACGACGGCGTCAAAGGTGTCGGATTGTGCTCAAATTCGGTCGCGAGTTGCGGAACGTGCCTACTACCGATACTCATGGCAAAGCCATGACTGGCGATGTATTTTGGGCATCCGAGGTCATCCGAGGGGCGAAAATGCCAGGTTACTGTCCTGATACACAAAAGTTCCTGTTGTATATAAAGGAAGTCACTGTTCTGGTTCATCGTAATTCTTCGTGGTTACTGCTATAATTCATCGAAGTGACTCTATCGGGCTCACTGTTGTAATCTATATAAGCTAATGTTTTGATTGAATAAAGGTACTGATGAGGTGCATGTCATCGGCGGCGCAGGCAGCCAAAACGACGACGGCGTCAAAGGTGTCGGATTGTGCTCAAATTCGGTCGGGAGTTGCGGAACGTGCCTACGACCGATAATCATTGCTATGCCATGACCGGTGATGTATTTTGGGCATCCGAGGTCGTCTGAGGGGCGAAAATGCCAGGTTACTGTCCTGATACACAAAAGTTACTGTTGTATATAAAGGAAGTCACTGTTCTGGTTCATCGTAGATACTGTTATAATTCTTCGTGGTTACTGCTATAATTCATCGAAGTGACTCTTCTAAATCATCGGGCTCACTGTTGTGATCTATAAAAGCTAATGTTTTGATTGAATAAAGGTACTGATGAGGTGCGTGTCATCGGCGGCGCAGGCAGCCAAAACGACGACGGCGTCAAAGGTGTCGGATTGTGCTCAAATTCGGTCGGGAGTTGCGGAACGTGCCTACGACCGATAATCATTGCTATGCCATGACCGGTGATGTATTTTGGGCATCCGAGGTCGTCTGAGGGGCGAAAATGCCAGGTTACTGTCCTGATACACAAAAGTTACTGTTGTATATAAAGGAAGTCACTGTTCTGGTTCATCGTAGATACTGTTATAATTCTTCGTGGTTACTGCTATAATTCATCGAAGTGACTCTTCTAAATCATCGGGCTCACTGTTGTGATCTATAAAAGCTAATGTTTTGATTGAATAAAGGTACTGATGAGGTGCGTGTCATCGGCGGCGCAGGCAGCCAAAACGACGACGGCGTCAAAGGTGTCGGATTGTGCTCAAATTCGGTCGCGAGTTGCGGAACGTGCCTACTACCGATACTCATGGCAAAGCCATGACTGGCGATGTATTTTGGGCATCCGAGGTCATCCGAGGGGCGAAAATGCCAGGTTACTGTCCTGATACACAAAAGTTCCTGTTGTATATAAAGGAAGTCACTGTTCTGGTTCATCGTAATTCTTCGTGGTTACTGCTATAATTCATCGAAGTGACTCTATCGGGCTCACTGTTGTAATCTATATAAGCTAATGTTTTGATTGAATAAAGGTACTGATGAGGTGCATGTCATCGGCGGCGCAGGCAGCCAAAACGACGACGGCGTCAAAGGTGTCGGATTGTGCTCAAATTCGGTCGGGAGTTGCGGAACGTGCCTACGACCGATAATCATTGCTATGCCATGACCGGTGATGTATTTTGGGCATCCGAGGTCGTCTGAGGGGCGAAAATGCCAGGTTACTGTCCTGATACACAAAAGTTACTGTTGTATATAAAGGAAGTCACTGTTCTGGTTCATCGTAGATACTGTTATAATTCTTCGTGGTTACTGCTATAATTCATCGAAGTGACTCTTCTAAATCATCGGGCTCACTGTTGTGATCTATAAAAGCTAATGTTTTGATTGAATAAAGGTACTGATGAGGTGCGTGTCATCGGCGGCGCAGGCAGCCAAAACGACGACGGCGTCAAAGGTGTCGGATTGTGCTCAAATTCGGTCGGGAGTTGCGGAACGTGCCTACGACCGATAATCATTGCTATGCCATGACCGGTGATGTATTTTGGGCATCCGAGGTCGTCTGAGGGGCGAAAATGCCAGGTTACTGTCCTGATACACAAAAGTTACTGTTGTATATAAAGGAAGTCACTGTTCTGGTTCATCGTAGATACTGTTATAATTCTTCGTGGTTACTGCTATAATTCATCGAAGTGACTCTTCTAAATCATCGGGCTCACTGTTGTGATCTATAAAAGCTAATGTTTTGATTGAATAAAGGTACTGATGAGGTGCGTGTCATCGGCGGCGCAGGCAGCCAAAACGACGACGGCGTCAAAGGTGTCGGATTGTGCTCAAATTCGGTCGGGAGTTGCGGAACGTGCCTACGACCGATAATCATTGCTATGCCATGACCGGTGATGTATTTTGGGCATCCGAGGTCGTCTGAGGGGCGAAAATGCCAGGTTACTGTCCTGATACACAAAAGTTACTGTTGTATATAAAGGAAGTCACTGTTCTGGTTCATCGTAGATACTGTTATAATTCTTCGTGGTTACTGCTATAATTCATCGAAGTGACTCTTCTAAATCATCGGGCTCACTGTTGTGATCTATAAAAGCTAATGTTTTGATTGAATAAAGGTACTGATGAGGTGCGTGTCATCGACGGCGCAGGCAGCCAAAACGACGACGGCGTCAAAGGTGTCGGATTGTGCTCAAATTCGGTCGCGAGTTGCGGAACGTGCCTACTACCGATACTCATGGCAAAGCCATGACTGGCGATGTATTTTGGGCATCCGAGGTCATCCGAGGGGCGAAAATGCCAGGTTACTGTCCTGATACACAAAAGTTCCTGTTGTATATAAAGGAAGTCACTGTTCTGGTTCATCGTAATTCTTCGTGGTTACTGCTATAATTCATCGAAGTGACTCTTCTAAATCATCGGGCTCACTGTTGTAATCTATATAAGCTAATGTTTTGATTGAATAAAGGTACTGATGAGGTGCATGTCATCGGCGGCGCAGGCAGCCAAAACGACGACGGCGTCAAAGGTGTCGGATTGTGCTCAAATTCGGTCGGGAGTTGCGGAACGTGCCTACGACCGATAATCATTGCTATGCCATGACCGGTGATGTATTTTGGGCATCCGAGGTCGTCTGAGGGGCGAAAATGCCAGGTTACTGTCCTGATACACAAAAGTTACTGTTGTATATAAAGGAAGTCACTGTTCTGGTTCATCGTAGATACTGTTATAATTCTTCGTGGTTACTGCTATAATTCATCGAAGTGACTCTTCTAAATCATCGGGCTCACTGTTGTGATCTATAAAAGCTAATGTTTTGATTGAATAAAGGTACTGATGAGGTGCGTGTCATCGGCGGCGCAGGCAGCCAAAACGACGACGGCGTCAAAGGTGTCGGATTGTGCTCAAATTCGGTCGCGAGTTGCGGAACGTGCCTACTACCGATACTCATGGCAAAGCCATGACTGGCGATGTATTTTGGGCATCCGAGGTCATCCGAGGGGCGAAAATGCCAGGTTACTGTCCTGATACACAAAAGTTCCTGTTGTATATAAAGGAAGTCACTGTTCTGGTTCATCGTAATTCTTCGTGGTTACTGCTATAATTCATCGAAGTGACTCTATCGGGCTCACTGTTGTAATCTATATAAGCTAATGTTTTGATTGAATAAAGGTACTGATGAGGTGCATGTCATCGGCGGCGCAGGCAGCCAAAACGACGACGGCGTCAAAGGTGTCGGATTGTGCTCAAATTCGGTCGGGAGTTGCGGAACGTGCCTACGACCGATAATCATTGCTATGCCATGACCGGTGATGTATTTTGGGCATCCGAGGTCGTCTGAGGGGCGAAAATGCCAGGTTACTGTCCTGATACACAAAAGTTACTGTTGTATATAAAGGAAGTCACTGTTCTGGTTCATCGTAGATACTGTTATAATTCTTCGTGGTTACTGCTATAATTCATCGAAGTGACTCTTCTAAATCATCGGGCTCACTGTTGTGATCTATAAAAGCTAATGTTTTGATTGAATAAAGGTACTGATGAGGTGCGTGTCATCGGCGGCGCAGGCAGCCAAAACGACGACGGCGTCAAAGGTGTCGGATTGTGCTCAAATTCGGTCGGGAGTTGCGGAACGTGCCTACGACCGATAATCATTGCTATGCCATGACCGGTGATGTATTTTGGGCATCCGAGGTCGTCTGAGGGGCGAAAATGCCAGGTTACTGTCCTGATACACAAAAGTTACTGTTGTATATAAAGGAAGTCACTGTTCTGGTTCATCGTAGATACTGTTATAATTCTTCGTGGTTACTGCTATAATTCATCGAAGTGACTCTTCTAAATCATCGGGCTCACTGTTGTGATCTATAAAAGCTAATGTTTTGATTGAATAAAGGTACTGATGAGGTGCGTGTCATCGGCGGCGCAGGCAGCCAAAACGACGACGGCGTCAAAGGTGTCGGATTGTGCTCAAATTCGGTCGCGAGTTGCGGAACGTGCCTACTACCGATACTCATGGCAAAGCCATGACTGGCGATGTATTTTGGGCATCCGAGGTCATCCGAGGGGCGAAAATGCCAGGTTACTGTCCTGATACACAAAAGTTCCTGTTGTATATAAAGGAAGTCACTGTTCTGGTTCATCGTAATTCTTCGTGGTTACTGCTATAATTCATCGAAGTGACTCTATCGGGCTCACTGTTGTAATCTATATAAGCTAATGTTTTGATTGAATAAAGGTACTGATGAGGTGCATGTCATCGGCGGCGCAGGCAGCCAAAACGACGACGGCGTCAAAGGTGTCGGATTGTGCTCAAATTCGGTCGGGAGTTGCGGAACGTGCCTACGACCGATAATCATTGCTATGCCATGACCGGTGATGTATTTTGGGCATCCGAGGTCGTCTGAGGGGCGAAAATGCCAGGTTACTGTCCTGATACACAAAAGTTACTGTTGTATATAAAGGAAGTCACTGTTCTGGTTCATCGTAGATACTGTTATAATTCTTCGTGGTTACTGCTATAATTCATCGAAGTGACTCTTCTAAATCATCGGGCTCACTGTTGTGATCTATAAAAGCTAATGTTTTGATTGAATAAAGGTACTGATGAGGTGCGTGTCATCGGCGGCGCAGGCAGCCAAAACGACGACGGCGTCAAAGGTGTCGGATTGTGCTCAAATTCGGTCGCGAGTTGCGGAACGTGCCTACTACCGATACTCATGGCAAAGCCATGACTGGCGATGTATTTTGGGCATCCGAGGTCATCCGAGGGGCGAAAATGCCAGGTTACTGTCCTGATACACAAAAGTTCCTGTTGTATATAAAGGAAGTCACTGTTCTGGTTCATCGTAATTCTTCGTGGTTACTGCTATAATTCATCGAAGTGACTCTATCGGGCTCACTGTTGTAATCTATATAAGCTAATGTTTTGATTGAATAAAGGTACTGATGAGGTGCATGTCATCGGCGGCGCAGGCAGCCAAAACGACGACGGCGTCAAAGGTGTCGGATTGTGCTCAAATTCGGTCGGGAGTTGCGGAACGTGCCTACGACCGATAATCATTGCTATGCCATGACCGGTGATGTATTTTGGGCATCCGAGGTCGTCTGAGGGGCGAAAATGCCAGGTTACTGTCCTGATACACAAAAGTTACTGTTGTATATAAAGGAAGTCACTGTTCTGGTTCATCGTAGATACTGTTATAATTCTTCGTGGTTACTGCTATAATTCATCGAAGTGACTCTTCTAAATCATCGGGCTCACTGTTGTGATCTATAAAAGCTAATGTTTTGATTGAATAAAGGTACTGATGAGGTGCGTGTCATCGGCGGCGCAGGCAGCCAAAACGACGACGGCGTCAAAGGTGTCGGATTGTGCTCAAATTCGGTCGGGAGTTGCGGAACGTGCCTACGACCGATAATCATTGCTATGCCATGACCGGTGATGTATTTTGGGCATCCGAGGTCGTCTGAGGGGCGAAAATGCCAGGTTACTGTCCTGATACACAAAAGTTACTGTTGTATATAAAGGAAGTCACTGTTCTGGTTCATCGTAGATACTGTTATAATTCTTCGTGGTTACTGCTATAATTCATCGAAGTGACTCTTCTAAATCATCGGGCTCACTGTTGTGATCTATAAAAGCTAATGTTTTGATTGAATAAAGGTACTGATGAGGTGCGTGTCATCGGCGGCGCAGGCAGCCAAAACGACGACGGCGTCAAAGGTGTCGGATTGTGCTCAAATTCGGTCGCGAGTTGCGGAACGTGCCTACTACCGATACTCATGGCAAAGCCATGACTGGCGATGTATTTTGGGCATCCGAGGTCATCCGAGGGGCGAAAATGCCAGGTTACTGTCCTGATACACAAAAGTTCCTGTTGTATATAAAGGAAGTCACTGTTCTGGTTCATCGTAATTCTTCGTGGTTACTGCTATAATTCATCGAAGTGACTCTATCGGGCTCACTGTTGTAATCTATATAAGCTAATGTTTTGATTGAATAAAGGTACTGATGAGGTGCATGTCATCGGCGGCGCAGGCAGCCAAAACGACGACGGCGTCAAAGGTGTCGGATTGTGCTCAAATTCGGTCGGGAGTTGCGGAACGTGCCTACGACCGATAATCATTGCTATGCCATGACCGGTGATGTATTTTGGGCATCCGAGGTCGTCTGAGGGGCGAAAATGCCAGGTTACTGTCCTGACACACAAAAGTTACTGTTGTATATAAAGGAAGTCACTGTTCTGGTTCATCGTAGATACTGTTATAATTCTTCGTGGTTACTGCTATAATTCATCGAAGTGACTCTTCTAAATCATCGGGCTCACTGTTGTGATCTATAAAAGCTAATGTTTTGATTGAATAAAGGTACTGATGAGGTGCGTGTCATCGGCGGCGCAGGCAGCCAAAACGACGACGGCGTCAAAGGTGTCGGATTGTGCTCAAATTCGGTCGGGAGTTGCGGAACGTGCCTACGACCGATAATCATTGCTATGCCATGACCGGTGATGTATTTTGGGCATCCGAGGTCGTCTGAGGGGCGAAAATGCCAGGTTACTGTCCTGATACACAAAAGTTACTGTTGTATATAAAGGAAGTCACTGTTCTGGTTCATCGTAGATACTGTTATAATTCTTCGTGGTTACTGCTATAATTCATCGAAGTGACTCTTCTAAATCATCGGGCTCACTGTTGTGATCTATAAAAGCTAATGTTTTGATTGAATAAAGGTACTGATGAGGTGCGTGTCATCGGCGGTGCAGGCAGCCAAAACGACGACGGCGTCAAAGGTGTCGGATTGTGCTCAAATTCGGTCGGGAGTTGCGGAACGTGCCTACGACCGATAATCATTACTATGCCATGACCGGTGATGTATTTTGGGCATCCGAGGTCGTCTGAGGGGCGAAAATGCCAGGTTACTGTCCTGATACACAAAAGTTACTGTTGTATATAAAGGAAGTCACTGTTCTGGTTCATCGTAGATACTGTTATAATTCTTCGTGGTTACTGCTATAATTCATCGAAGTGACTCTTCTAAATCATCGGGCTCACTGTTGTGATCTATAAAAGCTAATGTTTTGATTGAATAAAGGTACTGATGAGGTGCGTGTCATCGGCGGTGCAGGCAGCCAAAACGACGACGGCGTCAAAGGTGTCGGATTGTGCTCAAATTCGGTCGGGAGTTGCGGAACGTGCCTACGACCGATAATCATTGCTATGCCATGACCGGTGATGTATTTTGGGCATCCGAGGTCGTCTGAGGGGCGAAAATGCCAGGTTACTGTCCTGATACACAAAAGTTCCTGTTGTATATAAAGGAAGTCACTGTTCTGGTTCATCGTAATTCTTCGTGGTTACTGCTATAATTCATCGAAGTGACTCTATCGGGCTCACTGTTGTAATCTATATAAGCTAATGTTTTGATTGAATAAAGGTACTGATGAGGTGCGTGTCATCGGCGGCGCAGGCAGCCAAAACGACGACGGCGTCAAAGGTGTCGGATTGTGCTCAAATTCGGTCGGGAGTTGCGGAACGTGCCTACGACCGATAATCATTGCTATGCCATGACCGGTGATGTATTTTGGGCATCCGAGGTCGTCTGAGGGGCGAAAATGCCAGGTTACTGTCCTGATACACAAAAGTTACTGTTGTATATAAAGGAAGTCACTGTTCTGGTTCATCGTAGATACTGTTATAATTCTTCGTGGTTACTGCTATAATTCATCGAAGTGACTCTTCTAAATCATCGGGCTCACTGTTGTGATCTATAAAAGCTAATGTTTTGATTGAATAAAGGTACTGATAAGGTGCGTGTCATCGGCGGCGCAGGCAGCCAAAACGACGACGGCGTCAAAGGTGTCGGATTGTGCTCAAATTCGGTCGGGAGTTGCGGAACGTGCCTACGACCGATAATCATTGCTATGCCATGACCGGTGATGTATTTTGGGCATCCGAGGTCGTCTGAGGGGCGAAAATGCCAGGTTACTGTCCTGATACACAAAAGTTACTGTTGTATATAAAGGAAGTCACTGTTCTGGTTCATCGTAGATACTGTTATAATTCTTCGTGGTTACTGCTATAATTCATCGAAGTGACTCTTCTAAATCATCGGGCTCACTGTTGTGATCTATAAAAGCTAATGTTTTGATTGAATAAAGGTACTGATGAGGTGCGTGTCATCGGCGGCGCAGGCAGCCAAAACGACGACGGCGTCAAAGGTGTCGGATTGTGCTCAAATTCGGTCGGGAGTTGCGGAACGTGCCTACGACCGATAATCATTGCTATGCCATGACCGGTGATGTATTTTGGGCATCCGAGGTCGTCTGAGGGGCGAAAATGCCAGGTTACTGTCCTGATACACAAAAGTTACTGTTGTATATAAAGGAAGTCACTGTTCTGGTTCATCGTAGATACTGTTATAATTCTTCGTGGTTACTGCTATAATTCATCGAAGTGACTCTTCTAAATCATCGGGCTCACTGTTGTGATCTATAAAAGCTAATGTTTTGATTGAATAAAGGTACTGATGAGGTGCGTGTCATCGACGGCGCAGGCAGCCAAAACGACGACGGCGTCAAAGGTGTCGGATTGTGCTCAAATTCGGTCGCGAGTTGCGGAACGTGCCTACTACCGATACTCATGGCAAAGCCATGACTGGCGATGTATTTTGGGCATCCGAGGTCATCCGAGGGGCGAAAATGCCAGGTTACTGTCCTGATACACAAAAGTTCCTGTTGTATATAAAGGAAGTCACTGTTCTGGTTCATCGTAATTATTCGTGGTTACTGCTATAATTCATCGAAGTGACTCTATCGGGCTCACTGTTGTAATCTATATAAGCTAATGTTTTGATTGAATAAAGGTACTGATGAGGTGCATGTCATCGGCGGCGCAGGCAGCCAAAACGACGACGGCGTCAAAGGTGTCGGATTGTGCTCAAATTCGGTCGGGAGTTGCGGAACGTGCCTACGACCGATAATCATTGCTATGCCATGACCGGTGATGTATTTTGGGCATCCGAGGTCGTCTGAGGGGCGAAAATGCCAGGTTACTGTCCTGATACACAAAAGTTCCTGTTGTATATAAAGGAAGTCACTGTTCTGGTTCATCGTAGATACTGTTATAAT
This sequence comes from Salvia hispanica, assembly GCF_029641045.1. Classification (NCBI taxonomy): domain Eukaryota; kingdom Viridiplantae; phylum Streptophyta; class Magnoliopsida; order Lamiales; family Lamiaceae; genus Salvia; species Salvia hispanica. Next base: position 63,814,998 of record NC_142694.1, on the reverse strand, counting down.
TCTTCGTGGTTACTGCTATAATTCATCGAAGTGACTCTTCTAAATCATCGGGCTCACTGTTGTGATCTATAAAAGCTAATGTTTTGATTGAATAAAGGTACTGATGAGGTGCGTGTCATCGACGGCGCAGGCAGCCAAAACGACGACGGCGTCAAAGGTGTCGGATTGTGCTCAAATTCGGTCGCGAGTTGCGGAACGTGCCTACTACCGATACTCATTGCTATGCCATGACCGGTGATGTATTTTGGGCATCCGAGGTCGTCTGAGGGGCGAAAATGCCAGGTTACTGTCCTGATACACAAAAGTTACTGTTGTATATAAAGGAAGTCACTGTTCTGGTTCATCGTAGATACTGTTATAATTCTTCGTGGTTACTGCTATAATTCATCGAAGTGACTCTTCTAAATCATCGGGCTCACTGTTGTGATCTATAAAAGCTAATGTTTTGATTGAATAAAGGTACTGATGAGGTGCGTGTCATCGACGGCGCAGGCAGCCAAAACGACGACGGCGTCAAAGGTGTCGGATTGTGCTCAAATTCGGTCGCGAGTTGCGGAACGTGCCTACTACCGATACTCATGGCAAAGCCATGACTGGCGATGTATTTTGGGCATCCGAGGTCATCCGAGGGGCGAAAATGCCAGGTTACTGTCCTGATACACAAAAGTTCCTGTTGTATATAAAGGAAGTCACTGTTCTGGTTCATCGTAATTCTTCGTGGTTACTGCTATAATTCATCGAAGTGACTCTATCGGGCTCACTGTTGTAATCTATATAAGCTAATGTTTTGATTGAATAAAGGTACTGATGAGGTGCATGTCATCGGCGGCGCAGGCAGCCAAAACGACGACGGCGTCAAAGGTGTCGGATTGTGCTCAAATTCGGTCGGGAGTTGCGGAACGTGCCTACGACCGATAATCATTGCTATGCCATGACCGGTGATGTATTTTGGGCATCCGAGGTCGTCTGAGGGGCGAAAATGCCAGGTTACTGTCCTGATACACAAAAGTTCCTGTTGTATATAAAGGAAGTCACTGTTCTGGTTCATCGTAGATACTGTTATAATTCTTCGTGGTTACTGCTATAATTCATCGAAGTGACTCTTCTAAATCATCGGGCTCACTGTTGTGATCTATAAAAGCTAATGTTTTGATTGAATAAAGGTACTGATGAGGTGCGTGTCATCGACGGCGCAGGCAGCCAAAACGACGACGGCGTCAAAGGTGTCGGATTGTGCTCAAATTCGGTCGCGAGTTGCGGAACGTGCCTACTACCGATACTCATGGCAAAGCCATGACTGGCGATGTATTTTGGGCATCCGAGGTCATCCGAGGGGCGAAAATGCCAGGTTACTGTCCTGATACACAAAAGTTCCTGTTGTATATAAAGGAAGTCACTGTTCTGGTTCATCGTAATTCTTCGTGGTTACTGCTATAATTCATCGAAGTGACTCTATCGGGCTCACTGTTGTAATCTATATAAGCTAATGTTTTGATTGAATAAAGGTACTGATGAGGTGCATGTCATCGGCGGCGCAGGCAGCCAAAACGACGACGGCGTCAAAGGTGTCGGATTGTGCTCAAATTCGGTCAGGAGTTGCGGAACGTGCCTACGACCGATAATCATTGCTATGCCATGACCGGTGATGTATTTTGGGCATCCGAGGTCGTCTGAGGGGCGAAAATGCCAGGTTACTGTCCTGATACACAAAAGTTACTGTTGTATATAAAGGAAGTCACTGTTCTGGTTCATCGTAGATACTGTTATAATTCTTCGTGGTTACTGCTATAATTCATCGAAGTGACTCTTCTAAATCATCGGGCTCACTGTTGTGATCTATAAAAGCTAATGTTTTTATTGAATAAAGGTACTGATGAGGTGCGTGTCATCGGCGGCGCAGGCAGCCAAAACGACGACGGCGTCAAAGGTGTCGGATTGTGCTCAAATTCGGTCGGGAGTTGCGGAACGTGCCTACGACCGATAATCATTGCTATGCCATGACCGGTGATGTATTTTGGGCATCCGAGGTCGTCTGAGGGGCGAAAATGCCAGGTTACTGTCCTGATACACAAAAGTTACTGTTGTATATAAAGGAAGTCACTGTTCTGGTTCATCGTAGATACTGTTATAATTCTTCGTGGTTACTGCTATAATTCATCGAAGTGACTCTTCTAAATCATCGGGCTCACTGTTGTGATCTATAAAAGCTAATGTTTTGATTGAATAAAGGTACTGATGAGGTGCGTGTCATCGGCGGCGCAGACAGCCAAAACGACGACGGCGTCAAAGGTGTCGGATTGTGCTCAAATTCGGTCGGGAGTTGCGGAACGTGCCTACGACCGATAATCATTGCTATGCCATGACCGGTGATGTATTTTGGGCATCCGAGGTCGTCTGAGGGGCGAAAATGCCAGGTTACTGTCCTGATACACAAAAGTTACTGTTGTATATAAAGGAAGTCACTGTTCTGGTTCATCGTAGATACTGTTATAATTCTTCGTGGTTACTGCTATAATTCATCGAAGTGACTCTTCTAAATCATCGGGCTCACTGTTGTGATCTATAAAAGCTAATGTTTTGATTGAATAAAGGTACTGATGAGGTGCGTGTCATCGACGGCGCAGGCAGCCAAAACGACGACGGCGTCAAAGGTGTTGGATTGTGCTCAAATTCGGTCGCGAGTTGCGGAACGTGCCTACTACCGATACTCATGGCAAAGCCATGACTGGCGATGTATTTTGGGCATCCGAGGTCATCCGAGGGGCGAAAATGCCAGGTTACTGTCCTGATACACAAAAGTTCATGTTGTATATAAAGGAAGTCACTGTTCTGGTTCATCGTAATTCTTCGTGGTTACTGCTATAATTCATCGAAGTGACTCTATCGGGCTCACTGTTGTAATCTATATAAGCTAATGTTTTGATTGAATAAAGGTACTGATGAGGTGCATGTCATCGGCGGCGCAGGCAGCCAAAACGACGACGGCGTCAAAGGTGTCGGATTGTGCTCAAATTCGGTCGGGAGTTGCGGAACGTGCCTACGACCGATAATCATTGCTATGCCATGACCGGTGATGTATTTTGGGCATCCGAGGTCGTCTGAGGGGCGAAAATGCCAGGTTACTGTCCTGATACACAAAAGTTCCTGTTGTATATAAAGGAAGTCACTGTTCTGGTTCATCGTAGATACTGTTATAATTCTTCGTGGTTACTGCTATAATTCATCGAAGTGACTCTTCTAAATCATCGGGCTCACTGTTGTGATCTATAAAAGCTAATGTTTTGATTGAATAAAGGTACTGATGAGGTGCGTGTCATCGGCGGCGCAGGCAGCCAAAACGACGACGGCGTCAAAGGTGTCGGATTGTGCTCAAATTCGGTCGGGAGTTGCGGAACGTGCCTACGACCGATAATCATTACTATGCCATGACCGGTGATGTATTTTGGGCATCCGGGGTCGTCTGAGGGGCGAAAATGCCAGGTTACTGTCCTGATACACAAAAGTTACTGTTGTATATAAAGGAAGTCACTGTTCTGGTTCATCGTAGATACTGTTATAATTCTTCGTGGTTACTGCTATAATTCATCGAAGTGACTCTTCTAAATCATCGGGCTCACTGTTGTGATCTATAAAAGCTAATGTTTTGATTGAATAAAGGTACTGATGAGGTGCGTGTCATCGGCGGCGCAGGCAGCCAAAACGACGACGGCGTCAAAGGTGTCGGATTGTGCTCAAATTCGGTCGGGAGTTGCGGAACGTGCCTACGACCGATAATCATTACTATGCCATGACCGGTGATGTATTTTGGGCATCCGAGGTCGTCTGAGGGGCGAAAATGCCAGGTTACTGTCCTGATACACAAAAGTTACTGTTGTATATAAAGGAAGTCACTGTTCTGGTTCATCGTAGATACTGTTATAATTCTTCGTGGTTACTGCTATAATTCATCGAAGTGACTCTTCTAAATCATCGGGCTCACTGTTGTGATCTATAAAAGCTAATGTTTTGATTGAATAAAGGTACTGATGAGGTGCGTGTCATCGACGGCGCAGGCAGCCAAAACGACGACGGCGGCAAAGGTGTCGGATTGTGCTCAAATTCGGTCGCGAGTTGCGGAACGTGCCTACTACCGATACTCATGGCAAAGCCATGACTGGCGATGTATTTTGGGCATCCGAGGTCATCCGAGGGGCGAAAATGCCAGGTTACTGTCCTGATACACAAAAGTTCCTGTTGTATATAAAGGAAGTCACTGTTCTGGTTCATCGTAGATACTGTTATAATTCTTCGTGGTTACTGCTATAATTCATCGAAGTGACTCTTCTAAATCATCGGGCTCACTGTTGTGATCTATAAAAGCTAATGTTTTGATTGAATAAAGGTACTGATGAGGTGCGTGTCATCGACGGCGCAGGCAGCCAAAACGACGACGGCGGCAAAGGTGTCGGATTGTGCTCAAATTCGGTCGCGAGTTGCGGAACGTGCCTACTACCGATACTCATGGCAAAGCCATGACTGGCGATGTATTTTGGGCATCCGAGGTCATCCGAGGGGCGAAAATGCCAGGTTACTGTCCTGATACACAAAAGTTCCTGTTGTATATAAAGGAAGTCACTGTTCTGGTTCATCGTAGATACTGTTATAATTCTTCGTGGTTACTGCTATAATTCATCGAAGTGACTCTTCTAAATCATCGGGCTCACTGTTGTGATCTATAAAAGCTAATGTTTTGATTGAATAAAGGTACTGATGAGGTGCGTGTCATCGGCGGCGCAGGCAGCCAAAACGACGACGGCGTCAAAGGTGTCGGATTGTGCTCAAATTCGGTCGGGAGTTGCGGAACGTGCCTACGACCGATAATCATTACTATGCCATGACCGGTGATGTATTTTGGGCATCCGGGGTCGTCTGAGGGGCGAAAATGCCAGGTTACTGTCCTGATACACAAAAGTTACTGTTGTATATAAAGGAAGTCACTGTTCTGGTTCATCGTAGATACTGTTATAATTCTTCGTGGTTACTGCTATAATTCATCGAAGTGACTCTTCTAAATCATCGGGCTCACTGTTGTGATCTATAAAAGCTAATGTTTTGATTGAATAAAGGTACTGATGAGGTGCGTGTCATCGGCGGCGCAGGCAGCCAAAACGACGACGGCGTCAAAGGTGTCGGATTGTGCTCAAATTCGGTCGGGAGTTGCGGAACGTGCCTACGACCGATAATCATTACTACGCCATGACCGGTGATGTATTTTGGGCATCCGAGGTCGTCTGAGGGGCGAAAATGCCAGGTTACTGTCCTGATACACAAAAGTTACTGTTGTATATAAAGGAAGTCACTGTTCTGGTTCATCGTAGATACTGTTATAATTCTTCGTGGTTACTGCTATAATTCATCGAAGTGACTCTTCTAAATCATCGGGCTCACTGTTGTGATCTATAAAAGCTAATGTTTTGATTGAATAAAGGTACTGATGAGGTGCGTGTCATCGACGGCGCAGGCAGCCAAAACGACGACGGCGGCAAAGGTGTCGGATTGTGCTCAAATTCGGTCGCGAGTTGCGGAACGTGCCTACTACCGATACTCATGGCAAAGCCATGACTGGCGATGTATTTTGGGCATCCGAGGTCATCCGAGGGGCGAAAATGCCAGGTTACTGTCCTGATACACAAAAGTTCCTGTTGTATATAAAGGAAGTCACTGTTCTGGTTCATCGTAATTCTTCGTGGTTACTGCTATAATTCATCGAAGTGACTCTATCGGGCTCACTGTTGTAATCTATATAAGCTAATGTTTTGATTGAATAAAGGTACTGATGAGGTGCATGTCATCGGCGGCGCAGGCAGCCAAAACGACGACGGCGTCAAAGGTGTCGGATTGTGCTCAAATTCGGTCGGGAGTTGCGGAACGTGCCTACGACCGATAATCATTACTATGCCATGACCGGTGATGTATTTTGGGCATCCGAGGTCGTCTGAGGGGCGAAAATGCCAGGTTACTGTCCTGATACACAAAAGTTACTGTTGTATATAAAGGAAGTCACTGTTCTGGTTCATCGTAGATACTGTTATAATTCTTCGTGGTTACTGCTATAATTCATCGAAGTGACTCTTCTAAATCATCGGGCTCACTGTTGTGATCTATAAAAGCTAATGTTTTGATTGAATAAAGGTACTGATGAGGTGCGTGTCATCGACGGCGCAGGCAGCCAAAACGACGACGGCGGCAAAGGTGTCGGATTGTGCTCAAATTCGGTCGCGAGTTGCGGAACGTGCCTACTACCGATACTCATGGCAAAGCCATGACTGGCGATGTATTTTGGGCATCCGAGGTCATCCGAGGGGCGAAAATGCCAGGTTACTGTCCTGATACACAAAAGTTCCTGTTGTATATAAAGGAAGTCACTGTTCTGGTTCATCGTAGATACTGTTATAATTCTTCGTGGTTACTGCTATAATTCATCGAAGTGACTCTTCTAAATCATCGGGCTCACTGTTGTGATCTATAAAAGCTAATGTTTTTATTGAATAAAGGTACTGATGAGGTGCGTGTCATCGGCGGCGCAGGCAGCCAAAACGACGACGGCGTCAAAGGTGTCGGATTGTGCTCAAATTCGGTCGGGAGTTGCGGAACGTGCCTACGACCGATAATCATTGCTATGCCATGACCGGTGATGTATTTTGGGCATCCGAGGTCGTCTGAGGGGCGAAAATGCCAGGTTACTGTCCTGATACACAAAAGTTACTGTTGTATATAAAGGAAGTCACTGTTCTGGTTCATCGTAGATACTGTTATAATTCTTCGTGGTTACTGCTATAATTCATCGAAGTGACTCTTCTAAATCATCGGGCTCACTGTTGTGATCTATAAAAGCTAATGTTTTGATTGAATAAAGGTACTGATGAGGTGCGTGTCATCGGCGGCGCAGGCAGCCAAAACGACGACGGCGTCAAAGGTGTCGGATTGTGCTCAAATTCGGTCGGGAGTTGCGGAACGTGCCTACGACCGATAATCATTGCTATGCCATGACCGGTGATGTATTTTGGGCATCCGAGGTCGTCTGAGGGGCGAAAATGCCAGGTTACTGTCCTGATACACAAAAGTTACTGTTGTATATAAAGGAAGTCACTGTTCTGGTTCATCGTAGATACTGTTATAATTCTTCGTGGTTACTGCTATAATTCATCGAAGTGACTCTTCTAAATCATCGGGCTCACTGTTGTGATCTATAAAAGCTAATGTTTTGATTGAATAAAGGTACTGATGAGGTGCGTGTCATCGACGGCGCAGGCAGCCAAAACGACGACGGCGTCAAAGGTGTCGGATTGTGCTCAAATTCGGTCGCGAGTTGCGGAACGTGCCTACTACCGATACTCATGGCAAAGCCATGACTGGCGATGTATTTTGGGCATCCGAGGTCATCCGAGGGGCGAAAATGCCAGGTTACTGTCCTGATACACAAAAGTTCATGTTGTATATAAAGGAAGTCACTGTTCTGGTTCATCGTAATTCTTCGTGGTTACTGCTATAATTCATCGAAGTGACTCTATCGGGCTCACTGTTGTAATCTATATAAGCTAATGTTTTGATTGAATAAAGGTACTGATGAGGTGCATGTCATCGGCGGCGCAGGCAGCCAAAACGACGACGGCGTCAAAGGTGTCGGATTGTGCTCAAATTCGGTCGGGAGTTGCGGAACGTGCCTACGACCGATAATCATTGCTATGCCATGACCGGTGATGTATTTTGGGCATCCGAGGTCGTCTGAGGGGCGAAAATGCCAGGTTACTGTCCTGATACACAAAAGTTCCTGTTGTATATAAAGGAAGTCACTATTCTGGTTCATCGTAGATACTGTTATAATTCTTCGTGGTTACTGCTATAATTCATCGAAGTGACTCTTCTAAATCATCGGGCTCACTGTTGTGATCTATAAAAGCTAATGTTTTGATTGAATAAAGGTACTGATGAGGTGCGTGTCATCGGCGGCGCAGGCAGCCAAAACGACGACGGCGTCAAAGGTGTCGGATTGTGCTCAAATTCGGTCGGGAGTTGCGGAACGTGCCTACGACCGATAATCATTACTATGCCATGACCGGTGATGTATTTTGGGCATCCGAGGTCGTCTGAGGGGCGAAAATGCCAGGTTACTGTCCTGATACACAAAAGTTACTGTTGTATATAAAGGAAGTCACTGTTCTGGTTCATCGTAGATACTGTTATAATTCTTCGTGGTTACTGCTATAATTCATCGAAGTGACTCTTCTAAATCATCGGGCTCACTGTTGTGATCTATAAAAGCTAATGTTTTGATTGAATAAAGGTACTGATGAGGTGCGTGTCATCGGCGGCGCAGGCAGCCAAAACGACGACGGCGTCAAAGGTGTCGGATTGTGCTCAAATTCGGTCGGGAGTTGCGGAACGTGCCTACGACCGATAATCATTACTATGCCATGACCGGTGATGTATTTTGGGCATCCGAGGTCGTCTGAGGGGCGAAAATGCCAGGTTACTGTCCTGATACACAAAAGTTACTGTTGTATATAAAGGAAGTCACTGTTCTGGTTCATCGTAGATACTGTTATAATTCTTCGTGGTTACTGCTATAATTCATCGAAGTGACTCTTCTAAATCATCGGGCTCACTGTTGTGATCTATAAAAGCTAATGTTTTGATTGAATAAAGGTACTGATGAGGTGCGTGTCATCGACGGCGCAGGCAGCCAAAACGACGACGGCGGCAAAGGTGTCGGATTGTGCTCAAATTCGGTCGCGAGTTGCGGAACGTGCCTACTACCGATACTCATGGCAAAGCCATGACTGGCGATGTATTTTGGGCATCCGAGGTCATCCGAGGGGCGAAAATGCCAGGTTACTGTCCTGATACACAAAAGTTCCTGTTGTATATAAAGGAAGTCACTGTTCTGGTTCATCGTAGATACTGTTATAATTCTTCGTGGTTACTGCTATAATTCATCGAAGTGACTCTTCTAAATCATCGGGCTCACTGTTGTGATCTATAAAAGCTAATGTTTTGATTGAATAAAGGTACTGATGAGGTGCGTGTCATCGGCGGCGCAGGCAGCCAAAACGACGACGGCGTCAAAGGTGTCGGATTGTGCTCAAATTCGGTCGGGAGTTGCGGAACGTGCCTACGACCGATAATCATTACTATGCCATGACCGGTGATGTATTTTGGGCATCCGGGGTCGTCTGAGGGGCGAAAATGCCAGGTTACTGTCCTGATACACAAAAGTTACTGTTGTATATAAAGGAAGTCACTGTTCTGGTTCATCGTAGATACTGTTATAATTCTTCGTGGTTACTGCTATAATTCATCGAAGTGACTCTTCTAAATCATCGGGCTCACTGTTGTGATCTATAAAAGCTAATGTTTTGATTGAATAAAGGTACTGATGAGGTGCGTGTCATCGGCGGCGCAGGCAGCCAAAACGACGACGGCGTCAAAGGTGTCGGATTGTGCTCAAATTCGGTCGGGAGTTGCGGAACGTGCCTACGACCGATAATCATTACTACGCCATGACCGGTGATGTATTTTGGGCATCCGAGGTCGTCTGAGGGGCGAAAATGCCAGGTTACTGTCCTGATACACAAAAGTTACTGTTGTATATAAAGGAAGTCACTGTTCTGGTTCATCGTAGATACTGTTATAATTCTTCGTGGTTACTGCTATAATTCATCGAAGTGACTCTTCTAAATCATCGGGCTCACTGTTGTGATCTATAAAAGCTAATGTTTTGATTGAATAAAGGTACTGATGAGGTGCGTGTCATCGACGGCGCAGGCAGCCAAAACGACGACGGCGGCAAAGGTGTCGGATTGTGCTCAAATTCGGTCGCGAGTTGCGGAACGTGCCTACTACCGATACTCATGGCAAAGCCATGACTGGCGATGTATTTTGGGCATCCGAGGTCATCCGAGGGGCGAAAATGCCAGGTTACTGTCCTGATACACAAAAGTTCCTGTTGTATATAAAGGAAGTCACTGTTCTGGTTCATCGTAATTCTTCGTGGTTACTGCTATAATTCATCGAAGTGACTCTATCGGGCTCACTGTTGTAATCTATATAAGCTAATGTTTTGATTGAATAAAGGTACTGATGAGGTGCATGTCATCGGCGGCGCAGGCAGCCAAAACGACGACGGCGTCAAAGGTGTCGGATTGTGCTCAAATTCGGTCGGGAGTTGCGGAACGTGCCTACGACCGATAATCATTACTATGCCATGACCGGTGATGTATTTTGGGCATCCGAGGTCGTCTGAGGGGCGAAAATGCCAGGTTACTGTCCTGATACACAAAAGTTACTGTTGTATATAAAGGAAGTCACTGTTCTGGTTCATCGTAGATACTGTTATAATTCTTCGTGGTTACTGCTATAATTCATCGAAGTGACTCTTCTAAATCATCGGGCTCACTGTTGTGATCTATAAAAGCTAATGTTTTGATTGAATAAAGGTACTGATGAGGTGCGTGTCATCGACGGCGCAGGCAGCCAAAACGACGACGGCGGCAAAGGTGTCGGATTGTGCTCAAATTCGGTCGCGAGTTGCGGAACGTGCCTACTACCGATACTCATGGCAAAGCCATGACTGGCGATGTATTTTGGGCATCCGAGGTCATCCGAGGGGCGAAAATGCCAGGTTACTGTCCTGATACACAAAAGTTCCTGTTGTATATAAAGGAAGTCACTGTTCTGGTTCATCGTAGATACTGTTATAATTCTTCGTGGTTACTGCTATAATTCATCGAAGTGACTCTTCTAAATCATCGGGCTCACTGTTGTGATCTATAAAAGCTAATGTTTTGATTGAATAAAGGTACTGATGAGGTGCGTGTCATCGGCGGCGCAGGCAGCCAAAACGACGACGGCGTCAAAGGTGTCGGATTGTGCTCAAATTCGGTCGGGAGTTGCGGAACGTGCCTACGACCGATAATCATTACTATGCCATGACCGGTGATGTATTTTGGGCATCCGGGGTCGTCTGAGGGGCGAAAATGCCAGGTTACTGTCCTGATACACAAAAGTTACTGTTGTATATAAAGGAAGTCACTGTTCTGGTTCATCGTAGATACTGTTATAATTCTTCGTGGTTACTGCTATAATTCATCGAAGTGACTCTTCTAAATCATCGGGCTCACTGTTGTGATCTATAAAAGCTAATGTTTTGATTGAATAAAGGTACTGATGAGGTGCGTGTCATCGGCGGCGCAGGCAGCCAAAACGACGACGGCGTCAAAGGTGTCGGATTGTGCTCAAATTCGGTCGGGAGTTGCGGAACGTGCCTACGACCGATAATCATTACTCTGCCATGACCGGTGATGTATTTTGGGCATCCGAGGTCGTCTGAGGGGCGAAAATGCCAGGTTACTGTCCTGATACACAAAAGTTACTGTTGTATATAAAGGAAGTCACTGTTCTGGTTCATCGTAGATACTGTTATAATTCTTCGTGGTTACTGCTATAATTCATCGAAGTGACTCTTCTAAATCATCGGGCTCACTGTTGTGATCTATAAAAGCTAATGTTTTGATTGAATAAAGGTACTGATGAGGTGCGTGTCATCGACGGCGCAGGCAGCCAAAACGACGACGGCGGCAAAGGTGTCGGATTGTGCTCAAATTCGGTCGCGAGTTGCGGAACGTGCCTACTACCGATACTCATGGCAAAGCCATGACTGGCGATGTATTTTGGGCATCCGAGGTCATCCGAGGGGCGAAAATGCCAGGTTACTGTCCTGATACACAAAAGTTCCTGTTGTATATAAAGGAAGTCACTGTTCTGGTTCATCGTAGATACTGTTATAATTCTTCGTGGTTACTGCTATAATTCATCGAAGTGACTCTTCTAAATCATCGGGCTCACTGTTGTGATCTATAAAAGCTAATGTTTTGATTGAATAAAGGTACTGATGAGGTGCGTGTCATCGACGGCGCAGGCAGCCAAAACGACGACGGCGGCAAAGGTGTCGGATTGTGCTCAAATTCGGTCGCGAGTTGCGGAACGTGCCTACTACCGATACTCATGGCAAAGCCATGACTGGCGATGTATTTTGGGCATCCGAGGTCATCCGAGGGGCGAAAATGCCAGGTTACTGTCCTGATACACAAAAGTTCCTGTTGTATATAAAGGAAGTCACTGTTCTGGTTCATCGTAATTCTTCGTGGTTACTGCTATAATTCATCGAAGTGACTCTATCGGGCTCACTGTTGTAATCTATATAAGCTAATGTTTTGATTGAATAAAGGTACTGATGAGGTGCATGTCATCGGCGGCGCAGGCAGCCAAAACGACGACGGCGTCAAAGGTGTCGGATTGTGCTCAAATTCGGTCGGGAGTTGCGGAACGTGCCTACGACCGATAATCATTGCTATGCCATGACCGGTGATGTATTTTGGGCATCCGAGGTCGTCTGAGGGGCGAAAATGCCAGGTTACTGTCCTGATACACAAAAGTTACTGTTGTATATAAAGGAAGTCACTGTTCTGGTTCATCGTAGATACTGTTATAATTCTTCGTGGTTACTGCTATAATTCATCGAAGTGACTCTTCTAAATCATCGGGCTCACTGTTGTGATCTATAAAAGCTAATGTTTTGATTGAATAAAGGTACTGATGAGGTGCGTGTCATCGGCGGCGCAGGCAGCCAAAACGACGACGGCGTCAAAGGTGTCGGATTGTGCTCAAATTCGGTCGGGAGTTGCGGAACGTGCCTACGACCGATAAACATTGCTATGCCATGACCGGTGATGTATTTTGGGCATCCGAGGTCGTCTGAGGGGCGAAAATGCCAGGTTACTGTCCTGATACACAAAAGTTACTGTTGTATATAAAGGAAGTCACTGTTCTGGTTCATCGTAGATACTGTTATAATTCTTCGTGGTTACTGCTATAATTCATCGAAGTGACTCTTCTAAATCATCGGGCTCACTGTTGTGATCTATAAAAGCTAATGTTTTGATTGAATAAAGGTACTGATGAGGTGCGTGTCATCGGCGGCGCAGGCAGCCAAAACGACGACGGCGTCAAAGGTGTCGGATTGTGCTCAAATTCGGTTGGGAGTTGCGGAACGTGCCTACGACCGATAATCATTGCTATGCCATGACCGGTGATGTATTTTGGGCATCCGAGGTCGTCTGAGGGGCGAAAATGCCAGGTTACTGTCCTGATACACAAAAGTTACTGTTGTATATAAAGGAAGTCACTGTTCTGGTTCATCGTAGATACTGTTATAATTCTTCGTGGTTACTGCTATAATTCATCGAAGTGACTCTTCTAAATCATCGGGCTCACTGTTGTGATCTATAAAAGCTAATGTTTTGATTGAATAAAGGTACTGATGAGGTGCGTGTCATCGGCGGCGCAGGCAGCCAAAACGACGACGGCGTCAAAGGTGTCGGATTGTGCTCAAATTCGGTCGGGAGTTGCGGAACGTGCCTACGACCGATAATCATTACTACGCCATGACCGGTGATGTATTTTGGGCATCCGAGGTCGTCTGAGGGGCGAAAATGCCAGGTTACTGTCCTGATACACAAAAGTTACTGTTGTATATAAAGGAAGTCACTGTTCTGGTTCATCGTAGATACTGTTATAATTCTTCGTGGTTACTGCTATAATTCATCGAAGTGACTCTTCTAAATCATCGGGCTCACTGTTGTGATCTATAAAAGCTAATGTTTTGATTGAATAAAGGTACTGATGAGGTGCGTGTCATCGACGGCGCAGGCAGCCAAAACGACGACGGCGGCAAAGGTGTCGGATTGTGCTCAAATTCGGTCGCGAGTTGCGGAACGTGCCTACTACCGATACTCATGGCAAAGCCATGACTGGCGATGTATTTTGGGCATCCGAGGTCATCCGAGGGGCGAAAATGCCAGGTTACTGTCCTGATACACAAAAGTTCCTGTTGTATATAAAGGAAGTCACTGTTCTGGTTCATCGTAATTCTTCGTGGTTACTGCTATAATTCATCGAAGTGACTCTATCGGGCTCACTGTTGTAATCTATATAAGCTAATGTTTTGATTGAATAAAGGTACTGATGAGGCTCATGTCATCGGCGGCGCAGGCAGCCAAAACGACGACGGCGTCAAAGGTGTCGGATTGTGCTCAAATTCGGTCGGGAGTTGCGGAACGTGCCTACGACCGATAATCATTACTATGCCATGACCGGTGATGTATTTTGGGCATCCGAGGTCGTCTGAGGGGCGAAAATGCCAGGTTACTGTCCTGATACACAAAAGTTACTGTTGTATATAAAGGAAGTCACTGTTCTGGTTCATCGTAGATACTGTTATAATTCTTCGTGGTTACTGCTATAATTCATCGAAGTGACTCTTCTAAATCATCGGGCTCACTGTTGTGATCTATAAAAGCTAATGTTTTGATTGAATAAAGGTACTGATGAGGTGCGTGTCATCGACGGCGCAGGCAGCCAAAACGACGACGGCGGCAAAGGTGTCGGATTGTGCTCAAATTCGGTCGCGAGTTGCGGAACGTGCCTACTACCGATACTCATGGCAAAGCCATGACTGGCGATGTATTTTGGGCATCCGAGGTCATCCGAGGGGCGAAAATGCCAGGTTACTGTCCTGATACACAAAAGTTCCTGTTGTATATAAAGGAAGTCACTGTTCTGGTTCATCGTAATTCTTCGTGGTTACTGCTATAATTCATCGAAGTGACTCTATCGGGCTCACTGTTGTAATCTATATAAGCTAATGTTTTGATTGAATAAAGGTACTGATGAGGTGCATGTCATCGGCGGCGCAGGCAGCCAAAACGACGACGGCGTCAAAGGTGTCGGATTGTGCTCAAATTCGGTCGGGAGTTGCGGAACGTGCCTACGACCGATAATCATTGCTATGCCATGACCGGTGATGTATTTTGGGCATCCGAGGTCGTCTGAGGGGCGAAAATGCCAGGTTACTGTCCTGATACACAAAAGTTACTGTTGTATATAAAGGAAGTCACTGTTCTGGTTCATCGTAGATACTGTTATAATTCTTCGTGGTTACTGCTATAATTCATCGAAGTGACTCTTCTAAATCATCGGGCTCACTGTTGTGATCTATAAAAGCTAATGTTTTGATTGAATAAAGGTACTGATGAGGTGCGTGTCATCGGCGGCGCAGGCAGCCAAAACGACGACGGCGTCAAAGGTGTCGGATTGTGCTCAAATTCGGTCGGGAGTTGCGGAACGTGCCTACGACCGATAAACATTGCTATGCCATGACCGGTGATGTATTTTGGGCATCCGAGGTCGTCTGAGGGGCGAAAATGCCAGGTTACTGTCCTGATACACAAAAGTTACTGTTGTATATAAAGGAAGTCACTGTTCTGGTTCATCGTAGATACTGTTATAATTCTTCGTGGTTACTGCTATAATTCATCGAAGTGACTCTTCTAAATCATCGGGCTCACTGTTGTGATCTATAAAAGCTAATGTTTTGATTGAATAAAGGTACTGATGAGGTGCGTGTCATCGGCGGCGCAGGCAGCCAAAACGACGACGGCGTCAAAGGTGTCGGATTGTGCTCAAATTCGGTCGGGAGTTGCGGAACGTGCCTACGACCGATAATCATTGCTATGCCATGACCGGTGATGTATTTTGGGCATCCGAGGTCGTCTGAGGGGCGAAAATGCCAGGTTACTGTCCTGATACACAAAAGTTACTGTTGTATATAAAGGAAGTCACTGTTCTGGTTCATCGTAGATACTGTTATAATTCTTCGTGGTTACTGCTATAATTCATCGAAGTGACTCTTCTAAATCATCGGGCTCACTGTTGTGATCTATAAAAGCTAATGTTTTGATTGAATAAAGGTACTGATGAGGTGCGTGTCATCGGCGGCGCAGGCAGCCAAAACGACGACGGCGTCAAAGGTGTCGGATTGTGCTCAAATTCGGTCGGGAGTTGCGGAACGTGCCTACGACCGATAATCATTACTATGCCATGACCGGTGATGTATTTTGGGCATCCGGGGTCGTCTGAGGGGCGAAAATGCCAGGTTACTGTCCTGATACACAAAAGTTACTGTTGTATATAAAGGAAGTCACTGTTCTGGTTCATCGTAGATACTGTTATAATTCTTCGTGGTTACTGCTATAATTCATCGAAGTGACTCTTCTAAATCATCGGGCTCACTGTTGTGATCTATAAAAGCTAATGTTTTGATTGAATAAAGGTACTGATGAGGTGCGTGTCATCGGCGGCGCAGGCAGCCAAAACGACGACGGCGTCAAAGGTGTCGGATTGTGCTCAAATTCGGTCGGGAGTTGCGGAACGTGCCTACGACCGATAAACATTGCTATGCCATGACCGGTGATGTATTTTGGGCATCCGAGGTCGTCTGAGGGGCGAAAATGCCAGGTTACTGTCCTGATACACAAAAGTTACTGTTGTATATAAAGGAAGTCACTGTTCTGGTTCATCGTAGATACTGTTATAATTCTTCGTGGTTACTGCTATAATTCATCGAAGTGACTCTTCTAAATCATCGGGCTCACTGTTGTGATCTATAAAAGCTAATGTTTTGATTGAATAAAGGTACTGATGAGGTGCGTGTCATCGGCGGCGCAGGCAGCCAAAACGACGACGGCGTCAAAGGTGTCGGATTGTGCTCAAATTCGGTCGGGAGTTGCGGAACGTGCCTACGACCGATAATCATTGCTATGCCATGACCGGTGATGTATTTTGGGCATCCGAGGTCGTCTGAGGGGCGAAAATGCCAGGTTACTGTCCTGATACACAAAAGTTACTGTTGTATATAAAGGAAGTCACTGTTCTGGTTCATCGTAGATACTGTTATAATTCTTCGTGGTTACTGCTATAATTCATCGAAGTGACTCTTCTAAATCATCGGGCTCACTGTTGTGATCTATAAAAGCTAATGTTTTGATTGAATAAAGGTACTGATGAGGTGCGTGTCATCGGCGGCGCAGGCAGCCAAAACGACGACGGCGTCAAAGGTGTCGGATTGTGCTCAAATTCGGTCGGGAGTTGCGGAACGTGCCTACGACCGATAATCATTACTATGCCATGACCGGTGATGTATTTTGGGCATCCGGGGTCGTCTGAGGGGCGAAAATGCCAGGTTACTGTCCTGATACACAAAAGTTACTGTTGTATATAAAGGAAGTCACTGTTCTGGTTCATCGTAGATACTGTTATAATTCTTCGTGGTTACTGCTATAATTCATCGAAGTGACTCTTCTAAATCATCGGGCTCACTGTTGTGATCTATAAAAGCTAATGTTTTGATTGAATAAAGGTACTGATGAGGTGCGTGTCATCGACGGCGCAGGCAGCCAAAACGACGACGGCGTCAAAGGTGTCGGATTGTGCTCAAATTCGGTCGTGAGTTGCGGAACGTGCCTACGACCGATAATCATTACTATGCCATGACCGGTGATGTATTTTGGGCATCCGGGGTCGTCTGAGGGGCGAAAATGCCAGGTTACTGTCCTGATACACAAAAGTTCCTGTTGTATATAAAGGAAGTCACTGTTCTGGTTCATCGTAATTCTTCGTGGTTACTGCTATAATTCATCGAAGTGACTCTATCGGGCTCACTGTTGTAATCTATATAAGCTAATGTTTTGATTGAATAAAGGTACTGATGAGGTGCTTGTCATCGGCGGCGCAGGCAGCCAAAACGACGACGGCGTCAAAGGTGTCGGATTGTGCTCAAATTCGGTCGGGAGTTGCGGAACGTGCCTACGACCGATAATCATTGCTATGCCATGACCGGTGATGTATTTTGGGCATCCGAGGTCATCTGAGGGGCGAAAATGCCAGGTTACTGTCCTGATACACAAAAGTTACTGTTGTATATAAAGGAAGTCACTGTTCTGGTTCATCGTAGATACTGTTATAATTCTTCGTGGTTACTGCTATAATTCATCGAAGTGACTCTTCTAAATCATCGGGCTCACTGTTGTGATCTATAAAAGCTAATGTTTTGATTGAATAAAGGTACTGATGAGGTGCGTGTCATCGGCGGCGCAGGCAGCCAAAACGACGACGGCGTCAAAGGTGTCGGATTGTGCTCAAATTCGGTCGGGAGTTGCGGAACGTGCCTACGACCGATAATCATTGCTCTGCCATGACCGGTGATGTATTTTGGGCATCCGAGGTCGTCTGAGGGGCGAAAATGCCAGGTTACTGTCCTGATACACAAAAGTTACTGTTGTATATAAAGGAAGTCACTGTTCTGGTTCATCGTAGATACTGTTATAATTCTTCGTGGTTACTGCTATAATTCATCGAAGTGACTCTTCTAAATCATCGGGCTCACTGTTGTGATCTATAAAAGCTAATGTTTTGATTGAATAAAGGTACTGATGAGGTGCGTGTCATCGGCGGCGCAGGCAGCCAAAACGACGACGGCGTCAAAGGTGTCGGATTGTGCTCAAATTCGGTCGGGAGTTGCGGAACGTGCCTACGACCGATAATCATTACTATGCCATGACCGGTGATGTATTTTGGGCATCCGGGGTCGTCTGAGGGGCGAAAATGCCAGGTTACTGTCCTGATACACAAAAGTTCCTGTTGTATATAAAGGAAGTCACTGTTCTGGTTCATCGTAATTCTTCGTGGTTACTGCTATAATTCATCGAAGTGACTCTATCGGGCTCACTGTTGTAATCTATATAAGCTAATGTTTTGATTGAATAAAGGTACTGATGAGGTGCTTGTCATCGGCGGCGCAGGCAGCCAAAACGACGACGGCGTCAAAGGTGTCGGATTGTGCTCAAATTCGGTCGGGAGTTGCGGAACGTGCCTACGACCGATAATCATTGCTATGCCATGACCGGTGATGTATTTTGGGCATCCGAGGTCATCTGAGGGGCGAAAATGCCAGGTTACTGTCCTGATACACAAAAGTTACTGTTGTATATAAAGGAAGTCACTGTTCTGGTTCATCGTAGATACTGTTATAATTCTTCGTGGTTACTGCTATAATTCATCGAAGTGACTCTTCTAAATCATCGGGCTCACTGTTGTGATCTATAAAAGCTAATGTTTTGATTGAATAAAGGTACTGATGAGGTGCGTGTCATCGGCGGCGCAGGCAGCCAAAACGACGACGGCGTCAAAGGTGTCGGATTGTGCTCAAATTCGGTCGGGAGTTGCGGAACGTGCCTACGACCGATAATCATTGCTATGCCATGACCGGTGATGTATTTTGGGCATCCGAGGTCATCTGAGGGGCGAAAATGCCAGGTTACTGTCCTGATACACAAAAGTTACTGTTGTATATAAAGGAAGTCACTGTTCTGGTTCATCGTAGATACTGTTATAATTCTTCGTGGTTACTGCTATAATTCATCGAAGTGACTCTTCTAAATCATCGGGCTCACTGTTGTGATCTATAAAAGCTAATGTTTTGATTGAATAAAGGTACTGATGAGGTGCGTGTCATCGGCGGCGCAGGCAGCCAAAACGACGACGGCGTCAAAGGTGTCGGATTGTGCTCAAATTCGGTCGGGAGTTGCGGAACGTGCCTACGACCGATAATCATTACTATGCCATGACCGGTGATGTATTTTGGGCATCCGGGGTCGTCTGAGGGGCGAAAATGCCAGGTTACTGTCCTGATACACAAAAGTTACTGTTGTATATAAAGGAAGTCACTGTTCTGGTTCATCGTAGATACTGTTATAATTCTTCGTGGTTACTGCTATAATTCATCGAAGTGACTCTTCTAAATCATCGGGCTCACTGTTGTGATCTATAAAAGCTAATGTTTTGATTGAATAAAGGTACTGATGAGGTGCGTGTCATCGGCGGCGCAGGCAGCCAAAACGACGACGGCGTCAAAGGTGTCGGATTGTGCTCAAATTCGGTCGGGAGTTGCGGAACGTGCCTACGACCGATAATCATTGCTCTGCCATGACCGGTGATGTATTTTGGGCATCCGAGGTCGTCTGAGGGGCGAAAATGCCAGGTTACTGTCCTGATACACAAAAGTTACTGTTGTATATAAAGGAAGTCACTGTTCTGGTTCATCGTAGATACTGTTATAATTCTTCGTGGTTACTGCTATAATTCATCGAAGTGACTCTTCTAAATCATCGGGCTCACTGTTGTGATCTATAAAAGCTAATGTTTTGATTGAATAAAGGTACTGATGAGGTGCGTGTCATCGGCGGCGCAGGCAGCCAAAACGACGACGGCGTCAAAGGTGTCGGATTGTGCTCAAATTCGGTCGGGAGTTGCGGAACGTGCCTACGACCGATAATCATTACTATGCCATGACCGGTGATGTATTTTGGGCATCCGGGGTCGTCTGAGGGGCGAAAATGCCAGGTTACTGTCCTGATACACAAAAGTTCCTGTTGTATATAAAGGAAGTCACTGTTCTGGTTCATCGTAATTCTTCGTGGTTACTGCTATAATTCATCGAAGTGACTCTATCGGGCTCACTGTTGTAATCTATATAAGCTAATGTTTTGATTGAATAAAGGTACTGATGAGGTGCTTGTCATCGGCGGCGCAGGCAGCCAAAACGACGACGGCGTCAAAGGTGTCGGATTGTGCTCAAATTCGGTCGGGAGTTGCGGAACGTGCCTACGACCGATAATCATTGCTATGCCATGACCGGTGATGTATTTTGGGCATCCGAGGTCATCTGAGGGGCGAAAATGCCAGGTTACTGTCCTGATACACAAAAGTTACTGTTGTATATAAAGGAAGTCACTGTTCTGGTTCATCGTAGATACTGTTATAATTCTTCGTGGTTACTGCTATAATTCATCGAAGTGACTCTTCTAAATCATCGGGCTCACTGTTGTGATCTATAAAAGCTAATGTTTTGATTGAATAAAGGTACTGATGAGGTGCGTGTCATCGGCGGCGCAGGCAGCCAAAACGACGACGGCGTCAAAGGTGTCGGATTGTGCTCAAATTCGGTCGGGAGTTGCGGAACGTGCCTACGACCGATAATCATTGCTATGCCATGACCGGTGATGTATTTTGGGCATCCGAGGTCATCTGAGGGGCGAAAATGCCAGGTTACTGTCCTGATACACAAAAGTTACTGTTGTATATAAAGGAAGTCACTGTTCTGGTTCATCGTAGATACTGTTATAATTCTTCGTGGTTACTGCTATAATTCATCGAAGTGACTCTTCTAAATCATCGGGCTCACTGTTGTGATCTATAAAAGCTAATGTTTTGATTGAATAAAGGTACTGATGAGGTGCGTGTCATCGGCGGCGCAGGCAGCCAAAACGACGACGGCGTCAAAGGTGTCGGATTGTGCTCAAATTCGGTCGGGAGTTGCGGAACGTGCCTACGACCGATAATCATTGCTCTGCCATGACCGGTGATGTATTTTGGGCATCCGAGGTCGTCTGAGGGGCGAAAATGCCAGGTTACTGTCCTGATACACAAAAGTTACTGTTGTATATAAAGGAAGTCACTGTTCTGGTTCATCGTAGATACTGTTATAATTCTTCGTGGTTACTGCTATAATTCATCGAAGTGACTCTTCTAAATCATCGGGCTCACTGTTGTGATCTATAAAAGCTAATGTTTTGATTGAATAAAGGTACTGATGAGGTGCGTGTCATCGGCGGCGCAGGCAGCCAAAACGACGACGGCGTCAAAGGTGTCGGATTGTGCTCAAATTCGGTCGGGAGTTGCGGAACGTGCCTACGACCGATAATCATTGCTATGCCATGACCGGTGATGTATTTTGGGCATCCGAGGTCATCTGAGGGGCGAAAATGCCAGGTTACTGTCCTGATACACAAAAGTTACTGTTGTATATAAAGGAAGTCACTGTTCTGGTTCATCGTAGATACTGTTATAATTCTTCGTGGTTACTGCTATAATTCATCGAAGTGACTCTTCTAAATCATCGGGCTCACTGTTGTGATCTATAAAAGCTAATGTTTTGATTGAATAAAGGTACTGATGAGGTGCGTGTCATCGGCGGCGCAGGCAGCCAAAACGACGACGGCGTCAAAGGTGTCGGATTGTGCTCAAATTCGGTCGGGAGTTGCGGAACGTGCCTACGACCGATAATCATTACTATGCCATGACCGGTGATGTATTTTGGGCATCCGGGGTCGTCTGAGGGGCGAAAATGCCAGGTTACTGTCCTGATACACAAAAGTTACTGTTGTATATAAAGGAAGTCACTGTTCTGGTTCATCGTAGATACTGTTATAATTCTTCGTGGTTACTGCTATAATTCATCGAAGTGACTCTTCTAAATCATCGGGCTCACTGTTGTGATCTATAAAAGCTAATGTTTTGATTGAATAAAGGTACTGATGAGGTGCGTGTCATCGACGGCGCAGGCAGCCAAAACGACGACGGCGTCAAAGGTGTCGGATTGTGCTCAAATTCGGTCGTGAGTTGCGGAACGTGCCTACGACCGATAATCATTACTATGCCATGACCGGTGATGTATTTTGGGCATCCGGGGTCGTCTGAGGGGCGAAAATGCCAGGTTACTGTCCTGATACACAAAAGTTCCTGTTGTATATAAAGGAAGTCACTGTTCTGGTTCATCGTAATTCTTCGTGGTTACTGCTATAATTCATCGAAGTGACTCTATCGGGCTCACTGTTGTAATCTATATAAGCTAATGTTTTGATTGAATAAAGGTACTGATGAGGTGCTTGTCATCGGCGGCGCAGGCAGCCAAAACGACGACGGCGTCAAAGGTGTCGGATTGTGCTCAAATTCGGTCGGGAGTTGCGGAACGTGCCTACGACCGATAATCATTGCTATGCCATGACCGGTGATGTATTTTGGGCATCCGAGGTCATCTGAGGGGCGAAAATGCCAGGTTACTGTCCTGATACACAAAAGTTACTGTTGTATATAAAGGAAGTCACTGTTCTGGTTCATCGTAGATACTGTTATAATTCTTCGTGGTTACTGCTATAATTCATCGAAGTGACTCTTCTAAATCATCGGGCTCACTGTTGTAATCTATAAAAGCTAATGTTTTGATTGAATAAAGGTACTGATGAGGTGCGTGTCATCGGCGGCGCAGGCAGCCAAAACGACGACGGCGTCAAAGGTGTCGGATTGTGCTCAAATTCGGTCGGGAGTTGCGGAACGTGCCTACGACCGATAATCATTGCTATGCCATGACCGGTGATGTATTTTGGGCATCCGAGGTCATCTGAGGGGCGAAAATGCCAGGTTACTGTCCTGATACACAAAAGTTACTGTTGTATATAAAGGAAGTCACTGTTCTGGTTCATCGTAGATACTGTTATAATTCTTCGTGGTTACTGCTATAATTCATCGAAGTGACTCTTCTAAATCATCGGGCTCACTGTTGTGATCTATAAAAGCTAATGTTTTGATTGAATAAAGGTACTGATGAGGTGCGTGTCATCGGCGGCGCAGGCAGCCAAAACGACGACGGCGTCAAAGGTGTCGGATTGTGCTCAAATTCGGTCGGGAGTTGCGGAACGTGCCTACGACCGATAATCATTGCTCTGCCATGACCGGTGATGTATTTTGGGCATCCGAGGTCGTCTGAGGGGCGAAAATGCCAGGTTACTGTCCTGATACACAAAAGTTACTGTTGTATATAAAGGAAGTCACTGTTCTGGTTCATCGTAGATACTGTTATAATTCTTCGTGGTTACTGCTATAATTCATCGAAGTGACTCTTCTAAATCATCGGGCTCACTGTTGTGATCTATAAAAGCTAATGTTTTGATTGAATAAAGGTACTGATGAGGTGCGTGTCATCGGCGGCGCAGGCAGCCAAAACGACGACGGCGTCAAAGGTGTCGGATAGTGCTCAAATTCGGTCGGGAGTTGCGGAACGTGCCTACGACCGATAATCATTGCTATGCCATGACCGGTGATGTATTTTGGGCATCCGAGGTCATCTGAGGGGCGAAAATGCCAGGTTACTGTCCTGATACACAAAAGTTACTGTTGTATATAAAGGAAGTCACTGTTCTGGTTCATCGTAGATACTGTTATAATTCTTCGTGGTTACTGCTATAATTCATCGAAGTGACTCTTCTAAATCATCGGGCTCACTGTTGTGATCTATAAAAGCTAATGTTTTGATTGAATAAAGGTACTGATGAGGTGCGTGTTATCGACGGCGCAGGCAGCCAAAACGACGACGGCGTCAAAGGTGTCGGATTGTGCTCAAATTCGGTCGGGAGTTGCGGAACGTGCCTACGACCGATAATCATTGCTATGCCATGACCGGTGATGTATTTTGGGCATCCGAGGTCGTCTGAGGGGCGAAAATTCCAGGTTACTGTCCTGATACACAAAAGTTACTGTTGTATATAAAGGAAGTCACTGTTCTGGTTCATCGTAGATACTGTTATAATTCTTCGTGGTTACTGCTATAATTCATCGAAGTGACTCTTCTAAATCATCGGGCTCACTGTTGTGATCTATAAAAGCTAATGTTTTGATTGAATAAAGGTACTGATGAGGTGCGTGTCATCGGCGGCGCAGGCAGCCAAAACGACGACGGCGTCAAAGGTGTCGGATTGTGCTCAAATTCGGTCGGGAGTTGCGGAACGTGCCTACGACCGATAATCATTGCTATGCCATGACCGGTGATGTATTTTGGGCATCCGAGGTCATCTGAGGGGCGAAAATGCCAGGTTACTGTCCTGATACACAAAAGTTACTGTTGTATATAAAGGAAGTCACTGTTCTGGTTCATCGTAGATACTGTTATAATTCTTCGTGGTTACTGCTATAATTCATCGAAGTGACTCTTCTAAATCATCGGGCTCACTGTTGTGATCTATAAAAGCTAATGTTTTGATTGAATAAAGGTACTGATGAGGTGCGTGTCATCGGCGGCGCAGGCAGCCAAAACGACGACGGCGTCAAAGGTGTCGGATTGTGCTCAAATTCGGTCGGGAGTTGCGGAACGTGCCTACGACCGATAATCATTGCTATGCCATGTCCGGTGATGTATTTTGGGCATCCGAGGTCATCTGAGGGGCGAAAATGCCAGGTTACTGTCCTGATACACAAAAGTTACTGTTGTATATAAAGGAAGTCACTGTTCTGGTTCATCGTAGATACTGTTATAATTCTTCGTGGTTACTGCTATAATTCATCGAAGTGACTCTTCTAAATCATCGGGCTCACTGTTGTGATCTATAAAAGCTAATGTTTTGATTGAATAAAGGTACTGATGAGGTGCGTGTCATCGGCGGCGCAGGCAGCCAAAACGACGACGGCGTCAAAGGTGTCGGATTGTGCTCAAATTCGGTCGGGAGTTGCGGAACGTGCCTACGACCGATAATCATTGCTCTGCCATGACCGGTGATGTATTTTGGGCATCCGAGGTCGTCTGAGGGGCGAAAATGCCAGGTTACTGTCCTGATACACAAAAGTTACTGTTGTATATAAAGGAAGTCACTGTTCTGGTTCATCGTAGATACTGTTATAATTCTTCGTGGTTACTGCTATAATTCATCGAAGTGACTCTTCTAAATCATCGGGCTCACTGTTGTGATCTATAAAAGCTAATGTTTTGATTGAATAAAGGTACTGATGAGGTGCGTGTCATCGGCGGCGCAGGCAGCCAAAACGACGACGGCGTCAAAGGTGTCGGATAGTGCTCAAATTCGGTCGGGAGTTGCGGAACGTGCCTACGACCGATAATCATTGCTATGCCATGACCGGTGATGTATTTTGGGCATCCGAGGTCATCTGAGGGGCGAAAATGCCAGGTTACTGTCCTGATACACAAAAGTTACTGTTGTATATAAAGGAAGTCACTGTTCTGGTTCATCGTAGATACTGTTATAATTCTTCGTGGTTACTGCTATAATTCATCGAAGTGACTCTTCTAAATCATCGGGCTCACTGTTGTGATCTATAAAAGCTAATGTTTTGATTGAATAAAGGTACTGATGAGGTGCGTGTTATCGACGGCGCAGGCAGCCAAAACGACGACGGCGTCAAAGGTGTCGGATTGTGCTCAAATTCGGTCGGGAGTTGCGGAACGTGCCTACGACCGATAATCATTGCTATGCCATGACCGGTGATGTATTTTGGGCATCCGAGGTCGTCTGAGGGGCGAAAATTCCAGGTTACTGTCCTGATACACAAAAGTTACTGTTGTATATAAAGGAAGTCACTGTTCTGGTTCATCGTAGATACTGTTATAATTCTTCGTGGTTACTGCTATAATTCATCGAAGTGACTCTTCTAAATCATCGGGCTCACTGTTGTGATCTATAAAAGCTAATGTTTTGATTGAATAAAGGTACTGATGAGGTGCGTGTCATCGGCGGCGCAGGCAGCCAAAACGACGACGGCGTCAAAGGTGTCGGATTGTGCTCAAATTCGGTCGGGAGTTGCGGAACGTGCCTACGACCGATAATCATTGCTATGCCATGACCGGTGATGTATTTTGGGCATCCGAGGTCATCTGAGGGGCGAAAATGCCAGGTTACTGTCCTGATACACAAAAGTTACTGTTGTATATAAAGGAAGTCACTGTTCTGGTTCATCGTAGATACTGTTATAATTCTTCGTGGTTACTGCTATAATTCATCGAAGTGACTCTTCTAAATCATCGGGCTCACTGTTGTGATCTATAAAAGCTAATGTTTTGATTGAATAAAGGTACTGATGAGGTGCGTGTCATCGGCGGCGCAGGCAGCCAAAACGACGACGGCGTCAAAGGTGTCGGATTGTGCTCAAATTCGGTCGGGAGTTGCGGAACGTGCCTACGACCGATAATCATTGCTATGCCATGTCCGGTGATGTATTTTGGGCATCCGAGGTCATCTGAGGGGCGAAAATGCCAGGTTACTGTCCTGATACACAAAAGTTACTGTTGTATATAAAGGAAGTCACTGTTCTGGTTCATCGTAGATACTGTTATAATTCTTCGTGGTTACTGCTATAATTCATCGAAGTGACTCTTCTAAATCATCGGGCTCACTGTTGTGATCTATAAAAGCTAATGTTTTGATTGAATAAAGGTACTGATGAGGTGCGTGTCATCGGCGGCGCAGGCAGCCAAAACGACGACGGCGTCAAAGGTGTCGGATTGTGCTCAAATTCGGTCGGGAGTTGCGGAACGTGCCTACGACCGATAATCATTGCTCTGCCATGACCGGTGATGTATTTTGGGCATCCGAGGTCGTCTGAGGGGCGAAAATGCCAGGTTACTGTCCTGATACACAAAAGTTACTGTTGTATATAAAGGAAGTCACTGTTCTGGTTCATCGTAGATACTGTTATAATTCTTCGTGGTTACTGCTATAATTCATCGAAGTGACTCTTCTAAATCATCGGGCTCACTGTTGTGATCTATAAAAGCTAATGTTTTGATTGAATAAAGGTACTGATGAGGTGCGTGTCATCGGCGGCGCAGGCAGCCAAAACGACGACGGCGTCAAAGGTGTCGGATTGTGCTCAAATTCGGTCGGGAGTTGCGGAACGTGCCTACGACCGATAATCATTACTATGCCATGACCGGTGATGTATTTTGGGCATCCGGGGTCGTCTGAGGGGCGAAAATGCCAGGTTACTGTCCTGATACACAAAAGTTCCTGTTGTATATAAAGGAAGTCACTGTTCTGGTTCATCGTAATTCTTCGTGGTTACTGCTATAATTCATCGAAGTGACTCTATCGGGCTCACTGTTGTAATCTATATAAGCTAATGTTTTGATTGAATAAAGGTACTGATGAGGTGCTTGTCATCGGCGGCGCAGGCAGCCAAAACGACGACGGCGTCAAAGGTGTCGGATTGTGCTCAAATTCGGTCGGGAGTTGCGGAACGTGCCTACGACCGATAATCATTGCTATGCCATGACCGGTGATGTATTTTGGGCATCCGAGGTCATCTGAGGGGCGAAAATGCCAGGTTACTGTCCTGATACACAAAAGTTACTGTTGTATATAAAGGAAGTCACTGTTCTGGTTCATCGTAGATACTGTTATAATTCTTCGTGGTTACTGCTATAATTCATCGAAGTGACTCTTCTAAATCATCGGGCTCACTGTTGTGATCTATAAAAGCTAATGTTTTGATTGAATAAAGGTACTGATGAGGTGCGTGTCATCGGCGGCGCAGGCAGCCAAAACGACGACGGCGTCAAAGGTGTCGGATTGTGCTCAAATTCGGTCGGGAGTTGCGGAACGTGCCTACGACCGATAATCATTGCTCTGCCATGACCGGTGATGTATTTTGGGCATCCGAGGTCGTCTGAGGGGCGAAAATGCCAGGTTACTGTCCTGATACACAAAAGTTACTGTTGTATATAAAGGAAGTCACTGTTCTGGTTCATCGTAGATACTGTTATAATTCTTCGTGGTTACTGCTATAATTCATCGAAGTGACTCTTCTAAATCATCGGGCTCACTGTTGTGATCTATAAAAGCTAATGTTTTGATTGAATAAAGGTACTGATGAGGTGCGTGTCATCGGCGGCGCAGGCAGCCAAAACGACGACGGCGTCAAAGGTGTCGGATTGTGCTCAAATTCGGTCGGGAGTTGCGGAACGTGCCTACGACCGATAATCATTGCTATGCCATGACCGGTGATGTATTTTGGGCATCCGAGGTCATCTGAGGGGCGAAAATGCCAGGTTACTGTCCTGATACACAAAAGTTACTGTTGTATATAAAGGAAGTCACTGTTCTGGTTCATCGTAGATACTGTTATAATTCTTCGTGGTTACTGCTATAATTCATCGAAGTGACTCTTCTAAATCATCGGGCTCACTGTTGTGATCTATAAAAGCTAATGTTTTGATTGAATAAAGGTACTGATGAGGTGCGTGTCATCGGCGGCGCAGGCAGCCAAAACGACGACGGCGTCAAAGGTGTCGGATTGTGCTCAAATTCGGTCGGGAGTTGCGGAACGTGCCTACGACCGATAATCATTACTATGCCATGACCGGTGATGTATTTTGGGCATCCGGGGTCGTCTGAGGGGCGAAAATGCCAGGTTACTGTCCTGATACACAAAAGTTACTGTTGTATATAAAGGAAGTCACTGTTCTGGTTCATCGTAGATACTGTTATAATTCTTCGTGGTTACTGCTATAATTCATCGAAGTGACTCTTCTAAATCATCGGGCTCACTGTTGTGATCTATAAAAGCTAATGTTTTGATTGAATAAAGGTACTGATGAGGTGCGTGTCATCGACGGCGCAGGCAGCCAAAACGACGACGGCGTCAAAGGTGTCGGATTGTGCTCAAATTCGGTCGTGAGTTGCGGAACGTGCCTACGACCGATAATCATTACTATGCCATGACCGGTGATGTATTTTGGGCATCCGGGGTCGTCTGAGGGGCGAAAATGCCAGGTTACTGTCCTGATACACAAAAGTTCCTGTTGTATATAAAGGAAGTCACTGTTCTGGTTCATCGTAATTCTTCGTGGTTACTGCTATAATTCATCGAAGTGACTCTATCGGGCTCACTGTTGTAATCTATATAAGCTAATGTTTTGATTGAATAAAGGTACTGATGAGGTGCTTGTCATCGGCGGCGCAGGCAGCCAAAACGACGACGGCGTCAAAGGTGTCGGATTGTGCTCAAATTCGGTCGGGAGTTGCGGAACGTGCCTACGACCGATAATCATTGCTATGCCATGACCGGTGATGTATTTTGGGCATCCGAGGTCATCTGAGGGGCGAAAATGCCAGGTTACTGTCCTGATACACAAAAGTTACTGTTGTATATAAAGGAAGTCACTGTTCTGGTTCATCGTAGATACTGTTATAATTCTTCGTGGTTACTGCTATAATTCATCGAAGTGACTCTTCTAAATCATCGGGCTCACTGTTGTAATCTATAAAAGCTAATGTTTTGATTGAATAAAGGTACTGATGAGGTGCGTGTCATCGGCGGCGCAGGCAGCCAAAACGACGACGGCGTCAAAGGTGTCGGATTGTGCTCAAATTCGGTCGGGAGTTGCGGAACGTGCCTACGACCGATAATCATTGCTATGCCATGACCGGTGATGTATTTTGGGCATCCGAGGTCATCTGAGGGGCGAAAATGCCAGGTTACTGTCCTGATACACAAAAGTTACTGTTGTATATAAAGGAAGTCACTGTTCTGGTTCATCGTAGATACTGTTATAATTCTTCGTGGTTACTGCTATAATTCATCGAAGTGACTCTTCTAAATCATCGGGCTCACTGTTGTGATCTATAAAAGCTAATGTTTTGATTGAATAAAGGTACTGATGAGGTGCGTGTCATCGGCGGCGCAGGCAGCCAAAACGACGACGGCGTCAAAGGTGTCGGATTGTGCTCAACTTCGGTCGGGAGTTGCGGAACGTGCCTACGACCGATAATCATTGCTCTGCCATGACCGGTGATGTATTTTGGGCATCCGAGGTCGTCTGAGGGGCGAAAATGCCAGGTTACTGTCCTGATACACAAAAGTTACTGTTGTATATAAAGGAAGTCACTGTTCTGGTTCATCGTAGATACTGTTATAATTCTTCGTGGTTACTGCTATAATTCATCGAAGTGACTCTTCTAAATCATCGGGCTCACTGTTGTGATCTATAAAAGCTAATGTTTTGATTGAATAAAGGTACTGATGAGGTGCGTGTCATCGGCGGCGCAGGCAGCCAAAACGACGACGGCGTCAAAGGTGTCGGATAGTGCTCAAATTCGGTCGGGAGTTGCGGAACGTGCCTACGACCGATAATCATTGCTATGCCATGACCGGTGATGTATTTTGGGCATCCGAGGTCATCTGAGGGGCGAAAATGCCAGGTTACTGTCCTGATACACAAAAGTTACTGTTGTATATAAAGGAAGTCACTGTTCTGGTTCATCGTAGATACTGTTATAATTCTTCGTGGTTACTGCTATAATTCATCGAAGTGACTCTTCTAAATCATCGGGCTCACTGTTGTGATCTATAAAAGCTAATGTTTTGATTGAATAAAGGTACTGATGAGGTGCGTGTCATCGACGGCGCAGGCAGCCAAAACGACGACGGCGTCAAAGGTGTCGGATTGTGCTCAAATTCGGTCGGGAGTTGCGGAACGTGCCTACGACCGATAATCATTGCTATGCCATGACCGGTGATGTATTTTGGGCATCCGAGGTCGTCTGAGGGGCGAAAATTCCAGGTTACTGTCCTGATACACAAAAGTTACTGTTGTATATAAAGGAAGTCACTGTTCTGGTTCATCGTAGATACTGTTATAATTCTTCGTGGTTACTGCTATAATTCATCGAAGTGACTCTTCTAAATCATCGGGCTCACTGTTGTGATCTATAAAAGCTAATGTTTTGATTGAATAAAGGTACTGATGAGGTGCGTGTCATCGGCGGCGCAGGCAGCCAAAACGACGACGGCGTCAAAGGTGTCGGATTGTGCTCAAATTCGGTCGGGAGTTGCGGAACGTGCCTACGACCGATAATCATTGCTATGCCATGACCGGTGATGTATTTTGGGCATCCGAGGTCATCTGAGGGGCGAAAATGCCAGGTTACTGTCCTGATACACAAAAGTTACTGTTGTATATAAAGGAAGTCACTGTTCTGGTTCATCGTAGATACTGTTATAATTCTTCGTGGTTACTGCTATAATTCATCGAAGTGACTCTTCTAAATCATCGGGCTCACTGTTGTGATCTATAAAAGCTAATGTTTTGATTGAATAAAGGTACTGA
Source organism: Salvia hispanica (assembly GCF_029641045.1). NCBI lineage: Eukaryota > Viridiplantae > Streptophyta > Magnoliopsida > Lamiales > Lamiaceae > Salvia > Salvia hispanica. Next base: position 63,783,338 of record NC_142694.1, on the reverse strand, counting down.
TGAGGTGCGTGTCATCGGCGGCGCAGGCAGCCAAAACGACGACGGCGTCAAAGGTGTCGGATTGTGCTCAAATTCGGTCGGGAGTTGCGGAACGTGCCTACGACCGATAATCATTGCTATGCCATGTCCGGTGATGTATTTTGGGCATCCGAGGTCATCTGAGGGGCGAAAATGCCAGGTTACTGTCCTGATACACAAAAGTTACTGTTGTATATAAAGGAAGTCACTGTTCTGGTTCATCGTAGATACTGTTATAATTCTTCGTGGTTACTGCTATAATTCATCGAAGTGACTCTTCTAAATCATCGGGCTCACTGTTGTGATCTATAAAAGCTAATGTTTTGATTGAATAAAGGTACTGATGAGGTGCGTGTCATCGGCGGCGCAGGCAGCCAAAACGACGACGGCGTCAAAGGTGTCGGATTGTGCTCAAATTCGGTCGGGAGTTGCGGAACGTGCCTACGACCGATAATCATTGCTATGCCATGACCGGTGATGTATTTTGGGCATCCGAGGTCGTCTGAGGGGCGAAAATTCCAGGTTACTGTCCTGATACACAAAAGTTACTGTTGTATATAAAGGAAGTCACTGTTCTGGTTCATCGTAGATACTGTTATAATTCTTCGTGGTTACTGCTATAATTCATCGAAGTGACTCTTCTAAATCATCGGGCTCACTGTTGTGATCTATAAAAGCTAATGTTTTGATTGAATAAAGGTACTGATGAGGTGCGTGTCATCGGCGGCGCAGGCAGCCAAAACGACGACGGCGTCAAAGGTGTCGGATTGTGCTCAAATTCGGTCGGGAGTTGCGGAACGTGCCTACGACCGATAATCATTGCTATGCCATGACCGGTGATGTATTTTGGGCATCCGAGGTCATCTGAGGGGCGAAAATGCCAGGTTACTGTCCTGATACACAAAAGTTACTGTTGTATATAAAGGAAGTCACTGTTCTGGTTCATCGTAGATACTGTTATAATTCTTCGTGGTTACTGCTATAATTCATCGAAGTGACTCTTCTAAATCATCGGGCTCACTGTTGTGATCTATAAAAGCTAATGTTTTGATTGAATAAAGGTACTGATGAGGTGCGTGTCATCGGCGGCGCAGGCAGCCAAAACGACGACGGCGTCAAAGGTGTCGGATTGTGCTCAAATTCGGTCGGGAGTTGCGGAACGTGCCTACGACCGATAATCATTGCTATGCCATGTCCGGTGATGTATTTTGGGCATCCGAGGTCATCTGAGGGGCGAAAATGCCAGGTTACTGTCCTGATACACAAAAGTTACTGTTGTATATAAAGGAAGTCACTGTTCTGGTTCATCGTAGATACTGTTATAATTCTTCGTGGTTACTGCTATAATTCATCGAAGTGACTCTTCTAAATCATCGGGCTCACTGTTGTGATCTATAAAAGCTAATGTTTTGATTGAATAAAGGTACTGATGAGGTGCGTGTCATCGGCGGCGCAGGCAGCCAAAACGACGACGGCGTCAAAGGTGTCGGATTGTGCTCAAATTCGGTCGGGAGTTGCGGAACGTGCCTACGACCGATAATCATTACTATGCCATGACCGGTGATGTATTTTGGGCATCCGGGGTCGTCTGAGGGGCGAAAATGCCAGGTTACTGTCCTGATACACAAAAGTTACTGTTGTATATAAAGGAAGTCACTGTTCTGGTTCATCGTAGATACTGTTATAATTCTTCGTGGTTACTGCTATAATTCATCGAAGTGACTCTTCTAAATCATCGGGCTCACTGTTGTGATCTATAAAAGCTAATGTTTTGATTGAATAAAGGTACTGATGAGGTGCGTGTCATCGGCGGCGCAGGCAGCCAAAACGACGACGGCGTCAAAGGTGTCGGATTGTGCTCAAATTCGGTCGGGAGTTGCGGAACGTGCCTACGACCGATAATCATTGCTATGCCATGACCGGTGATGTATTTTGGGCATCCGAGGTCGTCTGAGGGGCGAAAATTCCAGGTTACTGTCCTGATACACAAAAGTTACTGTTGTATATAAAGGAAGTCACTGTTCTGGTTCATCGTAGATACTGTTATAATTCTTCGTGGTTACTGCTATAATTCATCGAAGTGACTCTTCTAAATCATCGGGCTCACTGTTGTGATCTATAAAAGCTAATGTTTTGATTGAATAAAGGTACTGATGAGGTGCGTGTCATCGGCGGCGCAGGCAGCCAAAACGACGACGGCGTCAAAGGTGTCGGATTGTGCTCAAATTCGGTCGGGAGTTGCGGAACGTGCCTACGACCGATAATCATTACTATGCCATGACCGGTGATGTATTTTGGGCATCCGGGGTCGTCTGAGGGGCGAAAATGCCAGGTTACTGTCCTGATACACAAAAGTTACTGTTGTATATAAAGGAAGTCACTGTTCTGGTTCATCGTAGATACTGTTATAATTCTTCGTGGTTACTGCTATAATTCATCTAAGTGACTCTTCTAAATCATCGGGCTCACTGTTGTGATCTATAAAAGCTAATGTTTTGATTGAATAAAGGTACTGATGAGGTGCGTGTCATCGGCGGCGCAGGCAGCCAAAACGACGACGGCGTCAAAGGTGTCGGATTGTGCTCAAATTCGGTCGGGAGTTGCGGAACGTGCCTACGACCGATAATCATTGCTATGCCATGACCGGTGATGTATTTTGGGCATCCGAGGTCATCTGAGGGGCGAAAATGCCAGGTTACTGTCCTGATACACAAAAGTTACTGTTGTATATAAAGGAAGTCACTGTTCTGGTTCATCGTAGATACTGTTATAATTCTTCGTGGTTACTGCTATAATTCATCGAAGTGACTCTTCTAAATCATCGGGCTCACTGTTGTGATCTATAAAAGCTAATGTTTTGATTGAATAAAGGTACTGATGAGGTGCGTGTCATCGGCGGCGCAGGCAGCCAAAACGACGACGGCGTCAAAGGTGTCGGATTGTGCTCAAATTCGGTCGGGAGTTGCGGAACGTGCCTACGACCGATAATCATTGCTATGCCATGTCCGGTGATGTATTTTGGGCATCCGAGGTCATCTGAGGGGCGAAAATGCCAGGTTACTGTCCTGATACACAAAAGTTACTGTTGTATATAAAGGAAGTCACTGTTCTGGTTCATCGTAGATACTGTTATAATTCTTCGTGGTTACTGCTATAATTCATCGAAGTGACTCTTCTAAATCATCGGGCTCACTGTTGTGATCTATAAAAGCTAATGTTTTGATTGAATAAAGGTACTGATGAGGTGCGTGTCATCGGCGGCGCAGGCAGCCAAAACGACGACGGCGTCAAAGGTGTCGGATTGTGCTCAAATTCGGTCGGGAGTTGCGGAACGTGCCTACGACCGATAATCATTACTATGCCATGACCGGTGATGTATTTTGGGCATCCGGGGTCGTCTGAGGGGCGAAAATGCCAGGTTACTGTCCTGATACACAAAAGTTACTGTTGTATATAAAGGAAGTCACTGTTCTGGTTCATCGTAGATACTGTTATAATTCTTCGTGGTTACTGCTATAATTCATCGAAGTGACTCTTCTAAATCATCGGGCTCACTGTTGTGATCTATAAAAGCTAATGTTTTGATTGAATAAAGGTACTGATGAGGTGCGTGTCATCGGCGGCGCAGGCAGCCAAAACGACGACGGCGTCAAAGGTGTCGGATTGTGCTCAAATTCGGTCGGGAGTTGCGGAACGTGCCTACGACCGATAATCATTGCTATGCCATGACCGGTGATGTATTTTGGGCATCCGAGGTCGTCTGAGGGGCGAAAATTCCAGGTTACTGTCCTGATACACAAAAGTTACTGTTGTATATAAAGGAAGTCACTGTTCTGGTTCATCGTAGATACTGTTATAATTCTTCGTGGTTACTGCTATAATTCATCGAAGTGACTCTTCTAAATCATCGGGCTCACTGTTGTGATCTATAAAAGCTAATGTTTTGATTGAATAAAGGTACTGATGAGGTGCGTGTCATCGGCGGCGCAGGCAGCCAAAACGACGACGGCGTCAAAGGTGTCGGATTGTGCTCAAATTCGGTCGGGAGTTGCGGAACGTGCCTACGACCGATAATCATTACTATGCCATGACCGGTGATGTATTTTGGGCATCCGGGGTCGTCTGAGGGGCGAAAATGCCAGGTTACTGTCCTGATACACAAAAGTTACTGTTGTATATAAAGGAAGTCACTGTTCTGGTTCATCGTAGATACTGTTATAATTCTTCGTGGTTACTGCTATAATTCATCGAAGTGACTCTTCTAAATCATCGGGCTCACTGTTGTGATCTATAAAAGCTAATGTTTTGATTGAATAAAGGTACTGATGAGGTGCGTGTCATCGGCGGCGCAGGCAGCCAAAACGACGACGGCGTCAAAGGTGTCGGATTGTGCTCAAATTCGGTCGGGAGTTGCGGAACGTGCCTACGACCGATAATCATTGCTATGCCATGACCGGTGATGTATTTTGGGCATCCGAGGTCGTCTGAGGGGCGAAAATTCCAGGTTACTGTCCTGATACACAAAAGTTACTGTTGTATATAAAGGAAGTCACTGTTCTGGTTCATCGTAGATACTGTTATAATTCTTCGTGGTTACTGCTATAATTCATCGAAGTGACTCTTCTAAATCATCGGGCTCACTGTTGTGATCTATAAAAGCTAATGTTTTGATTGAATAAAGGTACTGATGAGGTGCGTGTCATCGGCGGCGCAGGCAGCCAAAACGATGACGGCGTCAAAGGTGTCGGATTGTGCTCAAATTCGGTCGGGAGTTGCGGAACGTGCCTACGACCGATAATCATTGCTATGCCATGACCGGTGATGTATTTTGGGCATCCGAGGTCATCTGAGGGGCGAAAATGCCAGGTTACTGTCCTGATACACAAAAGTTACTGTTGTATATAAAGGAAGTCACTGTTCTGGTTCATCGTAGATACTGTTATAATTCTTCGTGGTTACTGCTATAATTCATCGAAGTGACTCTTCTAAATCATCGGGCTCACTGTTGTGATCTATAAAAGCTAATGTTTTGATTGAATAAAGGTACTGATGAGGTGCGTGTCATCGGCGGCTCAGGCAGCCAAAACGACGACGGCGTCAAAGGTGTCGGATTGTGCTCAAATTCGGTCGGGAGTTGCGGAACGTGCCTACGACCGATAATCATTGCTATGCCATGACCGGTGATGTATTTTGGGCATCCGAGGTCGTCTGAGGGGCGAAAATTCCAGGTTACTGTCCTGATACACAAAAGTTACTGTTGTATATAAAGGAAGTCACTGTTCTGGTTCATCGTAGATACTGTTATAATTCTTCGTGGTTACTGCTATAATTCATCGAAGTGACTCTTCTAAATCATCGGGCTCACTGTTGTGATCTATAAAAGCTAATGTTTTGATTGAATAAAGGTACTGATGAGGTGCGTGTCATCGGCGGCGCAGGCAGCCAAAACGACGACGGCGTCAAAGGTGTCGGATTGTGCTCAAATTCGGTCGGGAGTTGCGGAACGTGCCTACGACCGATAATCATTGCTATGCCATGACCGGTGATGTATTTTGGGCATCCGAGGTCGTCTGAGGGGCGAAAATTCCAGGTTACTGTCCTGATACACAAAAGTTACTGTTGTATATAAAGGAAGTCACTGTTCTGGTTCATCGTAGATACTGTTATAATTCTTCGTGGTTACTGCTATAATTCATCGAAGTGACTCTTCTAAATCATCGGGCTCACTGTTGTGATCTATAAAAGCTAATGTTTTGATTGAATAAAGGTACTGATGAGGTGCGTGTCATCGGCGGCGCAGGCAGCCAAAACGACGACGGCGTCAAAGGTGTCGGATTGTGCTCAAATTCGGTCGGGAGTTGCGGAACGTGCCTACGACCGATAATCATTACTATGCCATGACCGGTGATGTATTTTGGGCATCCGGGGTCGTCTGAGGGGCGAAAATGCCAGGTTACTGTCCTGATACACAAAAGTTACTGTTGTATATAAAGGAAGTCACTGTTCTGGTTCATCGTAGATACTGTTATAATTCTTCGTGGTTACTGCTATAATTCATCGAAGTGACTCTTCTAAATCATCGGGCTCACTGTTGTGATCTATAAAAGCTAATGTTTTGATTGAATAAAGGTACTGATGAGGTGCGTGTCATCGGCGGCGCAGGCAGCCAAAACGACGACGGCGTCAAAGGTGTCGGATTGTGCTCAAATTCGGTCGGGAGTTGCGGAACGTGCCTACGACCGATAATCATTGCTATGCCATGACCGGTGATGTATTTTGGGCATCCGAGGTCGTCTGAGGGGCGAAAATTCCAGGTTACTGTCCTGATACACAAAAGTTACTGTTGTATATAAAGGAAGTCACTGTTCTGGTTCATCGTAGATACTGTTATAATTCTTCGTGGTTACTGCTATAATTCATCGAAGTGACTCTTCTAAATCATCGGGCTCACTGTTGTGATCTATAAAAGCTAATGTTTTGATTGAATAAAGGTACTGATGAGGTGCGTGTCATCGGCGGCGCAGGCAGCCAAAACGATGACGGCGTCAAAGGTGTCGGATTGTGCTCAAATTCGGTCGGGAGTTGCGGAACGTGCCTACGACCGATAATCATTGCTATGCCATGACCGGTGATGTATTTTGGGCATCCGAGGTCATCTGAGGGGCGAAAATGCCAGGTTACTGTCCTGATACACAAAAGTTACTGTTGTATATAAAGGAAGTCACTGTTCTGGTTCATCGTAGATACTGTTATAATTCTTCGTGGTTACTGCTATAATTCATCGAAGTGACTCTTCTAAATCATCGGGCTCACTGTTGTGATCTATAAAAGCTAATGTTTTGATTGAATAAAGGTACTGATGAGGTGCGTGTCATCGGCGGCTCAGGCAGCCAAAACGACGACGGCGTCAAAGGTGTCGGATTGTGCTCAAATTCGGTCGGGAGTTGCGGAACGTGCCTACGACCGATAATCATTGCTATGCCATGACCGGTGATGTATTTTGGGCATCCGAGGTCGTCTGAGGGGCGAAAATTCCAGGTTACTGTCCTGATACACAAAAGTTACTGTTGTATATAAAGGAAGTCACTGTTCTGGTTCATCGTAGATACTGTTATAATTCTTCGTGGTTACTGCTATAATTCATCGAAGTGACTCTTCTAAATCATCGGGCTCACTGTTGTGATCTATAAAAGCTAATGTTTTGATTGAATAAAGGTACTGATGAGGTGCGTGTCATCGGCGGCGCAGGCAGCCAAAACGACGACGGCGTCAAAGGTGTCGGATTGTGCTCAAATTCGGTCGGGAGTTGCGGAACGTGCCTACGACCGATAATCATTGCTATGCCATGACCGGTGATGTATTTTGGGCATCCGAGGTCGTCTGAGGGGCGAAAATTCCAGGTTACTGTCCTGATACACAAAAGTTACTGTTGTATATAAAGGAAGTCACTGTTCTGGTTCATCGTAGATACTGTTATAATTCTTCGTGGTTACTGCTATAATTCATCGAAGTGACTCTTCTAAATCATCGGGCTCACTGTTGTGATCTATAAAAGCTAATGTTTTGATTGAATAAAGGTACTGATGAGGTGCGTGTCATCGGCGGCGCAGGCAGCCAAAACGATGACGGCGTCAAAGGTGTCGGATTGTGCTCAAATTCGGTCGGGAGTTGCGGAACGTGCCTACGACCGATAATCATTGCTATGCCATGACCGGTGATGTATTTTGGGCATCCGAGGTCGTCTGAGGGGCGAAAATGCCAGGTTACTGTCCTGATACACAAAAGTTACTGTTGTATATAAAGGAAGTCACTGTTCTGGTTCATCGTAGATACTGTTATAATTCTTCGTGGTTACTGCTATAATTCATCGAAGTGACTCTTCTAAATCATCGGGCTCACTGTTGTGATCTATAAAAGCTAATGTTTTGATTGAATAAAGGTACTGATGAGGTGCGTGTCATCGGCGGCTCAGGCAGCCAAAACGACGACGGCGTCAAAGGTGTCGGATTGTGCTCAAATTCGGTCGGGAGTTGCGGAACGTGCCTACGACCGATAATCATTGCTATGCCATGACCGGTGATGTATTTTGGGCATCCGAGGTCGTCTGAGGGGCGAAAATTCCAGGTTACTGTCCTGATACACAAAAGTTACTGTTGTATATAAAGGAAGTCACTGTTCTGGTTCATCGTAGATACTGTTATAATTCTTCGTGGTTACTGCTATAATTCATCGAAGTGACTCTTCTAAATCATCGGGCTCACTGTTGTGATCTATAAAAGCTAATGTTTTGATTGAATAAAGGTACTGATGAGGTGCGTGTCATCGGCGGCGCAGGCAGCCAAAACGACGACGGCGTCAAAGGTGTCGGATTGTGCTCAAATTCGGTCGGGAGTTGCGGAACGTGCCTACGACCGATAATCATTGCTATGCCATGACCGGTGATGTATTTTGGGCATCCGAGGTCGTCTGAGGGGCGAAAATTCCAGGTTACTGTCCTGATACACAAAAGTTACTGTTGTATATAAAGGAAGTCACTGTTCTGGTTCATCGTAGATACTGTTATAATTCTTCGTGGTTACTGCTATAATTCATCGAAGTGACTCTTCTAAATCATCGGGCTCACTGTTGTGATCTATAAAAGCTAATGTTTTGATTGAATAAAGGTACTGATGAGGTGCGTGTCATCGGCGGCGCAGGCAGCCAAAACGACGACGGCGTCAAAGGTGTCGGATTGTGCTCAAATTCGGTCGGGAGTTGCGGAACGTGCCTACGACCGATAATCATTGCTCTGCCATGACCGGTGATGTATTTTGGGCATCCGAGGTCGTCTGAGGGGCGAAAATGCCAGGTTACTGTCCTGATACACAAAAGTTACTGTTGTATATAAAGGAAGTCACTGTTCTGGTTCATCGTAGATACTGTTATAATTCTTCGTGGTTACTGCTATAATTCATCGAAGTGACTCTTCTAAATCATCGGGCTCACTGTTGTGATCTATAAAAGCTAATGTTTTGATTGAATAAAGGTACTGATGAGGTGCGTGTCATCGGCGGCTCAGGCAGCCAAAACGACGACGGCGTCAAAGGTGTCGGATTGTGCTCAAATTCGGTCGGGAGTTGCGGAACGTGCCTACGACCGATAATCATTGCTATGCCATGACCGGTGATGTATTTTGGGCATCCGAGGTCGTCTGAGGGGCGAAAATTCCAGGTTACTGTCCTGATACACAAAAGTTACTGTTGTATATAAAGGAAGTCACTGTTCTGGTTCATCGTAGATACTGTTATAATTCTTCGTGGTTACTGCTATAATTCATCGAAGTGACTCTTCTAAATCATCGGGCTCACTGTTGTGATCTATAAAAGCTAATGTTTTGATTGAATAAAGGTACTGATGAGGTGCGTGTCATCGGCGGCGCAGGCAGCCAAAATGACGACGGCGTCAAAGGTGTCGGATTGTGCTCAAATTCGGTCGGGAGTTGCGGAACGTGCCTACGACCGATAATCATTGCTATGCCATGACCGGTGATGTATTTTGGGCATCCGAGGTCGTCTGAGGGGCGAAAATGCCAGGTTACTGTCCTGATACACAAAAGTTACTGTTGTATATAAAGGAAGTCACTGTTCTGGTTCATCGTAGATACTGTTATAATTCTTCGTGGTTACTGCTATAATTCATCGAAGTGACTCTTCTAAATCATCGGGCTCACTGTTGTGATCTATAAAAGCTAATGTTTTGATTGAATAAAGGTACTGATGAGGTGCGTGTCATCGGCGGCTCAGGCAGCCAAAACGACGACGGCGTCAAAGGTGTCGGATTGTGCTCAAATTCGGTCGGGAGTTGCGGAACGTGCCTACGACCGATAATCATTGCTCTGCCATGACCGGTGATGTATTTTGGGCATCCGAGGTCGTCTGAGGGGCGAAAATGCCAGGTTACTGTCCTGATACACAAAAGTTACTGTTGTATATAAAGGAAGTCACTGTTCTGGTTCATCGTAGATACTGTTATAATTCTTCGTGGTTACTGCTATAATTCATCGAAGTGACTCTTCTAAATCATCGGGCTCACTGTTGTGATCTATAAAAGCTAATGTTTTGATTGAATAAAGGTACTGATGAGGTGCGTGTCATCGGCGGCGCAGGCAGCCAAAACGACGACGGCGTCAAAGGTGTCGGATTGTGCTCAAATTCGGTCGGGAGTTGCGGAACGTGCCTACGACCGATAATCATTGCTATGCCATGACCGGTGATGTATTTTGGGCATCCGAGGTCGTCTGAGGGGCGAAAATTCCAGGTTACTGTCCTGATACACAAAAGTTACTGTTGTATATAAAGGAAGTCACTGTTCTGGTTCATCGTAGATACTGTTATAATTCTTCGTGGTTACTGCTATAATTCATCGAAGTGACTCTTCTAAATCATCGGGCTCACTGTTGTGATCTATAAAAGCTAATGTTTTGATTGAATAAAGGTACTGATGAGGTGCGTGTCATCGGCGGCGCAGGCAGCCAAAACGACGACGGCGTCAAAGGTGTCGGATTGTGCTCAAATTCGGTCGGGAGTTGCGGAACGTGCCTACGACCGATAATCATTACTATGCCATGACCGGTGATGTATTTTGGGCATCCGGGGTCGTCTGAGGGGCGAAAATGCCAGGTTACTGTCCTGATACACAAAAGTTACTGTTGTATATAAAGGAAGTCACTGTTCTGGTTCATCGTAGATACTGTTATAATTCTTCGTGGTTACTGCTATAATTCATCGAAGTGACTCTTCTAAATCATCGGGCTCACTGTTGTGATCTATAAAAGCTAATGTTTTGATTGAATAAAGGTACTGATGAGGTGCGTGTCATCGGCGGCGCAGGCAGCCAAAACGACGACGGCGTCAAAGGTGTCGGATTGTGCTCAAATTCGGTCGGGAGTTGCGGAACGTGCCTACGACCGATAATCATTACTATGCCATGACCGGTGATGTATTTTGGGCATCCGGGGTCGTCTGAGGGGCGAAAATGCCAGGTTACTGTCCTGATACACAAAAGTTACTGTTGTATATAAAGGAAGTCACTGTTCTGGTTCATCGTAGATACTGTTATAATTCTTCATGGTTACTGCTATAATTCATCGAAGTGACTCTTCTAAATCATCGGGCTCACTGTTGTGATCTATAAAAGCTAATGTTTTGATTGAATAAAGGTACTGATGAGGTGCGTGTCATCGGCGGCGCAGGCAGCCAAAACGACGACGGCGTCAAAGGTGTCGGATTGTGCTCAAATTCGGTCGGGAGTTGCGGAACGTGCCTACGACCGATAATCATTGCTATGCCATGACCGGTGATGTATTTTGGGCATCCGAGGTCGTCTGAGGGGCGAAAATTCCAGGTTACTGTCCTGATACACAAAAGTTACTGTTGTATATAAAGGAAGTCACTGTTCTGGTTCATCGTAGATACTGTTATAATTCTTCGTGGTTACTGCTATAATTCATCGAAGTGACTCTTCTAAATCATCGGGCTCACTGTTGTGATCTATAAAAGCTAATGTTTTGATTGAATAAAGGTACTGATGAGGTGCGTGTCATCGGCGGCGCAGGCAGCCAAAACGACGACGGCGTCAAAGGTGTCGGATTGTGCTCAAATTCGGTCGGGAGTTGCGGAACGTGCCTACGACCGATAATCATTGCTATGCCATGACCGGTGATGTATTTTGGGCATCCGAGGTCATCTGAGGGGCGAAAATGCCAGGTTACTGTCCTGATACACAAAAGTTACTGTTGTATATAAAGGAAGTCACTGTTCTGGTTCATCGTAGATACTGTTATAATTCTTCGTGGTTACTGCTATAATTCATCGAAGTGACTCTTCTAAATCATCGGGCTCACTGTTGTGATCTATAAAAGCTAATGTTTTGATTGAATAAAGGTACTGATGAGGTGCGTGTCATCGGCGGCTCAGGCAGCCAAAACGACGACGGCGTCAAAGGTGTCGGATTGTGCTCAAATTCGGTCGGGAGTTGCGGAACGTGCCTACGACCGATAATCATTGCTATGCCATGACCGGTGATGTATTTTGGGCATCCGAGGTCGTCTGAGGGGCGAAAATTCCAGGTTACTGTCCTGATACACAAAAGTTACTGTTGTATATAAAGGAAGTCACTGTTCTGGTTCATCGTAGATACTGTTATAATTCTTCGTGGTTACTGCTATAATTCATCGAAGTGACTCTTCTAAATCATCGGGCTCACTGTTGTGATCTATAAAAGCTAATGTTTTGATTGAATAAAGGTACTGATGAGGTGCGTGTCATCGGCGGCGCAGGCAGCCAAAATGACGACGGCGTCAAAGGTGTCGGATTGTGCTCAAATTCGGTCGGGAGTTGCGGAACGTGCCTACGACCGATAATCATTGCTATGCCATGACCGGTGATGTATTTTGGGCATCCGGGGTCGTCTGAGGGGCGAAAATGCCAGGTTACTGTCCTGATACACAAAAGTTACTGTTGTATATAAAGGAAGTCACTGTTCTGGTTCATCGTAGATACTGTTATAATTCTTCGTGGTTACTGCTATAATTCATCGAAGTGACTCTTCTAAATCATCGGGCTCACTGTTGTGATCTATAAAAGCTAATGTTTTGATTGAATAAAGGTACTGATGAGGTGCGTGTCATCGGCGGCGCAGGCAGCCAAAACGACGACGGCGTCAAAGGTGTCGGATTGTGCTCAAATTCGGTCGGGAGTTGCGGAACGTGCCTACGACCGATAATCATTGCTATGCCATGACCGGTGATGTATTTTGGGCATCCGAGGTCGTCTGAGGGGCGAAAATTCCAGGTTACTGTCCTGATACACAAAAGTTACTGTTGTATATAAAGGAAGTCACTGTTCTGGTTCATCGTAGATACTGTTATAATTCTTCGTGGTTACTGCTATAATTCATCGAAGTGACTCTTCTAAATCATCGGGCTCACTGTTGTGATCTATAAAAGCTAATGTTTTGATTGAATAAAGGTACTGATGAGGTGCGTGTCATCGGCGGCTCAGGCAGCCAAAACGACGACGGCGTCAAAGGTGTCGGATTGTGCTCAAATTCGGTCGGGAGTTGCGGAACGTGCCTACGACCGATAATCATTGCTATGCCATGACCGGTGATGTATTTTGGGCATCCGAGGTCGTCTGAGGGGCGAAAATTCCAGGTTACTGTCCTGATACACAAAAGTTACTGTTGTATATAAAGGAAGTCACTGTTCTGGTTCATCGTAGATACTGTTATAATTCTTCGTGGTTACTGCTATAATTCATCGAAGTGACTCTTCTAAATCATCGGGCTCACTGTTGTGATCTATAAAAGCTAATGTTTTGATTGAATAAAGGTACTGATGAGGTGCGTGTCATCGGCGGCGCAGGCAGCCAAAATGACGACGGCGTCAAAGGTGTCGGATTGTGCTCAAATTCGGTCGGGAGTTGCGGAACGTGCCTACGACCGATAATCATTGCTATGCCATGACCGGTGATGTATTTTGGGCATCCGAGGTCATCTGAGGGGCGAAAATGCCAGGTTACTGTCCTGATACACAAAAGTTACTGTTGTATATAAAGGAAGTCACTGTTCTGGTTCATCGTAGATACTGTTATAATTCTTCGTGGTTACTGCTATAATTCATCGAAGTGACTCTTCTAAATCATCGGGCTCACTGTTGTGATCTATAAAAGCTAATGTTTTGATTGAATAAAGGTACTGATGAGGTGCGTGTCATCGGCGGCTCAGGCAGCCAAAACGACGACGGCGTCAAAGGTGTCGGATTGTGCTCAAATTCGGTCGGGAGTTGCGGAACGTGCCTACGACCGATAATCATTGCTCTGCCATGACCGGTGATGTATTTTGGGCATCCGAGGTCGTCTGAGGGGCGAAAATGCCAGGTTACTGTCCTGATACACAAAAGTTACTGTTGTATATAAAGGAAGTCACTGTTCTGGTTCATCGTAGATACTGTTATAATTCTTCGTGGTTACTGCTATAATTCATCGAAGTGACTCTTCTAAATCATCGGGCTCACTGTTGTGATCTATAAAAGCTAATGTTTTGATTGAATAAAGGTACTGATGAGGTGCGTGTCATCGGCGGCGCAGGCAGCCAAAACGACGACAGCGTCAAAGGTGTCGGATTGTGCTCAAATTCGGTCGGGAGTTGCGGAACGTGCCTACGACCGATAATCATTGCTATGCCATGACCGGTGATGTATTTTGGGCATCCGAGGTCGTCTGAGGGGCGAAAATTCCAGGTTACTGTCCTGATACACAAAAGTTACTGTTGTATATAAAGGAAGTCACTGTTCTGGTTCATCGTAGATACTGTTATAATTCTTCGTGGTTACTGCTATAATTCATCGAAGTGACTCTTCTAAATCATCGGGCTCACTGTTGTGATCTATAAAAGCTAATGTTTTGATTGAATAAAGGTACTGATGAGGTGCGTGTCATCGGCGGCGCAGGCAGCCAAAACGACGACGGCGTCAAAGGTGTCAGATTGTGCTCAAATTCGGTCGGGAGTTGCGGAACGTGCCTACGACCGATAATCATTGCTATACCATGACCGGTGATGTATTTTGGGCATCCGAGGTCGTCTGAGGGGCGAAAATGCCAGGTTACTGTCCTGATACACAAAAGTTACTGTTGTATATAAAGGAAGTCACTGTTCTGGTTCATCGTAGATACTGTTATAATTCTTCGTGGTTACTGCTATAATTCATCGAAGTGACTCTTCTAAATCATCGGGCTCACTGTTGTGATCTATAAAAGCTAATGTTTTGATTGAATAAAGGTACTGATGAGGTGCGTGTCATCGGCGGCGCAGGCAGCCAAAACGACGACGGCGTCAAAGGTGTCGGATTGTGCTCAAATTCGGTCGGGAGTTGCGGAACGTGCCTACGACCGATAATCATTGCTATACCATGACCGGTGATGTATTTTGGGCATCCGAGGTCGTCTGAGGGGCGAAAATGCCAGGTTACTGTCCTGATACACAAAAGTTACTGTTGTATATAAAGGAAGTCACTGTTCTGGTTCATCGTAGATACTGTTATAATTCTTCGTGGTTACTGCTATAATTCATCGAAGTGACTCTTCTAAATCATCGGGCTCACTGTTGTGATCTATAAAAGCTAATGTTTTGATTGAATAAAGGTACTGATGAGGTGCGTGTCATCGGCGGCGCAGGCAGCCAAAACGACGACGGCGTCAAAGGTGTCGGATTGTGCTCAAATTCGGTCGGGAGTTGCGGAACGTGCCTACGACCGATAATCATTGCTATGCCTTGACCGGTGATGTATTTTGGGCATCAGAGGTCGTCTGAGGGGCGAAAATGCCAGGTTACTGTCCTGATACACAAAAGTTACTGTTGTATATAAAGGAAGTCACTGTTCTGGTTCATCGTAGATACTGTTATAATTCTTCGTGGTTACTGCTATAATTCATCGAAGTGACTCTTCTAAATCATCGGGCTCACTGTTGTGATCTATAAAAGCTAATGTTTTGATTGAATAAAGGTACTGATGAGGTGCGTGTCATCGGCGGCGCAGGCAGCCAAAACGACGACGACGTCAAAGGTGTCGGATTGTGCTCAAATTCGGTCGGGAGTTGCGGAACGTGCCTACGACCGATAATCATTGCTATGCCATGACCGGTGATGTATTTTGGGCATCTGAGGTCGTCTGAGGGGCGAAAATTCCAGGTTACTGTCCTGATACACAAAAGTTACTGTTGTATATAAAGGAAGTCACTGTTCTGGTTCATCGTAGATACTGTTATAATTCTTCGTGGTTACTGCTATAATTCATCGAAGTGACTCTTCTAAATCATCGGGCTCACTGTTGTGATCTATAAAAGCTAATGTTTTGATTGAATAAAGGTACTGATGAGGTGCGTGTCATCGGCGGCGCAGGCAGCCAAAACGACGACGGCGTCAAAGGTGTCAGATTGTGCTCAAATTCGGTCGGGAGTTGCGGAACGTGCCTACGACCGATAATCATTGCTATACCATGACCGGTGATGTATTTTGGGCATCCGAGGTCGTCTGAGGGGCGAAAATGCCAGGTTACTGTCCTGATACACAAAAGTTACTGTTGTATATAAAGGAAGTCACTGTTCTGGTTCATCGTAGATACTGTTATAATTCTTCGTGGTTACTGCTATAATTCATCGAAGTGACTCTTCTAAATCATCGGGCTCACTGTTGTGATCTATAAAAGCTAATGTTTTGATTGAATAAAGGTACTGATGAGGTGCGTGTCATCGGCGGCGCAGGCAGCCAAAACGACGACGGCGTCAAAGGTGTCGGATTGTGCTCAAATTCGGTCGGGAGTTGCGGAACGTGCCTACGACCGATAATCATTGCTATGCCATGACCGGTGATGTATTTTGGGCATCCGAGGTCGTCTGAGGGGCGAAAATTCCAGGTTACTGTCCTGATACACAAAAGTTACTGTTGTATATAAAGGAAGTCACTGTTCTGGTTCATCGTAGATACTGTTATAATTCTTCGTGGTTACTGCTATAATTCATCGAAGTGACTCTTCTAAATCATCGGGCTCACTGTTGTGATCTATAAAAGCTAATGTTTTGATTGAATAAAGGTACTGATGAGGTGCGTGTCATCGGCGGCGCAGGCAGCCAAAACGACGACGGCGTCAAAGGTGTCGGATTGTGCTCAAATTCGGTCGGGAGTTGCGGAACGTGCCTACGACCGATAATCATTGCTATGCCATGACCGGTGATGTATTTTGGGCATCCGAGGTCGTCTGAGGGGCGAAAATTCCAGGTTACTGTCCTGATACACAAAAGTTACTGTTGTATATAAAGGAAGTCACTGTTCTGGTTCATCGTAGATACTGTTATAATTCTTCGTGGTTACTGCTATAATTCATCGAAGTGACTCTTCTAAATCATCGGGCTCACTGTTGTGATCTATAAAAGCTAATGTTTTGATTGAATAAAGGTACTGATGAGGTGCGTGTCATCGGCGGCGCAGGCAGCCAAAACGACGACGGCGTCAAAGGTGTCAGATTGTGCTCAAATTCGGTCGGGAGTTGCGGAACGTGCCTACGACCGATAATCATTGCTATACCATGACCGGTGATGTATTTTGGGCATCCGAGGTCGTCTGAGGGGCGAAAATGCCAGGTTACTGTCCTGATACACAAAAGTTACTGTTGTATATAAAGGAAGTCACTGTTCTGGTTCATCGTAGATACTGTTATAATTCTTCGTGGTTACTGCTATAATTCATCGAAGTGACTCTTCTAAATCATCGGGCTCACTGTTGTGATCTATAAAAGCTAATGTTTTGATTGAATAAAGGTACTGATGAGGTGCGTGTCATCGGCGGCGCAGGCAGCCAAAACGACGACGGCGTCAAAGGTGTCGGATTGTGCTCAAATTCGGTCGGGAGTTGCGGAACGTGCCTACGACCGATAATCATTGCTATGCCATGACCGGCGATGTATTTTGGGCATCCGAGGTCGTCTGAGGGGCGAAAATGCCAGGTTACTGTCCTGATACACAAAAGTTACTGTTGTATATAAAGGAAGTCACTGTTCTGGTTCATCGTAGATACTGTTATAATTCTTCGTGGTTACTGCTATAATTCATCGAAGTGACTCTTCTAAATCATCGGGCTCACTGTTGTGATCTATAAAAGCTAATGTTTTGATTGAATAAAGGTACTGATGAGGTGCGTGTCATCGGCGGCGCAGGCAGCCAAAACGACGACGGCGTCAAAGGTGTCGGATTGTGCTCAAATTCGGTCGGGAGTTGCGGAACGTGCCTACGACCGATAATCATTGCTATGCCATGACCGGTGATGTATTTTGGGCATCCGAGGTCGTCTGAGGGGCGAAAATGCCAGGTTACTGTCCTGATACACAAAAGTTACTGTTGTATATAAAGGAAGTCACTGTTCTGGTTCATCGTAGATACTGTTATAATTCTTCGTGGTTACTGCTATAATTCATCGAAGTGACTCTTCTAAATCATCGGGCTCACTGTTGTGATCTATAAAAGCTAATGTTTTGATTGAATAAAGGTACTGATGAGGTGCGTGTCATCGGCGGCGCAGGCAGCCAAAACGACGACGGCGTCAAAGGTGTCAGATTGTGCTCAAATTCGGTCGGGAGTTGCGGAACGTGCCTACGACCGATAATCATTGCTATACCATGACCGGTGATGTATTTTGGGCATCCGAGGTCGTCTGAGGGGCGAAAATGCCAGGTTACTGTCCTGATACACAAAAGTTACTGTTGTATATAAAGGAAGTCACTGTTCTGGTTCATCGTAGATACTGTTATAATTCTTCGTGGTTACTGCTATAATTCATCGAAGTGACTCTTCTAAATCATCGGGCTCACTGTTGTGATCTATAAAAGCTAATGTTTTGATTGAATAAAGGTACTGATGAGGTGCGTGTCATCGGCGGCGCAGGCAGCCAAAACGACGACGGCGTCAAAGGTGTCGGATTGTGCTCAAATTCGGTCGGGAGTTGCGGAACGTGCCTACGACCGATAATCATTGCTATGCCATGACCGGTGATGTATTTTGGGCATCCGAGGTCGTCTGAGGGGCGAAAATGCCAGGTTACTGTCCTGATACACAAAAGTTACTGTTGTATATAAAGGAAGTCACTGTTCTGGTTCATCGTAGATACTGTTATAATTCTTCGTGGTTACTGCTATAATTCATCGAAGTGACTCTTCTAAATCATCGGGCTCACTGTTGTGATCTATAAAAGCTAATGTTTTGATTGAATAAAGGTACTGATGAGGTGCGTGTCATCGGCGGCGCAGGCAGCCAAAACGACGACGGCGTCAAAGGTGTCGGATTGTGCTCAAATTCGGTCGGGAGTTGCGGAACGTGCCTACGACCGATAATCATTGCTATGCCATGACCGGTGATGTATTTTGGGCATCCGAGGTCGTCTGAGGGGCGAAAATGCCAGGTTACTGTCCTGATACACAAAAGTTACTGTTGTATATAAAGGAAGTCACTGTTCTGGTTCATCGTAGATACTGTTATAATTCTTCGTGGTTACTGCTATAATTCATCGAAGTGACTCTTCTAAATCATCGGGCTCACTGTTGTGATCTATAAAAGCTAATGTTTTGATTGAATAAAGGTACTGATGAGGTGCGTGTCATCGGCGGCGCAGGCAGCCAAAACGACGACGGCGTCAAAGGTGTCAGATTGTGCTCAAATTCGGTCGGGAGTTGCGGAACGTGCCTACGACCGATAATCATTGCTATACCATGACCGGTGATGTATTTTGGGCATCCGAGGTCGTCTGAGGGGCGAAAATGCCAGGTTACTGTCCTGATACACAAAAGTTACTGTTGTATATAAAGGAAGTCACTGTTCTGGTTCATCGTAGATACTGTTATAATTCTTCGTGGTTACTGCTATAATTCATCGAAGTGACTCTTCTAAATCATCGGGCTCACTGTTGTGATCTATAAAAGCTAATGTTTTGATTGAATAAAGGTACTGATGAGGTGCGTGTCATCGGCGGCGCAGGCAGCCAAAACGACGACGGCGTCAAAGGTGTCGGATTGTGCTCAAATTCGGTCGGGAGTTGCGGAACGTGCCTACGACCGATAATCATTGCTATGCCATGACCGGTGATGTATTTTGGGCATCCGAGGTCGTCTGAGGGGCGAAAATGCCAGGTTACTGTCCTGATACACAAAAGTTACTGTTGTATATAAAGGAAGTCACTGTTCTGGTTCATCGTAGATACTGTTATAATTCTTCGTGGTTACTGCTATAATTCATCGAAGTGACTCTTCTAAATCATCGGGCTCACTGTTGTGATCTATAAAAGCTAATGTTTTGATTGAATAAAGGTACTGATGAGGTGCGTGTCATCGGCGGCGCAGGCAGCCAAAACGACGACGGCGTCAAAGGTGTCGGATTGTGCTCAAATTCGGTCGGGAGTTGCGGAACGTGCCTACGACCGATAATCATTGCTATGCCATGACCGGTGATGTATTTTGGGCATCCGAGGTCGTCTGAGGGGCGAAAATGCCAGGTTACTGTCCTGATACACAAAAGTTACTGTTGTATATAAAGGAAGTCACTGTTCTGGTTCATCGTAGATACTGTTATAATTCTTCGTGGTTACTGCTATAATTCATCGAAGTGACTCTTCTAAATCATCGGGCTCACTGTTGTGATCTATAAAAGCTAATGTTTTGATTGAATAAAGGTACTGATGAGGTGCGTGTCATCGGCGGCGCAGGCAGCCAAAACGACGACGGCGTCAAAGGTGTCGGATTGTGCTCAAATTCGGTCGGGAGTTGCGGAACGTGCCTACGACCGATAATCATTGCTATACCATGACCGGTGATGTATTTTGGGCATCCGAGGTCGTCTGAGGGGCGAAAATGCCAGGTTACTGTCCTGATACACAAAAGTTACTGTTGTATATAAAGGAAGTCACTGTTCTGGTTCATCGTAGATACTGTTATAATTCTTCGTGGTTACTGCTATAATTCATCGAAGTGACTCTTCTAAATCATCGGGCTCACTGTTGTGATCTATAAAAGCTAATGTTTTGATTGAATAAAGGTACTGATGAGGTGCGTGTCATCGGCGGCGCAGGCAGCCAAAACGACGACGGCGTCAAAGGTGTCGGATTGTGCTCAAATTCGGTCGGGAGTTGCGGAACGTGCCTACGACCGATAATCATTGCTATGCCATGACCGGTGATGTATTTTGGGCATCCGAGGTCGTCTGAGGGGCGAAAATGCCAGGTTACTGTCCTGATACACAAAAGTTACTGTTGTATATAAAGGAAGTCACTGTTCTGGTTCATCGTAGATACTGTTATAATTCTTCGTGGTTACTGCTATAATTCATCGAAGTGACTCTTCTAAATCATCGGGCTCACTGTTGTGATCTATAAAAGCTAATGTTTTGATTGAATAAAGGTACTGATGAGGTGCGTGTCATCGGCGGCGCAGGCAGCCAAAACGACGACGGCGTCAAAGGTGTCGGATTGTGCTCAAATTCGGTCGGGAGTTGCGGAACGTGCCTACGACCGATAATCATTGCTATGCCATGACCGGTGATGTATTTTGGGCATCCGAGGTCGTCTGAGGGGCGAAAATGCCAGGTTACTGTCCTGATACACAAAAGTTACTGTTGTATATAAAGGAAGTCACTGTTCTGGTTCATCGTAGATACTGTTATAATTCTTCGTGGTTACTGCTATAATTTATCGAAGTGACTCTTCTAAATCATCGGGCTCACTGTTGTGATCTATAAAAGCTAATGTTTTGATTGAATAAAGGTACTGATGAGGTGCGTGTCATCGGCGGCGCAGGCAGCCAAAACGACGACGGCGTCAAAGGTGTCGGATTGTGCTCAAATTCGGTCGGGAGTTGCGGAACGTGCCTACGACCGATAATCATTGCTATGCCATGACCGGTGATGTATTTTGGGCATCCGAGGTCGTCTGAGGGGCGAAAATGCCAGGTTACTGTCCTGATACACAAAAGTTACTGTTGTATATAAAGGAAGTCACTGTTCTGGTTCATCGTAGATACTGTTATAATTCTTCGTGGTTACTGCTATAATTCATCGAAGTGACTCTTCTAAATCATCGGGCTCACTGTTGTGATCTATAAAAGCTAATGTTTTGATTGAATAAAGGTACTGATGAGGTGCGTGTCATCGGCGGCGCAGGCAGCCAAAACGACGACGGCGTCAAAGGTGTCGGATTGTGCTCAAATTCGGTCGGGAGTTGCGGAACGTGCCTACGACCGATAATCATTGCTATGCCATGACCGGTGATGTATTTTGGGCATCCGAGGTCGTCTGAGGGGCGAAAATGCCAGGTTACTGTCCTGATACACAAAAGTTACTGTTGTATATAAAGGAAGTCACTGTTCTGGTTCATCGTAGATACTGTTATAATTCTTCGTGGTTACTGCTATAATTCATCGAAGTGACTCTTCTAAATCATCGGGCTCACTGTTGTGATCTATAAAAGCTAATGTTTTGATTGAATAAAGGTACTGATGAGGTGCGTGTCATCGGCGGCGCAGGCAGCCAAAACGACGACGGCGTCAAAGGTGTCGGATTGTGCTCAAATTCGGTCGGGAGTTGCGGAACGTGCCTACGACCGATAATCATTGCTATGCCATGACCGGTGATGTATTTTGGGCATCCGAGGTCGTCTGAGGGGCGAAAATGCCAGGTTACTGTCCTGATACACAAAAGTTACTGTTGTATATAAAGGAAGTCACTGTTCTGGTTCATCGTAGATACTGTTATAATTCTTCGTGGTTACTGCTATAATTCATCGAAGTGACTCTTCTAAATCATCGGGCTCACTGTTGTGATCTATAAAAGCTAATGTTTTGATTGAATAAAGGTACTGATGAGGTGCGTGTCATCGGCGGCGCAGGCAGCCAAAACGACGACGGCGTCAAAGGTGTCGGATTGTGCTCAAATTCGGTCGGGAGTTGCGGAACGTGCCTACGACCGATAATCATTGCTATGCCATGACCGGTGATGTATTTTGGGCATCCGAGGTCGTCTGAGGGGCGAAAATGCCAGGTTACTGTCCTGATACACAAAAGTTACTGTTGTATATAAAGGAAGTCACTGTTCTGGTTCATCGTAGATACTGTTATAATTCTTCGTGGTTACTGCTATAATTCATCGAAGTGACTCTTCTAAATCATCGGGCTCACTGTTGTGATCTATAAAAGCTAATGTTTTGATTGAATAAAGGTACTGATGAGGTGCGTGTCATCGGCGGCGCAGGCAGCCAAAACGACGACGGCGTCAAAGGTGTCGGATTGTGCTCAAATTCGGTCGGGAGTTGCGGAACGTGCCTACGACCGATAATCATTGCTATGCCATGACCGGTGATGTATTTTGGGCATCCGAGGTCGTCTGAGGGGCGAAAATGCCAGGTTACTGTCCTGATACACAAAAGTTACTGTTGTATATAAAGGAAGTCACTGTTCTGGTTCATCGTAGATACTGTTATAATTCTTCGTGGTTACTGCTATAATTCATCGAAGTGACTCTTCTAAATCATCGGGCTCACTGTTGTGATCTATAAAAGCTAATGTTTTGATTGAATAAAGGTACTGATGAGGTGCGTGTCATCGGCGGCGCAGGCAGCCAAAACGACGACGGCGTCAAAGGTGTCGGATTGTGCTCAAATTCGGTCGGGAGTTGCGGAACGTGCCTACGACCGATAATCATTGCTATGCCATGACCGGTGATGTATTTTGGGCATCCGAGGTCGTCTGAGGGGCGAAAATGCCAGGTTACTGTCCTGATACACAAAAGTTACTGTTGTATATAAAGGAAGTCACTGTTCTGGTTCATCGTAGATACTGTTATAATTCTTCGTGGTTACTGCTATAATTCATCGAAGTGACTCTTCTAAATCATCGGGCTCACTGTTGTGATCTATAAAAGCTAATGTTTTGATTGAATAAAGGTACTGATGAGGTGCGTGTCATCGGCGGCGCAGGCAGCCAAAACGACGACGGCGTCAAAGGTGTCGGATTGTGCTCAAATTCGGTCGGGAGTTGCGGAACGTGCCTACGACCGATAATCATTGCTATGCCATGACCGGTGATGTATTTTGGGCATCCGAGGTCGTCTGAGGGGCGAAAATGCCAGGTTACTGTCCTGATACACAAAAGTTACTGTTGTATATAAAGGAAGTCACTGTTCTGGTTCATCGTAGATACTGTTATAATTCTTCGTGGTTACTGCTATAATTCATCGAAGTGACTCTTCTAAATCATCGGGCTCACTGTTGTGATCTATAAAAGCTAATGTTTTGATTGAATAAAGGTACTGATGAGGTGCGTGTCATCGGCGGCGCAGGCAGCCAAAACGACGACGGCGTCAAAGGTGTCGGATTGTGCTCAAATTCGGTCGGGAGTTGCGGAACGTGCCTACGACCGATAATCATTGCTATGCCATGACCGGTGATGTATTTTGGGCATCCGAGGTCGTCTGAGGGGCGAAAATGCCAGGTTACTGTCCTGATACACAAAAGTTACTGTTGTATATAAAGGAAGTCACTGTTCTGGTTCATCGTAGATACTGTTATAATTCTTCGTGGTTACTGCTATAATTCATCGAAGTGACTCTTCTAAATCATCGGGCTCACTGTTGTGATCTATAAAAGCTAATGTTTTGATTGAATAAAGGTACTGATGAGGTGCGTGTCATCGGCGGCGCAGGCAGCCAAAACGACGACGGCGTCAAAGGTGTCGGATTGTGCTCAAATTCGGTCGGGAGTTGCGGAACGTGCCTACGACCGATAATCATTGCTATGCCATGACCGGTGATGTATTTTGGGCATCCGAGGTCGTCTGAGGGGCGAAAATGCCAGGTTACTGTCCTGATACACAAAAGTTACTGTTGTATATAAAGGAAGTCACTGTTCTGGTTCATCGTAGATACTGTTATAATTCTTCGTGGTTACTGCTATAATTCATCGAAGTGACTCTTCTAAATCATCGGGCTCACTGTTGTGATCTATAAAAGCTAATGTTTTGATTGAATAAAGGTACTGATGAGGTGCGTGTCATCGGCGGCGCAGGCAGCCAAAACGACGACGGCGTCAAAGGTGTCGGATTGTGCTCAAATTCGGTCGGGAGTTGCGGAACGTGCCTACGACCGATAATCATTGCTATGCCATGACCGGTGATGTATTTTGGGCATCCGAGGTCGTCTGAGGGGCGAAAATGCCAGGTTACTGTCCTGATACACAAAAGTTACTGTTGTATATAAAGGAAGTCACTGTTCTGGTTCATCGTAGATACTGTTATAATTCTTCGTGGTTACTGCTATAATTCATCGAAGTGACTCTTCTAAATCATCGGGCTCACTGTTGTGATCTATAAAAGCTAATGTTTTGATTGAATAAAGGTACTGATGAGGTGCGTGTCATCGGCGGCGCAGGCAGCCAAAACGACGACGGCGTCAAAGGTGTCGGATTGTGCTCAAATTCGGTCGGGAGTTGCGGAACGTGCCTACGACCGATAATCATTGCTATGCCATGACCGGTGATGTATTTTGGGCATCCGAGGTCGTCTGAGGGGCGAAAATGCCAGGTTACTGTCCTGATACACAAAAGTTACTGTTGTATATAAAGGAAGTCACTGTTCTGGTTCATCGTAGATACTGTTATAATTCTTCGTGGTTACTGCTATAATTCATCGAAGTGACTCTTCTAAATCATCGGGCTCACTGTTGTGATCTATAAAAGCTAATGTTTTGATTGAATAAAGGTACTGATGAGGTGCGTGTCATCGGCGGCGCAGGCAGCCAAAACGACGACGGCGTCAAAGGTGTCGGATTGTGCTCAAATTCGGTCGGGAGTTGCGGAACGTGCCTACGACCGATAATCATTGCTATGCCATGACCGGTGATGTATTTTGGGCATCCGAGGTCGTCTGAGGGGCGAAAATGCCAGGTTACTGTCCTGATACACAAAAGTTACTGTTGTATATAAAGGAAGTCACTGTTCTGGTTCATCGTAGATACTGTTATAATTCTTCGTGGTTACTGCTATAATTCATCGAAGTGACTCTTCTAAATCATCGGGCTCACTGTTGTGATCTATAAAAGCTAATGTTTTGATTGAATAAAGGTACTGATGAGGTGCGTGTCATCGGCGGCGCAGGCAGCCAAAACGACGACGGCGTCAAAGGTGTCGGATTGTGCTCAAATTCGGTCGGGAGTTGCGGAACGTGCCTACGACCGATAATCATTGCTATGCCATGACCGGTGATGTATTTTGGGCATCCGAGGTCGTCTGAGGGGCGAAAATGCCAGGTTACTGTCCTGATACACAAAAGTTACTGTTGTATATAAAGGAAGTCACTGTTCTGGTTCATCGTAGATACTGTTATAATTCTTCGTGGTTACTGCTATAATTCATCGAAGTGACTCTTCTAAATCATCGGGCTCACTGTTGTGATCTATAAAAGCTAATGTTTTGATTGAATAAAGGTACTGATGAGGTGCGTGTCATCGGCGGCGCAGGCAGCCAAAACGACGACGGCGTCAAAGGTGTCGGATTGTGCTCAAATTCGGTCGGGAGTTGCGGAACGTGCCTACGACCGATAATCATTGCTATGCCATGACCGGTGATGTATTTTGGGCATCCGAGGTCGTCTGAGGGGCGAAAATGCCAGGTTACTGTCCTGATACACAAAAGTTACTGTTGTATATAAAGGAAGTCACTGTTCTGGTTCATCGTAGATACTGTTATAATTCTTCGTGGTTACTGCTATAATTCATCGAAGTGACTCTTCTAAATCATCGGGCTCACTGTTGTGATCTATAAAAGCTAATGTTTTGATTGAATAAAGGTACTGATGAGGTGCGTGTCATCGGCGGCGCAGGCAGCCAAAACGACGACGGCGTCAAAGGTGTCGGATTGTGCTCAAATTCGGTCGGGAGTTGCGGAACGTGCCTACGACCGATAATCATTGCTATGCCATGACCGGTGATGTATTTTGGGCATCCGAGGTCGTCTGAGGGGCGAAAATGCCAGGTTACTGTCCTGATACACAAAAGTTACTGTTGTATATAAAGGAAGTCACTGTTCTGGTTCATCGTAGATACTGTTATAATTCTTCGTGGTTACTGCTATAATTCATCGAAGTGACTCTTCTAAATCATCGGGCTCACTGTTGTGATCTATAAAAGCTAATGTTTTGATTGAATAAAGGTACTGATGAGGTGCGTGTCATCGGCGGCGCAGGCAGCCAAAACGACGACGGCGTCAAAGGTGTCGGATTGTGCTCAAATTCGGTCGGGAGTTGCGGAACGTGCCGACGACCGATAATCATTGCTATGCCATGACCGGTGATGTATTTTGGGCATCCGAGGTCGTCTGAGGGGCGAAAATGCCAGGTTACTGTCCTGATACACAAAAGTTACTGTTGTATATAAAGGAAGTCACTGTTCTGGTTCATCGTAGATACTGTTATAATTCTTCGTGGTTACTGCTATAATTCATCGAAGTGACTCTTCTAAATCATCGGGCTCACTGTTGTGATCTATAAAAGCTAATGTTTTGATTGAATAAAGGTACTGATGAGGTGCGTGTCATCGGCGGCGCAGGCAGCCAAAACGACGACGGCGTCAAAGGTGTCGGATTGTGCTCAAATTCGGTCGCGAGTTGCGGAACGTGCCTACTACCGATACTCATGGCAATGCCATGACCGGCGATGTATTTTGGGCATCCGAGGTCGTCCGAGGGGCGAAAATGCCAGGTTACTGTCCTGATACACAAAAGTTCCTGTTATATATAAAGGAAGTCACTGTTCTGGTTCATCGTAATTCTTCGTGGTTACTGCTATAATTCATCGAAGTGACTCTATCGGGCTCACTGTTGTTATCTATAAAAGCTAATGTTTTGATTGAATAAAGGTACTGATGAGGTGCATGTCATCGGCGGCGCAGGCAGCCAAAACGACGACGGCGTCAAAGGTGTCGGATTGTGCTCAAATTCGGTCGGGAGTTGCGGAACGTGCCTACGACCGATAATCATTGCTATGCCATGACCGGTGATGTATTTTGGGCATCCGAGGTCGTCTGAGGGGCGAAAATGCCAGGTTACTGTCCTGATACACAAAAGTTACTGTTGTATATAAAGGAAGTCACTGTTCTGGTTCATCGTAGATACTGTTATAATTCTTCGTGGTTACTGCTATAATTCATCGAAGTGACTCTTCTAAATCATCGGGCTCACTATTGTGATCTATAAAAGCTAATGTTTTGATTGAATAAAGGTACTGATGAGGTGCGTGTCATCGGCGGCGCAGGCAGCCAAAACGACGACGGCGTCAAAGGTGTCGGATTGTGCTCAAATTCGGTCGGGAGTTGCGGAACGTGCCTACGACCGATAATCATTGCTATGCCATGACCGGTGATGTATTTTGGGCATCCGAGGTCGTCTGAGGGGCGAAAATGCCAGGTTACTGTCCTGATACACAAAAGTTACTGTTGTATATAAAGGAAGTCACTGTTCTGGTTCATCGTAGATACTGTTATAATTCTTCGTGGTTACTGCTATAATTCATCGAAGTGACTCTTCTAAATCATCGGGCTCACTGTTGTGATCTATAAAAGCTAATGTTTTGATTGAATAAAGGTACTGATGAGGTGCGTGTCATCGGCGGCGCAGGCAGCCAAAACGACGACGGCGTCAAAGGTGTCGGATTGTGCTCAAATTCGGTCGGGAGTTGCGGAACGTGCCTACGACCGATAATCATTGCTATGCCATGACCGGTGATGTATTTTGGGCATCCGAGGTCGTCTGAGGGGCGAAAATGCCAGGTTACTGTCCTGATACACAAAAGTTACTGTTGTATATAAAGGAAGTCACTGTTCTGGTTCATCGTAGATACTGTTATAATTCTTCGTGGTTACTGCTATAATTCATCGAAGTGACTCTTCTAAATCATCGGGCTCACTGTTGTGATCTATAAAAGCTAATGTTTTGATTGAATAAAGGTACTGATGAGGTGCGTGTCATCGGCGGTGCAGGCAGCCAAAACGACGACGGCGTCAAAGGTGTCGGATTGTGCTCAAATTCGGTCGGGAGTTGCGGAACGTGCCTACGACCGATAATCATTGCTATGCCATGACCGGCGATGTATTTTGGGCATCCGAGGTCGTCTGAGGGGCGAAAATGCCAGGTTACTGTCCTGATACACAAAAGTTACTGTTGTATATAAAGGAAGTCACTGTTCTGGTTCATCGTAGATACTGTTATAATTCTTCGTGGTTACTGCTATAATTCATCGAAGTGACTCTTCTAAATCATCGGGCTCACTGTTGTGATCTATAAAAGCTAATGTTTTGATTGAATAAAGGTACTGATGAGGTGCGTGTCATCGGCGGCGCAGGCAGCCAAAACGACGACGGCGTCAAAGGTGTCGGATTGTGCTCAAATTCGGTCGCGAGTTGCGGAACGTGCCTACTACCGATACTCATGGCAATGCCATGACCGGCGATGTATTTTGGGCATCCGAGGTCGTCCGAGGGGCGAAAATGCCAGGTTACTGTCCTGATACACAAAAGTTCCTGTTATATATAAAGGAAGTCACTGTTCTGGTTCATCGTAATTCTTCGTGGTTACTGCTATAATTCATCGAAGTGACTCTATCGGGCTCACTGTTGTTATCTATAAAAGCTAATGTTTTGATTGAATAAAGGTACTGATGAGGTGCATGTCATCGGCGGCGCAGGCAGCCAAAACGACGACGGCGTCAAAGGTGTCGGATTGTGCTCAAATTCGGTCGGGAGTTGCGGAACGTGCCTACGACCGATAATCATTGCTATGCCATGACCGGTGATGTATTTTGGGCATCCGAGGTCGTCTGAGGGGCGAAAATGCCAGGTTACTGTCCTGATACACAAAAGTTACTGTTGTATATAAAGGAAGTCACTGTTCTGGTTCATCGTAGATACTGTTATAATTCTTCGTGGTTACTGCTATAATTCATCGAAGTGACTCTTCTAAATCATCGGGCTCACTGTTGTGATCTATAAAAGCTAATGTTTTGATTGAATAAAGGTACTGATGAGGTGCGTGTCATCGGCGGTGCAGGCAGCCAAAACGACGACGGCGTCAAAGGTGTCGGATTGTGCTCAAATTCGGTCGGGAGTTGCGGAACGTGCCTACGACCGATAATCATTGCTATGCCATGACCGGTGATGTATTTTGGGCATCCGAGGTCGTCTGAGGGGCGAAAATGCCAGGTTACTGTCCTGATACACAAAAGTTACTGTTGTATATAAAGGAAGTCACTGTTCTGGTTCATCGTAGATACTGTTATAATTCTTCGTGGTTACTGCTATAATTCATCGAAGTGACTCTTCTAAATCATCGGGCTCACTGTTGTGATCTATAAAAGCTAATGTTTTGATTGAATAAAGGTACTGATGAGGTGCGTGTCATCGGCGGTGCAGGCAGCCAAAACGACGACGGCGTCAAAGGTGTCGGATTGTGCTCAAATTCGGTCGGGAGTTGCGGAACGTGCCTACGACCGATAATCATTGCTATGCCATGACCGGTGATGTATTTTGGGCATCCGAGGTCGTCTGAGGGGCGAAAATGCCAGGTTACTGTCCTGATACACAAAAGTTACTGTTGTATATAAAGGAAGTCACTGTTCTGGTTCATCGTAGATACTGTTATAATTCTTCGTGGTTACTGCTATAATTCATCGAAGTGACTCTTCTAAATCATCGGGCTCACTGTTGTGATCTATAAAAGCTAATGTTTTGATTGAATAAAGGTACTGATGAGGTGCGTGTCATCGGCGGCGCAGGCAGCCAAAACGACGACGGCGTCAAAGGTGTCGGATTGTGCTCAAATTCGGTCGGGAGTTGCGGAACGTGCCGACGACCGATAATCATTGCTATACCATGACCGGTGATGTATTTTGGGCATCCGAGGTCGTCTGAGGGGCGAAAATGCCAGGTTACTGTCCTGATACACAAAAGTTACTGTTGTATATAAAGGAAGTCACTGTTCTGGTTCATCGTAGATACTGTTATAATTCTTCGTGGTTACTGCTATAATTCATCGAAGTGACTCTTCTAAATCATCGGGCTCACTGTTGTGATCTATAAAAGCTAATGTTTTGATTGAATAAAGGTACTGATGAGGTGCGTGTCATCGGCGGCGCAGGCAGCCAAAACGACGACGGCGTCAAAGGTGTCGGATTGTGCTCAAATTCGGTCGCGAGTTGCGGAACGTGCCTACTACCGATACTCATGGCAATGCCATGACCGGCGATGTATTTTGGGCATCCGAGGTCGTCCGAGGGGCGAAAATGCCAGGTTACTGTCCTGATACACAAAAGTTCCTGTTATATATAAAGGAAGTCACTGTTCTGGTTCATCGTAATTCTTCGTGGTTACTGCTATAATTCATCGAAGTGACTCTATCGGGCTCACTGTTGTTATCTATAAAAGCTAATGTTTTGATTGAATAAAGGTACTGATGAGGTGCATGTCATCGGCGGCGCAGGCAGCCAAAACGACGACGGCGTCAAAGGTGTCGGATTGTGCTCAAATTCGGTCGGGAGTTGCGGAACGTGCCTACGACCGATAATCATTGCTATGCCATGACCGGTGATGTATTTTGGGCATCCGAGGTCGTCTGAGGGGCGAAAATGCCAGGTTACTGTCCTGATACACAAAAGTTACTGTTGTATATAAAGGAAGTCACTGTTCTGGTTCATCGTAGATACTGTTATAATTCTTCGTGGTTACTGCTATAATTCATCGAAGTGACTCTTCTAAATCATCGGGCTCACTATTGTGATCTATAAAAGCTAATGTTTTGATTGAATAAAGGTACTGATGAGGTGCGTGTCATCGGCGGCGCAGGCAGCCAAAACGACGACGGCGTCAAAGGTGTCGGATTGTGCTCAAATTCGGTCGGGAGTTGCGGAACGTGCCTACGACCGATAATCATTGCTATGCCATGACCGGTGATGTATTTTGGGCATCCGAGGTCGTCTGAGGGGCGAAAATGCCAGGTTACTGTCCTGATACACAAAAGTTACTGTTGTATATAAAGGAAGTCACTGTTCTGGTTCATCGTAGATACTGTTATAATTCTTCGTGGTTACTGCTATAATTCATCGAAGTGACTCTTCTAAATCATCGGGCTCACTGTTGTGATCTATAAAAGCTAATGTTTTGATTGAATAAAGGTACTGATGAGGTGCGTGTCATCGGCGGCGCAGGCAGCCAAAACGACGACGGCGTCAAAGGTGTCGGATTGTGCTCAAATTCGGTCGGGAGTTGCGGAACGTGCCTACGACCGATAATCATTGCTATGCCATGACCAGTGATGTATTTTGGGCATCCGAGGTCGTCTGAGGGGCGAAAATGCCAGGTTACTGTCCTGATACACAAAAGTTACTGTTGTATATAAAGGAAGTCACTGTTCTGGTTCATCGTAGATACTGTTATAATTCTTCGTGGTTACTGCTATAATTCATCGAAGTGACTCTTCTAAATCATCGGGCTCACTGTTGTGATCTATAAAAGCTAATGTTTTGATTGAATAAAGGTACTGATGAGGTGCGTGTCATCGGCGGTGCAGGCAGCCAAAACGACGACGGCGTCAAAGGTGTCGGATTGTGCTCAAATTCGGTCGGGAGTTGCGGAACGTGCCTACGACCGATAATCATTGCTATGCCATGACCGGCGATGTATTTTGGGCATCCGAGGTCGTCTGAGGGGCGAAAATGCCAGGTTACTGTCCTGATACACAAAAGTTACTGTTGTATATAAAGGAAGTCACTGTTCTGGTTCATCGTAGATACTGTTATAATTCTTCGTGGTTACTGCTATAATTCATCGAAGTGACTCTTCTAAATCATCGGGCTCACTGTTGTGATCTATAAAAGCTAATGTTTTGATTGAATAAAGGTACTGATGAGGTGCGTGTCATCGGCGGCGCAGGCAGCCAAAACGACGACGGCGTCAAAGGTGTCGGATTGTGCTCAAATTCGGTCGCGAGTTGCGGAACGTGCCTACTACCGATACTCATGGCAATGCCATGACCGGCGATGTATTTTGGGCATCCGAGGTCGTCCGAGGGGCGAAAATGCCAGGTTACTGTCCTGATACACAAAAGTTCCTGTTATATATAAAGGAAGTCACTGTTCTGGTTCATCGTAATTCTTCGTGGTTACTGCTATAATTCATCGAAGTGACTCTATCGGGCTCACTGTTGTTATCTATAAAAGCTAATGTTTTGATTGAATAAAGGTACTGATGAGGTGCATGTCATCGGCGGCGCAGGCAGCCAAAACGACGACGGCGTCAAAGGTGTCGGATTGTGCTCAAATTCGGTCGGGAGTTGCGGAACGTGCCTACGACCGATAATCATTGCTATGCCATGACCGGTGATGTATTTTGGGCATCCGAGGTCGTCTGAGGGGCGAAAATGCCAGGTTACTGTCCTGATACACAAAAGTTACTGTTGTATATAAAGGAAGTCACTGTTCTGGTTCATCGTAGATACTGTTATAATTCTTCGTGGTTACTGCTATAATTCATCGAAGTGACTCTTCTAAATCATCGGGCTCACTGTTGTGATCTATAAAAGCTAATGTTTTGATTGAATAAAGGTACTGATGAGGTGCGTGTCATCGGCGGTGCAGGCAGCCAAAACGACGACGGCGTCAAAGGTGTCGGATTGTGCTCAAATTCGGTCGGGAGTTGCGGAACGTGCCTACGACCGATAATCATTGCTATGCCATGACCGGTGATGTATTTTGGGCATCCGAGGTCGTCTGAGGGGCGAAAATGCCAGGTTACTGTCCTGATACACAAAAGTTACTGTTGTATATAAAGGAAGTCACTGTTCTGGTTCATCGTAGATACTGTTATAATTCTTCGTGGTTACTGCTATAATTCATCGAAGTGACTCTTCTAAATCATCGGGCTCACTGTTGTGATCTATAAAAGCTAATGTTTTGATTGAATAAAGGTACTGATGAGGTGCGTGTCATCGGCGGCGCAGGCAGCCAAAACGACGACGGCGTCAAAGGTGTCGGATTGTGCTCAAATTCGGTCGGGAGTTGCGGAACGTGCCGACGACCGATAATCATTGCTATACCATGACCGGTGATGTATTTTGGGCATCCGAGGTCGTCTGAGGGGCGAAAATGCCAGGTTACTGTCCTGATACACAAAAGTTACTGTTGTATATAAAGGAAGTCACTGTTCTGGTTCATCGTAGATACTGTTATAATTCTTCGTGGTTACTGCTATAATTCATCGAAGTGACTCTTCTAAATCATCGGGCTCACTGTTGTGATCTATAAAAGCTAATGTTTTGATTGAATAAAGGTACTGATGAGGTGCGTGTCATCGGCGGCGCAGGCAGCCAAAACGACGACGGCGTCAAAGGTGTCGGATTGTGCTCAAATTCGGTCGCGAGTTGCGGAACGTGCCTACTACCGATACTCATGGCAATGCCATGACCGGCGATGTATTTTGGGCATCCGAGGTCGTCCGAGGGGCGAAAATGCCAGGTTACTGTCCTGATACACAAAAGTTCCTGTTATATATAAAGGAAGTCACTGTTCTGGTTCATCGTAATTCTTCGTGGTTACTGCTATAATTCATCGAAGTGACTCTATCGGGCTCACTGTTGTTATCTATAAAAGCTAATGTTTTGATTGAATAAAGGTACTGATGAGGTGCATGTCATCGGCGGCGCAGGCAGCCAAAACGACGACGGCGTCAAAGGTGTCGGATTGTGCTCAAATTCGGTCGGGAGTTGCGGAACGTGCCTACGACCGATAATCATTGCTATGCCATGACCGGTGATGTATTTTGGGCATCCGAGGTCGTCTGAGGGGCGAAAATGCCAGGTTACTGTCCTGATACACAAAAGTTACTGTTGTATATAAAGGAAGTCACTGTTCTGGTTCATCGTAGATGCTGTTATAATTCTTCGTGGTTACTGCTATAATTCATCGAAGTGACTCTTCTAAATCATCGGGCTCACTGTTGTGATCTATAAAAGCTAATGTTTTGATTGAATAAAGGTACTGATGAGGTGCGTGTCATCGGCGGCGCAGGCAGCCAAAACGACGACGGCGTCAAAGGTGTCGGATTGTGCTCAAATTCGGTCGGGAGTTGCGGAACGTGCCTACGACCGATAATCATTGCTATGCCATGACCGGTGATGTATTTTGGGCATCCGAGGTCGTCTGAGGGGCGAAAATGCCAGGTTACTGTCCTGATACACAAAAGTTACTGTTGTATATAAAGGAAGTCACTGTTCTGGTTCATCGTAGATACTGTTATAATTCTTCGTGGTTACTGCTATAATTCATCGAAGTGACTCTTCTAAATCATCGGGCTCACTGTTGTGATCTATAAAAGCTAATGTTTTGATTGAATAAAGGTACTGATGAGGTGCGTGTCATCGGCGGCGCAGGCAGCCAAAACGACGACGGCGTCAAAGGTGTCGGATTGTGCTCAAATTCGGTCGGGAGTTGCGGAACGTGCCTACGACCGATAATCATTGCTATGCCATGACCGGTGATGTATTTTGGGCATCCGAGGTCGTCTGAGGGGCGAAAATGCCAGGTTACTGTCCTGATACACAAAAGTTACTGTTGTATATAAAGGAAGTCACTGTTCTGGTTCATCGTAGATACTGTTATAATTCTTCGTGGTTACTGCTATAATTCATCGAAGTGACTCTTCTAAATCATCGGGCTCACTGTTGTGATCTATAAAAGCTAATGTTTTGATTGAATAAAGGTACTGATGAGGTGCGTGTCATCGGCGGTGCAGGCAGCCAAAACGACGACGGCGTCAAAGGTGTCGGATTGTGCTCAAATTCGGTCGGGAGTTGCGGAACGTGCCTACGACCGATAATCATTGCTATGCCATGACCGGTGATGTATTTTGGGCATCCGAGGTCGTCTGAGGGGCGAAAATGCCAGGTTACTGTCCTGATACACAAAAGTTACTGTTGTATATAAAGGAAGTCACTGTTCTGGTTCATCGTAGATACTGTTATAATTCTTCGTGGTTACTGCTATAATTCATCGAAGTGACTCTTCTAAATCATCGGGCTCACTGTTGTGATCTATAAAAGCTAATGTTTTGATTGAATAAAGGTACTGATGAGGTGCGTGTCATCGGCGGCGCAGGCAGCCAAAACGACGACGGCGTCAAAGGTGTCGGATTGTGCTCAAATTCGGTCGGGAGTTGCGGAACGTGCCTACGACCGATAATCATTGCTATACCATGACCGGTGATGTATTTTGGGCATCCGAGGTCGTCTGAGGGGCGAAAATGCCAGGTTACTGTCCTGATACACAAAAGTTACTGTTGTATATAAAGGAAGTCACTGTTCTGGTTCATCGTAGATACTGTTATAATTCTTCGTGGTTACTGCTATAATTCATCGAAGTGACTCTTCTAAATCATCGGGCTCACTGTTGTGATCTATAAAAGCTAATGTTTTGATTGAATAAAGGTACTGATGAGGTGCGTGTCATCGGTGGCGCAGGCAGCCAAAACGACGACGGCGTCAAAGGTGTCGGATTGTGCTCAAATTCGGTCGCGAGTTGCGGAACGTGCCTACTACCGATACTCATGGCAATGCCATGACCGGCGATGTATTTTGGGCATCCGAGGTCGTCCGAGGGGCGAAAATGCCAGGTTACTGTCCTGATACACAAAAGTTCCTGTTATATATAAAGGAAGTCACTGTTCTGGTTCATCGTAATTCTTCGTGGTTACTGCTATAATTCATCGAAGTGACTCTATCGGGCTCACTGTTGTTATCTATAAAAGCTAATGTTTTGATTGAATAAAGGTACTGATGAGGTGCATGTCATCGGCGGCGCAGGCAGCCAAAACGACGACGGCGTCAAAGGTGTCGGATTGTGCTCAAATTCGGTCGGGAGTTGCGGAACGTGCCTACGACCGATAATCATTGCTATGCCATGACCGGTGATGTATTTTGGGCATCCGAGGTCGTCTGAGGGGCGAAAATGCCAGGTTACTGTCCTGATACACAAAAGTTACTGTTGTATATAAAGGAAGTCACTGTTCTGGTTCATCGTAGATACTGTTATAATTCTTCGTGGTTACTGCTATAATTCATCGAAGTGACTCTTCTAAATCATCGGGCTCACTGTTGTGATCTATAAAAGCTAATGTTTTGATTGAATAAAGGTACTGATGAGGTGCGTGTCATCGGCGGCGCAGGCAGCCAAAACGACGACGGCGTCAAAGGTGTCGGATTGTGCTCAAATTCGGTCGCGAGTTGCGGAACGTGCCTACTACCGATACTCATGGCAATGCCATGACCGGCGATGTATTTTGGGCATCCAAGGTCGTCCGAGGGGCGAAAATGCCAGGTTACTGTCCTGTTACACAAAAGTTCCTGTTGTATATAAAGGAAGTCACTGTTCTGGTTCATCGTAATTCTTCGTGGTTACTGCTATAATTCATCGAAGTGACTCTATCGGGCTCACTGTTGTTATCTATAAAAGCTAATGTTTTGATTGAATAAAGGTACTGATGAGGTGCGTGTCATCGGCGGCGCAGGCAGCCAAAACGACGACGGCGTCAAAGGTGTCGGATTGTGCTCAAATTCGGTCGCGAGTTGCGGAACGTGCCTACTACCGATACTCATGGCAATGCCATGACCGGCGATGTATTTTGGGCATCCGAGGTCGTCCGAGGGGCGAAAATGCCAGGTTACTGTCCTGATACACAAAAGTTCCTGTTATATATAAAGGAAGTCACTGTTCTGGTTCATCGTAATTCTTCGTGGTTACTGCTATAATTCATCGAAGTGACTCTATCGGGCTCACTGTTGTTATCTATAAAAGCTAATGTTTTGATTGAATAAAGGTACTGATGAGGTGCATGTCATCGGCGGCGCAGGCAGCCAAAACGACGACGGCGTCAAAGGTGTCGGATTGTGCTCAAATTCGGTCGGGAGTTGCGGAACGTGCCTACGACCGATAATCATTGCTATGCCATGACCGGTGATGTATTTTGGGCATCCGAGGTCGTCTGAGGGGCGAAAATGCCAGGTTACTGTCCTGATACACAAAAGTTACTGTTGTATATAAAGGAAGTCACTGTTCTGGTTCATCGTAGATACTGTTATAATTCTTCGTGGTTACTGCTATAATTCATCGAAGTGACTCTTCTAAATCATCGGGCTCACTGTTGTGATCTATAAAAGCTAATGTTTTGATTGAATAAAGGTACTGATGAGGTGCGTGTCATCGGCGGCGCAGGCAGCCAAAACGACGACGGCGTCAAAGGTGTCGGATTGTGCTCAAATTCGGTCGCGAGTTGCGGAACGTGCCTACTACCGATACTCATGGCAATGCCATGACCGGCGATGTATTTTGGGCATCCAAGGTCGTCCGAGGGGCGAAAATGCCAGGTTACTGTCCTGATACACAAAAGTTCCTGTTGTATATAAAGGAAGTCACTGTTCTGGTTCATCGTAATTCTTCGTGGTTACTGCTATAATTCATCGAAGTGACTCTATCGGGCTCACTGTTGTTATCTATAAAAGCTAATGTTTTGATTGAATAAAGGTACTGATGAGGTGCGTGTCATCGGCGGCGCAGGCAGCCAAAACGACGACGGCGTCAAAGGTGTCGGATTGTGCTCAAATTCGGTCGGGAGTTGCGGAACGTGCCTACGACCGATAATCATTGCTATGCCATGACCGGTGATGTATTTTGGGCATCCGAGGTCGTCTGAGGGGCGAAAATGCCAGGTTACTGTCCTGATACACAAAAGTTACTGTTGTATATAAAGGAAGTCACTGTTCTGGTTCATCGTAGATACTGTTATAATTCTTCGTGGTTACTGCTATAATTCATCGAAGTGACTCTTCTAAATCATCGGGCTCACTGTTGTGATCTATAAAAGCTAATGTTTTGATTGAATAAAGGTACTGATGAGGTGCGTGTCATCGGCGGTGCAGGCAGCCAAAACGACGACGGCGTCAAAGGTGTCGGATTGTGCTCAAATTCGGTCGGGAGTTGCGGAACGTGCCTACGACCGATAATCATTGCTATGCCATGACCGGTGATGTATTTTGGGCATCCGAGGTCGTCTGAGGGGCGAAAATGCCAGGTTACTGTCCTGATACACAAAAGTTACTGTTGTATATAAAGGAAGTCACTGTTCTGGTTCATCGTAGATACTGTTATAATTCTTCGTGGTTACTGCTATAATTCATCGAAGTGACTCTTCTAAATCATCGGGCTCACTGTTGTGATCTATAAAAGCTAATGTTTTGATTGAATAAAGGTACTGATGAGGTGCGTGTCATCGGCGGCGCAGGCAGCCAAAACGACGACGGCGTCAAAGGTGTCGGATTGTGCTCAAATTCGGTCGGGAGTTGCGGAACGTGCCTACGACCGATAATCATTGCTATACCATGACCGGTGATGTATTTTGGGCATCCGAGGTCGTCTGAGGGGCGAAAATGCCAGGTTACTGTCCTGATACACAAAAGTTACTGTTGTATATAAAGGAAGTCACTGTTCTGGTTCATCGTAGATACTGTTATAATTCTTCGTGGTTACTGCTATAATTCATCGAAGTGACTCTTCTAAATCATCGGGCTCACTGTTGTGATCTATAAAAGCTAATGTTTTGATTGAATAAAGGTACTGATGAGGTGCGTGTCATCGGCGGCGCAGGCAGCCAAAACGACGACGGCGTCAAAGGTGTCGGATTGTGCTCAAATTCGGTCGCGAGTTGCGGAACGTGCCTACTACCGATACTCATGGCAATGCCATGACCGGCGATGTATTTTGGGCATCCGAGGTCGTCCGAGGGGCGAAAATGCCAGGTTACTGTCCTGATACACAAAAGTTCCTGTTATATATAAAGGAAGTCACTGTTCTGGTTCATCGTAATTCTTCGTGGTTACTGCTATAATTCATCGAAGTGACTCTATCGGGCTCACTGTTGTTATCTATAAAAGCTAATGTTTTGATTGAATAAAGGTACTGATGAGGTGCATGTCATCGGCGGCGCAGGCAGCCAAAACGACGACGGCGTCAAAGGTGTCGGATTGTGCTCAAATTCGGTCGGGAGTTGCGGAACGTGCCTACGACCGATAATCATTGCTATGCCATGACCGGTGATGTATTTTGGGCATCCGAGGTCGTCTGAGGGGCGAAAATGCCAGGTTACTGTCCTGATACACAAAAGTTACTGTTGTATATAAAGGAAGTCACTGTTCTGGTTCATCGTAGATACTGTTATAATTCTTCGTGGTTACTGCTATAATTCATCGAAGTGACTCTTCTAAATCATCGGGCTCACTGTTGTGATCTATAAAAGCTAATGTTTTGATTGAATAAAGGTACTGATGAGGTGCGTGTCATCGGCGGCGCAGGCAGCCAAAACGACGACGGCGTCAAAGGTGTCGGATTGTGCTCAAATTCGGTCGCGAGTTGCGGAACGTGCCTACTACCGATACTCATGGCAATGCCATGACCGGCGATGTATTTTGGGCATCCAAGGTCGTCCGAGGGGCGAAAATGCCAGGTTACTGTCCTGATACACAAAAGTTCCTGTTGTATATAAAGGAAGTCACTGTTCTGGTTCATCGTAATTCTTCGTGGTTACTGCTATAATTCATCGAAGTGACTCTATCGGGCTCACTGTTGTTATCTATAAAAGCTAATGTTTTGATTGAATAAAGGTACTGATGAGGTGCGTGTCATCGGCGGCGCAGGCAGCCAAAACGACGACGGCGTCAAAGGTGTCGGATTGTGCTCAAATTCGGTCGGGAGTTGCGGAACGTGCCTACGACCGATAATCATTGCTATGCCATGACCGGTGATGTATTTTGGGCATCCGAGGTCGTCTGAGGGGCGAAAATGCCAGGTTACTGTCCTGATACACAAAAGTTACTGTTGTATATAAAGGAAGTCACTGTTCTGGTTCATCGTAGATACTGTTATAATTCTTCGTGGTTACTGCTATAATTCATCGAAGTGACTCTTCTAAATCATCGGGCTCACTGTTGTGATCTATAAAAGCTAATGTTTTGATTGAATAAAGGTACTGATGAGGTGCGTGTCATCGGCGGTGCAGGCAGCCAAAACGACGACGGCGTCAAAGGTGTCGGATTGTGCTCAAATTCGGTCGGGAGTTGCGGAACGTGCCTACGACCGATAATCATTGCTATGCCATGACCGGTGATGTATTTTGGGCATCCGAGGTCGTCTGAGGGGCGAAAATGCCAGGTTACTGTCCTGATACACAAAAGTTACTGTTGTATATAAAGGAAGTCACTGTTCTGGTTCATCGTAGATACTGTTATAATTCTTCGTGGTTACTGCTATAATTCATCGAAGTGACTCTTCTAAATCATCGGGCTCACTGTTGTGATCTATAAAAGCTAATGTTTTGATTGAATAAAGGTACTGATGAGGTGCGTGTCATCGGCGGCGCAGGCAGCCAAAACGACGACGGCGTCAAAGGTGTCGGATTGTGCTCAAATTCGGTCGGGAGTTGCGGAACGTGCCTACGACCGATAATCATTGCTATACCATGACCGGTGATGTATTTTGGGCATCCGAGGTCGTCTGAGGGGCGAAAATGCCAGGTTACTGTCCTGATACACAAAAGTTACTGTTGTATATAAAGGAAGTCACTGTTCTGGTTCATCGTAGATACTGTTATAATTCTTCGTGGTTACTGCTATAATTCATCGAAGTGACTCTTCTAAATCATCGGGCTCACTGTTGTGATCTATAAAAGCTAATGTTTTGATTGAATAAAGGTACTGATGAGGTGCGTGTCATCGGCGGCGCAGGCAGCCAAAACGACGACGGCGTCAAAGGTGTCGGATTGTGCTCAAATTCGGTCGCGAGTTGCGGAACGTGCCTACTACCGATACTCATGGCAATGCCATGACCGGCGATGTATTTTGGGCATCCGAGGTCGTCCGAGGGGCGAAAATGCCAGGTTACTGTCCTGATACACAAAAGTTCCTGTTATATATAAAGGAAGTCACTGTTCTGGTTCATCGTAATTCTTCGTGGTTATTGCTATAATTCATCGAAGTGACTCTATCGGGCTCACTGTTGTTATCTATAAAAGCTAATGTTTTGATTGAATAAAGGTACTGATGAGGTGCATGTCATCGGCGGCGCAGGCAGCCAAAACGACGACGGCGTCAAAGGTGTCGGATTGTGCTCAAATTCGGTCGGGAGTTGCGGAACGTGCCTACGACCGATAATCATTGCTATGCCATGACCGGTGATGTATTTTGGGCATCCGAGGTCGTCTGAGGGGCGAAAATGCCAGGTTACTGTCCTGATACACAAAAGTTACTGTTGTATATAAAGGAAGTCACTGTTCTGGTTCATCGTAGATACTGTTATAATTCTTCGTGGTTACTGCTATAATTCATCGAAGTGACTCTTCTAAATCATCGGGCTCACTGTTGTGATCTATAAAAGCTAATGTTTAGATTGAATAAAGGTACTGATGAGGTGCGTGTCATCGGCGGCGCAGGCAGCCAAAACGACGACGGCGTCAAAGGTGTCGGATTGTGCTCAAATTCGGTCGCGAGTTGCGGAACGTGCCTACTACCGATACTCATGGCAATGCCATGACCGGCGATGTATTTTGGGCATCCGAGGTCGTCCGAGGGGCGAAAATGCCAGGTTACTGTCCTGATACACAAAAGTTCCTGTTATATATAAAGGAAGTCACTGTTCTGGTTCATCGTAATTCTTCGTGGTTATTGCTATAATTCATCGAAGTGACTCTATCGGGCTCACTGTTGTTATCTATAAAAGCTAATGTTTTGATTGAATAAAGGTACTGATGAGGTGCATGTCATCGGCGGCGCAGGCAGCCAAAACGACGACGGCGTCAAAGGTGTCGGATTGTGCTCAAATTCGGTCGGGAGTTGCGGAACGTGCCTACGACCGATAATCATTGCTATGCCATGACCGGTGATGTATTTTGGGCATCCGAGGTCGTCTGAGGGGCGAAAATGCCAGGTTACTGTCCTGATACACAAAAGTTACTGTTGTATATAAAGGAAGTCACTGTTCTGGTTCATCGTAGATACTGTTATAATTCTTCGTGGTTACTGCTATAATTCATCGAAGTGACTCTTCTAAATCATCGGGCTCACTGTTGTGATCTATAAAAGCTAATGTTTAGATTGAATAAAGGTACTGATGAGGTGCGTGTCATCGGCGGCGCAGGCAGCCAAAACGACGACGGCGTCAAAGGTGTCGGATTGTGCTCAAATTCGGTCGCGAGTTGCGGAACGTGCCTACTACCGATACTCATGGCAATGCCATGACCGGCGATGTATTTTGGGCATCCAAGGTCGTCCGAGGGGCGAAAATGCCAGGTTACTGTCCTGATACACAAAAGTTCCTGTTGTATATAAAGGAAGTCACTGTTCTGGTTCATCGTAATTCTTCGTGGTTACTGCTATAATTCATCGAAGTGACTCTATCGGGCTCACTGTTGTTATCTATAAAAGCTAATGTTTTGATTGAATAAAGGTACTGATGAGGTGCGTGTCATCGGCGGCGCAGGCAGCCAAAACGACGACGGCGTCAAAGGTGTCGGATTGTGCTCAAATTCGGTCGGGAGTTGCGGAACGTGCCTACGACCGATAATCATTGCTATGCCATGACCGGTGATGTATTTTGGGCATCCGAGGTCGTCTGAGGGGCGAAAATGCCAGGTTACTGTCCTGATACACAAAAGTTACTGTTGTATATAAAGGAAGTCACTGTTCTGGTTCATCGTAGATACTGTTATAATTCTTCGTGGTTACTGCTATAATTCATCGAAGTGACTCTTCTAAATCATCGGGCTCACTGTTGTGATCTATAAAAGCTAATGTTTAGATTGAATAAAGGTACTGATGAGGTGCGTGTCATCGGCGGCGCAGGCAGCCAAAACGACGACGGCGTCAAAGGTGTCGGATTGTGCTCAAATTCGGTCGCGAGTTGCGGAACGTGCCTACTACCGATACTCATGGCAATGCCATGACCGGCGATGTATTTTGGGCATCCAAGGTCGTCCGAGGGGCGAAAATGCCAGGTTACTGTCCTGATACACAAAAGTTCCTGTTGTATATAAAGGAAGTCACTGTTCTGGTTCATCGTAATTCTTCGTGGTTACTGCTATAATTCATCGAAGTGACTCTATCGGGCTCACTGTTGTTATCTATAAAAGCTAATGTTTTGATTGAATAAAGGTACTGATGAGGTGCGTGTCATCGGCGGCGCAGGCAGCCAAAACGACGACGGCGTCAAAGGTGTCGGATTGTGCTCAAATTCG
Source organism: Salvia hispanica (assembly GCF_029641045.1). Taxonomy (NCBI): domain Eukaryota; kingdom Viridiplantae; phylum Streptophyta; class Magnoliopsida; order Lamiales; family Lamiaceae; genus Salvia; species Salvia hispanica. The sequence continues at coordinate 63,739,398 of NC_142694.1, read as the reverse complement.
GTCGGGAGTTGCGGAACGTGCCTACGACCGATAATCATTGCTATGCCATGACCGGTGATGTATTTTGGGCATCCGAGGTCGTCTGAGGGGCGAAAATGCCAGGTTACTGTCCTGATACACAAAAGTTACTGTTGTATATAAAGGAAGTCACTGTTCTGGTTCATCGTAGATACTGTTATAATTCTTCGTGGTTACTGCTATAATTCATCGAAGTGACTCTTCTAAATCATCGGGCTCACTGTTGTGATCTATAAAAGCTAATGTTTTGATTGAATAAAGGTACTGATGAGGTGCGTGTCATCGGCGGCGCAAGCAGCCAAAACGACGACGGCGTCAAAGGTGTCGGATTGTGCTCAAATTCGGTCGGGAGTTGCGGAACGTGCCTACGACCGATAATCATTGCTATGCCATGACCGGTGATGTATTTTGGGCATCCGAGGTCGTCTGAGGGGCGAAAATGCCAGGTTACTGTCCTGATACACAAAAGTTACTGTTGTATATAAAGGAAGTCACTGTTCTGGTTCATCGTAGATACTGTTATAATTCTTCGTGGTTACTGCTATAATTCATCGAAGTGACTCTTCTAAATCATCGGGCTCACTGTTGTGATCTATAAAAGCTAATGTTTTGATTGAATAAAGGTACTGATGAGGTGCGTGTCATCGGCGGCGCAGGCAGCCAAAACGACGACGGCGTCAAAGGTGTCGGATTGTGCTCAAATTCGGTCGGGAGTTGCGGAACGTGCCTACGACCGATAATCATTGCTATACCATGACCGGTGATGTATTTTGGGCATCCGAGGTCGTCTGAGGGGCGAAAATGCCAGGTTACTGTCCTGATACACAAAAGTTACTGTTGTATATAAAGGAAGTCACTGTTCTGGTTCATCGTAGATACTGTTATAATTCTTCGTGGTTACTGCTATAATTCATCGAAGTGACTCTTCTAAATCATCGGGCTCACTGTTGTGATCTATAAAAGCTAATGTTTTGATTGAATAAAGGTACTGATGAGGTGCGTGTCATCGGCGGCGCAGGCAGCCAAAACGACGACGGCGTCAAAGGTGTCGGATTGTGCTCAAATTCGGTCGCGAGTTGCGGAACGTGCCTACTACCGATACTCATGGCAATGCCATGACCGGCGATGTATTTTGGGCATCCGAGGTCGTCCGAGGGGCGAAAATGCCAGGTTACTGTCCTGATACACAAAAGTTCCTGTTGTATATAAAGGAAGTCACTGTTCTGGTTCATCGTAATTCTTCATGGTTACTGCTATAATTCATCGAAGTGACTCTATCGGGCTCACTGTTGTTATCTATAAAAGCTAATGTTTTGATTGAATAAAGGTACTGATGAGGTGCATGTCATCGGCGGCGCAGGCAGCCAAAACGACGACGGCGTCAAAGGTGTCGGATTGTGCTCAAATTCGGTCGGGAGTTGCGGAACGTGCCTACGACCGATAATCATTGCTATGCCATGACCGGTGATGTATTTTGGGCATCCGAGGTCGTCTGAGGGGCGAAAATGCCAGGTTACTGTCCTGATACACAAAAGTTACTGTTGTATATAAAGGAAGTCACTGTTCTGGTTCATCGTAGATACTGTTATAATTCTTCGTGGTTACTGCTATAATTCATCGAAGTGACTCTTCTAAATCATCGGGCTCACTGTTGTGATCTATAAAAGCTAATGTTTTGATTGAATAAAGGTACTGATGAGGTGCGTGTCATCGGGGGCGCAGGCAGCCAAAACGACGACGGCGTCAAAGGTGTCGGATTGTGCTCAAATTCGGTCGCGAGTTGCGGAACGTGCCTACTACCGATACTCATGGCAATGCCATGACCGGCGAAGTATTTTGGGCATCCGAGGTCGTCCGAGGGGCGAAAATGCCAGGTTACTGTCCTGATACACAAAAGTTCCTGTTGTATATAAAGGAAGTCACTGTTCTGGTTCATCGTAATTCTTCGTGGTTACTGCTATAATTCATCGAAGTGACTCTATCGGGCTCACTGTTGTTATCTATAAAAGCTAATGTTTTGATTGAATAAAGGTACTGATGAGGTGCATGTCATCGGCGGCGCAGGCAGCCAAAACGACGACGGCGTCAAAGGTGTCGGATTGTGCTCAAATTCGGTCGGGAGTTGCGGAACGTGCCTACGACCGATAATCATTGCTATGCCATGACCGGTGATGTATTTTGGGCATCCGAGGTCGTCTGAGGGGCGAAAATGCCAGGTTACTGTCCTGATACACAAAAGTTACTGTTGTATATAAAGGAAGTCACTGTTCTGGTTCATCGTAGATACTGTTATAATTCTTCGTGGTTACTGCTATAATTCATCGAAGTGACTCTTCTAAATCATCGGGCTCACTGTTGTGATCTATAAAAGCTAATGTTTTGATTGAATAAAGGTACTGATGAGGTGCGTGTCATCGGCGGCGCAGGCAGCCAAAACGACGACGGCGTCAAAGGTGTCGGATTGTGCTCAAATTCGGTCGGGAGTTGCGGAACGTGCCTACGACCGATAATCATTGCTATACCATGACCGGTGATGTATTTTGGGCATCCGAGGTCGTCTGAGGGGCGAAAATGCCAGGTTACTGTCCTGATACACAAAAGTTACTGTTGTATATAAAGGAAGTCACTGTTCTGGTTCATCGTAGATACTGTTATAATTCTTCGTGGTTACTGCTATAATTCATCGAAGTGACTCTTCTAAATCATCGGGCTCACTGTTGTGATCTATAAAAGCTAATGTTTTGATTGAATAAAGGTACTGATGAGGTGCGTGTCATCGGCGGCGCAGGCAGCCAAAACGACGACGGCGTCAAAGGTGTCGGATTGTGCTCAAATTCGGTCGCGAGTTGCGGAACGTGCCTACTACCGATACTCATGGCAATGCCATGACCGGCGATGTATTTTGGGCATCCGAGGTCGTCCGAGGGGCGAAAATGCCAGGTTACTGTCCTGATACACAAAAGTTCCTGTTGTATATAAAGGAAGTCACTGTTCTGGTTCATCGTAATTCTTCATGGTTACTGCTATAATTCATCGAAGTGACTCTATCGGGCTCACTGTTGTTATCTATAAAAGCTAATGTTTTGATTGAATAAAGGTACTGATGAGGTGCATGTCATCGGCGGCGCAGGCAGCCAAAACGACGACGGCGTCAAAGGTGTCGGATTGTGCTCAAATTCGGTCGGGAGTTGCGGAACGTGCCTACGACCGATAATCATTGCTATGCCATGACCGGTGATGTATTTTGGGCATCCGAGGTCGTCTGAGGGGCGAAAATGCCAGGTTACTGTCCTGATACACAAAAGTTACTGTTGTATATAAAGGAAGTCACTGTTCTGGTTCATCGTAGATACTGTTATAATTCTTCGTGGTTACTGCTATAATTCATCGAAGTGACTCTTCTAAATCATCGGGCTCACTGTTGTGATCTATAAAAGCTAATGTTTTGATTGAATAAAGGTACTGATGAGGTGCGTGTCATCGGGGGCGCAGGCAGCCAAAACGACGACGGCGTCAAAGGTGTCGGATTGTGCTCAAATTCGGTCGCGAGTTGCGGAACGTGCCTACTACCGATACTCATGGCAATGCCATGACCGGCGAAGTATTTTGGGCATCCGAGGTCGTCCGAGGGGCGAAAATGCCAGGTTACTGTCCTGATACACAAAAGTTCCTGTTGTATATAAAGGAAGTCACTGTTCTGGTTCATCGTAATTCTTCGTGGTTACTGCTATAATTCATCGAAGTGACTCTATCGGGCTCACTGTTGTTATCTATAAAAGCTAATGTTTTGATTGAATAAAGGTACTGATGAGGTGCATGTCATCGGCGGCGCAGGCAGCCAAAACGACGACGGCGTCAAAGGTGTCGGATTGTGCTCAAATTCGGTCGGGAGTTGCGGAACGTGCCTACGACCGATAATCATTGCTATGCCATGACCGGTGATGTATTTTGGGCATCCGAGGTCGTCTGAGGGGCGAAAATGCCAGGTTACTGTCCTGATACACAAAAGTTAATGTTGTATATAAAGGAAGTCACTGTTCTGGTTCATCGTAGATACTGTTATAATTCTTCGTGGTTACTGCTATAATTCATCGAAGTGACTCTTCTAAATCATCGGGCTCACTGTTGTGATCTATAAAAGCTAATGTTTTGATTGAATAAAGGTACTGATGAGGTGCGTGTCATCGGCGGCGCAGGCAGCCAAAACGACGACGGCGTCAAAGGTGTCGGATTGTGCTCAAATTCGGTCGGGAGTTGCGGAACGTGCCTACGACCGATAATCATGGCAACGCCATGACCGGCGATGTATTTTGGGCATCCGAGGTCGTCTGAGGGGCGAAAATGCCAGGTTACTGTCCTGATACACAAAAGTTACTGTTGTATATAAAGGAAGTCACTGTTCTGGTTCATCGTAGATACTGTTATAATTCTTCGTGGTTACTGCTATAATTCATCGAAGTGACTCTTCTAAATCATCGGGCTCACTGTTGTGATCTATAAAAGCTAATGTTTTGATTGAATAAAGGTACTGATGAGGTGCGTGTCATCGGCGGCGCAGGCAGCCAAAACGACGACGGCGTCAAAGGTGTCGGATTGTGCTCAAATTCGGTCGCGAGTTGCGGAACGTGCCTACTACCGATACTCATGGCAATGCCATGACCGGCGATGTATTTTGGGCATCCAAGGTCGTCCGAGGGGCGAAAATGCCAGGTTACTGTCCTGATACACAAAAGTTCCTGTTGTATATAAAGGAAGTCACTGTTCTGGTTCATCGTAATTCTTCGTGGTTACTGCTATAATTCATCGAAGTGACTCTATCGGGCTCACTGTTGTTATCTATAAAAGCTAATGTTTTGATTGAATAAAGGTACTGATGAGGTGCGTGTCATCGGCGGCGCAGGCAGCCAAAACGACGACGGCGTCAAAGGTGTCGGATTGTGCTCAAATTCGGTCGGGAGTTGCGGAACGTGCCTACGACCGATAATCATTGCTATGCCATGACCGGTGATGTATTTTGGGCATCCGAGGTCGTCTGAGGGGCGAAAATGCCAGGTTACTGTCCTGATACACAAAAGTTCATGTTGTATATAAAGGAAGTCACTGTTCTGGTTCATCGTAGATACTGTTATAATTCTTCGTGGTTACTGCTATAATTCATCGAAGTGACTCTTCTAAATCATCGGGCTCACTGTTGTGATCTATAAAAGCTAATGTTTTGATTGAATAAAGGTACTGATGAGGTGCGTGTCATCGGCGGTGCAGGCAGCCAAAACGACGACGGCGTCAAAGGTGTCGGATTGTGCTCAAATTCGGTCGGGAGTTGCGGAACGTGCCTACGACCGATAATCATTGCTATGCCATGACCGGTGATGTATTTTGGGCATCCGAGGTCGTCTGAGGGGCGAAAATGCCAGGTTACTGTCCTGATACACAAAAGTTACTGTTGTATATAAAGGAAGTCACTGTTCTGGTTCATCGTAGATACTGTTATAATTCTTCGTGGTTACTGCTATAATTAATCGAAGTGACTCTTCTAAATCATCGGGCTCACTGTTGTGATCTATAAAAGCTAATGTTTTGATTGAATAAAGGTACTGATGAGGTGCGTGTCATCGGCGGCGCAGGCAGCCAAAACGACGACGGCGTCAAAGGTGTCGGATTGTGCTCAAATTCGGTCGCGAGTTGCGGAACGTGCCTACTACCGATACTCATGGCAATGCCATGACCGGCGATGTATTTTGGGCATCCGAGGTCGTCCGAGGGGCGAAAATGCCAGGTTACTGTCCTGATACACAAAAGTTCCTGTTGTATATAAAGGAAGTCACTGTTCTGGTTCATCGTAATTCTTCGTGGTTACTGCTATAATTCATCGAAGTGACTCTATCGGGCTCACTGTTGTTATCTATAAAAGCTAATGTTTTGATTGAATAAAGGTACTGATGAGGTGCATGTCATCGGCGGCGCAGGCAGCCAAAACGACGATGGCGTCAAAGGTGTCGGATTGTGCTCAAATTCGGTCGGGAGTTGCGGAACGTGCCTACGACCGATAATCATTGCTATGCCATGACCGGTGATGTATTTTGGGCATCCGAGGTCGTCTGAGGGGCGAAAATGCCAGGTTACTGTCCTGATACACAAAAGTTACTGTTGTATATAAAGGAAGTCACTGTTCTGGTTCATCGTAGATACTGTTATAATTCTTCGTGGTTACTGCTATAATTCATCGAAGTGACTCTTCTAAATCATCGGGCTCACTGTTGTGATCTATAAAAGCTAATGTTTTGATTGAATAAAGGTACTGATGAGGTGCGTGTCATCGGGGGCGCAGGCAGCCAAAACGACGACGGCGTCAAAGGTGTCGGATTGTGCTCAAATTCGGTCGCGAGTTGCGGAACGTGCCTACTACCGATACTCATGGCAATGCCATGACCGGCGATGTATTTTGGGCATCCGAGGTCGTCCGAGGGGCGAAAATGCCAGGTTACTGTCCTGATACACAAAAGTTCCTGTTGTATATAAAGGAAGTCACTGTTCTGGTTCATCGTAATTCTTCGTGGTTACTGCTATAATTCATCGAAGTGACTCTATCGGGCTCACTGTTGTTATCTATAAAAGCTAATGTTTTGATTGAATAAAGGTACTGATGAGGTGCATGTCATCGGCGGCGCAGGCAGCCAAAACGACGACAGCGTCAAAGGTGTCGGATTGTGCTCAAATTCGGTCGGGAGTTGCGGAACGTGCCTACGACCGATAATCATTGCTATGCCATGACCGGTGATGTATTTTGGGCATCCGAGGTCGTCTGAGGGGCGAAAATGCCAGGTTACTGTCCTGATACACAAAAGTTAATGTTGTATATAAAGGAAGTCACTGTTCTGGTTCATCGTAGATACTGTTATAATTCTTCGTGGTTACTGCTATAATTCATCGAAGTGACTCTTCTAAATCATCGGGCTCACTGTTGTGATCTATAAAAGCTAATGTTTTGATTGAATAAAGGTACTGATGAGGTGCGTGTCATCGGCGGCGCAGGCAGCCAAAACGACGACGGCGTCAAAGGTGTCGGATTGTGCTCAAATTCGGTCGGGAGTTGCGGAACGTGCCTACGACCGATAATCATGGCAATGCCATGACCGGCGATGTATTTTGGGCATCCGAGGTCGTCCGAGGGGCGAAAATGCCAGGTTACTGTCCTGATACACAAAAGTTCCTGTTGTATATAAAGGAAGTCACTGTTCTGGTTCATCGTAATTCTTCGTGGTTACTGCTATAATTCATCGAAGTGACTCTTCTAAATCATCGGGCTCACTGTTGTGATCTATAAAAGCTAATGTTTTGATTGAATAAAGGTACTGATGAGGTGCGTGTCATCGGCGGCGCAGGCAGCCAAAACGACGACGGCGTCAAAGGTGTCGGATTGTGCTCAAATTCGGTCGGGAGTTGCGGAACGTGCCTACGACCGATAATCATTGCTATGCCATGACCGGTGATGTATTTTGGGCATCCGATCGTCTGAGGGGCGAAAATGCCAGGTTACTGTCCTGATACACAAAAGTTACTGTTGTATATAAAGGAAGTCACTGTTCTGGTTCATCGTAATTCTTCGTGGTTACTGCTATAATTCATCGAAGTGACTCTATCGGGCTCACTGTTGTTATCTATAAAAGCTAATGTTTTGATTGAATAAAGGTACTGATGAGGTGCATGTCATCGGCGGCGCAGGCAGCCAAAACGACGACGGCGTCAAAGGTGTCGGATTGTGCTCAAATTCGGTCGGGAGTTGCGGAACGTGCCTACGACCGATAATCATTGCTATGCCATGACCGGTGATGTATTTTGGGCATCCGAGGTCGTCTGAGGGGCGAAAATGCCAGGTTACTGTCCTGATACACAAAAGTTACTGTTGTATATAAAGGAAGTCATTGTTCTGGTTCATCGTAGATACTGTTATAATTCTTCGTGGTTACTGCTATAATTCATCGAAGTGACTCTTCTAAATCATCGGGCTCACTGTTGTGATCTATAAAAGCTAATGTTTTGATTGAATAAAGGTACTGATGAGGTGCGTGTCATCGGCGGCGCAGGCAGCCAAAACGACGACGGCGTCAAAGGTGTCGGATTGTGCTCAAATTCGGTCGGGAGTTGCGGAACGTGCCTACGACCGATAATCATTGCTATGCCATGACCGGTGATGTATTTTGGGCATCCGATCGTCTGAGGGGCGAAAATGCCAGGTTACTGTCCTGATACACAAAAGTTACTGTTGTATATAAAGGAAGTCACTGTTCTGGTTCATCGTAATTCTTCGTGGTTACTGCTATAATTCATCGAAGTGACTCTATCGGGCTCACTGTTGTTATCTATAAAAGCTAATGTTTTGATTGAATAAAGGTACTGATGAGGTGCATGTCATCGGCGGCGCAGGCAGCCAAAACGACGACGGCGTCAAAGGTGTCGGATTGTGCTCAAATTCGGTCGGGAGTTGCGGAACGTGCCTACGACCGATAATCATTGCTATGCCATGACCGGTGATGTATTTTGGGCATCCGAGGTCGTCTGAGGGGCGAAAATGCCAGGTTACTGTCCTGATACACAAAAGTTACTGTTGTATATAAAGGAAGTCACTGTTCTGGTTCATCGTAGATACTGTTATAATTCTTCGTGGTTACTGCTATAATTCATCGAAGTGACTCTTCTAAATCATCGGGCTCACTGTTGTGATCTATAAAAGCTAATGTTTTGATTGAATAAAGGTACTGATGAGGTGCGTGTCATCGGGGGCGCAGGCAGCCAAAACGACGACGGCGTCAAAGGTGTCGGATTGTGCTCAAATTCGGTCGCGAGTTGCGGAACGTGCCTACTACCGATACTCATGGCAATGCCATGACCGGCGATGTATTTTGGGCATCCGAGGTCGTCCGAGGGGCGAAAATGCCAGGTTACTGTCCTGATACACAAAAGTTCCTGTTGTATATAAAGGAAGTCACTGTTCTGGTTCATCGTAATTCTTCGTGGTTACTGCTATAATTCATCGAAGTGACTCTATCGGGCTCACTGTTGTTATCTATAAAAGCTAATGTTTTGATTGAATAAAGGTACTGATGAGGTGCATGTCATCGGCGGCGCAGGCAGCCAAAACGACGACGGCGTCAAAGGTGTCGGATTGTGCTCAAATTCGGTCGGGAGTTGCGGAACGTGCCTACGACCGATAATCATTGCTATGCCATGACCGGTGATGTATTTTGGGCATCCGAGGTCGTCTGAGGGGCGAAAATGCCAGGTTACTGTCCTGATACACAAAAGTTACTGTTGTATATAAAGGAAGTCACTGTTCTGGTTCATCGTAGATACTGTTATAATTCTTCGTGGTTACTGCTATAATTCATCGAAGTGACTCTTCTAAATCATCGGGCTCACTGTTGTGATCTATAAAAGCTAATGTTTTGATTGAATAAAGGTACTGATGAGGTGCGTGTCATCGGCGGCGCAGGCAGCCAAAACGACGACGGCGTCAAAGGTGTCGGATTGTGCTCAAATTCGGTCGGGAGTTGCGGAACGTGCCTACGACCGATAATCATTGCTATGCCATGACCGGTGATGTATTTTGGGCATCCGATCGTCTGAGGGGCGAAAATGCCAGGTTACTGTCCTGATACACAAAAGTTACTGTTGTATATAAAGGAAGTCACTGTTCTGGTTCATCGTAATTCTTCGTGGTTACTGCTATAATTCATCGAAGTGACTCTATCGGGCTCACTGTTGTTATCTATAAAAGCTAATGTTTTGATTGAATAAAGGTACTGATGAGGTGCATGTCATCGGCGGCGCAGGCAGCCAAAACGACGACGGCGTCAAAGGTGTCGGATTGTGCTCAAATTCGGTCGGGAGTTGCGGAACGTGCCTACGACCGATAATCATTGCTATGCCATGACCGGTGATGTATTTTGGGCATCCGAGGTCGTCTGAGGGGCGAAAATGCCAGGTTACTGTCCTGATACACAAAAGTTACTGTTGTATATAAAGGAAGTCACTGTTCTGGTTCATCGTAGATACTGTTATAATTCTTCGTGGTTACTGCTATAATTCATCGAAGTGACTCTTCTAAATCATCGGGCTCACTGTTGTGATCTATAAAAGCTAATGTTTTGATTGAATAAAGGTACTGATGAGGTGCGTGTCATCGGGGGCGCAGGCAGCCAAAACGACGACGGCGTCAAAGGTGTCGGATTGTGCTCAAATTCGGTCGCGAGTTGCGGAACGTGCCTACTACCGATACTCATGGCAATGCCATGACCGGCGATGTATTTTGGGCATCCGAGGTCGTCCGAGGGGCGAAAATGCCAGGTTACTGTCCTGATACACAAAAGTTCCTGTTGTATATAAAGGAAGTCACTGTTCTGGTTCATCGTAATTCTTCGTGGTTACTGCTATAATTCATCGAAGTGACTCTATCGGGCTCACTGTTGTTATCTATAAAAGCTAATGTTTTGATTGAATAAAGGTACTGATGAGGTGCATGTCATCGGCGGCGCAGGCAGCCAAAACGACGACGGCGTCAAAGGTGTCGGATTGTGCTCAAATTCGGTCGGGAGTTGCGGAACGTGCCTACGACCGATAATCATTGCTATGCCATGACCGGTGATGTATTTTGGGCATCCGAGGTCGTCTGAGGGGCGAAAATGCCAGGTTACTGTCCTGATACACAAAAGTTAATGTTGTATATAAAGGAAGTCACTGTTCTGGTTCATCGTAGATACTGTTATAATTCTTCGTGGTTACTGCTATAATTCATCGAAGTGACTCTTCTAAATCATCGGGCTCACTGTTGTGATCTATAAAAGCTAATGTTTTGATTGAATAAAGGTACTGATGAGGTGCGTGTCATCGGCGGCGCAGGCAGCCAAAACGACGACGGCGTCAAAGGTGTCGGATTGTGCTCAAATTTGGTCGGGAGTTGCGGAACGTGCCTACGACCGATAATCATGGCAATGCCATGACCGGCGATGTATTTTGGGCATCCGAGGTCGTCCGAGGGGCGAAAATGCCAGGTTAGTGTCCTGATACACAAAAGTTCCTGTTGTATATAAAGGAAGTCACTGTTCTGGTTCATCGTAATTCTTCGTGGTTACTGCTATAATTCATCGAAGTGACTCTTCTAAATCATCGGGCTCACTGTTGTGATCTATAAAAGCTAATGTTTTGATTGAATAAAGGTACTGATGAGGTGCGTGTCATCGGCGGCGCAGGCAGCCAAAACGACGACGGCGTCAAAGGTGTCGGATTGTGCTCAAATTCGGTCGGGAGTTGCGGAACGTGCCTATGACCGATAATCATTGCTATGCCATGACCGGTGATGTATTTTGGGCATCCGAGGTCGTCTGAGGGGCGAAAATGCCAGGTTACTGTCCTGATACACAAAAGTTACTGTTGTATATAAAGGAAGTCACTGTTCTGGTTCATCGTAGATACTGTTATAATTCTTCGTGGTTACTGCTATAATTCATCGAAGTGACTCTTCTAAATCATCGGGCTCACTGTTGTGATCTATAAAAGCTAATGTTTTGATTGAATAAAGGTACTGATGAGGTGCGTGTCATCGGCGGCGCAGGCAGCCAAAACGACGACGGCGTCAAAGGTGTCGGATTGTGCTCAAATTCGGTCGGGAGTTGCGGAACGTGCCTACGACCGATAATCATGGCAATGCCATGACCGGCGATGTATTTTGGGCATCCGAGGTCGTCCGAGGGGCGAAAATGCCAGGTTACTGTCCTGATACACAAAAGTTCCTATTGTATATAAAGGAAGTCACTGTTCTGGTTCATCGTAATTCTTCGTGGTTACTGCTATAATTCATCGAAGTGACTCTTCTAAATCATCGGGCTCACTGTTGTGATCTATAAAAGTTAATGTTTTGATTGAATAAAGGTACTGATGAGGTGCGTGTCATCGGCGGCGCAGGCAGCCAAAACGACGACGGCGTCAAAGGTGTCGGATTGTGCTCAAATTCGGTCGGGAGTTGCGGAACGTGCCTACGACCGATAATCATTGCTATGCCATGACCGGTGATGTATTTTGGGCATCCGAGGTCGTCTGAGGGGCGAAAATGCCAGGTTACTGTCCTGATACACAAAAGTTACTGTTGTATATAAAGGAAGTCACTGTTCTGGTTCATCGTAGATACTGTTATAATTCTTCGTGGTTACTGCTATAATTCATCGAAGTGACTCTTCTAAATCATCGGGCTCACTGTTGTGATCTATAAAAGCTAATGTTTTGATTGAATAAAGGTACTGATGAGGTGCGTGTCATCGGCGGCGCAGGCAGCCAAAACGACGACGGCGTCAAAGGTGTCGGATTGTGCTCAAATTCGGTCGGGAGTTGCGGAACGTGCCTACGACCGATAATCATGGCAATGCCATGACCGGCGATGTATTTTGGGCATCCGAGGTCGTCCGAGGGGCGAAAATGCCAGGTTACTGTCCTGATACACAAAAGTTCCTGTTGTATATAAAGGAAGTCACTGTTCTTGTTCATCGTAATTCTTCGTGGTTACTGCTATAATTCATCGAAGTGACTCTTCTAAATCATCGGGCTCACTGTTGTGATCTATAAAAGCTAATGTTTTGATTGAATAAAGGTACTGATGAGGTGCGTGTCATCGGCGGCGCAGGCAGCCAAAACGACGACGGCGTCAAAGGTGTCGGATTGTGCTCAAATTCGGTCGGGAGTTGCGGAACGTGCCTACGACCGATAATCATTGCTATGCCATGACCGGTGATGTATTTTGGGCATCCGAGGTCGTCTGAGGGGCGAAAATGCCAGGTTACTGTCCTGATACACAAAAGTTACTGTTGTATATAAAGGAAGTCACTGTTCTGGTTCATCGTAGATACTGTTATAATTCTTCGTGGTTACTGCTATAATTCATCGAAGTGACTCTTCTAAATCATCGGGCTCACTGTTGTGATCTATAAAAGCTAATGTTTTGATTGAATAAAGGTACTGATGAGGTGCGTGTCATCGGGGGCGCAGGCAGCCAAAACGACGACGGCGTCAAAGGTGTCGGATTGTGCTCAAATTCGGTCGCGAGTTGCGGAACGTGCCTACTACCGATACTCATGGCAATGCCATGACCGGCGATGTATTTTGGGCATCCGAGGTCGTCCGAGGGGCGAAAATGCCAGGTTACTGTCCTGATACACAAAAGTTCCTGTTGTATATAAAGGAAGTCACTGTTCTGGTTCATCGTAATTCTTCGTGGTTACTGCTATAATTCATCGAAGTGACTCTATCGGGCTCACTGTTGTTATCTATAAAAGCTAATGTTTTGATTGAATAAAGGTACTGATGAGGTGCATGTCATCGGCGGCGCAGGCAGCCAAAACGACGACGGCGTCAAAGGTGTCGGATTGTGCTCAAATTCGGTCGGGAGTTGCGGAACGTGCCTACGACCGATAATCATTGCTATGCCATGACCGGTGATGTATTTTGGGCATCCGAGGTCGTCTGAGGGGCGAAAATGCCAGGTTACTGTCCTGATACACAAAAGTTAATGTTGTATATAAAGGAAGTCACTGTTCTGGTTCATCGTAGATACTGTTATAATTCTTCGTGGTTACTGCTATAATTCATCGAAGTGACTCTTCTAAATCATCGGGCTCACTGTTGTGATCTATAAAAGCTAATGTTTTGATTGAATAAAGGTACTGATGAGGTGCGTGTCATCGGCGGCGCAGGCAGCCAAAACGACGACGGCGTCAAAGGTGTCGGATTGTGCTCAAATTCGGTCGGGAGTTGCGGAACGTGCCTACGACCGATAATCATGGCAATGCCATGACCGGCGATGTATTTTGGGCATCCGAGGTCGTCCGAGGGGCGAAAATGCCAGGTTACTGTCCTGATACACAAAAGTTCCTGTTGTATATAAAGGAAGTCACTGTTCTGGTTCATCGTAATTCTTCGTGGTTACTGCTATAATTCATCGAAGTGACTCTTCTAAATCATCGGGCTCACTGTTGTGATCTATAAAAGCTAATGTTTTGATTGAATAAAGGTACTGATGAGGTGCGTGTCATCGGCGGCGCAGGCAGCCAAAACGACGACGGCGTCAAAGGTGTCGGATTGTGCTCAAATTCGGTCGGGAGTTGCGGAACGTGCCTACGACCGATAATCATTGCTATGCCATGACCGGTGATGTATTTTGGGCATCCGAGGTCGTCTGAGGGGCGAAAATGCCAGGTTACTGTCCTGATACACAAAAGTTACTGTTGTATATAAAGGAAGTCACTGTTCTGGTTCATCGTAGATACTGTTATAATTCTTCGTGGTTACTGCTATAATTCATCGAAGTGACTCTTCTAAATCATCGGGCTCACTGTTGTGATCTATAAAAGCTAATGTTTTGATTGAATAAAGGTACTGATGAGGTGCGTGTCATCGGCGGCGCAGGCAGCCAAAACGACGACGGCGTCAAAGGTGTCGGATTGTGCTCAAATTCGGTCGGGAGTTGCGGAACGTGCCTACGACCGATAATCATGGCAATGCCATGACCGGCGATGTATTTTGGGCATCCGAGGTCGTCCGAGGGGCGAAAATGCCAGGTTACTGTCCTGATACACAAAAGTTCCTGTTGTATATAAAGGAAGTCACTGTTCTGGTTCATCGTAATTCTTCGTGGTTACTGCTATAATTCATCGAAGTGACTCTTCTAAATCATCGGGCTCACTGTTGTGATCTATAAAAGCTAATGTTTTGATTGAATAAAGGTACTGATGAGGTGCGTGTCATCGGCGGCGCAGGCAGCCAAAACGACGACGGCGTCAAAGGTGTCGGATTGTGCTCAAATTCGGTCGGGAGTTGCGGAACGTGCCTACGACCGATAATCATTGCTATGCCATGACCGGTGATGTATTTTGGGCATCCGAGGTCGTCTGAGGGGCGAAAATGCCAGGTTACTGTCCTGATACACAAAAGTTAATGTTGTATATAAAGGAAGTCACTGTTCTGGTTCATCGTAGATACTGTTATAATTCTTCGTGGTTACTGCTATAATTCATCGAAGTGATTCTTCTAAATCATCGGGCTCACTGTTGTGATCTATAAAAGCTAATGTTTTGATTGAATAAAGGTACTGATGAGGTGCGTGTCATCGGCGGCGCAGGCAGCCAAAACGACGACGGCGTCAAAGGTGTCGGATTGTGCTCAAATTCGGTCGCGAGTTGCGGAACGTGCCTACTACCGATACTCATGGCAATGCCATGACCGGCGATGTATTTTGGGCATCCGAGGTCGTCCGAGGGGCGAAAATGCCAGGTTACTGTCCTGATACACAAAAGTTCCTGTTGTATATAAAGGAAGTCACTGTTCTGGTTCATCGTAATTCTTCGTGGTTACTGCTATAATTCATCGAAGTGACTCTATCGGGCTCACTGTTGTTATCTATAAAAGCTAATGTTTTGATTGAATAAAGGTACTGATGAGGTGCATGTCATCGGCGGCGCAGGCAGCCAAAACGACGACGGCGTCAAAGGTGTCGGATTGTGCTCAAATTCGGTCGGGAGTTGCGGAACGTGCCTACGACCGATAATCATTGCTATGCCATGACCGGTGATGTATTTTGGGCATCCGAGGTCGTCTGAGGGGCGAAAATGCCAGGTTACTGTCCTGATACACAAAAGTTACTGTTGTATATAAAGAAAGTCACTGTTCTGGTTCATCGTAGATACTGTTATAATTCTTCGTGGTTACTGCTATAATTCATCGAAGTGACTCTTCTAAATCATCGGGCTCACTGTTGTGATCTATAAAAGCTAATGTTTTGATTGAATAAAGGTACTGATGAGGTGCGTGTCATCGGGGGCGCAGGCAGCCAAAACGACGACGGCGTCAAAGGTGTCGGATTGTGCTCAAATTCGGTCGCGAGTTGCGGAACGTGCCTACTACCGATACTCATGGCAATGCCATGACCGGCGATGTATTTTGGGCATCCGAGGTCGTCCGAGGGGCGAAAATGCCAGGTTACTGTCCTGATACACAAAAGTTCCTGTTGTATATAAAGGAAGTCACTGTTCTGGTTCATCGTAATTCTTCGTGGTTACTGCTATAATTCATCGAAGTGACTCTATCGGGCTCACTGTTGTTATCTATAAAAGCTAATGTTTTGATTGAATAAAGGTACTGATGAGGTGCATGTCATCGGCGGCGCAGGCAGCCAAAACGACGACGGCGTCAAAGGTGTCGGATTGTGCTCAAATTCGGTCGGGAGTTGCGGAACGTGCCTACGACCGATAATCATTGCTATGCCATGACCGGTGATGTATTTTGGGCATCCGAGGTCGTCTGAGGGGCGAAAATGCCAGGTTACTGTCCTGATACACAAAAGTTACTGTTGTATATAAAGGAAGTCACTGTTCTGGTTCATCGTAGATACTGTTATAATTCTTCGTGGTTACTGCTATAATTCATCGAAGTGACTCTTCTAAATCATCGGGCTCACTGTTGTGATCTATAAAAGCTAATGTTTTGATTGAATAAAGGTACTGATGAGGTGCGTGTCATCGGCGGCGCAGGCAGCCAAAACGACGACGGCGTCAAAGGTGTCGGATTGTGCTCAAATTCGGTCGGGAGTTGCGGAACGTGCCTACGACCGATAATCATGGCAATGCCATGACCGGCGATGTATTTTGGGCATCCGAGGTCGTCCGAGGGGCGAAAATGCCAGGTTACTGTCCTGATACACAAAAGTTCCTGTTGTATATAAAGGAAGTCACTGTTCTGGTTCATCGTAATTCTTCGTGGTTACTGCTATAATTCATCGAAGTGACTCTATCGGGCTCACTGTTGTTATCTATAAAAGCTAATGTTTTGATTGAATAAAGGTACTGATGAGGTGCATGTCATCGGCGGCGCAGGCAGCCAAAACGACGACGGCGTCAAAGGTGTCGGATTGTGCTCAAATTCGGTCGGGAGTTGCGGAACGTGCCTACGACCGATAATCATTGCTATGCCATGACCGGTGATGTATTTTGGGCATCCGAGGTCGTCTGAGGGGCGAAAATGCCAGGTTACTGTCCTGATACACAAAAGTTACTGTTGTATATAAAGGAAGTCACTGTTCTGGTTCATCGTAGATACTGTTATAATTCTTCGTGGTTACTGCTATAATTCATCGAAGTGACTCTTCTAAATCATCGGGCTCACTGTTGTGATCTATAAAAGCTAATGTTTTGATTGAATAAAGGTACTGATGAGGTGCGTGTCATCGGCGGCGCAGGCAGCCAAAACGACGACGGCGTCAAAGGTGTCGGATTGTGCTCAAATTCGGTCGGGAGTTGCGGAACGTGCCTACGACCGATAATCATGGCAATGCCATGACCGGCGATGTATTTTGGGCATCCGAGGTCGTCCGAGGGGCGAAAATGCCAGGTTACTGTCCTGATACACAAAAGTTCCTGTTGTATATAAAGGAAGTCACTGTTCTGGTTCATCGTAATTCTTCGTGGTTACTGCTATAATTCATCGAAGTGACTCTTCTAAATCATCGGGCTCACTGTTGTGATCTATAAAAGCTAATGTTTTGATTGAATAAAGGTACTGATGAGGTGCGTGTCATCGGCGGCGCAGGCAGCCAAAACGACGACGGCGTCAAAGGTGTCGGATTGTGCTCAAATTCGGTCGGGAGTTGCGGAACGTGCCTACGACCGATAATCATGGCAATGCCATGACCGGCGATGTATTTTGGGCATCCGAGGTCGTCCGAGGGGCGAAAATGCCAGGTTACTGTCCTGATACACAAAAGTTCCTGTTGTATATAAAGGAAGTCACTGTTCTGGTTCATCGTAATTCTTCGTGGTTACTGCTATAATTCATCGAAGTGACTCTTCTAAATCATCGGGCTCACTGTTGTGATCTATAAAAGCTAATGTTTTGATTGAATAAAGGTACTGATGAGGTGCGTGTCATCGGGGGCGCAGGCAGCCAAAACGACGACGGCGTCAAAGGTGTCGGATTGTGCTCAAATTCGGTCGCGAGTTGCGGAACGTGCCTACTACCGATACTCATGGCAATGCCATGACCGGCGATGTATTTTGGGCATCCGAGGTCGTCCGAGGGGCGAAAATGCCAGGTTACTGTCCTGATACACAAAAGTTCCTGTTGTATATAAAGGAAGTCACTGTTCTGGTTCATCGTAATTCTTCGTGGTTACTGCTATAATTCATCGAAGTGACTCTATCGGGCTCACTGTTGTTATCTATAAAAGCTAATGTTTTGATTGAATAAAGGTACTGATGAGGTGCATGTCATCGGCGGCGCAGGCAGCCAAAACGACGACGGCGTCAAAGGTGTCGGATTGTGCTCAAATTCGGTCGGGAGTTGCGGAACGTGCCTACGACCGATAATCATTGCTATGCCATGACCGGTGATGTATTTTGGGCATCCGAGGTCGTCTGAGGGGCGAAAATGCCAGGTTACTGTCCTGATACACAAAAGTTACTGTTGTATATAAAGGAAGTCACTGTTCTGGTTCATCGTAGATACTGTTATAATTCTTCGTGGTTACTGCTATAATTCATCGAAGTGACTCTTCTAAATCATCGGGCTCACTGTTGTGATCTATAAAAGCTAATGTTTTGATTGAATAAAGGTACTGATGAGGTGCGTGTCATCGGCGGCGCAGGCAGCCAAAACGACGACGGCGTCAAAGGTGTCGGATTGTGCTCAAATTCGGTCGGGAGTTGCGGAACGTGCCTACGACCGATAATCATGGCAATGCCATGACCGGCGATGTATTTTGGGCATCCGAGGTCGTCCGAGGGGCGAAAATGCCAGGTTACTGTCCTGATACACAAAAGTTCCTGTTGTATATAAAGGAAGTCACTGTTCTGGTTCATCGTAATTCTTCGTGGTTACTGCTATAATTCATCGAAGTGACTCTTCTAAATCATCGGGCTCACTGTTGTGATCTATAAAAGCTAATGTTTTGATTGAATAAAGGTACTGATGAGGTGCGTGTCATCGGCGGCGCAGGCAGCCAAAACGACGACGGCGTCAAAGGTGTCGGATTGTGCTCAAATTCGGTCGGGAGTTGCGGAACGTGCCTACGACCGATAATCATGGCAATGCCATGACCGGCGATGTATTTTGGGCATCCGAGGTCGTCCGAGGGGCGAAAATGCCAGGTTACTGTCCTGATACACAAAAGTTCCTGTTGTATATAAAGGAAGTCACTGTTCTGGTTCATCGTAATTCTTCGTGGTTACTGCTATAATTCATCGAAGTGACTCTTCTAAATCATCGGGCTCACTGTTGTGATCTATAAAAGCTAATGTTTTGATTGAATAAAGGTACTGATGAGGTGCGTGTCATCGGCGGCGCAGGCAGCCAAAACGACGACGGCGTCAAAGGTGTCGGATTGTGCTCAAATTCGGTCGGGAGTTGCAGAACGTGCCTACGACCGATAATCATTGCTATGCCATGACCGGTGATGTATTTTGGGCATCCGAGGTCGTCTGAGGGGCGAAAATGCCAGGTTACTGTCCTGATACACAAAAGTTACTGTTGTATATAAAGGAAGTCACTGTTCTGGTTCATCGTAGATACTGTTATAATTCTTCGTGGTTACTGCTATAATTCATCGAAGTGACTCTTCTAAATCATCGGGCTCACTGTTGTGATCTATAAAAGCTAATGTTTTGATTGAATAAAGGTACTGATGAGGTGCGTGTCATCGGGGGCGCAGGCAGCCAAAACGACGACGGCGTCAAAGGTGTCGGATTGTGCTCAAATTCGGTCGGGAGTTGCGGAACGTGCCTACTACCGATACTCATGGCAATGCCATGACCGGCGATGTATTTTGGGCATCCGAGGTCGTCCGAGGGGCGAAAATGCCAGGTTACTGTCCTGATACACAAAAGTTCCTGTTGTATATAAAGGAAGTCACTGTTCTGGTTCATCGTAATTCTTCGTGGTTACTGCTATAATTCATCGAAGTGACTCTATCGGGCTCACTGTTGTTATCTATAAAAGCTAATGTTTTGATTGAATAAAGGTACTGATGAGGTGCATGTCATCGGCGGCGCAGGCAGCCAAAACGACGACGGCGTCAAAGGTGTCGGATTGTGCTCAAATTCGGTCGGGAGTTGCGGAACGTGCCTACGACCGATAATCATTGCTATGCCATGACCGGTGATGTATTTTGGGCATCCGAGGTCGTCTGAGGGGCGAAAATGCCAGGTTACTGTCCTGATACACAAAAGTTACTGTTGTATATAAAGGAAGTCACTGTTCTGGTTCATCGTAGATACTGTTATAATTCTTCGTGGTTACTGCTATAATTCATCGAAGTGACTCTTCTAAATCATCGGGCTCACTGTTGTGATCTATAAAAGCTAATGTTTTGATTGAATAAAGGTACTGATGAGGTGCGTGTCATCGGCGGCGCAGGCAGCCAAAACGACGACGGCGTCAAAGGTGTCGGATTGTGCTCAAATTCGGTCGGGAGTTGCGGAACGTGCCTACGACCGATAATCATGGCAATGCCATGACCGGCGATGTATTTTGGGCATCCGAGGTCGTCCGAGGGGCGAAAATGCCAGGTTACTGTCCTGATACACAAAAGTTCCTGTTGTATATAAAGGAAGTCACTGTTCTGGTTCATCGTAATTCTTCGTGGTTACTGCTATAATTCATCGAAGTGACTCTTCTAAATCATCGGGCTCACTGTTGTGATCTATAAAAGCTAATGTTTTGATTGAATAAAGGTACTGATGAGGTGCGTGTCATCGGCGGCGCAGGCAGCCAAAACGACGACGGCGTCAAAGGTGTCGGATTGTGCTCAAATTCGGTCGGGAGTTGCGGAACGTGCCTACGACCGATAATCATGGCAATGCCATGACCGGCGATGTATTTTGGGCATCCGAGGTCGTCCGAGGGGCGAAAATGCCAGGTTACTGTCCTGATACACAAAAGTTCCTGTTGTATATAAAGGAAGTCACTGTTCTGGTTCATCGTAATTCTTCGTGGTTACTGCTATAATTCATCGAAGTGACTCTTCTAAATCATCGGGCTCACTGTTGTGATCTATAAAAGCTAATGTTTTGATTGAATAAAGGTACTGATGAGGTGCGTGTCATCGGCGGCGCAGGCAGCCAAAACGACGACGGCGTCAAAGGTGTCGGATTGTGCTCAAATTCGGTCGGGAGTTGCAGAACGTGCCTACGACCGATAATCATTGCTATGCCATGACCGGTGATGTATTTTGGGCATCCGAGGTCGTCTGAGGGGCGAAAATGCCAGGTTACTGTCCTGATACACAAAAGTTACTGTTGTATATAAAGGAAGTCACTGTTCTGGTTCATCGTAGATACTGTTATAATTCTTCGTGGTTACTGCTATAATTCATCGAAGTGACTCTTCTAAATCATCGGGCTCACTGTTGTGATCTATAAAAGCTAATGTTTTGATTGAATAAAGGTACTGATGAGGTGCGTGTCATCGGGGGCGCAGGCAGCCAAAACGAGGACGGCGTCAAAGGTGTCGGATTGTGCTCAAATTCGGTCGGGAGTTGCGGAACGTGCCTACGACCGATAATCATTGCTATGCCATGACCGGTGATGTATTTTGGGCATCCGAGGTCGTCTGAGGGGAGAAAATGCCAGGTTACTGTCCTGATACACAAAAGTTACTGTTGTATATAAAGGAAGTCACTGTTCTGGTTCATCGTAGATACTGTTATAATTCTTCGTGGTTACTGCTATAATTCATCGAAGTGACTCTTCTAAATCATCGGGCTCACTGTTGTGATCTATAAAAGCTAATGTTTTGATTGAATAAAGGTACTGATGAGGTGCGTGTCATCGGCGGCGCAGGCAGCCAAAACGACGACGGCGTCAAAGGTGTCGGATTGTGCTCAAATTCGGTCGGGAGTTGCGGAACGTGCCTACGACCGATAATCATGGCAATGCCATGACCGGCGATGTATTTTGGGCATCCGAGGTCGTCCGAGGGGCGAAAATGCCAGGTTACTGTCCTGATACACAAAAGTTCCTGTTGTATATAAAGGAAGTCACTGTTCTGGTTCATCGTAATTCTTCGTGGTTACTGCTATAATTCATCGAAGTGACTCTTCTAAATCATCGGGCTCACTGTTGTGATCTATAAAAGCTAATGTTTTGATTGAATAAAGGTACTGATGAGGTGCGTGTCATCGGCGGCGCAGGCAGCCAAAACGACGACGGCGTCAAAGGTGTCGGATTGTGCTCAAATTCGGTCGGGAGTTGCGGAACGTGCCTACGACCGATAATCATTGCTATGCCATGACCGGTGATGTATTTTGGGCATCCGAGGTCGTCTGAGGGGCGAAAATGCCAGGTTACTGTCCTGATACACAAAAGTTACTGTTGTATATAAAGAAAGTCACTGTTCTGGTTCATCGTAGATACTGTTATAATTCTTCGTGGTTACTGCTATAATTCATCGAAGTGACTCTTCTAAATCATCGGGCTCACTGTTGTGATCTATAAAAGCTAATGTTTTGATTGAATAAAGGTACTGATGAGGTGCGTGTCATCGGGGGCGCAGGCAGCCAAAACGACGACGGCGTCAAAGGTGTCGGATTGTGCTCAAATTCGGTCGCGAGTTGCGGAACGTGCCTACTACCGATACTCATGGCAATGCCATGACCGGCGATGTATTTTGGGCATCCGAGGTCGTCCGAGGGGCGAAAATGCCAGGTTACTGTCCTGATACACAAAAGTTCCTGTTGTATATAAAGGAAGTCACTGTTCTGGTTCATCGTAATTCTTCGTGGTTACTGCTATAATTCATCGAAGTGACTCTATCGGGCTCACTGTTGTTATCTATAAAAGCTAATGTTTTGATTGAATAAAGGTACTGATGAGGTGCATGTCATCGGCGGCGCAGGCAGCCAAAACGACGACGGCGTCAAAGGTGTCGGATTGTGCTCAAATTCGGTCGAGAGTTGCGGAACGTGCCTACGACCGATAATCATTGCTATGCCATGACCGGTGATGTATTTTGGGCATCCGAGGTCGTCTGAGGGGCGAAAATGCCAGGTTACTGTCCTGATACACAAAAGTTACTGTTGTATATAAAGGAAGTCACTGTTCTGGTTCATCGTAGATACTGTTATAATTCTTCGTGGTTACTGCTATAATTCATCGAAGTGACTCTTCTAAATCATCGGGCTCACTGTTGTGATCTATAAAAGCTAATGTTTTGATTGAATAAAGGTACTGATGAGGTGCGTGTCATCGGCGGCGCAGGCAGCCAAAACGACGACGGCGTCAAAGGTGTCGGATTGTGCTCAAATTCGGTCGGGAGTTGCGGAACGTGCCTACGACCGATAATCATGGCAATGCCATGACCGGCGATGTATTTTGGGCATCCGAGGTCGTCCGAGGGGCGAAAATGCCAGGTTACTGTCCTGATACACAAAAGTTCCTGTTGTATATAAAGGAAGTCACTGTTCTGGTTCATCGTAATTCTTCGTGGTTACTGCTATAATTCATCGAAGTGACTCTTCTAAATCATCGGGCTCACTGTTGTGATCTATAAAAGCTAATGTTTTGATTGAATAAAGGTACTGATGAGGTGCGTGTCATCGGGGGCGCAGGCAGCCAAAACGACGACGGCGTCAAAGGTGTCGGATTGTGCTCAAATTCGGTCGCGAGTTGCGGAACGTGCCTACTACCGATACTCATGGCAATGCCATGACCGGCGATGTATTTTGGGCATCCGAGGTCGTCTGAGGGGCGAAAATGCCAGGTTACTGTCCTGATACACAAAAGTTACTGTTGTATATAAAGGAAGTCACTGTTCTGGTTCATCGTAGATACTGTTATAATTCTTCGTGGTTACTGCTATAATTCATCGAAGTGACTCTTCTAAATCATCGGGCTCACTGTTGTGATCTATAAAAGCTAATGTTTTGATTGAATAAAGGTACTGATGAGGTGCGTGTCATCGGGGGCGCAGGCAGCCAAAACGACGACGGCGTCAAAGGTGTCGGATTGTGCTCAAATTCGGTCGGGAGTTGCGGAACGTGCCTACGACCGATAATCATTGCTATGCCATGACCGGTGATGTATTTTGGGCATCCGAGGTCGTCTGAGGGGCGAAAATGCCAGGTTACTGTCCTGATACACAAAAGTTACTGTTGTATATAAAGGAAGTCACTGTTCTGGTTCATCGTAGATACTATTATAATTCTTCGTGGTTACTGCTATAATTCATCGAAGTGACTCTTCTAAATCATCGGGCTCACTGTTGTGATCTATAAAAGCTAATGTTTTGATTGAATAAAGGTACTGATGAGGTGCGTGTCATCGGCGGCGCAGGCAGCCAAAACGACGACGGCGTCAAAGGTGTCGGATTGTGCTCAAATTCGGTCGGGAGTTGCGGAACGTGCCTACGACCGATAATCATGGCAATGCCATGACCGGCGATGTATTTTGGGCATCCGAGGTCGTCCGAGGGGCGAAAATGCCAGGTTACTGTCCTGATACACAAAAGTTCCTGTTGTATATAAAGGAAGTCACTGTTCTGGTTCATCGTAATTCTTCGTGGTTACTGCTATAATTCATCGAAGTGACTCTATCGGGCTCACTGTTGTTATCTATAAAAGCTAATGTTTTGATTGAATAAAGGTACTGATGAGGTGCATGTCATCGGCGGCGCAGGCAGCCAAAACGACGACGGCGTCAAAGGTGTCGGATTGTGCTCAAATTCGGTCGGGAGTTGCGGAACGTGCCTACGACCGATAATCATTGCTATGCCATGACCGGTGATGTATTTTGGGCATCCGAGGTCGTCTGAGGGGCGAAAATGCCAGGTTACTGTCCTGATACACAAAAGTTACTGTTGTATATAAAGGAAGTCACTGTTCTGGTTCATCGTAGATACTGTTATAATTCTTCGTGGTTACTGCTATAATTCATCGAAGTGACTCTTCTAAATCATCGGGCTCACTGTTGTGATCTATAAAAGCTAATGTTTTGATTGAATAAAGGTACTGATGAGGTGCGTGTCATCGGCGGCGCAGGCAGCCAAAACGACGACGGCGTCAAAGGTGTCGGATTGTGCTCAAATTCGGTCGGGAGTTGCGGAACGTGCCTACGACCGATAATCATGGCAATGCCATGACCGGCGATGTATTTTGGGCATCCGAGGTCGTCCGAGGGGCGAAAATGCCAGGTTACTGTCCTGATACACAAAAGTTCCTGTTGTATATAAAGGAAGTCACTGTTCTGGTTCATCGTAATTCTTCGTGGTTACTGCTATAATTCATCGAAGTGACTCTTCTAAATCATCGGGCTCACTGTTGTGATCTATAAAAGCTAATGTTTTGATTGAATAAAGGTACTGATGAGGTGCGTGTCATCGGCGGCGCAGGCAGCCAAAACGACGACGGCGTCAAAGGTGTCGGATTGTGCTCAAATTCGGTCGGGAGTTGCGGAACGTGCCTACGACCGATAATCATTGCTATGCCATGACCGGTGATGTATTTTGGGCATCCGAGGTCGTCTGAGGGGCGAAAATGCCAGGTTACTGTCCTGATACACAAAAGTTACTGTTGTATATAAAGGAAGTCACTGTTCTGGTTCATCGTAGATACTGTTATAATTCTTCGTGGTTACTGCTATAATTCATCGAAGTGACTCTTCTAAATCATCGGGCTCACTGTTGTGATCTATAAAAGCTAATGTTTTGATTGAATAAAGGTACTGATGAGGTGCGTGTCATCGGCGGCGCAGGCAGCCAAAACGACGACGGCGTCAAAGGTGTCGGATTGTGCTCAAATTCGGTCGGGAGTTGCGGAACGTGCCTACGACCGATAATCATGGCAATGCCATGACCGGCGATGTATTTTGGGCATCCGAGGTCGTCCGAGGGGCGAAAATGCCAGGTTACTGTCCTGATACACAAAAGTTCCTGTTGTATATAAAGGAAGTCACTGTTCTGGTTCATCGTAATTCTTCGTGGTTACTGCTATAATTCATCGAAGTGACTCTTCTAAATCATCGGGCTCACTGTTGTGATCTATAAAAGCTAATGTTTTGATTGAATAAAGGTACTGATGAGGTGCGTGTCATCGGCGGCGCAGGCAGCCAAAACGACGACGGCGTCAAAGGTGTCGGATTGTGCTCAAATTCGGTCGGGAGTTGCGGAACGTGCCTACGACCGATAATCATTGCTATGCCATGACCGGTGATGTATTTTGGGCATCCGAGGTCGTCTGAGGGGCGAAAATGCCAGGTTACTGTCCTGATACACAAAAGTTACTGTTGTATATAAAGGAAGTCACTGTTCTGGTTCATCGTAGATACTGTTATAATTCTTCGTGGTTACTGCTATAATTCATCGAAGTGACTCTTCTAAATCATCGGGCTCACTGTTGTGATCTATAAAAGCTAATGTTTTGATTGAATAAAGGTACTGATGAGGTGCGTGTCATCGGCGGCGCAGGCAGCCAAAACGACGACGGCGTCAAAGGTGTCGGATTGTGCTCAAATTCGGTCGGGAGTTGCGGAACGTGCCTACGACCGATAATCATGGCAATGCCATGACCGGCGATGTATTTTGGGCATCCGAGGTCGTCCGAGGGGCGAAAATGCCAGGTTACTGTCCTGATACACAAAAGTTCCTGTTGTATATAAAGGAAGTCACTGTTCTGGTTCATCGTAATTCTTCGTGGTTACTGCTATAATTCATCGAAGTGACTCTTCTAAATCATCGGGCTCACTGTTGTGATCTATAAAAGCTAATGTTTTGATTGAATAAAGGTACTGATGAGGTGCGTGTCATCGGCGGCGCAGGCAGCCAAAACGACGACGGCGTCAAAGGTGTCGGATTGTGCTCAAATTCGGTCGGGAGTTGCGGAACGTGCCTACGACCGATAATCATTGCTATGCCATGACCGGTGATGTATTTTGGGCATCCGAGGTCGTCTGAGGGGCGAAAATGCCAGGTTACTGTCCTGATACACAAAAGTTACTGTTGTATATAAAGGAAGTCACTGTTCTGGTTCATCGTAGATACTGTTATAATTCTTCGTGGTTACTGCTATAATTCATCGAAGTGACTCTTCTAAATCATCGGGCTCACTGTTGTGATCTATAAAAGCTAATGTTTTGATTGAATAAAGGTACTGATGAGGTGCGTGTCATCGGCGGCGCAGGCAGCCAAAACGACGACGGCGTCAAAGGTGTCGGATTGTGCTCAAATTCGGTCGGGAGTTGCGGAACGTGCCTACGACCGATAATCATGGCAATGCCATGACCGGCGATGTATTTTGGGCATCCGAGGTCGTCCGAGGGGCGAAAATGCCAGGTTACTGTCCTGATACACAAAAGTTCCTGTTGTATATAAAGGAAGTCACTGTTCTGGTTCATCGTAATTCTTCGTGGTTACTGCTATAATTCATCGAAGTGACTCTTCTAAATCATCGGGCTCACTGTTGTGATCTATAAAAGCTAATGTTTTGATTGAATAAAGGTACTGATGAGGTGCGTGTCATCGGCGGCGCAGGCAGCCAAAACGACGACGGCGTCAAAGGTGTCGGATTGTGCTCAAATTCGGTCGGGAGTTGCAGAACGTGCCTACGACCGATAATCATTGCTATGCCATGACCGGTGATGTATTTTGGGCATCCGAGGTCGTCTGAGGGGCGAAAATGCCAGGTTACTGTCCTGATACACAAAAGTTACTGTTGTATATAAAGGAAGTCACTGTTCTGGTTCATCGTAGATACTGTTATAATTCTTCGTGGTTACTGCTATAATTCATCGAAGTGACTCTTCTAAATCATCGGGCTCACTGTTGTGATCTATAAAAGCTAATGTTTTGATTGAATAAAGGTACTGATGAGGTGCGTGTCATCGGGGGCGCAGGCAGCCAAAACGACGACGGCGTCAAAGGTGTCGGATTGTGCTCAAATTCGGTCGGGAGTTGCGGAACGTGCCTACGACCGATAATCATTGCTATGCCATGACCGGTGATGTATTTTGGGCATCCGAGGTCGTCTGAGGGGCGAAAATGCCAGGTTACTGTCCTGATACACAAAAGTTACTGTTGTATATAAAGGAAGTCACTGTTCTGGTTCATCGTAGATACTGTTATAATTCTTCGTGGTTACTGCTATAATTCATCGAAGTGACTCTTCTAAATCATCGGGCTCACTGTTGTGATCTATAAAAGCTAATGTTTTGATTGAATAAAGGTACTGATGAGGTGCGTGTCATCGGCGGCGCAGGCAGCCAAAACGACGACGGCGTCAAAGGTGTCGGATTGTGCTCAAATTCGGTCGGGAGTTGCGGAACGTGCCTACGACCGATAATCATGGCAATGCCATGACCGGCGATGTATTTTGGGCATCCGAGGTCGTCCGAGGGGCGAAAATGCCAGGTTACTGTCCTGATACACAAAAGTTCCTGTTGTATATAAAGGAAGTCACTGTTCTGGTTCATCGTAATTCTTCGTGGTTACTGCTATAATTCATCGAAGTGACTCTTCTAAATCATCGGGCTCACTGTTGTGATCTATAAAAGCTAATGTTTTGATTGAATAAAGGTACTGATGAGGTGCGTGTCATCGGCGGCGCAGGCAGCCAAAACGACGACGGCGTCAAAGGTGTCGGATTGTGCTCAAATTCGGTCGGGAGTTGCGGAACGTGCCTACGACCGATAATCATTGCTATGCCATGACCGGTGATGTATTTTGGGCATCCGAGGTCGTCTGAGGGGCGAAAATGCCAGGTTACTGTCCTGATACACAAAAGTTACTGTTGTATATAAAGGAAGTCACTGTTCTGGTTCATCGTAGATACTGTTATAATTCTTCGTGGTTACTGCTATAATTCATCGAAGTGACTCTTCTAAATCATCGGGCCCACTGTTGTGATCTATAAAAGCTAATGTTTTGATTGAATAAAGGTACTGATGAGGTGCGTGTCATCGGGGGCGCAGGCAGCCAAAACGACGACGGCGTCAAAGGTGTCGGATTGTGCTCAAATTCGGTCGCGAGTTGCGGAACGTGCCTACTACCGATACTCATGGCAATGCCATGACCGGCGATGTATTTTGGGCATCCGAGGTCGTCCGAGGGGCGAAAATGCCAGGTTACTGTCCTGATACACAAAAGTTCCTGTTGTATATAAAGGAAGTCACTGTTCTGGTTCATCGTAATTCTTCGTGGTTACTGCTATAATTCATCGAAGTGACTCTATCGGGCTCACTGTTGTTATCTATAAAAGCTAATGTTTTGATTGAATAAAGGTACTGATGAGGTGCATGTCATCGGCGGCGCAGGCAGCCAAAACGACGACGGCGTCAAAGGTGTCGGATTGTGCTCAAATTCGGTCGGGAGTTGCGGAACGTGCCTACGACCGATAATCATTGCTATGCCATGACCGGTGATGTATTTTGGGCATCCGAGGTCGTCTGAGGGGCGAAAATGCCAGGTTACTGTCCTGATACACAAAAGTTACTGTTGTATATAAAGGAAGTCACTGTTCTGTTTCATCGTAGATACTGTTATAATTCTTCGTGGTTACTGCTATAATTCATCGAAGTGACTCTTCTAAATCATCGGGCTCACTGTTGTGATCTATAAAAGCTAATGTTTTGATTGAATAAAGGTACTGATGAGGTGCGTGTCATCGGCGGCGCAGGCAGCCAAAACGACGACGGCGTCAAAGGTGTCGGATTGTGCTCAAATTCGGTCGGGAGTTGCGGAACGTGCCTACGACCGATAATCATGGCAATGCCATGACCGGCGATGTATTTTGGGCATCCGAGGTCGTCCGAGGGGCGAAAATGCCAGGTTACTGTCCTGATACACAAAAGTTCCTGTTGTATATAAAGGAAGTCACTGTTCTGGTTCATCGTAATTCTTCGTGGTTACTGCTATAATTCATCGAAGTGACTCTATCGGGCTCACTGTTGTTATCTATAAAAGCTAATGTTTTGATTGAATAAAGGTACTGATGAGGTGCGTGTCATCGGGGGCGCAGGCAGCCAAAACGACGACGGCGTCAAAGGTGTCGGATTGTGCTCAAATTCGGTCGCGAGTTGCGGAACGTGCCTACTACCGATACTCATGGCAATGCCATGACCGGCGATGTATTTTGGGCATCCGAGGTCGTCCGAGGGGCGAAAATGCCAGGTTACTGTCCTGATACACAAAAGTTCCTGTTGTATATAAAGGAAGTCACTGTTCTGGTTCATCGTAATTCTTCGTGGTTACTGCTATAATTCATCGAAGTGACTCTATCGGGCTCACTGTTGTTATCTATAAAAGCTAATGTTTTGATTGAATAAAGGTACTGATGAGGTGCATGTCATCGGCGGCGCAGGCAGCCAAAACGACGACGGCGTCAAAGGTGTCGGATTGTGCTCAAATTCGGTCGGGAGTTGCGGAATGTGCCTACGACCGATAATCATTGCTATGCCATGACCGGTGATGTATTTTGGGCATCCGAGGTCGTCTGAGGGGCGAAAATGCCAGGTTACTGTCCTGATACACAAAAGTTACTGTTGTATATAAAGGAAGTCACTGTTCTGGTTCATCATAGATACTGTTATAATTCTTCGTGGTTACTGCTATAATTCATCGAAGTGACTCTTCTAAATCATCGGGCTCACTGTTGTGATCTATAAAAGCTAATGTTTTGATTGAATAAAGGTACTGATGAGGTGCGTGTCATCGGCGGCGCAGGCAGCCAAAACGACGACGGCGTCAAAGGTGTCGGATTGTGCTCAAATTCGGTCGGGAGTTGCGGAACGTGCCTACGACCGATAATCATGGCAATGCCATGACCGGCGATGTATTTTGGGCATCCGAGGTCGTCCGAGGGGCGAAAATGCCAGGTTACTGTCCTGATACACAAAAGTTCCTGTTGTATATAAAGGAAGTCACTGTTCTGGTTCATCGTAATTCTTCGTGGTTACTGCTATAATTCATCGAAGTGACTCTATCGGGCTCACTGTTGTTATCTATAAAAGCTAATGTTTTGATTGAATAAAGGTACTGATGAGGTGCGTGTCATCGGGGGCGCAGGCAGCCAAAACGACGACGGCGTCAAAGGTGTCGGATTGTGCTCAAATTCGGTCGCGAGTTGCGGAACGTGCCTACTACCGATACTCATGGCAATGCCATGACCGGCGATGTATTTTGGGCATCCGAGGTCGTCCGAGGGGCGAAAATGCCAGGTTACTGTCCTGATACACAAAAGTTCCTGTTGTATATAAAGGAAGTCACTGTTCTGGTTCATCGTAATTCTTCGTGGTTACTGCTATAATTCATCGAAGTGACTCTATCGGGCTCACTGTTGTTATCTATAAAAGCTAATGTTTTGATTGAATAAAGGTACTGATGAGGTGCATGTCATCGGCGGCGCAGGCAGCCAAAACGACGACGGCGTCAAAGGTGTCGGATTGTGCTCAAATTCGGTCGGGAGTTGCGGAACGTGCCTACGACCGATAATCATTGCTAAGCCATGACCGGTGATGTATTTTGGGCATCCGAGGTCGTCTGAGGGGCGAAAATGCCAGGTTACTGTCCTGATACACAAAAGTTACTGTTGTATATAAAGGAAGTCACTGTTCTGGTTCATCGTAGATACTGTTATAATTCTTCGTGGTTACTGCTATAATTCATCGAAGTGACTCTTCTAAATCATCGGGCTCACTGTTGTGATCTATAAAAGCTAATGTTTTGATTGAATAAAGGTACTGATGAGGTGCGTGTCATCGGCGGCGCAGGCAGCCAAAACGACGACGGCGTCAAAGGTGTCGGATTGTGCTCAAATTCGGTCGGGAGTTGCGGAACGTGCCTACGACCGATAATCATGGCAATGCCATGACCGGCGATGTATTTTGGGCATCCGAGGTCGTCCGAGGGGCGAAAATGCCAGGTTACTGTCCTGATACACAAAAGTTCCTGTTGTATATAAAGGAAGTCACTGTTCTGGTTCATCGTAATTCTTCGTGGTTACTGCTATAATTCATCGAAGTGACTCTTCTAAATCATCGGGCTCACTGTTGTGATCTATAAAAGCTAATGTTTTGATTGAATAAAGGTACTGATGAGGTGCGTGTCATCGGCGGCGCAGGCAGCCAAAACGACGACGGCGTCAAAGGTGTCGGATTGTGCTCAAATTCGGTCGGGAGTTGCGGAACGTGCCTACGACCGATAATCATTGCTATGCCATGACCGGTGATGTATTTAGGGCATCCGAGGTTGTCTGAGGGGCGAAAATGCCAGGTTACTGTCCTGATACACAAAAGTTACTGTTGTATATAAAGGAAGTCACTGTTCTGGTTCATCGTAGATACTGTTATAATTCTTCGTGGTTACTGCTATAATTCATCGAAGTGACTCTTCTAAATCATCGGGCTCACTGTTGTGATCTATAAAAGCTAATGTTTTGATTGAATAAAGGTACTGATGAGGTGCGTGTCATCGGCGGCGCAGGCAGCCAAAACGACGACGGCGTCAAAGGTGTCGGATTGTGCTCAAATTCGGTCGGGAGTTGCGGAACGTGCCTACGACCGATAATCATGGCAATGCCATGACCGGCGATGTATTTTGGGCATCCGAGGTCGTCCGAGGGGCGAAAATGCCAGGTTACTGTCCTGATACACAAAAGTTCCTGTTGTATATAAAGGAAGTCACTGTTCTGGTTCATCGTAGATACTGTTATAATTCTTCGTGGTTACTGCTATAATTCATCGAAGTGACTCTTCTAAATCATCGGGCTCACTGTTGTGATCTATAAAAGCTAATGTTTTGATTGAATAAAGGTACTGATGAGGTGCGTGTCATCGGCGGTGCAGGCAGCCAAAACGACGACGGCGTCAAAGGTGTCGGATTGTGCTCAAATTCGGTCGGGAGTTGCGGAACGTGCCTACGACCGATAATCATTGCTATGCCATGACCGGTGATGTATTTTGGGCATCCGAGGTCGTCTGAGGGGCGAAAATGCCAGGTTACTGTCCTGATACACAAAAGTTACTGTTGTATATAAAGGAAGTCACTGTTCTGGTTCATCGTAGATACTGTTATAATTCTTCGTGGTTACTGCTATAATTCATCGAAGTGACTCTTCTAAATCATCGGGCTCACTGTTGTGATCTATAAAAGCTAATGTTTTGATTGAATAAAGGTACTGATGAGGTGCGTGTCATCGGCGGCGCAGGCAGCCAAAACGACGACGGCGTCAAAGGTGTCGGATTGTGCTCAAATTCGGTCGGGAGTTGCGGAACGTGCCTACGACCGATAATCATGGCAATGCCATGACCGGCGATGTATTTTGGGCATCCGAGGTCGTCCGAGGGGCGAAAATGCCAGGTTACTGTCCTGATACACAAAAGTTGCTGTTGTATATAAAGGAAGTCACTGTTCTAGTTCATCGTAATTCTTCGTGGTTACTGCTATAATTCATCGAAGTGACTCTTCTAAATCATCGGGCTCACTGTTGTGATCTATAAAAGCTAATGTTTTGATTGAATAAAGGTACTGATGAGGTGCGTGTCATCGGCGGCGCAGGCAGCCAAAACGACGACGGCGTCAAAGGTGTCGGATTGTGCTCAAATTCGGTCGGGAGTTGCGGAACGTGCCTACGACCGATAATCATTGCTATGCCATGACCGGTGATGTATTTTGGGCATCCGAGGTCGTCTGAGGGGCGAAAATGCCAGGTTACTGTCCTGATACACAAAAGTTACTGTTGTATATAAAGGAAGTCACTGTTCTGGTTCATCGTAGATACTGTTATAATTCTTCGTGGTTACTGCTATAATTCATCGAAGTGACTCTTCTAAATCATCGGGCTCACTGTTGTGATCTATAAAAGCTAATGTTTTGATTGAATAAAGGTACTGATGAGGTGCGTGTCATCGGCGGCGCAGGCAGCCAAAACGACGACGGCGTCAAAGGTGTCGGATTGTGCTCAAATTCGGTCGGGAGTTGCGGAACGTGCCTACGACCGATAATCATGGCAATGCCATGACCGGCGATGTATTTTGGGCATCCGAGGTCGTCCGAGGGGCGAAAATGCCAGGTTACTGTCCTGATACACAAAAGTTCCTGTTGTATATAAAGGAAGTCACTGTTCTGGTTCATCGTAATTCTTCGTGGTTACTGCTATAATTCATCGAAGTGACTCTATCGGGCTCACTGTTGTTATCTATAAAAGCTAATGTTTTGATTGAATAAAGGTACTGATGAGGTGCGTGTCATCGGGGGCGCAGGCAGCCAAAACGACGACGGCGTCAAAGGTGTCGGATTGTGCTCAAATTCGGTCGCGAGTTGCGGAACGTGCCTACTACCGATACTCATGGCAATGCCATGACCGGCGATGTATTTTGGGCATCCGAGGTCGTCCGAGGGGCGAAAATGCCAGGTTACTGTCCTGATACACAAAAGTTCCTGTTGTATATAAAGGAAGTCACTGTTCTGGTTCATCGTAATTCTTCGTGGTTACTGCTATAATTCATCGAAGTGACTCTATCGGGCTCACTGTTGTTATCTATAAAAGCTAATGTTTTGATTGAATAAAGGTACTGATGAGGTGCATGTCATCGGCGGCGCAGGCAGCCAAAACGACGACGGCGTCAAAGGTGTCGGATTGTGCTCAAATTCGGTCGGGAGTTGCGGAACGTGCCTACGACCGATAATCATTGCTATGCCATGACCGGTGATGTATTTTGGGCATCCGAGGTCGTCTGAGGGGCGAAAATGCCAGGTTACTGTCCTGATACACAAAAGTTACTGTTGTATATAAAGGAAGTCACTGTTCTGGTTCATCGTAGATACTGTTATAATTCTTCGTGGTTACTGCTATAATTCATCGAAGTGACTCTTCTAAATCATCGGGCTCACTGTTGTGATCTATAAAAGCTAATGTTTTGATTGAATAAAGGTACTGATGAGGTGCGTGTCATCGGGGGCGCAGGCAGCCAAAACGACGACGGCGTCAAAGGTGTCGGATTGTGCTCAAATTCGGTCGCGAGTTGCGGAACGTGCCTACTACCGATACTCATGGCAATGCCATGACCGGCGATGTATTTTGGGCATCCGAGGTCGTCCGAGGGGCGAAAATGCCAGGTTACTGTCCTGATACACAAAAGTTCCTGTTGTATATAAAGGAAGTCACTGTTCTGGTTCATCGTAATTCTTCGTGGTTACTGCTATAATTCATCGAAGTGACTCTATCGGGCTCACTGTTGTTATCTATAAAAGCTAATGTTTTGATTGAATAAAGGTACTGATGAGGTGCATGTCATCGGCGGCGCAGGCAGCCAAAACGACGACGGCGTCAAAGGTGTCGGATTGTGCTCAAATTCGGTCGGGAGTTGCGGAACGTGCCTACGACCGATAATCATTGCTATGCCATGACCGGTGATGTATTTTGGGCATCCGAGGTCGTCTGAGGGGCGAAAATGCCAGGTTACTGTCCTGATACACAAAAGTTACTGTTGTATATAAAGGAAGTCACTGTTCTGGTTCATCGTAGATACTGTTATAATTCTTCGTGGTTACTGCTATAATTCATCGAAGTGACTCTTCTAAATCATCGGGCTCACTGTTGTGATCTATAAAAGCTAATGTTTTGATTGAATAAAGGTACTGATGAGGTGCGTGTCATCGGCGGCGCAGGCAGCCAAAACGACGACGGCGTCAAAGGTGTCGGATTGTGCTCAAATTCGGTCGGGAGTTGCGGAACGTGCCTACGACCGATAATCATGGCAACGCCATGACCGGCGATGTATTTTGGGCATCCGAGGTCGTCCGAGGGGCGAAAATGCCAGGTTACTGTCCTGATACACAAAAGTTGCTGTTGTATATAAAGGAAGTCACTGTTCTGGTTCATCGTAATTCTTCGTGGTTACTGCTATAATTCATCGAAGTGACTCTTCTAAATCATCGGGCTCACTGTTGTGATCTATAAAAGCTAATGTTTTGATTGAATAAAGGTACTGATGAGGTGCGTGTCATCGGCGGCGCAGGCAGCCAAAACGACGACGGCGTCAAAGGTGTCGGATTGTGCTCAAATTCGGTCGGGAGTTGCGGAACGTGCCTACGACCGATAATCATTGCTATGCCATGACCGGTGATGTATTTTGGGCATCCGAGGTTGTCTGAGGGGCGAAAATGCCAGGTTACTGTCCTGATACACAAAAGTTACTGTTGTATATAAAGGAAGTCACTGTTCTGGTTCATCGTAGATACTGTTATAATTCTTCGTGGTTACTGCTATAATTCATCGAAGTGACTCTTCTAAATCATCGGGCTCACTGTTGTGATCTATAAAAGCTAATGTTTTGATTGAATAAAGGTACTGATGAGGTGCGTGTCATCGGCGGCGCAGGCAGCCAAAACGACGACGGCGTCAAAGGTGTCGGATTGTGCTCAAATTCGGTCGAGAGTTGCGGAACGTGCCTACGACCGATAATCATGGCAATGCCATGACCGGCGATGTATTTTGGGCATCCGAGGTCGTCCGAGGGGCGAAAATGCCAGGTTACTGTCCTGATACACAAAAGTTCCTGTTGTATATAAAGGAAGTCACTGTTCTGGTTCATCGTAATTCTTCGTGGTTACTGCTATAATTCATCGAAGTGACTCTATCGGGCTCACTGTTGTTATCTATAAAAGCTAATGTTTTGATTGAATAAAGGTACTGATGAGGTGCGTGTCATCGGGGGCGCAGGCAGCCAAAACGACGACGGCGTCAAAGGTGTCGGATTGTGCTCAAATTCGGTCGCGAGTTGCGGAACGTGCCTACTACCGATACTCATGGCAATGCCATGACCGGCGATGTATTTTGGGCATCCGAGGTCGTCCGAGGGGCGAAAATGCCAGGTTACTGTCCTGATACACAAAAGTTCCTGTTATATATAAAGGAAGTCACTGTTCTGGTTCATCGTAATTCTTCGTGGTTACTGCTATAATTCATCGAAGTGACTCTATCGGGCTCACTGTTGTTATCTATAAAAGCTAATGTTTTGATTGAATAAAGGTACTGATGAGGTGCATGTCATCGGCGGCGCAGGCAGCCAAAACGACGACGGCGTCAAAGGTGTCGGATTGTGCTCAAATTCGGTCGGGAGTTGCGGAACGTGCCTACGACCGATAATCATTGCTATGCCATGACCGGTGATGTATTTTGGGCATCCGAGGTCGTCTGAGGGGCGAAAATGCCAGGTTACTGTCCTGATACACAAAAGTTACTGTTGTATATAAAGGAAGTCACTGTTCTGGTTCATCGTAGATACTGTTATAATTCTTCGTGGTTACTGCTATAATTCATCGAAGTGACTCTTCTAAATCATCGGGCTCACTGTTGTGATCTATAAAAGCTAATGTTTTGATTGAATAAAGGTACTGATGAGGTGCGTGTCATCGGGGGCGCAGGCAGCCAAAACGACGACGGCGTCAAAGGTGTCGGATTGTGCTCAAATTCGGTCGCGAGTTGCGGAACGTGCCTACTACCGATACTCATGGCAATGCCATGACCGGCGATGTATTTTGGGCATCCGAGGTCGTCCGAGGGGCGAAAATGCCAGGTTACTGTCCTGATACACAAAAGTTCCTGTTGTATATAAAGGAAGTCACTGTTCTGGTTCATCGTAATTCTTCGTGGTTACTGCTATAATTCATCGAAGTGACTCTATCGGGTTCACTGTTGTTATCTATAAAAGCTAATGTTTTGATTGAATAAAGGTACTGATGAGGTGCATGTCATCGGCGGCGCAGGCAGCCAAAACGACGACGGCGTCAAAGGTGTCGGATTGTGCTCAAATTCGGTCGGGAGTTGCGGAACGTGCCTACGACCGATAATCATTGCTATGCCATGACCGGTGATGTATTTTGGGCATCCGAGGTCGTCTGAGGGGCGAAAATGCCAGGTTACTGTCCTGATACACAAAAGTTACTGTTGTATATAAAGGAAGTCACTGTTCTGGTTCATCGTAGATACTGTTATAATTCTTCGTGGTTACTGCTATAATTCATCGAAGTGACTCTTCTAAATCATCGGGCTCACTGTTGTGATCTATAAAAGCTAATGTTTTGATTGAATAAAGGTACTGATGAGGTGCGTGTCATCGGCGGCGCAGGCAGCCAAAACGACGACGGCGTCAAAGGTGTCGGATTGTGCTCAAATTCGGTCGGGAGTTGCGGAACGTGCCTACGACCGATAATCATGGCAATGCCATGACCGGCGATGTATTTTGGGCATCCGAGGTCGTCCGAGGGGCGAAAATGCCAGGTTACTGTCCTGATACACAAAAGTTGCTGTTGTATATAAAGGAAGTCACTGTTCTGGTTCATCGTAATTCTTCGTGGTTACTGCTATAATTCATCGAAGTGACTCTTCTAAATCATCGGGCTCACTGTTGTGATCTATAAAAGCTAATGTTTTGATTGAATAAAGGTACTGATGAGGTGCGTGTCATCGGCGGCGCAGGCAGCCAAAACGACGACGGCGTCAAAGGTGTCGGATTGTGCTCAAATTCGGTCGAGAGTTGCGGAACGTGCCTACGACCGATAATCATGGCAATGCCATGACCGGCGATGTATTTTGGGCATCCGAGGTCGTCCGAGGGGCGAAAATGCCAGGTTACTGTCCTGATACACAAAAGTTCCTGTTGTATATAAAGGAAGTCACTGTTCTGGTTCATCGTAATTCTTCGTGGTTACTGCTATAATTCATCGAAGTGACTCTATCGGGCTCACTGTTGTTATCTATAAAAGCTAATGTTTTGATTGAATAAAGGTACTGATGAGGTGCGTGTCATCGGGGGCGCAGGCAGCCAAAACGACGACGGCGTCAAAGGTGTCGGATTGTGCTCAAATTCGGTCGCGAGTTGCGGAACGTGCCTACTACCGATACTCATGGCAATGCCATGACCGGCGATGTATTTTGGGCATCCGAGGTCGTCCGAGGGGCGAAAATGCCAGGTTACTGTCCTGATACACAAAAGTTCCTGTTATATATAAAGGAAGTCACTGTTCTGGTTCATCGTAATTCTTCGTGGTTACTGCTATAATTCATCGAAGTGACTCTATCGGGCTCACTGTTGTTATCTATAAAAGCTAATGTTTTGATTGAATAAAGGTACTGATGAGGTGCATGTCATCGGCGGCGCAGGCAGCCAAAACGACGACGGCGTCAAAGGTGTCGGATTGTGCTCAAATTCGGTCGGGAGTTGCGGAACGTGCCTACGACCGATAATCATTGCTATGCCATGACCGGTGATGTATTTTGGGCATCCGAGGTCGTCTGAGGGGCGAAAATGCCAGGTTACTGTCCTGATACACAAAAGTTACTGTTGTATATAAAGGAAGTCACTGTTCTGGTTCATCGTAGATACTGTTATAATTCTTCGTGGTTACTGCTATAATTCATCGAAGTGACTCTTCTAAATCATCGGGCTCACTGTTGTGATCTATAAAAGCTAATGTTTTGATTGAATAAAGGTACTGATGAGGTGCGTGTCATCGGGGGCGCAGGCAGCCAAAACGACGACGGCGTCAAAGGTGTCGGATTGTGCTCAAATTCGGTCGCGAGTTGCGGAACGTGCCTACTACCGATACTCATGGCAATGCCATGACCGGCGATGTATTTTGGGCATCCGAGGTCGTCCGAGGGGCGAAAATGCCAGGTTACTGTCCTGATACACAAAAGTTCCTGTTGTATATAAAGGAAGTCACTGTTCTGGTTCATCGTAATTCTTCGTGGTTACTGCTATAATTCATCGAAGTGACTCTATCGGGTTCACTGTTGTTATCTATAAAAGCTAATGTTTTGATTGAATAAAGGTACTGATGAGGTGCATGTCATCGGCGGCGCAGGCAGCCAAAACGACGACGGCGTCAAAGGTGTCGGATTGTGCTCAAATTCGGTCGGGAGTTGCGGAACGTGCCTACGACCGATAATCATTGCTATGCCATGACCGGTGATGTATTTTGGGCATCCGAGGTCGTCTGAGGGGCGAAAATGCCAGGTTACTGTCCTGATACACAAAAGTTACTGTTGTATATAAAGGAAGTCACTGTTCTGGTTCATCGTAGATACTGTTATAATTCTTCGTGGTTACTGCTATAATTCATCGAAGTGACTCTTCTAAATCATCGGGCTCACTGTTGTGATCTATAAAAGCTAATGTTTTGATTGAATAAAGGTACTGATGAGGTGCGTGTCATCGGCGGCGCAGGCAGCCAAAACGACGACGGCGTCAAAGGTGTCGGATTGTGCTCAAATTCGGTCGGGAGTTGCGGAACGTGCCTACGACCGATAATCATGGCAATGCCATGACCGGCGATGTATTTTGGGCATCCGAGGTCGTCCGAGGGGCGAAAATGCCAGGTTACTGTCCTGATACACAAAAGTTGCTGTTGTATATAAAGGAAGTCACTGTTCTGGTTCATCGTAATTCTTCGTGGTTACTGCTATAATTCATCGAAGTGACTCTTCTAAATCATCGGGCTCACTGTTGTGATCTATAAAAGCTAATGTTTTGATTGAATAAAGGTACTGATGAGGTGCGTGTCATCGGCGGCGCAGGCAGCCAAAACGACGACGGCGTCAAAGGTGTCGGATTGTGCTCAAATTCGGTCGGGAGTTGCGGAACGTGCCTACGACCGATAATCATTGCTGTGCCATGACCGGTGATGTATTTTGGGCATCCGAGGTCGTCTGAGGGGCGAAAATGCCAGGTTACTGTCCTGATACACAAAAGTTACTGTTGTATATAAAGGAAGTCACTGTTCTGGTTCATCGTAGATACTGTTATAATTCTTCGTGGTTACTGCTATAATTCATCGAAGTGACTCTTCTAAATCATCGGGCTCACTGTTGTGATCTATAAAAGCTAATGTTTTGATTGAATAAAGGTACTGATGAGGTGCGTGTCATCGGCGGCGCAGGCAGCCAAAACGACGACGGCGTCAAAGGTGTCGGATTGTGCTCAAATTCGGTCGGGAGTTGCGGAACGTGCCTACGACCGATAATCATTGCTATGCCATGACCGGTGATGTATTTTGGGCATCCGAGGTCGTCTGAGGGGCGAAAATGCCAGGTTACTGTCCTGATACACAAAAGTTACTGTTGTATATAAAGGAAGTCACTGTTCTGGTTCATCGTAGATACTGTTATAATTCTTCGTGGTTACTGCTATAATTCATCGAAGTGACTCTTCTAAATCATCGGGCTCACTGTTGTGATCTATAAAAGCTAATGTTTTGATTGAATAAAGGTACTGATGAGGTGCGTGTCATCGGCGGCGCAGGCAGCCAAAACGACGACGGCGTCAAAGGTGTCGGATTGTGCTCAAATTCGGTCGGGAGTTGCGGAACGTGCCTACGACCGATAATCATTGCTATGCCATGACCGGTGATGTATTTTGGGCATCCGAGGTCGTCTGAGGGGCGAAAATGCCAGGTTACTGTCCTGATACACAAAAGTTACTGTTGTATATAAAGGAAGTCACTGTTCTGGTTCATCGTAGATACTGTTATAATTCTTCGTGGTTACTGCTATAATTCATCGAAGTGACTCTTCTAAATCATCGGGCTCACTGTTGTGATCTATAAAAGCTAATGTTTTGATTGAATAAAGGTACTGATGAGGTGCGTGTCATCGGCGGCGCAGGCAGCCAAAACGACGACGGCGTCAAAGGTGT
Source organism: Salvia hispanica (assembly GCF_029641045.1). Taxonomy (NCBI): domain Eukaryota; kingdom Viridiplantae; phylum Streptophyta; class Magnoliopsida; order Lamiales; family Lamiaceae; genus Salvia; species Salvia hispanica. The sequence goes on along the minus strand of NC_142694.1, from coordinate 63,697,675 downwards.
CGGATTGTGCTCAAATTCGGTCGGGAGTTGCGGAACGTGCCTACGACCGATAATCATGGCAATGCCATGACCGGCGATGTATTTTGGGCATCCGAGGTCGTCCGAGGGGCGAAAATGCCAGGTTACTGTCCTGATACACAAAAGTTGCTGTTGTATATAAAGGAAGTCACTGTTCTGGTTCATCGTAATTCTTCGTGGTTACTGCTATAATTCATCGAAGTGACTCTTCTAAATCATCGGGCTCACTGTTGTGATCTATAAAAGCTAATGTTTTGATTGAATAAAGGTACTGATGAGGTGCGTGTCATCGGCGGCGCAGGCAGCCAAAACGACGACGGCGTCAAAGGTGTCGGATTGTGCTCAAATTCGGTCGGGAGTTGCGGAACGTGCCTACGACCGATAATCATTGCTGTGCCATGACCGGTGATGTATTTTGGGCATCCGAGGTCGTCTGAGGGGCGAAAATGCCAGGTTACTGTCCTGATACACAAAAGTTACTGTTGTATATAAAGGAAGTCACTGTTCTGGTTCATCGTAGATACTGTTATAATTCTTCGTGGTTACTGCTATAATTCATCGAAGTGACTCTTCTAAATCATCGGGCTCACTGTTGTGATCTATAAAAGCTAATGTTTTGATTGAATAAAGGTACTGATGAGGTGCGTGTCATCGGCGGCGCAGGCAGCCAAAACGACGACGGCGTCAAAGGTGTCGGATTGTGCTCAAATTCGGTCGGGAGTTGCGGAACGTGCCTACGACCGATAATCATTGCTATGCCATGACCGGTGATGTATTTTGGGCATCCGAGGTCGTCTGAGGGGCGAAAATGCCAGGTTACTGTCCTGATACACAAAAGTTACTGTTGTATATAAAGGAAGTCACTGTTCTGGTTCATCGTAGATACTGTTATAATTCTTCGTGGTTACTGCTATAATTCATCGAAGTGACTCTTCTAAATCATCGGGCTCACTGTTGTGATCTATAAAAGCTAATGTTTTGATTGAATAAAGGTACTGATGAGGTGCGTGTCATCGGCGGCGCAGGCAGCCAAAACGACGACGGCGTCAAAGGTGTCGGATTGTGCTCAAATTCGGTCGGGAGTTGCGGAACGTGCCTACGACCGATAATCATTGCTATGCCATGACCGGTGATGTATTTTGGGCATCCGAGGTCGTCTGAGGGGCGAAAATGCCAGGTTACTGTCCTGATACACAAAAGTTACTGTTGTATATAAAGGAAGTCACTGTTCTGGTTCATCGTAGATACTGTTATAATTCTTCGTGGTTACTGCTATAATTCATCGAAGTGACTCTTCTAAATCATCGGGCTCACTGTTGTGATCTATAAAAGCTAATGTTTTGATTGAATAAAGGTACTGATGAGGTGCGTGTCATCGGCGGCGCAGGCAGCCAAAACGACGACGGCGTCAAAGGTGTCGGATTGTGCTCAAATTCGGTCGGGAGTTGCGGAACGTGCCTACGACCGATAATCATGGCAATGCCATGACCGGCGATGTATTTTGGGCATCCGAGGTCGTCCGAGGGGCGAAAATGCCAGGTTACTGTCCTGATACACAAAAGTTCCTGTTGTATATAAAGGAAGTCACTGTTCTGGTTCATCGTAATTCTTCGTGGTTACTGCTATAATTCATCGAAGTGACTCTATCGGGCTCACTGTTGTTATCTATAAAAGCTAATGTTTTGATTGAATAAAGGTACTGATGAGGTGCATGTCATCGGCGGCGCAGGCAGCCAAAACGACGACGGCGTCAAAGGTGTCGGATTGTGCTCAAATTCGGTCGGGAGTTGCGGAACGTGCCTACGACCGATAATCATTGCTATGCCATGACCGGTGATGTATTTTGGGCATCCGAGGTCGTCTGAGGGGCGAAAATGCCAGGTTACTGTCCTGATACACAAAAGTTACTGTTGTATATAAAGGAAGTCACTGTTCTGGTTCATCGTAGATACTGTTATAATTCTTCGTGGTTACTGCTATAATTCATCGAAGTGACTCTTCTAAATCATCGGGCTCACTGTTGTGATCTATAAAAGCTAATGTTTTGATTGAATAAAGGTACTGATGAGGTGCGTGTCATCGGCGGCGCAGGCAGCCAAAACGACGACGGCGTCAAAGGTGTCGGATTGTGCTCAAATTCGGTCGGGAGTTGCGGAACGTGCCTACGACCGATAATCATTGCTATGCCATGACCGGTGATGTATTTTGGGCATCCGAGGTCGTCTGAGGGGCGAAAATGCCAGGTTACTGTCCTGATACACAAAAGTTACTGTTGTATATAAAGGAAGTCACTGTTCTGGTTCATCATAGATACTGTTATAATTCTTCGTGGTTACTGCTATAATTCATCGAAGTGACTCTTCTAAATCATCGGGCTCACTGTTGTGATCTATAAAAGCTAATGTTTTGATTGAATAAAGGTACTGATGAGGTGCGTGTCATCGGCGGCGCAGGCAGCCAAAACGACGACGGCGTCAAAGGTGTCGGATTGTGCTCAAATTCGGTCGGGAGTTGCGGAACGTGCCTACGACCGATAATCATGGCAATGCCATGACCGGCGATGTATTTTGGGCATCCGAGGTCGTCCGAGGGGCGAAAATGCCAGGTTACTGTCCTGATACACAAAAGTTCCTGTTGTATATAAAGGAAGTCACTGTTCTGGTTCATCGTAATTCTTCGTGGTTACTGCTATAATTCATCGAAGTGACTCTATCGGGCTCACTGTTGTTATCTATAAAAGCTAATGTTTTGATTGAATAAAGGTACTGATGAGGTGCATGTCATCGGCGGCGCAGGCAGCCAAAACGACGACGGCGTCAAAGGTGTCGGATTGTGCTCAAATTCGGTCGGGAGTTGCGGAACGTGCCTACGACCGATAATCATTGCTATGCCTTGACCGGTGATGTATTTTGGGCATCCGAGGTCGTCTGAGGGGCGAAAATGCCAGGTTACTGTCCTGATACACAAAAGTTACTGTTGTATATAAAGGAAGTCACTGTTCTGGTTCATCGTAGATACTGTTATAATTCTTCGTGGTTACTGCTATAATTCATCGAAGTGACTCTTCTAAATCATCGGGCTCACTGTTGTGATCTATAAAAGCTAATGTTTTGATTGAATAAAGGTACTGATGAGGTGCGTGTCATCGGCGGCGCAGGCAGCCAAAACGACGACGGCGTCAAAGGTGTCGGATTGTGCTCAAATTCGGTCGGGAGTTGCGGAACGTGCCTACGACCGATAATCATGGCAATGCCATGACCGGCGATGTATTTTGGGCATCCGAGGTCGTCCGAGGGGCGAAAATGCCAGGTTACTGTCCTGATACACAAAAGTTACTGTTGTATATAAAGGAAGTCACTGTTCTGGTTCATCGTAGATACTGTTATAATTCTTCGTGGTTACTGCTATAATTCATCGAAGTGACTCTTCTAAATCATCGGGCTCACTGTTGTGATCTATAAAAGCTAATGTTTTGATTGAATAAAGGTACTGATGAGGTGCGTGTCATCGGCGGCGCAGGCAGCCAAAACGACGACGGCGTCAAAGGTGTCGGATTGTGCTCAAATTCGGTCGGGAGTTGCGGAACGTGCCTACGACCGATAATCATTGCTATGCCATGACCGGTGATGTATTTTGGGCATCCGAGGTCGTCTGAGGGGCGAAAATGCCAGGTTACTGTCCTGATACACAAAAGTTACTGTTGTATATAAAGGAAGTCACTGTTCTGGTTCATCATAGATACTGTTATAATTCTTCGTGGTTACTGCTATAATTCATCGAAGTGACTCTTCTAAATCATCGGGCTCACTGTTGTGATCTATAAAAGCTAATGTTTTGATTGAATAAAGGTACTGATGAGGTGCGTGTCATCGGCGGCGCAGGCAGCCAAAACGACGACGGCGTCAAAGGTGTCGGATTGTGCTCAAATTCGGTCGGGAGTTGCGGAACGTGCCTACGACCGATAATCATGGCAATGCCATGACCGGCGATGTATTTTGGGCATCCGAGGTCGTCCGAGGGGCGAAAATGCCAGGTTACTGTCCTGATACACAAAAGTTCCTGTTGTATATAAAGGAAGTCACTGTTCTGGTTCATCGTAATTCTTCGTGGTTACTGCTATAATTCATCGAAGTGACTCTATCGGGCTCACTGTTGTTATCTATAAAAGCTAATGTTTTGATTGAATAAAGGTACTGATGAGGTGCATGTCATCGGCGGCGCAGGCAGCCAAAACGACGACGGCGTCAAAGGTGTCGGATTGTGCTCAAATTCGGTCGGGAGTTGCGGAACGTGCCTACGACCGATAATCATTGCTATGCCTTGACCGGTGATGTATTTTGGGCATCCGAGGTCGTCTGAGGGGCGAAAATGCCAGGTTACTGTCCTGATACACAAAAGTTACTGTTGTATATAAAGGAAGTCACTGTTCTGGTTCATCGTAGATACTGTTATAATTCTTCGTGGTTACTGCTATAATTCATCGAAGTGACTCTTCTAAATCATCGGGCTCACTGTTGTGATCTATAAAAGCTAATGTTTTGATTGAATAAAGGTACTGATGAGGTGCGTGTCATCGGCGGCGCAGGCAGCCAAAACGACGACGGCGTCAAAGGTGTCGGATTGTGCTCAAATTCGGTCGGGAGTTGCGGAACGTGCCTACGACCGATAATCATGGCAATGCCATGACCGGCGATGTATTTTGGGCATCCGAGGTCGTCCGAGGGGCGAAAATGCCAGGTTACTGTCCTGATACACAAAAGTTACTGTTGTATATAAAGGAAGTCACTGTTCTGGTTCATCGTAGATACTGTTATAATTCTTCGTGGTTACTGCTATAATTCATCGAAGTGACTCTTCTAAATCATCGGGCTCACTGTTGTGATCTATAAAAGCTAATGTTTTGATTGAATAAAGGTACTGATGAGGTGCGTGTCATCGGCGGCGCAGGCAGCCAAAACGACGACGGCGTCAAAGGTGTCGGATTGTGCTCAAATTCGGTCGGGAGTTGCGGAACGTGCCTACGACCGATAATCATGGCAATGCCATGACCGGCGATGTATTTTGGGCATCCGAGGTCGTCCGAGGGGCGAAAATGCCAGGTTACTGTCCTGATACACAAAAGTTCCTGTTGTATATAAAGGAAGTCACTGTTCTGGTTCATCGTAATTCTTCGTGGTTACTGCTATAATTCATCGAAGTGACTCTATCGGGCTCACTGTTGTTATCTATAAAAGCTAATGTTTTGATTGAATAAAGGTACTGATGAGGTGCGTGTCATCGGGGGCGCAGGCAGCCAAAACGACGACGGCGTCAAAGGTGTCGGATTGTGCTCAAATTCGGTCGGGAGTTGCGGAACGTGCCTACGACCGATAATCATGGCAATGCCATGACCGGCGATGTATTTTGGGCATCCGAGGTCGTCCGAGGGGCGAAAATGCCAGGTTACTGTCCTGATACACAAAAGTTCCTGTTGTATATAAAGGAAGTCACTGTTCTGGTTCATCGTAATTCTTCGTGGTTACTGCTATAATTCATCGAAGTGACTCTATCGGGCTCACTGTTGTTATCTATAAAAGCTAATGTTTTGATTGAATAAAGGTACTGATGAGGTGCGTGTCATCGGGGGCGCAGGCAGCCAAAACGACGACGGCGTCAAAGGTGTCGGATTGTGCTCAAATTCGGTCGCGAGTTGCGGAACGTGCCTACTACCGATACTCATGGCAATGCCATGACCGGCGATGTATTTTGGGCATCCGAGGTCGTCCGAGGGGCGAAAATGCCAGGTTACTGTCCTGATACACAAAAGTTCCTGTTGTATATAAAGGAAGTCACTGTTCTGGTTCATCGTAATTCTTCGTGGTTACTGCTATAATTCATCGAAGTGACTCTATCGGGCTCACTGTTGTTATCTATAAAAGCTAATGTTTTGATTGAATAAAGGTACTGATGAGGTGCATGTCATCGGCGGCGCAGGCAGCCAAAACGACGACGGCGTCAAAGGTGTCGGATTGTGCTCAAATTCGGTCGGGAGTTGCGGAACGTGCCTACGACCGATAATCATTGCTATGCCATGACCGGTGATGTATTTTGGGCATCCGAGGTCGTCTGAGGGGCGAAAATGCCAGGTTACTGTCCTGATACACAAAAGTTACTGTTGTATATAAAGGAAGTCACTGTTCTGGTTCATCGTAGATACTGTTATAATTCTTCGTGGTTACTGCTATAATTCATCGAAGTGACTCTTCTAAATCATCGGGCTCACTGTTGTGATCTATAAAAGCTAATGTTTTGATTGAATAAAGGTACTGATGAGGTGCGTGTCATCGGCGGCGCAGGCAGCCAAAACGACGACGGCGTCAAAGGTGTCGGATTGTGCTCAAATTCGGTCGGGAGTTGCGGAACGTGCCTACGACCGATAATCATGGCAATGCCATGACCGGCGATGTATTTTGGGCATCCGAGGTCGTCCGAGGGGCGAAAATGCCAGGTTACTGTCCTGATACACAAAAGTTCCTGTTGTATATAAAGGAAGTCACTGTTCTGGTTCATCGTAGATACTGTTATAATTCTTCGTGGTTACTGCTATAATTCATCGAAGTGACTCTTCTAAATCATCGGGCTCACTGTTGTGATCTATAAAAGCTAATGTTTTGATTGAATAAAGGTACTGATGAGGTGCGTGTCATCGGCGGCGCAGGCAGCCAAAACGACGACGGCGTCAAAGGTGTCGGATTGTGCTCAAATTCGGTCGGGAGTTGCGGAACGTGCCTACGACCGATAATCATTGCTATGCCATGACCGGTGATGTATTTTGGGCATCCGAGGTCGTCTGAGGGGCGAAAATGCCAGGTTACTGTCCTGATACACAAAAGTTACTGTTGTATATAAAGGAAGTCACTGTTCTGGTTCATCGTAGATACTGTTATAATTCTTCGTGGTTACTGCTATAATTCATCGAAGTGACTCTTCTAAATCATCGGGCTCACTGTTGTGATCTATAAAAGCTAATGTTTTGATTGAATAAAGGTACTGATGAGGTGCGTGTCATCGGCGGCGCAGGCAGCCAAAACGACGACGGCGTCAAAGGTGTCGGATTGTGCTCAAATTCGGTCGGGAGTTGCGGAACGTGCCTACGACCGATAATCATGGCAATGCCATGACCGGCGATGTATTTTGGGCATCCGAGGTCGTCCGAGGGGCGAAAATGCCAGGTTACTGTCCTGATACACAAAAGTTACTGTTGTATATAAAGGAAGTCACTGTTCTGGTTCATCGTAGATACTGTTATAATTCTTCGTGGTTACTGCTATAATTCATCGAAGTGACTCTTCTAAATCATCGGGCTCACTGTTGTGATCTATAAAAGCTAATGTTTTGATTGAATAAAGGTACTGATGAGGTGCGTGTCATCGGCGGCGCAGGCAGCCAAAACGACGACGGCGTCAAAGGTGTCGGATTGTGCTCAAATTCGGTCGGGAGTTGCGGAACGTGCCTACGACCGATAATCATTGCTATGCCATGACCGGTGATGTATTTTGGGCATCCGAGGTCGTCTGAGGGGCGAAAATGCCAGGTTACTGTCCTGATACACAAAAGTTACTGTTGTATATAAAGGAAGTCACTGTTCTGGTTCATCGTAGATACTGTTATAATTCTTCGTGGTTACTGCTATAATTCATCGAAGTGACTCTTCTAAATCATCGGGCTCACTGTTGTGATCTATAAAAGCTAATGTTTTGATTGAATAAAGGTACTGATGAGGTGCGTGTCATCGGCGGCGCAGGCAGCCAAAACGACGACGGCGTCAAAGGTGTCGGATTGTGCTCAAATTCGGTCGGGAGTTGCGGAACGTGCCTACGACCGATAATCATTGCTATGCCATGACCGGTGATGTATTTTGGGCATCCGAGGTCGTCTGAGGGGCGAAAATGCCAGGTTACTGTCCTGATACACAAAAGTTACTGTTGTATATAAAGGAAGTCACTGTTCTGGTTCATCGTAGATACTGTTATAATTCTTCGTGGTTACTGCTATAATTCATCGAAGTGACTCTTCTAAATCATCGGGCTCACTGTTGTGATCTATAAAAGCTAATGTTTTGATTGAATAAAGGTACTGATGAGGTGCGTGTCATCGGCGGCGCAGGCAGCCAAAACGACGACGGCGTCAAAGGTGTCGGATTGTGCTCAAATTCGGTCGGGAGTTGCGGAACGTGCCTACGACTGATAATCATGGCAATGCCATGACCGGCGATGTATTTTGGGCATCCGAGGTCGTCCGAGGGGCGAAAATGCCAGGTTACTGTCCTGATACACAAAAGTTCCTGTTGTATATAAAGGAAGTCACTGTTCTGGTTCATCGTAATTCTTCGTGGTTACTGCTATAATTCATCGAAGTGACTCTATCGGGCTCACTGTTGTTATCTATAAAAGCTAATGTTTTGATTGAATAAAGGTACTGATGAGGTGCGTGTCATCGGGGGCGCAGGCAGCCAAAACGACGACGGCGTCAAAGGTGTCGGATTGTGCTCAAATTCGGTCGGGAGTTGCGGAACGTGCCTACGACCGATAATCATGGCAATGCCATGACCGGCGATGTATTTTGGGCATCCGAGGTCGTCCGAGGGGCGAAAATGCCAGGTTACTGTCCTGATACACAAAAGTTCCTGTTGTATATAAAGGAAGTCACTGTTCTGGTTCATCGTAATTCTTCGTGGTTACTGCTATAATTCATCGAAGTGACTCTATCGGGCTCACTGTTGTTATCTATAAAAGCTAATGTTTTGATTGAATAAAGGTACTGATGAGGTGCGTGTCATCGGGGGCGCAGGCAGCCAAAACGACGACGGCGTCAAAGGTGTCGGATTGTGCTCAAATTCGGTCGCGAGTTGCGGAACGTGCCTACTACCGATACTCATGGCAATGCCATGACCGGCGATGTATTTTGGGCATCCGAGGTCGTCCGAGGGGCGAAAATGCCAGGTTACTGTCCTGATACACAAAAGTTCCTGTTGTATATAAAGGAAGTCACTGTTCTGGTTCATCGTAATTCTTCGTGGTTACTGCTATAATTCATCGAAGTGACTCTATCGGGCTCACTGTTGTTATCTATAAAAGCTAATGTTTTGATTGAATAAAGGTACTGATGAGGTGCATGTCATCGGCGGCGCAGGCAGCCAAAACGACGACGGCGTCAAAGGTGTCGGATTGTGCTCAAATTCGGTCGGGAGTTGCGGAACGTGCCTACGACCGATAATCATTGCTATGCCATGACCGGTGATGTATTTTGGGCATCCGAGGTCGTCTGAGGGGCGAAAATGCCAGGTTACTGTCCTGATACACAAAAGTTACTGTTGTATATAAAGGAAGTCACTGTTCTGGTTCATCGTAGATACTGTTATAATTCTTCGTGGTTACTGCTATAATTCATCGAAGTGACTCTTCTAAATCATCGGGCTCACTGTTGTGATCTATAAAAGCTAATGTTTTGATTGAATAAAGGTACTGATGAGGTGCGTGTCATCGGCGGCGCAGGCAGCCAAAACGACGACGGCGTCAAAGGTGTCGGATTGTGCTCAAATTCGGTCGGGAGTTGCGGAACGTGCCTACGACCGATAATCATGGCAATGCCATGACCGGCGATGTATTTTGGGCATCCGAGGTCGTCCGAGGGGCGAAAATGCCAGGTTACTGTCCTGATACACAAAAGTTCCTGTTGTATATAAAGGAAGTCACTGTTCTGGTTCATCGTAGATACTGTTATAATTCTTCGTGGTTACTGCTATAATTCATCGAAGTGACTCTTCTAAATCATCGGGCTCACTGTTGTGATCTATAAAAGCTAATGTTTTGATTGAATAAAGGTACTGATGAGGTGCGTGTCATCGGCGGCGCAGGCAGCCAAAACGACGACGGCGTCAAAGGTGTCGGATTGTGCTCAAATTCGGTCGGGAGTTGCGGAACGTGCCTACGACCGATAATCATTGCTATGCCATGACCGGTGATGTATTTTGGGCATCCGAGGTCGTCTGAGGGGCGAAAATGCCAGGTTACTGTCCTGATACACAAAAGTTACTGTTGTATATAAAGGAAGTCACTGTTCTGGTTCATCGTAGATACTGTTATAATTCTTCGTGGTTACTGCTATAATTCATCGAAGTGACTCTTCTAAATCATCGGGCTCACTGTTGTGATCTATAAAAGCTAATGTTTTGATTGAATAAAGGTACTGATGAGGTGCGTGTCATCGGCGGCGCAGGCAGCCAAAACGACGACGGCGTCAAAGGTGTCGGATTGTGCTCAAATTCGGTCGGGAGTTGCGGAACGTGCCTACGACCGATAATCATGGCAATGCCATGACCGGCGATGTATTTTGGGCATCCGAGGTCGTCCGAGGGGCGAAAATGCCAGGTTACTGTCCTGATACACAAAAGTTCCTGTTGTATATAAAGGAAGTCACTGTTCTGGTTCATCGTAATTCTTCGTGGTTACTGCTATAATTCATCGAAGTGACTCTATCGGGCTCACTGTTGTTATCTATAAAAGCTAATGTTTTGATTGAATAAAGGTACTGATGAGGTGCGTGTCATCGGGGGCGCAGGCAGCCAAAACGACGACGGCGTCAAAGGTGTCGGATTGTGCTCAAATTCGGTCGGGAGTTGCGGAACGTGCCTACGACCGATAATCATGGCAATGCCATGACCGGCGATGTATTTTGGGCATCCGAGGTCGTCCGAGGGGCGAAAATGCCAGGTTACTGTCCTGATACACAAAAGTTCCTGTTGTATATAAAGGAAGTCACTGTTCTGGTTCATCGTAATTCTTCGTGGTTACTGCTATAATTCATCGAAGTGACTCTATCGGGCTCACTGTTGTTATCTATAAAAGCTAATGTTTTGATTGAATAAAGGTACTGATGAGGTGCGTGTCATCGGGGGCGCAGGCAGCCAAAACGACGACGGCGTCAAAGGTGTCGGATTGTGCTCAAATTCGGTCGCGAGTTGCGGAACGTGCCTACTACCGATACTCATGGCAATGCCATGACCGGCGATGTATTTTGGGCATCCGAGGTCGTCCGAGGGGCGAAAATGCCAGGTTACTGTCCTGATACACAAAAGTTCCTGTTGTATATAAAGGAAGTCACTGTTCTGGTTCATCGTAATTCTTCGTGGTTACTGCTATAATTCATCGAAGTGACTCTATCGGGCTCACTGTTGTTATCTATAAAAGCTAATGTTTTGATTGAATAAAGGTACTGATGAGGTGCATGTCATCGGCGGCGCAGGCAGCCAAAACGACGACGGCGTCAAAGGTGTCGGATTGTGCTCAAATTCGGTCGGGAGTTGCGGAACGTGCCTACGACCGATAATCATTGCTATGCCATGACCGGTGATGTATTTTGGGCATCCGAGGTCGTCTGAGGGGCGAAAATGCCAGGTTACTGTCCTGATACACAAAAGTTACTGTTGTATATAAAGGAAGTCACTGTTCTGGTTCATCGTAGATACTGTTATAATTCTTCGTGGTTACTGCTATAATTCATCGAAGTGACTCTTCTAAATCATCGGGCTCACTGTTGTGATCTATAAAAGCTAATGTTTTGATTGAATAAAGGTACTGATGAGGTGCGTGTCATCGGCGGCGCAGGCAGCCAAAACGACGACGGCGTCAAAGGTGTCGGATTGTGCTCAAATTCGGTCGGGAGTTGCGGAACGTGCCTACGACCGATAATCATGGCAATGCCATGACCGACGATGTATTTTGGGCATCCGAGGTCGTCCGAGGGGCGAAAATGCCAGGTTACTGTCCTGATACACAAAAGTTCCTGTTGTATATAAAGGAAGTCACTGTTCTGGTTCATCGTAGATACTGTTATAATTCTTCGTGGTTACTGCTATAATTCATCGAAGTGACTCTTCTAAATCAACGGGCTCACTGTTGTGATCTATAAAAGCTAATGTTTTGATTGAATAAAGGTACTGATGAGGTGCGTGTCATCGGCGGCGCAGGCAGCCAAAACGACGACGGCGTCAAAGGTGTCGGATTGTGCTCAAATTCGGTCGGGAGTTGCGGAACGTGCCTACGACCGATAATCATTGCTATGCCATGACCGGTGATGTATTTTGGGCATCCGAGGTCGTCTGAGGGGCGAAAATGCCAGGTTACTGTCCTGATACACAAAAGTTACTGTTGTATATAAAGGAAGTCACTGTTCTGGTTCATCGTAGATACTGTTATAATTCTTCGTGGTTACTGCTATAATTCATCGAAGTGACTCTTCTAAATCATCGGGCTCACTATTGTGATCTATAAAAGCTAATGTTTTGATTGAATAAAGGTACTGATGAGGTGCGTGTCATCGGCGGCGCAGGCAGCCAAAACGACGACGGCGTCAAAGGTGTCGGATTGTGCTCAAATTCGGTCGGGAGTTGCGGAACGTGCCTACGACCGATAATCATGGCAATGCCATGACCGGCGATGTATTTTGGGCATCCGAGGTCGTCCGAGGGGCGAAAATGCCAGGTTACTGTCCTGATACACAAAAGTTCCTGTTGTATATAAAGGATGTCACTGTTCTGGTTCATCGTAATTCTTCGTGGTTACTGCTATAATTCATCGAAGTGACTCTATCGGGCTCACTGTTGTTATCTATAAAAGCTAATGTTTTGATTGAATAAAGGTACTGATGAGGTGCGTGTCATCGGGGGCGCAGGCAGCCAAAACGACGACGGCGTCAAAGGTGTCGGATTGTGCTCAAATTCGGTCGCGAGTTGCGGAACGTGCCTACTACCGATACTCATGGCAATGCCATGACCGGCGATGTATTTTGGGCATCCGAGGTCGTCCGAGGGGCGAAAATGCCAGGTTACTGTCCTGATACACAAAAGTTCCTGTTGTATATAAAGGAAGTCACTGTTCTGGTTCATCGTAATTCTTCGTGGTTACTGCTATAATTCATCGAAGTGACTCTATCGGGCTCACTGTTGTTATCTATAAAAGCTAATGTTTTGATTGAATAAAGGTACTGATGAGGTGCATGTCATCGGCGGCGCAGGCAGCCAAAACGACGACGGCGTCAAAGGTGTCGGATTGTGCTCAAATTCGGTCGGGAGTTGCGGAACGTGCCTACGACCGATAATCATTGCTATGCCATGACCGGTGATGTATTTTGGGCATCCGAGGTCGTCTGAGGGGCGAAAATGCCAGGTTACTGTCCTGATACACAAAAGTTACTGTTGTATATAAAGGAAGTCACTGTTCTGGTTCATCGTAGATACTGTTATAATTCTTCGTGGTTACTGCTATAATTCATCGAAGTGACTCTTCTAAATCATCGGGCTCACTGTTGTGATCTATAAAAGCTAATGTTTTGATTGAATAAAGGTACTGATGAGGTGCGTGTCATCGGCGGCGCAGGCAGCCAAAACGACGACGGCGTCAAAGGTGTCGGATTGTGCTCAAATTCGGTCGGGAGTTGCGGAACGTGCCTACGACCGATAATCATGGCAATGCCATGACCGGCGATGTATTTTGGGCATCCGAGGTCGTCCGAGGGGCGAAAATGCCAGGTTACTGTCCTGATACACAAAAGTTCCTGTTGTATATAAAGGAAGTCACTGTTCTGGTTCATCGTAGATACTGTTATAATTCTTCGTGGTTACTGCTATAATTCATCGAAGTGACTCTTCTAAATCATCGGGCTCACTGTTGTGATCTATAAAAGCTAATGTTTTGATTGAATAAAGGTACTGATGAGGTGCGTGTCATCGGCGGCGCAGGCAGCCAAAACGACGACGGCGTCAAAGGTGTCGGATTGTGCTCAAATTCGGTCGGGAGTTGCGGAACGTGCCTACGACCGATAATCATTGCTATGCCATGACCGGTGATGTATTTTGGGCATCCGAGGTCGTCTGAGGGGCGAAAATGCCAGGTTACTGTCCTGATACACAAAAGTTACTGTTGTATATAAAGGAAGTCACTGTTCTGGTTCATCGTAGATACTGTTATAATTCTTCGTGGTTACTGCTATAATTCATCGAAGTGACTCTTCTAAATCATCGGGCTCACTATTGTGATCTATAAAAGCTAATGTTTTGATTGAATAAAGGTACTGATGAGGTGCGTGTCATCGGCGGCGCAGGCAGCCAAAACGACGACGGCGTCAAAGGTGTCGGATTGTGCTCAAATTCGGTCGGGAGTTGCGGAACGTGCCTACGACCGATAATCATGGCAACGCCATGACCGGCGATGTATTTTGGGCATCCGAGGTCGTCCGAGGGGCGAAAATGCCAGGTTACTGTCCTGATACACAAAAGTTCCTGTTGTATATAAAGGATGTCACTGTTCTGGTTCATCGTAATTCTTCGTGGTTACTGCTATAATTCATCGAAGTGACTCTATCGGGCTCACTGTTGTTATCTATAAAAGCTAATGTTTTGATTGAATAAAGGTACTGATGAGGTGCGTGTCATCGGGGGCGCAGGCAGCCAAAACGACGACGGCGTCAAAGGTGTCGGATTGTGCTCAAATTCGGTCGCGAGTTGCGGAACGTGCCTACTACCGATACTCATGGCAATGCCATGACCGGCGATGTATTTTGGGCATCCGAGGTCGTCCGAGGGGCGAAAATGCCAGGTTACTGTCCTGATACACAAAAGTTCCTGTTGTATATAAAGGAAGTCACTGTTCTGGTTCATCGTAATTCTTCGTGGTTACTGCTATAATTCATCGAAGTGACTCTATCGGGCTCACTGTTGTTATCTATAAAAGCTAATGTTTTGATTGAATAAAGGTACTGATGAGGTGCATGTCATCGGCGGCGCAGGCAGCCAAAACGACGACGGCGTCAAAGGTGTCGGATTGTGCTCAAATTCGGTCGGGAGTTGCGGAACGTGCCTACGACCGATAATCATTGCTATGCCATGACCGGTGATGTATTTTGGGCATCCGAGGTCGTCTGAGGGGCGAAAATGCCAGGTTACTGTCCTGATACACAAAAGTTACTGTTGTATATAAAGGAAGTCACTGTTCTGGTTCATCGTAGATACTGTTATAATTCTTCGTGGTTACTGCTATAATTCATCGAAGTGACTCTTCTAAATCATCGGGCTCACTGTTGTGATCTATAAAAGCTAATGTTTTGATTGAATAAAGGTACTGATGAGGTGCGTGTCATCGGCGGCGCAGGCAGCCAAAACGACGACGGCGTCAAAGGTGTCGGATTGTGCTCAAATTCGGTCGGGAGTTGCGGAACGTGCCTACGACCGATAATCATGGCAATGCCATGACCGGCGATGTATTTTGGGCATCCGAGGTCGTCCGAGGGGCGAAAATGCCAGGTTACTGTCCTGATACACAAAAGTTCCTGTTGTATATAAAGGAAGTCACTGTTCTGGTTCATCGTAGATACTGTTATAATTCTTCGTGGTTACTGCTATAATTCATCGAAGTGACTCTTCTAAATCATCGGGCTCACTGTTGTGATCTATAAAAGCTAATGTTTTGATTGAATAAAGGTACTGATGAGGTGCGTGTCATCGGCGGCGCAGGCAGCCAAAACGACGACGGCGTCAAAGGTGTCGGATTGTGCTCAAATTCGGTCGGGAGTTGCGGAACGTGCCTACGACCGATAATCATTGCTATGCCATGACCGGTGATGTATTTTGGGCATCCGAGGTCGTCTGAGGGGCGAAAATGCCAGGTTACTGTCCTGATACACAAAAGTTACTGTTGTATATAAAGGAAGTCACTGTTCTGGTTCATCGTAGATACTGTTATAATTCTTCGTGGTTACTGCTATAATTCATCGAAGTGACTCTTCTAAATCATCGGGCTCACTGTTGTGATCTATAAAAGCTAATGTTTTGATTGAATAAAGGTACTGATGAGGTGCGTGTCATCGGCGGCGCAGGCAGCCAAAACGACGACGGCGTCAAAGGTGTCGGATTGTGCTCAAATTCGGTCGGGAGTTGCGGAACGTGCCTACGACCGATAATCATGGCAATGCCATGACCGGCGATGTATTTTGGGCATCCGAGGTCGTCCGAGGGGCGAAAATGCCAGGTTACTGTCCTGATACACAAAAGTTCCTGTTGTATATAAAGGATGTCACTGTTCTGGTTCATCGTAATTCTTCGTGGTTACTGCTATAATTCATCGAAGTGACTCTATCGGGCTCACTGTTGTTATCTATAAAAGCTAATGTTTTGATTGAATAAAGGTACTGATGAGGTGCGTGTCATCGGGGGCGCAGGCAGCCAAAACGACGACGGCGTCAAAGGTGTCGGATTGTGCTCAAATTCGGTCGCGAGTTGCGGAACGTGCCTACTACCGATACTCATGGCAATGCCATGACCGGCGATGTATTTTGGGCATCCGAGGTCGTCCGAGGGGCGAAAATGCCAGGTTACTGTCCTGATACACAAAAGTTCCTGTTGTATATAAAGGAAGTCACTGTTCTGGTTCATCGTAATTCTTCGTGGTTACTGCTATAATTCATCGAAGTGACTCTATCGGGCTCACTGTTGTTATCTATAAAAGCTAATGTTTTGATTGAATAAAGGTACTGATGAGGTGCATGTCATCGGCGGCGCAGGCAGCCAAAACGACGACGGCGTCAAAGGTGTCGGATTGTGCTCAAATTCGGTCGGGAGTTGCGGAACGTGCCTACGACCGATAATCATTGCTATGCCATGACCGGTGATGTATTTTGGGCATCCGAGGTCGTCTGAGGGGCGAAAATGCCAGGTTACTGTCCTGATACACAAAAGTTACTGTTGTATATAAAGGAAGTCACTGTTCTGGTTCATCGTAGATACTGTTATAATTCTTCGTGGTTACTGCTATAATTCATCGAAGTGACTCTTCTAAATCATCGGGCTCACTGTTGTGATCTATAAAAGCTAATGTTTTGATTGAATAAAGGTACTGATGAGGTGCGTGTCATCGGGGGCGCAGGCAGCCAAAACGACGACGGCGTCAAAGGTGTCGGATTGTGCTCAAATTCGGTCGCGAGTTGCGGAACGTGCCTACTACCGATACTCATGGCAATGCCATGACCGGCGATGTATTTTGGGCATCCGAGGTCGTCCGAGGGGCGAAAATGCCAGGTTACTGTCCTGATACACAAAAGTTCCTGTTGTATATAAAGGAAGTCACTGTTCTGGTTCATCGTAATTCTTCGTGGTTACTGCTATAATTCATCGAAGTGACTCTATCGGGCTCACTGTTGTTATCTATAAAAGCTAATGTTTTGATTGAATAAAGGTACTGATGAGGTGCATGTCATCGGCGGCGCAGGCAGCCAAAACGACGACGGCGTCAAAGGTGTCGGATTGTGCTCAAATTCGGTCGGGAGTTGCGGAACGTGCCTACGACCGATAATCATTGCTATGCCATGACCGGTGATGTATTTTGGGCATCCGAGGTCGTCTGAGGGGCGAAAATGCCAGGTTACTGTCCTGATACACAAAAGTTACTGTTTTATATAAAGGAAGTCACTGTTCTGGTTCATCGTAGATACTGTTATAATTCTTCGTGGTTACTGCTATAATTCATCGAAGTGACTCTTCTAAATCATCGGGCTCACTGTTGTGATCTATAAAAGCTAATGTTTTGATTGAATAAAGGTACTGATGAGGTGCGTGTCATCGGCGGCGCAGGCAGCCAAAACGACGACGGCGTCAAAGGTGTCGGATTGTGCTCAAATTCGGTCGGGAGTTGCGGAACGTGCCTACGACCGATAATCATGGCAATGCCATGACCGGCGATGTATTTTGGGCATCCGAGGTCGTCCGAGGGGCGAAAATGCCAGGTTACTGTCCTGATACACAAAAGTTCCTGTTGTATATAAAGGAAGTCACTGTTCTGGTTCATCGTAATTCTTCATGGTTACTGCTATAATTCATCGAAGTGACTCTATCGGGCTCACTGTTGTTATCTATAAAAGCTAATGTTTTGATTGAATAAAGGTACTGATGAGGTGCGTGTCATCGGGGGCGCAGGCAGCCAAAACGACGACGGCGTCAAAGGTGTCGGATTGTGCTCAAATTCGGTCGCGAGTTGCGGAACGTGCCTACTACCGATACTCATGGCAATGCCATGACCGGCGATGTATTTTGGGCATCCGAGGTCGTCCGAGGGGCGAAAATGCACGGTTACTGTCCTGATACACAAAAGTTCCTGTTGTATATAAAGGAAGTCACTGTTCTGGTTCATCGTAATTCTTCGTGGTTACTGCTATAATTCATCGAAGTGACTCTATCGGGCTCACTGTTGTTATCTATAAAAGCTAATGTTTTGATTGAATAAAGGTACTGATGAGGTGCGTGTCATCGGGGGCGCAGGCAGCCAAAACGACGACGGCGTCAAAGGTGTCGGATTGTGCTCAAATTCGGTCGCGAGTTGCGGAACGTGCCTACTACCGATACTCATGGCAATGCCATGACCGGCGATGTATTTTGGGCATCCGAGGTCGTCCGAGGGGCGAAAATGCCAGGTTACTGTCCTGATACACAAAAGTTCCTGTTGTATATAAAGGAAGTCACTGTTCTGGTTCATCGTAATTCTTCGTGGTTACTGCTATAATTCATCGAAGTGACTCTATCGGGCTCACTGTTGTTATCTATAAAAGCTAATGTTTTGATTGAATAAAGGTACTGATGAGGTGCATGTCATCGGCGGCGCAGGCAGCCAAAACGACGACGGCGTCAAAGGTGTCGGATTGTGCTCAAATTCGGTCGGGAGTTGCGGAACGTGCCTACGACCGATAATCATTGCTATGCCATGACCGGTGATGTATTTTGGGCATCCGAGGTCGTCTGAGGGGCGAAAATGCCAGGTTACTGTCCTGATACACAAAAGTTACTGTTGTATATAAAGGAAGTCACTGTTCTGGTTCATCGTAGATACTGTTATAATTCTTCGTGGTTACTGCTATAATTCATCGAAGTGACTCTTCTAAATCATCGGGCTCACTGTTGTGATCTATAAAAGCTAATGTTTTGATTGAATAAAGGTACTGATGAGGTGCGTGTCATCGGCGGCGCAGGCAGCCAAAACGACGACGGCGTCAAAGGTGTCGGATTGTGCTCAAATTCGGTCGGGAGTTGCGGAACGTGCCTACGACCGATAATCATGGCAATGCCATGACCGGCGATGTATTTTGGGCATCCGAGGTCGTCCGAGGGGCGAAAATGCCAGGTTACTGTCCTGATACACAAAAGTTCCTGTTGTATATAAAGGAAGTCACTGTTCTGGTTCATCGTAATTCTTCGTGGTTACTGCTATAATTCATCGAAGTGACTCTATCGGGCTCACTGTTGTTATCTATAAAAGCTAATGTTTTGATTGAATAAAGGTACTGATGAGGTGCATGTCATCGGCGGCGCAGGCAGCCAAAACGACGACGGCGTCAAAGGTGTCGGATTGTGCTCAAATTCGGTCGGGAGTTGCGGAACGTGCCTACGACCGATAATCATTGCTATGCCATGACCGGTGATGTATTTTGGGCATCCGAGGTCGTCTGAGGGGCGAAAATGCCAGGTTACTGTCCTGATACACAAAAGTTACTGTTGTATATAAAGGAAGTCACTGTTCTGGTTCATCGTAGATACTGTTATAATTCTTCGTGGTTACTGCTATAATTCATCGAAGTGACTCTTCTAAATCATCGGGCTCACTGTTGTGATCTATAAAAGCTAATGTTTTGATTGAATAAAGGTACTGATGAGGTGCGTGTCATCGGGGGCGCAGGCAGCCAAAACGACGACGGCGTCAAAGGTGTCGGATTGTGCTCAAATTCGGTCGCGAGTTGCGGAACGTGCCTACTACCGATACTCATGGCAATGCCATGACCGGCGATGTATTTTGGGCATCCGAGGTCGTCCGAGGGGCGAAAATGCCAGGTTACTGTCCTGATACACAAAAGTTCCTGTTGTATATAAAGGAAGTCACTGTTCTGGTTCATCGTAAATCTTCGTGGTTACTGCTATAATTCATCGAAGTGACTCTATCGGGCTCACTGTTGTTATCTATAAAAGCTAATGTTTTGATTGAATAAAGGTACTAATGAGGTGCATGTCATCGGCGGCGCAGGCAGCCAAAACGACGACGGCGTCAAAGGTGTCGGATTGTGCTCAAATTCGGTCGGGAGTTGCGGAACGTGCCTACGACCGATAATCATTGCTATGCCATGACCGGTGATGTATTTTGGGCATCCGAGGTCGTCTGAGGGGCGAAAATGCCAGGTTACTGTCCTGATACACAAAAGTTACTGTTGTATATAAAGGAAGTCACTGTTCTGGTTCATCGTAGATACTGTTATAATTCTTCGTGGTTACTGCTATAATTCATCGAAGTGACTCTTCTAAATCATCGGGCTCACTGTTGTGATCTATAAAAGCTAATGTTTTGATTGAATAAAGGTACTGATGAGGTGCGTGTCATCGGCGGCGCAGGCAGCCAAAACGACGACGGCGTCAAAGGTGTCGGATTGTGCTCAAATTCGGTCGGGAGTTGCGGAACGTGCCTACGACCGATAATCATGGCAATGCCATGACCGGCGATGTATTTTGGGCATCCGAGGTCGTCCGAGGGGCGAAAATGCCAGGTTACTGTCCTGATACACAAAAGTTCCTGTTGTATATAAAGGAAGTCACTGTTCTGGTTCATCGTAATTCTTCATGGTTACTGCTATAATTCATCGAAGTGACTCTATCGGGCTCACTGTTGTTATCTATAAAAGCTAATGTTTTGATTGAATAAAGGTACTGATGAGGTGCGTGTCATCGGGGGCGCAGGCAGCCAAAACGACGACGGCGTCAAAGGTGTCGGATTGTGCTCAAATTCGGTCGCGAGTTGCGGAACGTGCCTACTACCGATACTCATGGCAATGCCATGACCGGCGATGTATTTTGGGCATCCGAGGTCGTCCGAGGGGCGAAAATGCACGGTTACTGTCCTGATACACAAAAGTTCCTGTTGTATATAAAGGAAGTCACTGTTCTGGTTCATCGTAATTCTTCGTGGTTACTGCTATAATTCATCGAAGTGACTCTATCGGGCTCACTGTTGTTATCTATAAAAGCTAATGTTTTGATTGAATAAAGGTACTGATGAGGTGCGTGTCATCGGGGGCGCAGGCAGCCAAAACGACGACGGCGTCAAAGGTGTCGGATTGTGCTCAAATTCGGTCGCGAGTTGCGGAACGTGCCTACTACCGATACTCATGGCAATGCCATGACCGGCGATGTATTTTGGGCATCCGAGGTCGTCCGAGGGGCGAAAATGCCAGGTTACTGTCCTGATACACAAAAGTTCCTGTTGTATATAAAGGAAGTCACTGTTCTGGTTCATCGTAATTCTTCGTGGTTACTGCTATAATTCATCGAAGTGACTCTATCGGGCTCACTGTTGTTATCTATAAAAGCTAATGTTTTGATTGAATAAAGGTACTGATGAGGTGCATGTCATCGGCGGCGCAGGCAGCCAAAACGACGACGGCGTCAAAGGTGTCGGATTGTGCTCAAATTCGGTCGGGAGTTGCGGAACGTGCCTACGACCGATAATCATTGCTATGCCATGACCGGTGATGTATTTTGGGCATCCGAGGTCGTCTGAGGGGCGAAAATGCCAGGTTACTGTCCTGATACACAAAAGTTACTGTTGTATATAAAGGAAGTCACTGTTCTGGTTCATCGTAGATACTGTTATAATTCTTCGTGGTTACTGCTATAATTCATCGAAGTGACTCTTCTAAATCATCGGGCTCACTGTTGTGATCTATAAAAGCTAATGTTTTGATTGAATAAAGGTACTGATGAGGTGCGTGTCATCGGCGGCGCAGGCAGCCAAAACGACGACGGCGTCAAAGGTGTCGGATTGTGCTCAAATTCGGTCGGGAGTTGCGGAACGTGCCTACGACCGATAATCATGGCAATGCCATGACCGGCGATGTATTTTGGGCATCCGAGGTCGTCCGAGGGGCGAAAATGCCAGGTTACTGTCCTGATACACAAAAGTTCCTGTTGTATATAAAGGAAGTCACTGTTCTGGTTCATCGTAATTCTTCGTGGTTACTGCTATAATTCATCGAAGTGACTCTATCGGGCTCACTGTTGTTATCTATAAAAGCTAATGTTTTGATTGAATAAAGGTACTGATGAGGTGCATGTCATCGGCGGCGCAGGCAGCCAAAACGACGACGGCGTCAAAGGTGTCGGATTGTGCTCAAATTCGGTCGGGAGTTGCGGAACGTGCCTACGACCGATAATCATTGCTATGCCATGACCGGTGATGTATTTTGGGCATCCGAGGTCGTCTGAGGGGCGAAAATGCCAGGTTACTGTCCTGATACACAAAAGTTACTGTTGTATATAAAGGAAGTCACTGTTCTGGTTCATCGTAGATACTGTTATAATTCTTCGTGGTTACTGCTATAATTCATCGAAGTGACTCTTCTAAATCATCGGGCTCACTGTTGTGATCTATAAAAGCTAATGTTTTGATTGAATAAAGGTACTGATGAGGTGCGTGTCATCGGGGGCGCAGGCAGCCAAAACGACGACGGCGTCAAAGGTGTCGGATTGTGCTCAAATTCGGTCGCGAGTTGCGGAACGTGCCTACTACCGATACTCATGGCAATGCCATGACCGGCGATGTATTTTGGGCATCCGAGGTCGTCCGAGGGGCGAAAATGCCAGGTTACTGTCCTGATACACAAAAGTTCCTGTTGTATATAAAGGAAGTCACTGTTCTGGTTCATCGTAAATCTTCGTGGTTACTGCTATAATTCATCGAAGTGACTCTATCGGGCTCACTGTTGTTATCTATAAAAGCTAATGTTTTGATTGAATAAAGGTACTAATGAGGTGCATGTCATCGGCGGCGCAGGCAGCCAAAACGACGACGGCGTCAAAGGTGTCGGATTGTGCTCAAATTCGGTCGGGAGTTGCGGAACGTGCCTACGACCGATAATCATTGCTATGCCATGACCGGTGATGTATTTTGGGCATCCGAGGTCGTCTGAGGGGCGAAAATGCCAGGTTACTGTCCTGATACACAAAAGTTACTGTTGTATATAAAGGAAGTCACTGTTCTGGTTCATCGTAGATACTGTTATAATTCTTCGTGGTTACTGCTATAATTCATCGAAGTGACTCTTCTAAATCATCGGGCTCACTGTTGTGATCTATAAAAGCTAATGTTTTGATTGAATAAAGGTACTGATGAGGTGCGTGTCATCGGCGGCGCAGGCAGCCAAAACGACGACGGCGTCAAAGGTGTCGGATTGTGCTCAAATTCGGTCGGGAGTTGCGGAACGTGCCTGCGACCGATAATCATGGCAATGCCATGACCGGCGATGTATTTTGGGCATCCGAGGTCGTCCGAGGGGCGAAAATGCCAGGTTACTGTCCTGATACACAAAAGTTCCTGTTGTATATAAAGGAAGTCACTGTTCTGGTTCATCGTAATTCTTCGTGGTTACTGCTATAATTCATCGAAGTGACTCTATCGGGCTCACTGTTGTTATCTATAAAAGCTAATGTTTTGATTGAATAAAGGTACTGATGAGGTGTGTGTCATCGGCGGCGCAGGCAGCCAAAACGACGACGGCGTCAAAGGTGTCGGATTGTGCTCAAATTCGGTCGCGAGTTGCGGAACGTGCCTACTACCGATACTCATGGCAATGCCATGACCGGCGATGTATTTTGGGCATCCGAGGTCGTCCGAGGGGCGAAAATGCCAGGTTACTGTCCTGATACACAAAAGTTCCTGTTGTATATAAAGGAAGTCACTGTTCTGGTTCATCGTAATTCTTCGTGGTTACTGCTATAATTCATCGAAGTGACTCTATCGGGCTCACTGTTGTTATCTATAAAAGCTAATGTTTTGATTGAATAAAGGTACTGATGAGGTGCATGTCATCGGCGGCGCAGGCAGCCAAAACGACGACGGCGTCAAAGGTGTCGGATTGTGCTCAAATTCGGTCGGGAGTTGCGGAACGTGCCTACGACCGATAATCATGGCAATGCCATGACCGGCGATGTATTTTGGGCATCCGAGGTCGTCCGAGGGGCGAAAATGCCAGGTTACTGTCCTGATACACAAAAGTTCCTGTTGTATATAAAGGAAGTCACTGTTCTGGTTCATCGTAATTCTTCGTGGTTACTGCTATAATTCATCGAAGTGACTCTATCGGGCTCACTGTTGTTATCTATAAAAGCTAATGTTTTGATTGAATAAAGGTACTGATGAGGTGCATGTCATCGGTGGCGCAGGCAGCCAAAACGACGACGGCGTCAAAGGTGTCGGATTGTGCTCAAATTCGGTCGGGAGTTGCGGAACGTGCCTACGACCGATAATCATTGCTATGCCATGACCGGTGATGTATTTTGGGCATCCGAGGTCGTCTGAGGGGCGAAAATGCCAGGTTACTGTCCTGATACACAAAAGTTACTGTTGTATATAAAGGAAGTCACTGTTCTGGTTCATCGTAGATACTGTTATAATTCTTCGTGGTTACTGCTATAATTCATCGAAGTGACTCTTCTAAATCATCGGGCTCACTGTTGTGATCTATAAAAGCTAATGTTTTGATTGAATAAAGGTACTGATGAGGTGCGTGTCATCGGGGGCGCAGGCAGCCAAAACGACGACGGCGTCAAAGGTGTCGGATTGTGCTCAAATTCGGTCGGGAGTTGCGGAACGTGCCTACGACCGATAATCATTGCTATGCCATGACCGGTGATGTATTTTGGGCATCCGAGGTCGTCTGAGGGGCGAAAATGCCAGGTTACTGTCCTGATACACAAAAGTTACTGTTGTATATAAAGGAAGTCACTGTTCTGGTTCATCGTAGATACTGTTATAATTCTTCGTGGTTACTGCTATAATTCATCGAAGTGACTCTTCTAAATCATCGGGCTCACTGTTGTGATCTATAAAAGCTAATGTTTTGATTGAATAAAGGTACTGATGAGGTGCGTGTCATCGGCGGCGCAGGCAGCCAAAACGACGACGGCGTCAAAGGTGTCGGATTGTGCTCAAATTCGGTCGGGAGTTGCGGAACGTGCCTACGACCGATAATCATGGCAATGCCATGACCGGCGATGTATTTTGGGCATCCGAGGTCGTCCGAGGGGCGAAAATGCCAGGTTACTGTCCTGATACACAAAAGTTCCTGTTGTATATAAAGGAAGTCACTGTTCTGGTTCATCGTAATTCTTCATGGTTACTGCTATAATTCATCGAAGTGACTCTATCGGGCTCACTGTTGTTATCTATAAAAGCTAATGTTTTGATTGAATAAAGGTACTGATGAGGTGCGTGTCATCGGGGGCGCAGGCAGCCAAAACGACGACGGCGTCAAAGGTGTCGGATTGTGCTCAAATTCGGTCGCGAGTTGCGGAACGTGCCTACTACCGATACTCATGGCAATGCCATGACCGGCGATGTATTTTGGGCATCCGAGGTCGTCCGAGGGGCGAAAATGCACGGTTACTGTCCTGATACACAAAAGTTCCTGTTGTATATAAAGGAAGTCACTGTTCTGGTTCATCGTAATTCTTCGTGGTTACTGCTATAATTCATCGAAGTGACTCTATCGGGCTCACTGTTGTTATCTATAAAAGCTAATGTTTTGATTGAATAAAGGTACTGATGAGGTGCGTGTCATCGGGGGCGCAGGCAGCCAAAACGACGACGGCGTCAAAGGTGTCGGATTGTGCTCAAATTCGGTCGCGAGTTGCGGAACGTGCCTACTACCGATACTCATGGCAATGCCATGACCGGCGATGTATTTTGGGCATCCGAGGTCGTCCGAGGGGCGAAAATGCCAGGTTACTGTCCTGATACACAAAAGTTCCTGTTGTATATAAAGGAAGTCACTGTTCTGGTTCATCGTAATTCTTCGTGGTTACTGCTATAATTCATCGAAGTGACTCTATCGGGCTCACTGTTGTTATCTATAAAAGCTAATGTTTTGATTGAATAAAGGTACTGATGAGGTGCATGTCATCGGCGGCGCAGGCAGCCAAAACGACGACGGCGTCAAAGGTGTCGGATTGTGCTCAAATTCGGTCGGGAGTTGCGGAACGTGCCTACGACCGATAATCATTGCTATGCCATGACCGGTGATGTATTTTGGGCATCCGAGGTCGTCTGAGGGGCGAAAATGCCAGGTTACTGTCCTGATACACAAAAGTTACTGTTGTATATAAAGGAAGTCACTGTTCTGGTTCATCGTAGATACTGTTATAATTCTTCGTGGTTACTGCTATAATTCATCGAAGTGACTCTTCTAAATCATCGGGCTCACTGTTGTGATCTATAAAAGCTAATGTTTTGATTGAATAAAGGTACTGATGAGGTGCGTGTCATCGGCGGCGCAGGCAGCCAAAACGACGACGGCGTCAAAGGTGTCGGATTGTGCTCAAATTCGGTCGGGAGTTGCGGAACGTGCCTACGACCGATAATCATGGCAATGCCATGACCGGCGATGTATTTTGGGCATCCGAGGTCGTCCGAGGGGCGAAAATGCCAGGTTACTGTCCTGATACACAAAAGTTCCTGTTGTATATAAAGGAAGTCACTGTTCTGGTTCATCGTAATTCTTCGTGGTTACTGCTATAATTCATCGAAGTGACTCTATCGGGCTCACTGTTGTTATCTATAAAAGCTAATGTTTTGATTGAATAAAGGTACTGATGAGGTGCATGTCATCGGCGGCGCAGGCAGCCAAAACGACGACGGCGTCAAAGGTGTCGGATTGTGCTCAAATTCGGTCGGGAGTTGCGGAACGTGCCTACGACCGATAATCATTGCTATGCCATGACCGGTGATGTATTTTGGGCATCCGAGGTCGTCTGAGGGGCGAAAATGCCAGGTTACTGTCCTGATACACAAAAGTTACTGTTGTATATAAAGGAAGTCACTGTTCTGGTTCATCGTAGATACTGTTATAATTCTTCGTGGTTACTGCTATAATTCATCGAAGTGACTCTTCTAAATCATCGGGCTCACTGTTGTGATCTATAAAAGCTAATGTTTTGATTGAATAAAGGTACTGATGAGGTGCGTGTCATCGGCGGCGCAGGCAGCCAAAACGACGACGGCGTCAAAGGTGTCGGATTGTGCTCAAATTCGGTCGCGAGTTGCGGAACGTGCCTACTACCGATACTCATGGCAATGCCATGACCGGCGATGTATTTTGGGCATCCGAGGTCGTCCGAGGGGCGAAAATGCCAGGTTACTGTCCTGATACACAAAAGTTCCTGTTGTATATAAAGGAAGTCACTGTTCTGGTTCATCGTAAATCTTCGTGGTTACTGCTATAATTCATCGAAGTGACTCTATCGGGCTCACTGTTGTTATCTATAAAAGCTAATGTTTTGATTGAATAAAGGTACTAATGAGGTGCATGTCATCGGCGGCGCAGGCAGCCAAAACGACGACGGCGTCAAAGGTGTCGGATTGTGCTCAAATTCGGTCGGGAGTTGCGGAACGTGCCTACGACCGATAATCATTGCTATGCCATGACCGGTGATGTATTTTGGGCATCCGAGGTCGTCTGAGGGGCGAAAATGCCAGGTTACTGTCCTGATACACAAAAGTTACTGTTGTATATAAAGGAAGTCACTGTTCTGGTTCATCGTAGATACTGTTATAATTCTTCGTGGTTACTGCTATAATTCATCGAAGTGACTCTTCTAAATCATCGGGCTCACTGTTGTGATCTATAAAAGCTAATGTTTTGATTGAATAAAGGTACTGATGAGGTGCGTGTCATCGGCGGCGCAGGCAGCCAAAACGACGACGGCGTCAAAGGTGTCGGATTGTGCTCAAATTCGGTCGGGAGTTGCGGAACGTGCCTGCGACCGATAATCATGGCAATGCCATGACCGGCGATGTATTTTGGGCATCCGAGGTCGTCCGAGGGGCGAAAATGCCAGGTTACTGTCCTGATACACAAAAGTTCCTGTTGTATATAAAGGAAGTCACTGTTCTGGTTCATCGTAATTCTTCGTGGTTACTGCTATAATTCATCGAAGTGACTCTATCGGGCTCACTGTTGTTATCTATAAAAGCTAATGTTTTGATTGAATAAAGGTACTGATGAGGTGTGTGTCATCGGCGGCGCAGGCAGCCAAAACGACGACGGCGTCAAAGGTGTCGGATTGTGCTCAAATTCGGTCGCGAGTTGCGGAACGTGCCTACTACCGATACTCATGGCAATGCCATGACCGGCGATGTATTTTGGGCATCCGAGGTCGTCCGAGGGGCGAAAATGCCAGGTTACTGTCCTGATACACAAAAGTTCCTGTTGTATATAAAGGAAGTCACTGTTCTGGTTCATCGTAATTCTTCGTGGTTACTGCTATAATTCATCGAAGTGACTCTATCGGGCTCACTGTTGTTATCTATAAAAGCTAATGTTTTGATTGAATAAAGGTACTGATGAGGTGCATGTCATCGGCGGCGCAGGCAGCCAAAACGACGACGGCGTCAAAGGTGTCGGATTGTGCTCAAATTCGGTCGGGAGTTGCGGAACGTGCCTACGACCGATAATCATGGCAATGCCATGACCGGCGATGTATTTTGGGCATCCGAGGTCGTCCGAGGGGCGAAAATGCCAGGTTACTGTCCTGATACACAAAAGTTCCTGTTGTATATAAAGGAAGTCACTGTTCTGGTTCATCGTAATTCTTCGTGGTTACTGCTATAATTCATCGAAGTGACTCTATCGGGCTCACTGTTGTTATCTATAAAAGCTAATGTTTTGATTGAATAAAGGTACTGATGAGGTGCATGTCATCGGCGGCGCAGGCAGCCAAAACGACGACGGCGTCAAAGGTGTCGGATTGTGCTCAAATTCGGTCGGGAGTTGCGGAACGTGCCTACGACCGATAATCATTGCTATGCCATGACCGGTGATGTATTTTGGGCATCCGAGGTCGTCTGAGGGGCGAAAATGCCAGGTTACTGTCCTGATACACAAAAGTTACTGTTGTATATAAAGGAAGTCACTGTTCTGGTTCATCGTAGATACTGTTATAATTCTTCGTGGTTACTGCTATAATTCATCGAAGTGACTCTTCTAAATCATCGGGCTCACTGTTGTGATCTATAAAAGCTAATGTTTTGATTGAATAAAGGTACTGATGAGGTGCGTGTCATCGGGGGCGCAGGCAGCCAAAACGACGACGGCGTCAAAGGTGTCGGATTGTGCTCAAATTCGGTCGGGAGTTGCGGAACGTGCCTACGACCGATAATCATTGCTATGCCATGACCGGTGATGTATTTTGGGCATCCGAGGTCGTCTGAGGGGCGAAAATGCCAGGTTACTGTCCTGATACACAAAAGTTACTGTTGTATATAAAGGAAGTCACTGTTCTGGTTCATCGTAGATACTGTTATAATTCTTCGTGGTTACTGCTATAATTCATCGAAGTGACTCTTCTAAATCATCGGGCTCACTGTTGTGATCTATAAAAGCTAATGTTTTGATTGAATAAAGGTACTGATGAGGTGCGTGTCATCGGCGGCGCAGGCAGCCAAAACGACGACGGCGTCAAAGGTGTCGGATTGTGCTCAAATTCGGTCGGGAGTTGCGGAACGTGCCTGCGACCGATAATCATGGCAATGCCATGACCGGCGATGTATTTTGGGCATCCGAGGTCGTCCGAGGGGCGAAAATGCCAGGTTACTGTCCTGATACACAAAAGTTCCTGTTGTATATAAAGGAAGTCACTGTTCTGGTTCATCGTAATTCTTCGTGGTTACTGCTATAATTCATCGAAGTGACTCTATCGGGCTCACTGTTGTTATCTATAAAAGCTAATGTTTTGATTGAATAAAGGTACTGATGAGGTGTGTGTCATCGGCGGCGCAGGCAGCCAAAACGACGACGGCGTCAAAGGTGTCGGATTGTGCTCAAATTCGGTCGCGAGTTGCGGAACGTGCCTACTACCGATACTCATGGCAATGCCATGACCGGCGATGTATTTTGGGCATCCGAGGTCGTCCGAGGGGCGAAAATGCCAGGTTACTGTCCTGATACACAAAAGTTCCTGTTGTATATAAAGGAAGTCACTGTTCTGGTTCATCGTAATTCTTCGTGGTTACTGCTATAATTCATCGAAGTGACTCTATCGGGCTCACTGTTGTTATCTATAAAAGCTAATGTTTTGATTGAATAAAGGTACTGATGAGGTGCATGTCATCGGCGGCGCAGGCAGCCAAAACGACGACGGCGTCAAAGGTGTCGGATTGTGCTCAAATTCGGTCGGGAGTTGCGGAACGTGCCTACGACCGATAATCATTGCTATGCCATGACCGGTGATGTATTTTGGGCATCCGAGGTCGTCTGAGGGGCGAAAATGCCAGGTTACTGTCCTGATACACAAAAGTTACTGTTGTATATAAAGGAAGTCACTGTTCTGGTTCATCGTAGATACTGTTATAATTCTTCGTGGTTACTGCTATAATTCATCGAAGTGACTCTTCTAAATCATCGGGCTCACTGTTGTGATCTATAAAAGCTAATGTTTTGATTGAATAAAGGTACTGATGAGGTGCGTGTCATCGGCGGCGCAGGCAGCCAAAACGACGACGGCGTCAAAGGTGTCGGATTGTGCTCAAATTCGGTCGGGAGTTGCGGAACGTGCCTACGACCGATAATCATGGCAATGCCATGACCGACGATGTATTTTGGGCATCCGAGGTCGTCCGAGGGGCGAAAATGCCAGGTTACTGTCCTGATACACAAAAGTTCCTGTTGTATATAAAGGAAGTCACTGTTCTGGTTCATCATAATTCTTCGTGGTTACTGCTATAATTCATCGAAGTGACTCTTCTAAATCATCGGGCTCACTGTTGTGATCTATAAAAGCTAATGTTTTGATTGAATAAAGGTACTGATGAGGTGCGTGTCATCGGCGGCGCAGGCAGCCAAAACGACGACGGCGTCAAAGGTGTCGGATTGTGCTCAAATTCGGTCGGGAGTTGCGGAACGTGCCTACGACCGATAATCATTGCTATGCCATGACCGGTGATGTATTTTGGGCATCCGAGGTCGTCTGAGGGGCGAAAATGCCAGGTTACTGTCCTGATACACAAAAGTTACTGTTGTATATAAAGGAAGTCACTGTTCTGGTTCATCGTAGATACTGTTATAATTCTTCGTGGTTACTGCTATAATTCATCGAAGTGACTCTTCTAAATCATCGGGCTCACTGTTGTGATCTATAAAAGCTAATGTTTTGATTAAATAAAGGTACTGATGAGGTGCGTGTCATCGGCGGCGCAGGCAGCCAAAACGACGACGGCGTCAAAGGTGTCGGATTGTGCTCAAATTCGGTCGGGAGTTGCGGAACGTGCCTACGACCGATAATCATGGCAATGCCATGACCGGCGATGTATTTTGGGCATCCGAGGTCGTCCGAGGGGCGAAAATGCCAGGTTACTGTCCTGATACACAAAAGTTCCTGTTGTATATAAAGGAAGTCACTGTTCTGGTTCATCGTAATTCTTCGTGGTTACTGCTATAATTCATCGAAGTGACTCTATCGGGCTCACTGTTGTTATCTATAAAAGCTAATGTTTTGATTGAATAAAGGTACTGATGAGGTGCGTGTCATCGGGGGCGCAGGCAGCCAAAACGACGACGGCGTCAAAGGTGTCGGATTGTGCTCAAATTCGGTCGCGAGTTGCGAAACGTGCCTCCTACCGATACTCATGGCAATGCCATGACCGGCGATGTATTTTGGGCATCCGAGGTCGTCCGAGGGGCGAAAATGCCAGGTTACTGTCCTGATACACAAAAGTTCCTGTTGTATATAAAGGAAGTCACTGTTCTGGTTCATCGTAATTCTTCGTGGTTACTGCTATAATTCATCGAAGTGACTCTATCGGGCTCACTGTTGTTATCTATAAAAGCTAATGTTTTGATTGAATAAAGGTACTGATGAGGTGCATGTCATCGGCGGCGCAGGCAGCCAAATCGACGACGGCGTCAAAGGTGTCGGATTGTGCTCAAATTCGGTCGGGAGTTGCGGAACGTGCCTACGACCGATAATCATTGCTATGCCATGACCGGTGATGTATTTTGGGCATCCGAGGTCGTCTGAGGGGCGAAAATGCCAGGTTACTGTCCTGATACACAAAAGTTACTGTTGTATATAAAGGAAGTCACTGTTCTGGTTCATCGTAGATACTGTTATAATTCTTCGTGGTTACTGCTATAATTCATCGAAGTGACTCTTCTAAATCATCGGGCTCAATGTTGTGATCTATAAAAGCTAATGTTTTGATTGAATAAAGGTACTGATGAGGTGCGTGTCATCGGCGGCGCAGGCAGCCAAAACGACGACGGCGTCAAAGGTGTCGGATTGTGCTCAAATTCGGTCGGGAGTTGCGGAACGTGCCTACGACCGATAATCATTGCTATGCCATGACCGGTGATGTATTTTGGGCATCCGAGGTCGTCTGAGGGGCGAAAATGCCAGGTTACTGTCCTGATACACAAAAGTTACTGTTGTATATAAAGGAAGTCACTGTTCTGGTTCATCGTAGATACTGTTATAATTCTTCGTGGTTACTGCTATAATTCATCGAAGTGACTCTTCTAAATCATCGGGCTCACTGTTGTGATCTATAAAAGCTAATGTTTTGATTGAATAAAGGTACTGATGAGGTGCGTGTCATCGGCGGCGCAGGCAGCCAAAACGACGACGGCGTCAAAGGTGTCGGATTGTGCTCAAATTCGGTCGGGAGTTGCGGAACGTGCCTACGACCGATAATCATGGCAATGCCATGACCGGCGATGTATTTTGGGCATCCGAGGTCGTCCGAGGGGCGAAAATGCCAGGTTACTGTCCTGATACACAAAAGTTCCTGTTGTATATAAAGGAAGTCACTGTTCTGGTTCATCGTAATTCTTCGTGGTTACTGCTATAATTCATCGAAGTGACTCTATCGGGCTCACTGTTGTTATCTATAAAAGCTAATGTTTTGATTGAATAAAGGTACTGATGAGGTGCGTGTCATCGGGGGCGCAGGCAGCCAAAACGACGACGGCGTCAAAGATGTCGGATTGTGCTCAAATTCGGTCGGGAGTTGCGGAACGTGCCTACGACCGATAATCATTGCTATGCCATGACCGGTGATGTATTTTGGGCATCCGAGGTCGTCTGAGGGGCGAAAATGCCAGGTTACTGTCCTGATACACAAAAGTTACTGTTGTATATAAAGGAAGTCACTGTTCTGGTTCATCGTAGATACTGTTATAATTCTTCGTGGTTACTGCTATAATTCATCGAAGTGACTCTTCTAAATCATCGGGCTCACTGTTGTGATCTATAAAAGCTAATGTTTTGATTGAATAAAGGTACTGATGAGGTGCGTGTCATCGGCGGCGCAGGCAGCCAAAACGACGACGGCGTCAAAGGTGTCGGATTGTGCTCAAATTCGGTCGGGAGTTGCGGAACGTGCCTACGACCGATAATCATGGCAATGCCATGACCGACGATGTATTTTGGGCATCCGAGGTCGTCCGAGGGGCGAAAATGCCAGGTTACTGTCCTGATACACAAAAGTTCCTGTTGTATATAAAGGAAGTCACTGTTCTGGTTCATCATAATTCTTCGTGG
This sequence comes from Salvia hispanica, assembly GCF_029641045.1. Lineage (NCBI taxonomy): Eukaryota > Viridiplantae > Streptophyta > Magnoliopsida > Lamiales > Lamiaceae > Salvia > Salvia hispanica. Next base: position 63,664,011 of record NC_142694.1, on the reverse strand, counting down.
TTACTGCTATAATTCATCGAAGTGACTCTTCTAAATCATCGGGCTCACTGTTGTGATCTATAAAAGCTAATGTTTTGATTGAATAAAGGTACTGATGAGGTGCGTGTCATCGGCGGCGCAGGCAGCCAAAACGACGACGGCGTCAAAGGTGTCGGATTGTGCTCAAATTCGGTCGGGAGTTGCGGAACGTGCCTACGACCGATAATCATGGCAATGCCATGACCGGCGATGTATTTTGGGCATCCGAGGTCGTCCGAGGGGCGAAAATGCCAGGTTACTGTCCTGATACACAAAAGTTCCTGTTGTATATAAAGGAAGTCACTGTTCTGGTTCATCGTAATTCTTCGTGGTTACTGCTATAATTCATCGAAGTGACTCTATCGGGCTCACTGTTGTTATCTATAAAAGCTAATGTTTTGATTGAATAAAGGTACTGATGAGGTGCGTGTCATCGGGGGCGCAGGCAGCCAAAACGACGACGGCGTCAAAGATGTCGGATTGTGCTCAAATTCGGTCGGGAGTTGCGGAACGTGCCTACGACCGATAATCATTGCTATGCCATGACCGGTGATGTATTTTGGGCATCCGAGGTCGTCTGAGGGGCGAAAATGCCAGGTTACTGTCCTGATACACAAAAGTTACTGTTGTATATAAAGGAAGTCACTGTTCTGGTTCATCGTAGATACTGTTATAATTCTTCGTGGTTACTGCTATAATTCATCGAAGTGACTCTTCTAAATCATCGGGCTCACTGTTGTGATCTATAAAAGCTAATGTTTTGATTGAATAAAGGTACTGATGAGGTGCGTGTCATCGGCGGCGCAGGCAGCCAAAACGACGACGGCGTCAAAGGTGTCGGATTGTGCTCAAATTCGGTCGGGAGTTGCGGAACGTGCCTACGACCGATAATCATGGCAATGCCATGACCGACGATGTATTTTGGGCATCCGAGGTCGTCCGAGGGGCGAAAATGCCAGGTTACTGTCCTGATACACAAAAGTTCCTGTTGTATATAAAGGAAGTCACTGTTCTGGTTCATCATAATTCTTCGTGGTTACTGCTATAATTCATCGAAGTGACTCTTCTAAATCATCGGGCTCACTGTTGTGATCTATAAAAGCTAATGTTTTGATTGAATAAAGGTACTGATGAGGTGCGTGTCATCGGCGGCGCAGGCAGCCAAAACGACGACGGCGTCAAAGGTGTCGGATTGTGCTCAAATTCGGTCGGGAGTTGCGGAACGTGCCTACGACCGATAATCATTGCTATGCCATGACCGGTGATGTATTTTGGGCATCCGAGGTCGTCTGAGGGGCGAAAATGCCAGGTTACTGTCCTGATACACAAAAGTTACTGTTGTATATAAAGGAAGTCACTGTTCTGGTTCATCGTAGATACTGTTATAATTCTTCGTGGTTACTGCTATAATTCATCGAAGTGACTCTTCTAAATCATCGGGCTCACTGTTGTGATCTATAAAAGCTAATGTTTTGATTGAATAAAGGTACTGATGAGGTGCGTGTCATCGGCGGCGCAGGCAGCCAAAACGACGACGGCGTCAAAGGTGTCGGATTGTGCTCAAATTCGGTCGGGAGTTGCGGAACGTGCCTACGACCGATAATCATGGCAATGCCATGACCGGCGATGTATTTTGGGCATCCGAGGTCGTCCGAGGGGCGAAAATGCCAGGTTACTGTCCTGATACACAAAAGTTCCTGTTGTATATAAAGGAAGTCACTGTTCTGGTTCATCGTAATTCTTCGTGGTTACTGCTATAATTCATCGAAGTGACTCTATCGGGCTCACTGTTGTTATCTATAAAAGCTAATGTTTTGATTGAATAAAGGTACTGATGAGGTGCGTGTCATCGGGGGCGCAGGCAGCCAAAACGACGACGGCGTCAAAGATGTCGGATTGTGCTCAAATTCGGTCGGGAGTTGCGGAACGTGCCTACGACCGATAATCATTGCTATGCCATGACCGGTGATGTATTTTGGGCATCCGAGGTCGTCTGAGGGGCGAAAATGCCAGGTTACTGTCCTGATACACAAAAGTTACTGTTGTATATAAAGGAAGTCACTGTTCTGGTTCATCGTAGATACTGTTATAATTCTTCGTGGTTACTGCTATAATTCATCGAAGTGACTCTTCTAAATCATCGGGCTCACTGTTGTGATCTATAAAAGCTAATGTTTTGATTGAATAAAGGTACTGATGAGGTGCGTGTCATCGGCGGCGCAGGCAGCCAAAACGACGACGGCGTCAAAGGTGTCGGATTGTGCTCAAATTCGGTCGGGAGTTGCGGAACGTGCCTACGACCGATAATCATGGCAATGCCATGACCGACGATGTATTTTGGGCATCCGAGGTCGTCCGAGGGGCGAAAATGCCAGGTTACTGTCCTGATACACAAAAGTTCCTGTTGTATATAAAGGAAGTCACTGTTCTGGTTCATCATAATTCTTCGTGGTTACTGCTATAATTCATCGAAGTGACTCTTCTAAATCATCGGGCTCACTGTTGTGATCTATAAAAGCTAATGTTTTGATTGAATAAAGGTACTGATGAGGTGCGTGTCATCGGCGGCGCAGGCAGCCAAAACGACGACGGCGTCAAAGGTGTCGGATTGTGCTCAAATTCGGTCGGGAGTTGCGGAACGTGCCTACGACCGATAATCATTGCTATGCCATGACCGGTGATGTATTTTGGGCATCCGAGGTCGTCTGAGGGGCGAAAATGCCAGGTTACTGTCCTGATACACAAAAGTTACTGTTGTATATAAAGGAAGTCACTGTTCTGGTTCATCGTAGATACTGTTATAATTCTTCGTGGTTACTGCTATAATTCATCGAAGTGACTCTTCTAAATCATCGGGCTCACTGTTGTGATCTATAAAAGCTAATGTTTTGATTGAATAAAGGTACTGATGAGGTGCGTGTCATCGGCGGCGCAGGCAGCCAAAACGACGACGGCGTCAAAGGTGTCGGATTGTGCTCAAATTCGGTCGGGAGTTGCGGAACGTGCCTACGACCGATAATCATGGCAATGCCATGACCGGCGATGTATTTTGGGCATCCGAGGTCGTCCGAGGGGCGAAAATGCCAGGTTACTGTCCTGATACACAAAAGTTCCTGTTGTATATAAAGGAAGTCACTGTTCTGGTTCATCGTAATTCTTCGTGGTTACTGCTATAATTCATCGAAGTGACTCTATCGGGCTCACTGTTGTTATCTATAAAAGCTAATGTTTTGATTGAATAAAGGTACTGATGAGGTGCGTGTCATCGGGGGCGCAGGCAGCCAAAACGACGACGGCGTCAAAGGTGTCGGATTGTGCTCAAATTCGGTCGCGAGTTGCGAAACGTGCCTACTACCGATACTCATGGCAATGCCATGACCGGCGATGTATTTTGGGCATCCGAGGTCGTCCGAGGGGCGAAAATGCCAGGTTACTGTCCTGATACACAAAAGTTCCTGTTGTATATAAAGGAAGTCACTGTTCTGGTTCATCGTAATTCTTCGTGGTTACTGCTATAATTCATCGAAGTGACTCTATCGGGCTCACTGTTGTTATCTATAAAAGCTAATGTTTTGATTGAATAAAGGTACTGATGAGGTGCATGTCATCGGCGGCGCAGGCAGCCAAAACGACGACGGCGTCAAAGGTGTCGGATTGTGCTCAAATTCGGTCGGGAGTTGCGGAACGTGCCTACGACCGATAATCATTGCTATGCCATGACCGGTGATGTATTTTGGGCATCCGAGGTCGTCTGAGGGGCGAAAATGCCAGGTTACTGTCCTGATACACAAAAGTTACTGTTGTATATAAAGGAAGTCACTGTTCTGGTTCATCGTAGATACTGTTATAATTCTTCGTGGTTACTGCTATAATTCATCGAAGTGACTCTTCTAAATCATCGGGCTCACTGTTGTGATCTATAAAAGCTAATGTTTTGATTGAATAAAGGTACTGATGAGGTGCGTGTCATCGGCGGCGCAGGCAGCCAAAACGACGACGGCGTCAAAGGTGTCGGATTGTGCTCAAATTCGGTCGGGAGTTGCGGAACGTGCCTACGACCGATAATCATGGCAATGCCATGACCGGCGATGTATTTTGGGCATCCGAGGTCGTCCGAGGGGCGAAAATGCCAGGTTACTGTCCTGATACACAAAAGTTCCTGTTGTATATAAAGGAAGTCACTGTTCTGGTTCATCGTAATTCTTCGTGGTTACTGCTATAATTCATCGAAGTGACTCTATCGGGCTCACTGTTGTTATCTATAAAAGCTAATGTTTTGATTGAATAAAGGTACTGATGAGGTGCATGTCATCGGCGGCGCAGGCAGCCAAAACGACGACGGCGTCAAAGGTGTCGGATTGTGCTCAAATTCGGTCGGGAGTTGCGGAACGTGCCTACGACCGATAATCATTGCTATGCCATGACCGGTGATGTATTTTGGGCATCCGAGGTCGTCTGAGGGGCGAAAATGCCAGGTTACTGTCCTGATATACAAAATTTACTGTTGTATATAAAGGAAGTCACTGTTCTGGTTCATCGTAGATACTGTTATAATTCTTCGTGGTTACTGCTATAATTCATCGAAGTGACTCTTCTAAATCATCGGGCTCACTGTTGTGATCTATAAAAGCTAATGTTTTGATTGAATAAAGGTACTGATGAGGTGCGTGTCATCGGCGGCGCAGGCAGCCAAAACGACGACGGCGTCAAAGGTGTCGGATTGTGCTCAAATTCGGTCGGGAGTTGCGGAACGTGCCTACGACCGATAATCATTGCTATGCCATGACCGGTGATGTATTTTGGGCATCCGAGGTCGTCTGAGGGGCGAAAATGCCAGGTTACTGTCCTGATATACAAAATTTACTGTTGTATATAAAGGAAGTCACTGTTCTGGTTCATCGTAGATACTGTTATAATTCTTCGTGGTTACTGCTATAATTCATCGAAGTGACTCTTCTAAATCATCGGGCTCACTGTTGTGATCTATAAAAGCTAATGTTTTGATTGAATAAAGGTACTGATGAGGTGCGTGTCATCGGCGGCGCAGGCAGCCAAAACGACGACGGCGTCAAAGGTGTCGGATTGTGCTCAAATTCGGTCGGGAGTTGCGGAACGTGCCTACGACCGATAATCATTGCTATGCCATGACCGGTGATGTATTTTGGGCATCCGAGGTCGTCTGAGGGGCGAAAATGCCAGGTTACTGTCCTGATACACAAAAGTTACTGTTGTATATAAAGGAAGTCACTGTTCTGGTTCATCGTAGATACTGTTATAATTCTTCGTGGTTACTGCTATAATTCATCGAAGTGACTCTTCTAAATCATCGGGCTCACTGTTGTGATCTATAAAAGCTAATGTTTTGATTGAATAAAGGTACTGATGAGGTGCGTGTCATCGGCGGCGCAGGCAGCCAAAACGACGACGGCGTCAAAGGTGTCGGATTGTGCTCAAATTCGGTCGCGAGTTGCGGAACGTGCCTACTACCGATACTCATGGCAATGCCATGACCGGCGATGTATTTTGGGCATCCGAGGTCGTCCGAGGGGCGAAAATGCCAGGTTACTGTCCTGATACACAAAAGTTCCTGTTGTATATAAAGGAAGTCACTGTTCTGGTTCATCGTAATTCTTCGTGGTTACTGCTATAATTCATCGAAGTGACTCTATCGGGCTCACTGTTGTTATCTATAAAAGCTAATGTTTTGATTGAATAAAGGTACTGATGAGGTGCATGTCATCGGCGGCGCAGGCAGCCAAAACGACGACGGCGTCAAAGGTGTCGGATTGTGCTCAAATTCGGTCGGGAGTTGCGGAACGTGCCTACGACCGATAATCATTGCTATGCCATGACCGGTGATGTATTTTGGGCATCCGAGGTCGTCTGAGGGGCGAAAATGCCAGGTTACTGTCCTGATACACAAAAGTTACTGTTGTATATAAAGGAAGTCACTGTTCTGGTTCATCGTAGATACTGTTATAATTCTTCGTGGTTACTGCTATAATTCATCGAAGTGACTCTTCTAAATCATCGGGCTCACTGTTGTGATCTATAAAAGCTAATGTTTTGATTGAATAAAGGTACTGATGAGGTGCGTGTCATCGGCGGCGCAGGCAGCCAAAACGACGACGGCGTCAAAGGTGTCGGATTGTGCTCAAATTCGGTCGCGAGTTGCGGAACGTGCCTACGACCGATAATCATTGCTATGCCATGACCGGTGATGTATTTTGGGCATCCGAGGTCGTCTGAGGGGCGAAAATGCCAGGTTACTGTCCTGATACACAAAAGTTACTGTTGTATATAAAGGAAGTCACTGTTCTGGTTCATCGTAGATACTGTTATAATTCTTCGTGGTTACTGCTATAATTCATCGAAGTGACTCTTCTAAATCATCGGGCTCACTGTTGTGATCTATAAAAGCTAATGTTTTGATTGAATAAAGGTACTGATGAGGTGCGTGTCATCGGCGGCGCAGGCAGCCAAAACGACGACGGCGTCAAAGGTGTCGGATTGTGCTCAAATTCGGTCGCGAGTTGCGGAACGTGCCTACTACCGATACTCATGGCAATGCCATGACCGGCGATGTATTTTGGGCATCCGAGGTCGTCCGAGGGGCGAAAATGCCAGGTTACTGTCCTGATACACAAAAGTTCCTGTTGTATATAAAGGAAGTCACTGTTCTGGTTCATCGTAATTCTTCGTGGTTACTGCTATAATTCATCGAAGTGACTCTATCGGGCTCACTGTTGTTATCTATAAAAGCTAATGTTTTGATTGAATAAAGGTACTGATGAGGTGCATGTCATCGGCGGCGCAGGCAGCCAAAACGACGACGGCGTCAAAGGTGTCGGATTGTGCTCAAATTCGGTCGGGAGTTGCGGAACGTGCCTACGACCGATAATCATTGCTATGCCATGACCGGTGATGTATTTTGGGCATCCGAGGTCGTCTGAGGGGCGAAAATGCCAGGTTACTGTCCTGATACACAAAAGTTACTGTTGTATATAAAGGAAGTCACTGTTCTGGTTCATCGTAGATACTGTTATAATTCTTCGTGGTTACTGCTATAATTCATCGAAGTGACTCTTCTAAATCATCGGGCTCACTGTTGTGATCTATAAAAGCTAATGTTTTGATTGAATAAAGGTACTGATGAGGTGCGTGTCATCGGCGGCGCAGGCAGCCAAAACGACGACGGCGTCAAAGGTGTCGGATTGTGCTCAAATTCGGTCGCGAGTTGCGGAACGTGCCTACTACCGATACTCATGGCAATGCCATGACCGGCGATGTATTTTGGGCATCCGAGGTCGTCCGAGGGGCGAAAATGCCAGGTTACTGTCCTGATACACAAAAGTTCCTGTTGTATATAAAGGAAGTCACTGTTCTGGTTCATCGTAATTCTTCGTGGTTACTGCTATAATTCATCGAAGTGACTCTATCGGGCTCACTGTTGTTATCTATAAAAGCTAATGTTTTGATTGAATAAAGGTACTGATGAGGTGCATGTCATCGGCGGCGCAGGCAGCCAAAACGACGACGGCGTCAAAGGTGTCGGATTGTGCTCAAATTCGGTCGGGAGTTGCGGAACGTGCCTACGACCGATAATCATTGCTATGCCATGACCGGTGATGTATTTTGGGCATCCGAGGTCGTCTGAGGGGCGAAAATGCCAGGTTACTGTCCTGATACACAAAAGTTACTGTTGTATATAAAGGAAGTCACTGTTCTGGTTCATCGTAGATACTGTTATAATTCTTCGTGGTTACTGCTATAATTCATCGAAGTGACTCTTCTAAATCATCGGGCTCACTGTTGTGATCTATAAAAGCTAATGTTTTGATTGAATAAAGGTACTGATGAGTTGCGTGTCATCGGCGGCGCAGGCAGCCAAAACGACGACGGCGTCAAAGGTGTCGGATTGTGCTCAAATTCGGTCGGGAGTTGCGGAACGTGCCTACGACCGATAATCATGGCAATGCCATGACCGGCGATGTATTTTGGGCATCCGAGGTCGTCCGAGGGGCGAAAATGCCAGGTTACTGTCCTGATACACAAAAGTTCCTGTTGTATATAAAGGAAGTCACTGTTCTGGTTCATCGTAATTCTTCGTGGTTACTGCTATAATTCATCGAAGTGACTCTTCTAAATCATCGGGCTCACTGTTGTGATCTATAAAAGCTAATGTTTTGATTGAATAAAGGTACTGATGAGGTGCGTGTCATCGGCGGCGCAGGCAGCCAAAACGACGACGGCGTCAAAGGTGTCGGATTGTGCTCAAATTCGGTCGGGAGTTGCGGAACGTGCCTACGACCGATAATCATTGCTATGCCATGACCGGTGATGTATTTTGGGCATCCGAGGTCGTCTGAGGGGCGAAAATGCCAGGTTACTGTCCTGATACACAAAAGTTACTGTTGTATATAAAGGAAGTCACTGTTCTGGTTCATCGTAGATACTGTTATAATTCTTCGTGGTTACTGCTATAATTCATCGAAGTGACTCTTCTAAATCATCGGGCTCACTGTTGTGATCTATAAAAGCTAATGTTTTGATTGAATAAAGGTACTGATGAGGTGCGTGTCATCGGCGGCGCAGGCAGCCAAAACGACGACGGCGTCAAAGGTGTCGGATTGTGCTCAAATTCGGTCGGGAGTTGCGGAACGTGCCTACGACCGATAATCATGGCAATGCCATGACCGGCGATGTATTTTGGGCATCCGAGGTCGTCCGAGGGGCGAAAATGCCAGGTTACTGTCCTGATACACAAAAGTTCCTGTTGTATATAAAGGAAGTCACTGTTCTGGTTCATCGTAATTCTTCGTGGTTACTGCTATAATTCATCGAAGTGACTCTATCGGGCTCACTGTTGTTATCTATAAAAGCTAATGTTTTGATTGAATAAAGGTACTGATGAGGTGCGTGTCATCGGGGGCGCAGGCAGCCAAAACGACGACGGCGTCAAAGATGTCGGATTGTGCTCAAATTCGGTCGCGAGTTGCGAAACGTGCCTACTACCGATACTCATGGCAATGCCATGACCGGCGATGTATTTTGGGCATCCGAGGTCGTCCGAGGGGCGAAAATGCCAGGTTACTGTCCTGATACACAAAAGTTCCTGTTGTATATAAAGGAAGTCACTGTTCTGGTTCATCGTAATTCTTCGTGGTTACTGCTATAATTCATCGAAGTGACTCTATCGGGCTCACTGTTGTTATCTATAAAAGCTAATGTTTTGATTGAATAAAGGTACTGATGAGGTGCATGTCATCGGCGGCGCAGGCAGCCAAAACGACGACGGCGTCAAAGGTGTCGGATTGTGCTCAAATTCGGTCGGGAGTTGCGGAACGTGCCTACGACCGATAATCATTGCTATGCCATGACCGGTGATGTATTTTGGGCATCCGAGGTCGTCTGAGGGGCGAAAATGCCAGGTTACTGTCCTGATACACAAAAGTTACTGTTGTATATAAAGGAAGTCACTGTTCTGGTTCATCGTAGATACTGTTATAATTCTTCGTGGTTACTGCTATAATTCATCGAAGTGACTCTTCTAAATCATCGGGCTCACTGTTGTGATCTATAAAAGCTAATGTTTTGATTGAATAAAGGTACTGATGAGGTGCGTGTCATCGGCGGCGCAGGCAGCCAAAACGACGACGGCGTCAAAGGTGTCGGATTGTGCTCAAATTCGGTCGGGAGTTGCGGAACGTGCCTACGACCGATAATCATGGCAATGCCATGACCGGCGATGTATTTTGGGCATCCGAGGTCGTCCGAGGGGCGAAAATGCCAGGTTACTGTCCTGATACACAAAAGTTCCTGTTGTATATAAAGGAAGTCACTGTTCTGGTTCATCATAATTCTTCGTGGTTACTGCTATAATTCATCGAAGTGACTCTTCTAAATCATCGGGCTCACTGTTGTGATCTATAAAAGCTAATGTTTTGATTGAATAAAGGTACTGATGAGGTGCGTGTCATCGGCGGCGCAGGCAGCCAAAACGACGACGGCGTCAAAGGTGTCGGATTGTGCTCAAATTCGGTCGGGAGTTGCGGAACGTGCCTACGACCGATAATCATTGCTATGCCATGACCGGTGATGTATTTTGGGCATCCGAGGTCGTCTGAGGGGCGAAAATGCCAGGTTACTGTCCTGATACACAAAAGTTACTGTTGTATATAAAGGAAGTCACTGTTCTGGTTCATCGTAGATACTGTTATAATTCTTCGTGGTTACTGCTATAATTCATCGAAGTGACTCTTCTAAATCATCGGGCTCACTGTTGTGATCTATAAAAGCTAATGTTTTGATTGAATAAAGGTACTGATGAGGTGCGTGTCATCGGCGGCGCAGGCAACCAAAACGACGACGGCGTCAAAGGTGTCGGATTGTGCTCAAATTCGGTCGCGAGTTGCGGAACGTGCCTACTACCGATACTCATGGCAATGCCATGACCGGCGATGTATTTTGGGCATCCGAGGTCGTCCGAGGGGCGAAAATGCCAGGTTACTGTCCTGATACACAAAAGTTCCTGTTGTATATAAAGGAAGTCACTGTTCTGGTTCATCGTAATTCTTCGTGGTTACTGCTATAATTCATCGAAGTGACTCTATCGGGCTCACTGTTGTTATCTATAAAAGCTAATGTTTTGATTGAATAAAGGTACTGATGAGGTGCATGTCATCGGCGGCGCAGGCAGCCAAAACGACGACGGCGTCAAAGGTGTCGGATTGTGCTCAAATTCGGTCGGGAGTTGCGGAACGTGCCTACGACCGATAATCATTGCTATGCCATGACCGGTGATGTATTTTGGGCATCCGAGGTCGTCTGAGGGGCGAAAATGCCAGGTTACTGTCCTGATACACAAAAGTTACTGTTGTATATAAAGGAAGTCACTGTTCTGGTTCATCGTAGATACTGTTATAATTCTTCGTGGTTACTGCTATAATTCATCGAAGTGACTCTTCTAAATCATCGGGCTCACTGTTGTGATCTATAAAAGCTAATGTTTTGATTGAATAAAGGTACTGATGAGGTGCGTGTCATCGGCGGCGCAGGCAGCCAAAACGACGACGGCGTCAAAGGTGTCGGATTGTGCTCAAATTCGGTCGCGAGTTGCGGAACGTGCCTACTACCGATACTCATGGCAATGCCATGACCGGCGATGTATTTTGGGCATCCGAGGTCGTCCGAGGGGCGAAAATGCCAGGTTACTGTCCTGATACACAAAAGTTCCTGTTGTATATAAAGGAAGTCACTGTTCTGGTTCATCGTAATTCTTCGTGGTTACTGCTATAATTCATCGAAGTGACTCTATCGGGCTCACTGTTGTTATCTATAAAAGCTAATGTTTTGATTGAATAAAGGTACTGATGAGGTGCATGTCATCGGCGGCGCAGGCAGCCAAAACGACGACGGCGTCAAAGGTGTCGGATTGTGCTCAAATTCGGTCGGGAGTTGCGGAACGTGCCTACGACCGATAATCATTGCTATGCCATGACCGGTGATGTATTTTGGGCATCCGAGGTCGTCTGAGGGGCGAAAATGCCAGGTTACTGTCCTGATACACAAAAGTTACTGTTGTATATAAAGGAAGTCACTGTTCTGGTTCATCGTAGATACTGTTATAATTCTTCGTGGTTACTGCTATAATTCATCGAAGTGACTCTTCTAAATCATCGGGCTCACTGTTGTGATCTATAAAAGCTAATGTTTTGATTGAATAAAGGTACTGATGAGTTGCGTGTCATCGGCGGCGCAGGCAGCCAAAACGACGACGGCGTCAAAGGTGTCGGATTGTGCTCAAATTCGGTCGGGAGTTGCGGAACGTGCCTACGACCGATAATCATGGCAATGCCATGACCGGCGATGTATTTTGGGCATCCGAGGTCGTCCGAGGGGCGAAAATGCCAGGTTACTGTCCTGATACACAAAAGTTCCTGTTGTATATAAAGGAAGTCACTGTTCTGGTTCATCGTAATTCTTCGTGGTTACTGCTATAATTCATCGAAGTGACTCTTCTAAATCATCGGGCTCACTGTTGTGATCTATAAAAGCTAATGTTTTGATTGAATAAAGGTACTGATGAGGTGCGTGTCATCGGCGGCGCAGGCAGCCAAAACGACGACGGCGTCAAAGGTGTCGGATTGTGCTCAAATTCGGTCGGGAGTTGCGGAACGTGCCTACGACCGATAATCATTGCTATGCCATGACCGGTGATGTATTTTGGGCATCCGAGGTCGTCTGAGGGGCGAAAATGCCAGGTTACTGTCCTGATACACAAAAGTTACTGTTGTATATAAAGGAAGTCACTGTTCTGGTTCATCGTAGATACTGTTATAATTCTTCGTGGTTACTGCTATAATTCATCGAAGTGACTCTTCTAAATCATCGGGCTCACTGTTGTGATCTATAAAAGCTAATGTTTTGATTGAATAAAGGTACTGATGAGGTGCGTGTCATCGGCGGCGCAGGCAGCCAAAACGACGACGGCGTCAAAGGTGTCGGATTGTGCTCAAATTCGGTCGCGAGTTGCGGAACGTGCCTACTACCGATACTCATGGCAATGCCATGACCGGCGATGTATTTTGGGCATCCGAGGTCGTCCGAGGGGCGAAAATGCCAGGTTACTGTCCTGATACACAAAAGTTCCTGTTGTATATAAAGGAAGTCACTGTTCTGGTTCATCGTAATTCTTCGTGGTTACTGCTATAATTCATCGAAGTGACTCTATCGGGCTCACTGTTGTTATCTATAAAAGCTAATGTTTTGATTGAATAAAGGTACTGATGAGGTGCATGTCATCGGCGGCGCAGGCAGCCAAAACGACGACGGCGTCAAAGGTGTCGGATTGTGCTCAAATTCGGTCGGGAGTTGCGGAACGTGCCTACGACCGATAATCATTGCTATGCCATGACCGGTGATGTATTTTGGGCATCCGAGGTCGTCTGAGGGGCGAAAATGCCAGGTTACTGTCCTGATACACAAAAGTTACTGTTGTATATAAAGGAAGTCACTGTTCTGGTTCATCGTAGATACTGTTATAATTCTTCGTGGTTACTGCTATAATTCATCGAAGTGACTCTTCTAAATCATCGGGCTCACTGTTGTGATCTATAAAAGCTAATGTTTTGATTGAATAAAGGTACTGATGAGGTGCGTGTCATCGGCGGCGCAGGCAGCCAAAACGACGACGGCGTCAAAGGTGTCGGATTGTGCTCAAATTCGGTCGCGAGTTGCGGAACGTGCCTACTACCGATACTCATGGCAATGCCATGACCGGCGATGTATTTTGGGCATCCGAGGTCGTCCGAGGGGCGAAAATGCCAGGTTACTGTCCTGATACACAAAAGTTCCTGTTGTATATAAAGGAAGTCACTGTTCTGGTTCATCATAATTCTTCGTGGTTACTGCTATAATTCATCGAAGTGACTCTTCTAAATCATCGGGCTCACTGTTGTGATCTATAAAAGCTAATGTTTTGATTGAATAAAGGTACTGATGAGGTGCGTGTCATCGGCGGCGCAGGCAGCCAAAACGACGACGGCGTCAAAGGTGTCGGATTGTGCTCAAATTTGGTCGGGAGTTGCGGAACGTGCCTACGACCGATAATCATTGCTATGCCATGACCGGTGATGTATTTTGGGCATCCGAGGTCGTCTGAGGGGCGAAAATGCCAGGTTACTGTCCTGATACACAAAAGTTACTGTTGTATATAAAGGAAGTCACTGTTCTGGTTCATCGTAGATACTGTTATAATTCTTCGTGGTTACTGCTATAATTCATCGAAGTGACTCTTCTAAATCATCGGGCTCACTGTTGTGATCTATAAAAGCTAATGTTTTGATTGAATAAAGGTACTGATGAGGTGCGTGTCATCGGCGGCGCAGGCAGCCAAAACGACGACGGCGTCAAAGGTGTCGGATTGTGCTCAAATTCGGTCGCGAGTTGCGGAACGTGCCTACTACCGATACTCATGGCAATGCCATGACCGGCGATGTATTTTGGGCATCCGAGGTCGTCCGAGGGGCGAAAATGCCAGGTTACTGTCCTGATACACAAAAGTTCCTGTTGTATATAAAGGAAGTCACTGTTCTGGTTCATCGTAATTCTTCGTGGTTACTGCTATAATTCATCGAAGTGACTCTATCGGGCTCACTGTTGTTATCTATAAAAGCTAATGTTTTGATTGAATAAAGGTACTGATGAGGTGCATGTCATCGGCGGCGCAGGCAGCCAAAACGACGACGGCGTCAAAGGTGTCGGATTGTGCTCAAATTCGGTCGGGAGTTGCGGAACGTGCCTACGACCGATAATCATTGCTATGCCATGACCGGTGATGTATTTTGGGCATCCGAGGTCGTCTGAGGGGCGAAAATGCCAGGTTACTGTCCTGATACACAAAAGTTACTGTTGTATATAAAGGAAGTCACTGTTCTGGTTCATCGTAGATACTGTTATAATTCTTCGTGGTTACTGCTATAATTCATCGAAGTGACTCTTCTAAATCATCGGGCTCACTGTTGTGATCTATAAAAGCTAATGTTTTGATTGAATAAAGGTACTGATGAGTTGCGTGTCATCGGCGGCGCAGGCAGCCAAAACGACGACGGCGTCAAAGGTGTCGGATTGTGCTCAAATTCGGTCGGGAGTTGCGGAACGTGCCTACGACCGATAATCATGGCAATGCCATGACCGGCGATGTATTTTGGGCATCCGAGGTCGTCCGAGGGGTGAAAATGCCAGGTTACTGTCCTGATACACAAAAGTTCCTGTTGTATATAAAGGAAGTCACTGTTCTGGTTCATCGTAATTCTTCGTGGTTACTGCTATAATTCATCGAAGTGACTCTTCTAAATCATCGGGCTCACTGTTGTGATCTATAAAAGCTAATGTTTTGATTGAATAAAGGTACTGATGAGGTGCGTGTCATCGGCGGCGCAGGCAGCCAAAACGACGACGGCGTCAAAGGTGTCGGATTGTGCTCAAATTCGGTCGGGAATTGCGGAACGTGCCTACGACCGATAATCATTGCTATGCCATGACCGGTGATGTATTTTGGGCATCCGAGGTCGTCTGAGGGGCGAAAATGCCAGGTTACTGTCCTGATACACAAAAGTTACTGTTGTATATAAAGGAAGTCACTGTTCTGGTTCATCGTAGATACTGTTATAATTCTTCGTGGTTACTGCTATAATTCATCGAAGTGACTCTTCTAAATCATCGGGCTCACTGTTGTGATCTATAAAAGCTAATGTTTTGATTGAATAAAGGTACTGATGAGGTGCGTGTCATCGGCGGCGCAGGCAGCCAAAACGACGACGGCGTCAAAGGTGTCGGATTGTGCTCAAATTCGGTCGCGAGTTGCGGAACGTGCCTACTACCGATACTCATGGCAATGCCATGACCGGCGATGTATTTTGGGCATCCGAGGTCGTCCGAGGGGCGAAAATGCCAGGTTACTGTCCTGATACACAAAAGTTCCTGTTGTATATAAAGGAAGTCACTGTTCTGGTTCATCGTAATTCTTCGTGGTTACTGCTATAATTCATCGAAGTGACTCTATCGGGCTCACTGTTGTTATCTATAAAAGCTAATGTTTTGATTGAATAAAGGTACTGATGAGGTGCATGTCATCGGCGGCGCAGGCAGCCAAAACGACGACGGCGTCAAAGGTGTCGGATTGTGCTCAAATTCGGTCGGGAGTTGCGGAACGTGCCTACGACCGATAATCATTGCTATGCCATGACCGGTGATGTATTTTGGGCATCCGAGGTCGTCTGAGGGGCGAAAATGCCAGGTTACTGTCCTGATACACAAAAGTTACTGTTGTATATAAAGGAAGTCACTGTTCTGGTTCATCGTAGATACTGTTATAATTCTTCGTGGTTACTGCTATAATTCATCGAAGTGACTCTTCTAAATCATCGGGCTCACTGTTGTGATCTATAAAAGCTAATGTTTTGATTGAATAAAGGTACTGATGAGGTGCGTGTCATCGGCGGCGCAGGCAGCCAAAACGACGACGGCGTCAAAGGTGTCGGATTGTGCTCAAATTCGGTCGGGAGTTGCGGAACGTGCCTACGACCGATAATCATTGCTATGCCATGACCGGTGATGTATTTTGGGCATCCGAGGTCGTCTGAGGGGCGAAAATGCCAGGTTACTGTCCTGATACACAAAAGTTACTGTTGTATATAAAGGAAGTCACTGTTCTGGTTCATCGTAGATACTGTTATAATTCTTCGTGGTTACTGCTATAATTCATCGAAGTGACTCTTCTAAATCATCGGGCTCACTGTTGTGATCTATAAAAGCTAATGTTTTGATTGAATAAAGGTACTGATGAGGTGCGTGTCATCGGCGGCGCAGGCAGCCAAAACGACGACGGCGTCAAAGGTGTCGGATTGTGCTCAAATTCGGTCGCGAGTTGCGGAACGTGCCTACTACCGATACTCATGGCAATGCCATGACCGGCGATGTATTTTGGGCATCCGAGGTCGTCCGAGGGGCGAAAATGCCAGGTTACTGTCCTGATACACAAAAGTTACTGTTGTATATAAAGGAAGTCACTGTTCTGGTTCATCGTAGATACTGTTATAATTCTTCGTGGTTACTGCTATAATTCATCGAAGTGACTCTTCTAAATCATCGGGCTCACTGTTGTGATCTATAAAAGCTAATGTTTTGATTGAATAAAGGTACTGATGAGGTGCGTGTCATCGGCGGCGCAGGCAGCCAAAACGACGACGGCGTCAAAGGTGTCGGATTGTGCTCAAATTCGGTCGGGAGTTGCGGAACGTGCCTACGACCGATAATCATTGCTATGCCATGACCGGTGATGTATTTTGGGCATCCGAGGTCGTCTGAGGGGCGAAAATGCCAGGTTACTGTCCTGATACACAAAAGTTACTGTTGTATATAAAGGAAGTCACTGTTCTGGTTCATCGTAGATACTGTTATAATTCTTCGTGGTTACTGCTATAATTCATCGAAGTGACTCTTCTAAATCATCGGGCTCACTGTTGTGATCTATAAAAGCTAATGTTTTGATTGAATAAAGGTACTGATGAGGTGCGTGTCATCGGCGGCGCAGGCAGCCAAAACGACGACGGCGTCAAAGGTGTCGGATTGTGCTCAAATTCGGTCGGGAGTTGCGGAACGTGCCTACGACCGATAATCATTGCTATGCCATGACCGGTGATGTATTTTGGGCATCCGAGGTCGTCTGAGGGGCGAAAATGCCAGGTTACTGTCCTGATACACAAAAGTTACTGTTGTATATAAAGGAAGTCACTGTTCTGGTTCATCGTAGATACTGTTATAATTCTTCGTGGTTACTGCTATAATTCATCGAAGTGACTCTTCTAAATCATCGGGCTCACTGTTGTGATCTATAAAAGCTAATGTTTTGATTGAATAAAGGTACTGATGAGGTGCGTGTCATCGGCGGCGCAGGCAGCCAAAACGACGACGGCGTCAAAGGTGTCGGATTGTGCTCAAATTCGGTCGCGAGTTGCGGAACGTGCCTACTACCGATACTCATGGCAATGCCATGACCGGCGATGTATTTTGGGCATCCGAGGTCGTCCGAGGGGCGAAAATGCCAGGTTACTGTCCTGATACACAAAAGTTCCTGTTGTATATAAAGGAAGTCACTGTTCTGGTTCATCGTAATTCTTCGTGGTTACTGCTATAATTCATCGAAGTGACTCTATCGGGATCACTGTTGTTATCTATAAAAGCTAATGTTTTGATTGAATAAAGATACTGATGAGGTGCATGTCATCGGCGGCGCAGGCAGCCAAAACGACGACGGCGTCAAAGGTGTCGGATTGTGCTCAAATTCGGTCGGGAGTTGCGGAACGTGCCTACGACCGATAATCATTGCTATGCCATCACCGGTGATGTATTTTGGGCATCCGAGGTCGTCTGAGAGGCGAAAATGCCAGGTTACTGTCCTGATACACAAAAGTTACTGTTGTATATAAAGGAAGTCACTGTTCTGGTTCATCGTAGATACTGTTATAATTCTTCGTGGTTACTGCTATAATTCATCGAAGTGACTCTTCTAAATCATCGGGCTCACTGTTGTGATCTATAAAAGCTAATGTTTTGATTGAATAAAGGTACTGATGAGGTGCGTGTCATCGGCGGCGCAGGCAGCCAAAACGACGACGGCGTCAAAGGTGTCGGATTGTGCTCAAATTCGGTCGCGAGTTGCGGAACGTGCCTACTACCGATACTCATGGCTATGCAATGACCGGCGATGTATTTTGGGCATCCGAGGTCGTCTGAGGGGCGAAAATGCCAGGTTACTGTCCTGATACACAAAAGTTCCTGTTGTATATAAAGGAAGTCACTGTTCTGGTTCATCGTAATTCTTCGTGGTTACTGCTATAATTCATCGAAGTGACTCTATCGGGCTCACTGTTGTGATCTATAAAAGCTAATGTTTTGATTGAATAAAGGTACTGATGAGGTGCATGTCATCGGCGACGCAGCAGCCAAAACGACGACGGCGTCAAAAGTGTCGGATTGTGCTCAAATTCGGTCGGGAGTTGCGGAACGTGCCTACGACCGATAATCATGGCTATGCCATGACCGGTGATGTATTTTGGGTATCCGAGGTCGTCTGAGGGGCGAAAATGCCAGGTTACTGTCCTGATACACAAAAGTTACTGTTGTATATAAAGGAAGTCACTGTTCTGGTTCATCGTAGATACTGTTACAATTCTTCGTGGTTACTGCTATAATTCATCGAAGTGACTCTTCTAAATCATCGGGCTCACTGTTGTGATCTATAAAAGCTAATGTTTTGATTGAATAAAGGTACTGATGAGGTGCGTGTCATCGGCGGCGCAGGCAGCCAAAACGACGACGGCGTCAAAGGTGTCGGATTGTGCTCAAATTCGGTCGCGAGTTGCGGAACGTGCCTACTACCGATACTCATGGCAATGCCATGACCGGCGATGTATTTTGGGCATCCGAGGTCGTCCGAGGGGCGAAAATGCCAGGTTACTGTCCTGATACACAAAAGTTCCTGTTGTATATAAAGGAAGTCACTGTTCTGGTTCATCGTAATTCTTCGTGGTTACTGCTATAATTCATCGAAGTGACTCTATCGGGCTCACTGTTGTTATCTATAAAAGCTAATGTTTTGATTGAATAAAGGTACTGATGAGGTGCATGTCATCGGCGGCGCAGGCAGCCAAAACGACGACGGCGTCAAAGGTGTCGGATTGTGCTCAAATTCGGTCGGGAGTTGCGGAACGTGCCTACGACCGATAATCATTGCTATGCCATGACCGGTGATGTATTTTGGGCATCCGAGGTCGTCTGAGGGGCGAAAATGCCAGGTTACTGTCCTGATACACAAAATTTACTGTTGTATATAAAGGAAGTCACTGTTCTGGTTCATCGTAGATACTGTTATAATTCTTCGTGGTTACTGCTATAATTCATCGAAGTGACTCTTCTAAATCATCGGGCTCACTGTTGTGATCTATAAAAGCTAATGTTTTGATTGAATAAAGGTACTGATGAGTTGCGTGTCATCGGCGGCGCAGGCAGCCAAAACGACGACGGCGTCAAAGGTGTCGGATTGTGCTCAAATTCGGTCGGGAGTTGCGGAACGTGCCTACGACCGATAATCATGGCAATGCCATGACCGGCGATGTATTTTGGGCATCCGAGGTCGTCCGAGGGGTGAAAATGCCAGGTTACTGTCCTGATACACAAAAGTTCCTGTTGTATATAAAGGAAGTCACTGTTCTGGTTCATCGTAATTCTTCGTGGTTACTGCTATAATTCATCGAAGTGACTCTTCTAAATCATCGGGCTCACTGTTGTGATCTATAAAAGCTAATGTTTTGATTGAATAAAGGTACTGATGAGGTGCGTGTCATCGGCGGCGCAGGCAGCCAAAACGACGACGGCGTCAAAGGTGACGGATTGTGCTCAAATTCGGTCGCGAGTTGCGGAACGTGCCTACGACCGATAAACATTGCTTTGCCATGACCGGTGATGTATTTTGGGCATCCGAGGTCGTCCGAGGGGCGAAAATGCCAGGTTACTGTCCTGATACACAAAAGTTCCTGTTGTATATAAAGGAAGTCACTGTTCTGGTTCATCGTAATTCTTCGTGGTTACTGCTATAATTCATCGAAGTGACTCTATCGGGCTCACTGTTGTTATCTATAAAAGCTAATGTTTTGATTGAATAAAGGTACTGATGAGGTGCATGTCATCGGCGGCGCAGGCAGCCAAAACGACGACGGCGTCAAAGGTGTCGGATTGTGCTCAAATTCGGTCGGGAGTTGCGGAACGTGCCTACGACCGATAATCATTGCTATGCCATGACCGGTGATGTATTTTGGGCATCCGAGGTCGTCTGAGGGGCGAAAATGCCAGGTTACTGTCCTGATACACAAAAGTTACTGTTGTATATAAAGGAAGTCACTGTTCTGGTTCATCGTAGATACTGTTATAATTCTTCGTGGTTACTGCTATAATTCATCGAAGTGACTCTTCTAAATCATCGGGCTCACTGTTGTGATCTATAAAAGCTAATGTTTTGATTGAATAAAGGTACTGATGAGGTGCGTGTCATCGGCGGCGCAGGCAGCCAAAACGACGACGGCGTCAAAGGTGTCGGATTGTGCTCAAATTCGGTCGGGAGTTGCGGAACGTGCCTACGACCGATAATCATTGCTATGCCATGACCGGTGATGTATTTTGGGCATCCGAGGTCGTCTGAGGGGCGAAAATGCCAGGTTACTGTCCTGATACACAAAAGTTACTGTTGTATATAAAGGAAGTCACTGTTCTGGTTCATCGTAGATACTGTTATAATTCTTCGTGGTTACTGCTATAATTCATCGAAGTGACTCTTCTAAATCATCGGGCTCACTGTTGTGATCTATAAAAGCTAATGTTTTGATTGAATAAAGGTACTGATGAGGTGCGTGTCATCGGCGGCGCAGGCAGCCAAAACGACGACGGCGTCAAAGGTGTCGGATTGTGCTCAAATTCGGTCGCGAGTTGCGGAACGTGCCTACTACCGATACTCATGGCAATGCCATGACCGGCGATGTATTTTGGGCATCCGAGGTCGTCCGAGGGGCGAAAATGCCAGGTTACTGTCCTGATACACAAAAGTTCCTGTTGTATATAAAGGAAGTCACTGTTCTGGTTCATCGTAATTCTTCGTGGTTACTGCAATAATTCATCGAAGTGACTCTATCGGGATCACTGTTGTTATCTATAAAAGCTAATGTTTTGATTGAATAAAGGTACTGATGAGGTGCATGTCATCGGCGGCGCAGGCAGCCAAAACGACGACGGCGTCAAAGGTGTCGGATTGTGCTCAAATTCGGTCGGGAGTTGCGGAACGTGCCTACGACCGATAATCATTGCTATGCCATCACCGGTGATGTATTTTGGGCATCCGAGGTCGTCTGAGAGGCGAAAATGCCAGGTTACTGTCCTGATACACAAAAGTTACTGTTGTATATAAAGGAAGTCACTGTTCTGGTTCATCGTAGATACTGTTATAATTCTTCGTGGTTACTGCTATAATTCATCGAAGTGACTCTTCTAAATCATCGGGCTCACTGTTGTGATCTATAAAAGCTAATGTTTTGATTGAATAAAGGTACTGATGAGGTGCGTGTCATCGGCGGCGCAGGCAGCCAAAACGACGACGGCGTCAAAGGTGTCGGATTGTGCTCAAATTCGGTCGCGAGTTGCGGAACGTGCCTACTACCGATACTCATGGCTATGCAATGACCGGCGATGTATTTTGGGCATCCGAGGTCGTCTGAGGGGCGAAAATGCCAGGTTACTGTCCTGATACACAAAAGTTCCTGTTGTATATAAAGGAAGTCACTGTTCTGGTTCATCGTAATTCTTCGTGGTTACTGCTATAATTCATCGAAGTGACTCTATCGGGCTCACTGTTGTGATCTATAAAAGCTAATGTTTTGATTGAATAAAGGTACTGATGAGGTGCATGTCATCGGCGACGCAGCAGCCAAAACGACGACGGCGTCAAAAGTGTCGGATTGTGCTCAAATTCGGTCGGGAGTTGCGGAACGTGCCTACGACCGATAATCATTGCTATGCCATGACCGGTGATGTATTTTGGGTATCCGAGGTCGTCTGAGGGGCGAAAATGCCAGGTTACTGTCCTGATACACAAAAGTTACTGTTGTATATAAAGGAAGTC
Organism: Salvia hispanica; assembly: GCF_029641045.1. Taxonomy (NCBI): domain Eukaryota; kingdom Viridiplantae; phylum Streptophyta; class Magnoliopsida; order Lamiales; family Lamiaceae; genus Salvia; species Salvia hispanica. The sequence goes on along the minus strand of NC_142694.1, from coordinate 63,641,765 downwards.
ACTGTTCTGGTTCATCGTAGATACTGTTACAATTCTTCGTGGTTACTGCTATAATTCATCGAAGTGACTCTTCTAAATCATCGGGCTCACTGTTGTGATCTATAAAAGCTAATGTTTTGATTGAATAAAGGTACTGATGAGGTGCGTGTCATCGGCGGCGCAGGCAGCCAAAACGACGACGGCGTCAAAGGTGACGGATTGTGCTCAAATTCGGTCGGGAGTTTCGGAACGTGCCTACTACCGATACTCATGGCAATGCCATGACCGGCGATGTATTTTGGGCATCCGAGGTCGTCCGAGGGGCGAAAATGCCAGGTTACTGTCCTGATACACAAAAGTTCCTGTTGTATATAAAGGAAGTCACTGTTCTGGTTCATCGTAATTCTTCGTGGTTACTGCTATAATTCATCGAAGTGACTCTATCGGGCTCACTGTTGTTATCTATAAAAGCTAATGTTTTGATTGAATAAAGGTACTGATGAGGTGCATGTCATCGGCGGCGCAGGCAGCCAAAACGACGACGGCGTCAAAGGTGTCGGATTGTGCTCAAATTCGGTCGGGAGTTGCGGAACGTGCCTACGACCGATAATCATTGCTATGCCATGACCGGTGATGTATTTTGGGCATCCGAGGTCGTCTGAGGGGCGAAAATGCCAGGTTACTGTCCTGATACACAAAATTTACTGTTGTATATAAAGGAAGTCACTGTTCTGGTTCATCGTAGATACTGTTATAATTCTTCGTGGTTACTGCTATAATTCATCGAAGTGACTCTTCTAAATCATCGGGCTCACTGTTGTGATCTATAAAAGCTAATGTTTTGATTGAATAAAGGTACTGATGAGGTGCGTGTCATCGGCGGCGCAGGCAGCCAAAACGACGACGGCGTCAAAGGTGTCGGATTGTGCTCAAATTCGGTCGCGAGTTGCGGAACGTGCCTACTACCGATACTCATGGCTATGCCATGACCGGCGATGTATTTTGGGCATCCGAGGTCGTCTGAGGGGCGAAAATGCCAGGTTACTGTCCTGATACACAAAAGTTCCTGTTGTATATAAAGGAAGTCACTGTTCTGGTTCATCGTAATTCTTCGTGGTTACTGCTATAATTCATCGAAGTGACTCTTCTAAATCATCGGGCTCACTGTTGTGATCTATAAAAGCTAATGTTTTGATTGAATAAAGGTACTGATGAGGTGCGTGTCATCGGCGGCGCAGGCAGCCAAAACGACGACGGCGTCAAAGGTGACGGATTGTGCTCAAATTCGGTCGCGAGTTGCGGAACGTGCCTACGACCGATAAACATTGCTTTGCCATGACCGGTGATGTATTTTGGGCATCCGAGGTCGTCCGAGGGGCGAAAATGCCAGGTTACTGTCCTGATACACAAAAGTTCCTGTTGTATATAAAGGAAGTCACTGTTCTGGTTCATCGTAATTCTTCGTGGTTACTGCTATAATTCATCGAAGTGACTCTATAGGGCTCACTGTTGTAATCTATATAAGCTAATGTTTTGATTGAATAAAGGTACTGATGAGGTGCATGTCATCGGCGGCGCAGGCAGCCAAAACGACGACGGCGTCAAAGGTGTCGGATTGTGCTCAAATTCGGTCGGGAGTTGCGGAACGTGCCTACGACCGATAATCATTGCTATGCCATGACCGGTGATGTATTTTGGGCATCCGAGGTCGTCTGAGGGGCGAAAATGCCAGGTTACTGTCCTGATACACAAAATTTACTGTTGTATATAAAGGAAGTCACTGTTCTGGTTCATCGTAGATACTGTTATAATTCTTCGTGGTTACTGCTATAATTCATCGAAGTGACTCTTCTAAATCATCGGGCTCACTGTTGTGATCTATAAAAGCTAATGTTTTGATTGAATAAAGGTACTGATGAGGTGCGTGTCATCGGCGGCGCAGGCAGCCAAAACGACGACGGCGTCAAAGGTGTCGGATTGTGCTCAAATTCGGTCGCGAGTTGCGGAACGTGCCTACTACCGATACTCATGGCTATGCCATGACCGGCGATGTATTTTGGGCATCCGAGGTCGTCTGAGGGGCGAAAATGCCAGGTTACTGTCCTGATACACAAAAGTTCCTGTTGTATATAAAGGAAGTCACTGTTCTGGTTCATCGTAATTCTTCGTGGTTACTGCTATAATTCATCGAAGTGACTCTTCTAAATCATCGGGCTCACTGTTGTGATCTATAAAAGCTAATGTTTTGATTGAATAAAGGTACTGATGAGGTGCGTGTCATCGGCGGCGCAGGCAGCCAAAACGACGACGGCGTCAAAGGTGACGGATTGTGCTCAAATTCGGTCGCGAGTTGCGGAACGTGCCTACGACCGATAAACATTGCTTTGCCATGACCGGTGATGTATTTTGGGCATCCGAGGTCGTCCGAGGGGCGAAAATGCCAGGTTACTGTCCTGATACACAAAAGTTCCTGTTGTATATAAAGGAAGTCACTGTTCTGGTTCATCGTAATTCTTCGTGGTTACTGCTATAATTCATCGAAGTGACTCTATCGGGCTCACTGTTGTTATCTATAAAAGCTAATGTTTTGATTGAATAAAGGTACTGATGAGGTGCATGTCATCGGCGGCGCAGCAGCCAAAACGACGACGGCGTCAAAGGTGTCGGATTGTGCTCAAATTCGGTCGGGAGTTGCGGAACGTGCCTACGACCGATAATCATTGCTATGCCATGACCGGTGATGTATTTTGGGCATCCGAGGTCGTCTGAGGGGCGAAAATGCCAGGTTACTGTCCTGATACACAAAAGTTACTGTTGTATATAAAGGAAGTCACTGTTCTGGTTCATCGTAGATACTGTTATAATTCTTCGTGGTTACTGCTATAATTCATCGAAGTGACTCTTCTAAATCATCGGGCTCACTGTTGTGATCTATAAAAGCTAATGTTTTGATTGAATAAAGGTACTGATGAGGTGCGTGTCATCGGCGGCGCAGGCAGCCAAAACGACGACGGCGTCAAAGGTGACGGATTCTGCTCAAATTCGGTCGGGAGTTTCGGAACGTGCCTACTACCGATACTCATGGCAATGCCATGACCGGCGATGTATTTTGGGCATCCGAGTTCGTCCGAGGGGCGAAAATGCCAGGTTACTGTCCTGATACACAAAAGTTCCTGTTGTATATAAAGGAAGTCACTGTTCTGGTTCATCGTAATTCTTCGTGGTTACTGCTATAATTCATCGAAGTGACTCTATCGGGCTCACTGTTGTAATCTATAAAAGCTAATGTTTTGATTGAATAAAGGTACTGATGAGGTGCATGTCATCGGCGGCGCAGGCAGCCAAAACGACGACGGCGTCAAAGGTGTCGGATTGTGCTCAAATTCGGTCGGGAGTTGCGGAACGTGCCTACGACCGATAATCATTGCTATGCCATGACCGGTGATGTATTTTGGGCATCCGAGGTCGTCTGAGGGGCGAAAATGCCAGGTTACTGTCCTGATACACAAAATTTACTGTTGTATATAAAGGAAGTCACTGTTCTGGTTCATCGTAGATACTGTTATAATTCTTCGTGGTTACTGCTATAATTCATCGAAGTGACTCTTCTAAATCATCGGGCTCACTGTTGTGATCTATAAAAGCTAATGTTTTGATTGAATAAAGGTACTGATGAGGTGCGTGTCATCGGCGGCGCAGGCAGCCAAAACGACGACGGCGTCAAAGGTGTCGGATTGTGCTCAAATTCGGTCGCGAGTTGCGGAACGTGCCTACTACCGATACTCATGGCTATGCCATGACCGGCGATGTATTTTGGGCATCCGAGGTCGTCTGAGGGGCGAAAATGCCAGGTTACTGTCCTGATACACAAAAGTTCCTGTTGTATATAAAGGAAGTCACTGTTCTGGTTCATCGTAATTCTTCGTGGTTACTGCTATAATTCATCGAAGTGACTCTTCTAAATCATCGGGCTCACTGTTGTGATCTATAAAAGCTAATGTTTTGATTGAATAAAGGTACTGATGAGGTGCGTGTCATCGGCGGCGCAGGCAGCCAAAACGACGACGGCGTCAAAGGTGACGGATTGTGCTCAAATTCGGTCGCGAGTTGCGGAACGTGCCTACGACCGATAAACATTGCTTTGCCATGACCGGTGATGTATTTTGGGCATCCGAGGTCGTCCGAGGGGCGAAAATGCCAGGTTACTGTCCTGATACACAAAAGTTCCTGTTGTATATAAAGGAAGTCACTGTTCTGGTTCATCGTAATTCTTCGTGGTTACTGCTATAATTCATCGAAGTGACTCTATCGGGCTCACTGTTGTTATCTATAAAAGCTAATGTTTTGATTGAATAAAGGTACTGATGAGGTGCATGTCATCGGCGGCGCAGCAGCCAAAACGACGACGGCGTCAAAGGTGTCGGATTGTGCTCAAATTCGGTCGGGAGTTGCGGAACGTGCCTACGACCGATAATCATTGCTATGCCATGACCGGTGATGTATTTTGGGCATCCGAGGTCGTCTGAGGGGCGAAAATGCCAGGTTACTGTCCTGATACACAAAAGTTACTGTTGTATATAAAGGAAGTCACTGTTCTGGTTCATCGTAGATACTGTTATAATTCTTCGTGGTTACTGCTATAATTCATCGAAGTGACTCTTCTAAATCATCGGGCTCACTGTTGTGATCTATAAAAGCTAATGTTTTGATTGAATAAAGGTACTGATGAGGTGCGTGTCATCGGCGGCGCAGGCAGCCAAAACGACGACGGCGTCAAAGGTGACGGATTCTGCTCAAATTCGGTCGGGAGTTTCGGAACGTGCCTACTACCGATACTCATGGCAATGCCATGACCGGCGATGTATTTTGGGCATCCGAGTTCGTCCGAGGGGCGAAAATGCCAGGTTACTGTCCTGATACACAAAAGTTCCTGTTGTATATAAAGGAAGTCACTGTTCTGGTTCATCGTAATTCTTCGTGGTTACTGCTATAATTCATCGAAGTGACTCTATCGGGCTCACTGTTGTAATCTATAAAAGCTAATGTTTTGATTGAATAAAGGTACTGATGAGGTGCATGTCATCGGCGGCGCAGGCAGCCAAAACGACGACGGCGTCAAAGGTGTCGGATTGTGCTCAAATTCGGTCGGGAGTTGCGTGCCTACGACCGATAATCATTGCTATGCCATGACCGGTGATGTATTTTGGGCATCCGAGGTCGTCTGAGGGGCGAAAATGCCAGGTTACTGTCCTGATACACAAAATTTACTGTTGTATATAAAGGAAGTCACTGTTCTGGTTCATCGTAGATACTGTTATAATTCTTCGTGGTTACTGCTATAATTCATCGAAGTGACTCTTCTAAATCATCGGGCTCACTGTTGTGATCTATAAAAGCTAATGTTTTGATTGAATAAAGGTACTGATGAGGTGCGTGTCATCGGCGGCGCAGGCAGCCAAAACGACGACGGCGTCAAAGGTGTCGGATTGTGCTCAAATTCGGTCGCGAGTTGCGGAACGTGCCTACTACCGATACTCATGGCTATGCCATGACCGGCGATGTATATTGGGCATCCGAGGTCGTCTGAGGGGCGAAAATGCCAGGTTACTATCCTGATACACAAAAGTTCCTGTTGTATATAAAGGAAGTCACTGTTCTGGTTCATCGTAATTCTTCGTGGTTACTGCTATAATTCATCGAAGTGACTCTATCGGGCTCACTGTTGTTATCTATAAAAGCTAATGTTTTGATTGAATAAAGGTACTGATGAGGTGCATGTCATCGGCGGCGCAGCAGCCAAAACGACGACGGCGTCAAAGGTGTCGGATTGTGCTCAAATTCGGTCGGGAGTTGCGGAACGTGCCTACGACCGATAATCATTGCTATGCCATGACCGGTGATGTATTTTGGGCATCCGAGGTCGTCTGAGGGGCGAAAATGCCAGGTTACTGTCCTGATACACAAAAGTTACTGTTGTATATAAAGGAAGTCACTGTTCTGGTTCATCGTAGATACTGTTATAATTCTTCGTGGTTACTGCTATAATTCATCGAAGTGACTCTTCTAAATCATCGGGCTCACTGTTGTGATCTATAAAAGCTAATGTTTTGATTGAATAAAGGTACTGATGAGGTGCGTGTCATCGGCGGCGCAGGCAGCCAAAACGACGACGGCGTCAAAGGTGACGGATTGTGCTCAAATTCGGTCGCGAGTTGCGGAACGTGCCTACGACCGATAAACATTGCTTTGCCATGACCGGTGATGTATTTTGGGCATCCGAGGTCGTCCGAGGGGCGAAAATGCCAGGTTACTGTCCTGATACACAAAAGTTCCTGTTGTATATAAAGGAAGTCACTGTTCTGGTTCATCGTAATTCTTCGTGGTTACTGCTATAATTCATCGAAGTGACTCTATCGGGCTCACTGTTGTTATCTATAAAAGCTAATGTTTTGATTGAATAAAGGTACTGATGAGGTGCATGTCATCGGCGGCGCAGCAGCCAAAACGACGACGGCGTCAAAGGTGTCGGATTGTGCTCAAATTCGGTCGGGAGTTGCGGAACGTGCCTACGACCGATAATCATTGCTATGCCATGACCGGTGATGTATTTTGGGCATCCGAGGTCGTCTGAGGGGCGAAAATGCCAGGTTACTGTCCTGATACACAAAAGTTACTGTTGTATATAAAGGAAGTCACTGTTCTGGTTCATCGTAGATACTGTTATAATTCTTCGTGGTTACTGCTATAATTCATCGAAGTGACTCTTCTAAATCATCGGGCTCACTGTTGTGATCTATAAAAGCTAATGTTTTGATTGAATAAAGGTACTGATGAGGTGCGTGTCATCGGCGGCGCAGGCAGCCAAAACGACGACGGCGTCAAAGGTGACGGATTCTGCTCAAATTCGGTCGGGAGTTTCGGAACGTGCCTACTACCGATACTCATGGCAATGCCATGACCGGCGATGTATTTTGGGCATCCGAGTTCGTCCGAGGGGCGAAAATGCCAGGTTACTGTCCTGATACACAAAAGTTCCTGTTGTATATAAAGGAAGTCACTGTTCTGGTTCATCGTAGATACTGTTATAATTCTTCGTGGTTACTGCTATAATTCATCGAAGTGACTCTTCTAAATCATCGGGCTCACTGTTGTGATCTATAAAAGCTAATGTTTTGATTGAATAAAGGTACTGATGAGGTGCGTGTCATCGGCGGCGCAGGCAGCCAAAACGACGACGGCGTCAAAGGTGACGGATTCTGCTCAAATTCGGTCGGGAGTTTCGGAACGTGCCTACTACCGATACTCATGGCAATGCCATGACCGGCGATGTATTTTGGGCATCCGAGTTCGTCCGAGGGGCGAAAATGCCAGGTTACTGTCCTGATACACAAAAGTTCCTGTTGTATATAAAGGAAGTCACTGTTCTGGTTCATCGTAATTCTTCGTGGTTACTGCTATAATTCATCGAAGTGACTCTATCGGGCTCACTGTTGTAATCTATAAAAGCTAATGTTTTGATTGAATAAAGGTACTGATGAGGTGCATGTCATCGGCGGCGCAGGCAGCCAAAACGACGACGGCGTCAAAGGTGTCGGATTGTGCTCAAATTCGGTCGGGAGTTGCGTGCCTACGACCGATAATCATTGCTATGCCATGACCGGTGATGTATTTTGGGCATCCGAGGTCGTCTGAGGGGCGAAAATGCCAGGTTACTGTCCTGATACACAAAATTTACTGTTGTATATAAAGGAAGTCACTGTTCTGGTTCATCGTAGATACTGTTATAATTCTTCGTGGTTACTGCTATAATTCATCGAAGTGACTCTTCTAAATCATCGGGCTCACTGTTGTGATCTATAAAAGCTAATGTTTTGATTGAATAAAGGTACTGATGAGGTGCGTGTCATCGGCGGCGCAGGCAGCCAAAACGACGACGGCGTCAAAGGTGTCGGATTGTGCTCAAATTCGGTCGCGAGTTGCGGAACGTGTCTACTACCGATACTCATGGCTATGCCATGACCGGCGATGTATATTGGGCATCCGAGGTCGTCTGAGGGGCGAAAATGCCAGGTTACTATCCTGATACACAAAAGTTCCTGTTGTATATAAAGGAAGTCACTGTTCTGGTTCATCGTAATTCTTCGTGGTTACTGCTATAATTCATCGAAGTGACTCTATCGGGTTCACTGATGTGATCTATAAAAGCTAATGTTTTGATTGAATAAAGGTACTGATGAGGTGCATGTCATCGGCGGCGCAGCAGCCAAAACGACGACGGCGTCAAAAGTGTCGGATTGTGCTCAAATTCGGTCGGGAGTTGCGGAACGTGCCTACGACCGATAATCATTGCTATGCCATGACCGGTGATGTATTTTGGGTATCCGAGGTCGTCTGAGGGGCGAAAATGCCAGGTTACTGTCCTGATACACAAAAGTTACTGTTGTATATAAAGGAAGTCACTGTTCTGGTTCATCGTAGATACTGTTATAATTCTTCGTGGTTACTGCTATAATTCATCGAAGTGACTCTTCTAAATCATCGGGCTCACTGTTGTGATCTATAAAAGCTAATGTTTTGATTGAATAAAGGTACTGATGAGGTGCGTGTCATCGGCGGCGCAGGCAGCCAAAACGACGACGGCGTCAAACGTGACGGATTGTGCTCAAATTCGGTCGGGAGTTTCGGAACGTGCCTACTACCGATACTCATGGCAATGCCATGACCGGCGATGTATTTTGGGCATCCGAGGTCGTCCGAGGGGCGAAAATGCCAGGTTACTGTCCTGATACACAAAAGTTCCTGTTGTATATAAAGGAAGTCACTGTTCTGGTTCATCGTAATTCTTCGTGGTTACTGCTATAATTCATCGAAGTGACTCTATCGGGCTCACTGTTGTAATCTATAAAAGCTAATGTTTTGATTGAATAAAGGTACTGATGAGGTGCATGTCATCGGCGGCGCAGGCAGCCAAAACGACGACGGCGTCAAAGGTGTCGGATTGTGCTCAAATTCGGTCGGGAGTTGCGGAACGTGCCTACGACCGATAAACATTGCTATGCCATGACCGGTGATGTATTTTGGGCATCCGAGGTCGTCTGAGGGGCGAAAATGCCAGGTTACTGTCCTGATACACAAAATTTACTGTTGTATATAAAGGAAGTCACTGTTCTGGTTCATCGTAGATACTGTTATAATTCTTCGTGGTTACTGCTATAATTCATCGAAGTGACTCTTCTAAATCATCGGGCTCACTGTTGTGATCTATAAAAGCTAATGTTTTGATTGAATAAAGGTACTGATGAGGTGCGTGTCATCGGCGGCGCAGGCAGCCAAAACGACGACGGCGTCAAACGTGACGGATTGTGCTCAAATTCGGTCGGGAGTTTCGGAACGTGCCTACTACCGATACTCATGGCAATGCCATGACCGGCGATGTATTTTGGGCATCCGAGGTCGTCCGAGGGGCGAAAATGCCAGGTTACTGTCCTGATACACAAAAGTTCCTGTTGTATATAAAGGAAGTCACTGTTCTGGTTCATCGTAATTCTTCGTGGTTACTGCTATAATTCATCGAAGTGACTCTATCGGGCTCACTGTTGTAATCTATAAAAGCTAATGTTTTGATTGAATAAAGGTACTGATGAGGTGCATGTCATCGGCGGCGCAGGCAGCCAAAACGACGACGGCGTCAAAGGTGTCGGATTGTGCTCAAATTCGGTCGGGAGTTGCGGAACGTGCCTACGACCGATAAACATTGCTATGCCATGACCGGTGATGTATTTTGGGCATCCGAGGTCGTCTGAGGGGCGAAAATGCCAGGTTACTGTCCTGATACACAAAATTTACTGTTGTATATAAAGGAAGTCACTGTTCTGGTTCATCGTAGATACTGTTATAATTCTTCGTGGTTACTGCTATAATTCATCGAAGTGACTCTTCTAAATCATCGGGCTCACTGTTGTGATCTATAAAAGCTAATGTTTTGATTGAATAAAGGTACTGATGAGGTGCGTGTCATCGGCGGCGCAGGCAGCCAAAACGACGACGGCGTCAAAGGTGTCGGATTGTGCTCAAATTCGGTCGCGAGTTGCGGAACGTGCCTACTACCGATACTCATGGCTATGCCATGACCGGCGATGTATTTTGGGCATCCGAGGTCGTCTGAGGGGCGAAAATGCCAGGTTACTGTCCTGATACACAAAAGTTCCTGTTGTATATAAAGGAAGTCACTGTTCTGGTTCATCGTAATTCTTCGTGGTTACTGCTATAATTCATCGAAGTGACTCTTCTAAATCATCGGGCTCACTGTTGTGATCTATAAAAGCTAATGTTTTGATTGAATAAAGGTACTGATGAGGTGCGTGTCATCGGCGGCGCAGGCAGCCAAAACGACGACGGCGTCAAAGGTGACGGATTGTGCTCAAATTCGGTCGGGAGTTTCGGAACGTGCCTACTACCGATACTCATGGCAATGCCATGACCGGCGATGTATTTTGGGCATCCGAGGTCGTCCGAGGGGCGAAAATGCCAGGTTACTGTCCTGATACACAAAAGTTCCTGTTGTATATAAAGGAAATCACTGTTCTGGTTCATCGTAATTCTTCGTGGGTACTGCTATAATTCATCGAAGTGACTCTATCGGGCTCACTGTTGTTATCTATAAAAGCTAATATTTTGATTGAATAAAGGTACTGATGAGGTGCATGTCATCGGCGGCGCAGCAGCCAAAACGACGACGGCGTCAAAGGTGTCGGATTGTGCTCAAATTCGGTCGGGAGTTGCGGAACGTGCCTACGACCGATAATCATTGCTATGCCATGACCGGTGATGTATTTTGGGCATCCGAGGTCGTCTGAGGGGCGAAAATGCCAGGTTACTGTCCTGATACACAAAAGTTACTGTTGTATATAAAGGAAGTCACTGTTCTGGTTCATCGTAGATACTGTTATAATTCTTCGTGGTTACTGCTATAATTCATCGAAGTGACTCTTCTAAATCATCGGGCTCACTGTTGTGATCTATAAAAGCTAATGTTTTGATTGAATAAAGGTACTGATGAGGTGCGTGTCATCGGCGGCGCAGGCAGCCAAAACGACGACGGCGTCAAAGGTGACGGATTGTGCTCAAATTCGGTCGGGAGTTTCGGAACGTGCCTACTACCGATACTCATGGCAATGCCATGACCGGCGATGTATTTTGGGCATCCGAGGTCGTCCGAGGGGCGAAAATGCCAGGTTACTGTCCTGATACACAAAAGTTCCTGTTGTATATAAAGGAAGTCACTGTTCTGGTTCATCGTAATTCTTCGTGGTTACTGCTATAATTCATCGAAGTGACTCTATCGGGCTCATTGTTGTTATCTATAAAAGCTAATGTTTTGATTGAATAAAGGTACTGATGAGGTGCATGTCATCGGCGGCGCAGGCAGCCAAAACGACGACGGCGTCAAAGGTGTCGGATTGTGCTCAAATTCGGTCGGGAGTTGCGGAACGTGCCTACGACCGATAATCATTGCTATGCCATGATCGGTGATGTATTTTGGGCATCCGAGGTCGTCCGAGGGGCGAAAATGCCAGGTTACTGTCCTGATACACAAAAGTTCCTGTTGTATATAAAGGAAGTCACTGTTCTGGTTCATCGTAATTCTTCGTGGTTACTGCTATAATTCATCGAAGTGACTCTATCGGGCTCACTGTTGTTATCTATAAAAGCTAATGTTTTGATTGAATAAAGGTACTGATGAGGTGCATGTCATCAGCGGCGCAGCAGCCAAAACGACGACGGCGTCAAAGGTGTCGGATTGTGCTCAAATTCGGTCGGGAGTTGCGGAACGTGCCTACGACCGATAATCATTGCTATGCCATGACCGGTGATGTATTTTGGGCATCCGAGGTCGTCTGAGGGGCGAAAATGCCAGGTTACTGTCCTGATACACAAAAGTTACTGTTGTATATAAAGGAAGTCACTGTTCTGGTTCATCGTAGATACTGTTATAATTCTTCGTGGTTACTGCTATAATTCATCGAAGTGACTCTTCTAAATCATCGGGCTCACTGTTGTGATCTATAAAAGCTAATGTTTTGATTGAATAAAGGTACTGATGAGGTGCGTGTCATCGGCGGCGCAGGCAGCCAAAACGACGACGGCGTCAAAGGTGACGGATTGTGCTCAAATTCGGTCGGGAGTTTCGGAACGTGCCTACTACCGATACTCATGGCAATGCCATGACCGGCGATTTATTTTGGGCATCCGAGGTCGTCCGAGGGGCGAAAATGCCAGGTTACTGTCCTGATACACAAAAGTTCCTGTTGTATATAAAGGAAGTCACTGTTCTGGTTCATCGTAATTCTTCGTGGTTACTGCTATAATTCATCGAAGTGACTCTATCGGGCTCATTGTTGTTATCTATAAAAGCTAATGTTTTGATTGAATAAAGGTACTGATGAGGTGCATGTCATCGGCGGCGCAGGCAGCCAAAACGACGACGGCGTCAAAGGTGTCGGATTGTGCTCAAATTCGGTCGGGAGTTGCGGAACGTGCCTACGACCGATAATCATTGCTATGCCATGACCGGTGATGTATTTTGGGCATCCGAGGTCGTCCGAGGGGCGAAAATGCCAGGTTACTGTCCTGATACACAAAAGTTCCTGTTGTATATAAAGGAAGTCACTGTTCTGGTTCATCGTAATTCTTCGTGGTTACTGCTATAATTCATCGAAGTGACTCTATCGGGCTCACTGTTGTTATCTATAAAAGCTAATGTTTTGATTGAATAAAGGTACTGATGAGGTGCATGTCATCGGCGGCGCAGCAGCCAAAACGACAACGGCGTCAAAGGTGTCGGATTGTGCTCAAATTCGGTCGGGAGTTGCGGAACGTGCCTACGACCGATAATCATTGCTATGCCATGACCGGTGATGTATTTTGGGCATCCGAGGTCGTCTAAGGGGCGAAAATGCCAGGTTACTGTCCTGATACACAAAAGTTACTGTTGTATATAAAGGAAGTCACTGTTCTGGTTCATCGTAGATACTGTTATAATTCTTCGTGGTTACTGCTATAATTCATCGAAGTGACTCTTCTAAATCATCGGGCTCACTGTTGTGATCTATAAAAGCTAATGTTTTGATTGAATAAAGGTACTGATGAGGTGCGTGTCATCGGCGGCGCAGGCAGCCAAAACGACGACGGCGTCAAAGGTGACGGATTCTGCTCAAATTCGGTCGGGAGTTTCGGAACGTGCCTACTACCGATACTCATGGCAATGCCATGACCGGCGATGTATTTTGGGCATCCGAGTTCGTCCGAGGGGCGAAAATGCCAGGTTACTGTCCTGATACACAAAAGTTCCTGTTGTATATAAAGGAAGTCACTGTTCTGGTTCATCGTAATTCTTCGTGGTTACTGCTATAATTCATCGAAGTGACTCTATCGGGCTCACTGTTGTAATCTATAAAAGCTAATGTTTTGATTGAATAAAGGTACTGATGAGGTGCATGTCATCGGCGGCGCAGGCAGCCAAAACGACGACGGCGTCAAAGGTGTCGGATTGTGCTCAAATTCGGTCGGGAGTTGCGGAACGTGCCTACGACCGATAAACATTGCTTTGCCATGACCGGTGATGTATTTTGGGCATCCGAGGTCGTCTGAGGCGCGAAAATGCCAGGTTACTGTCCTGATACACAAAAGTTACTGTTGTATATAAAGGAAGTCACTGTTCTGGTTCATCGTAGATACTGTTATAATTCTTCGTGGTTACTGCTATAATTCATCGAAGTGACTCTTCTAAATCATCGGGCTCACTGTTGTGATCTATAAAAGCTAATGTTTTGATTGAATAAAGGTACTGATGAGGTGCATGTCATATGAGGTGCATGTCATCGGCGGCGCAGCAGCCAAAACGACGACGGCGTCAAAAGTGTCGGATTGTGCTCAAATTCGGTCGGGAGTTGCGGAACGTGCCTACGACCGATAATCATTGCTATGCCATGACCGGTGATGTATTTTGGGTATCCGAGGTCGTCTGAGGGGCGAAAATGCCAGGTTACTGTCCTGATACACAAAAGTTACTGTTGTATATAAAGGAAGTCACTGTTCTGGTTCATCGTAGATACTGTTATAATTCTTCGTGGTTACTGCTATAATTCATCGAAGTGACTCTTCTAAATCATCGGGCTCACTGTTGTGATCTATAAAAGCTAATGTTTTGATTGAATAAAGGTACTGATGAGGTGCGTGTCATCGGCGGCGCAGGCAGCCAAAACGACGACGGCGTCAAAGGTGTCGGATTATGCTCAAATTCGGTCGCGAGTTGCGGAACGTGCCTACTACCGATACTCATGGCTATGCCATGACCGGCGATGTATTTTGGGCATCCGAGGTCGTCTGAGGGGCGAAAATGCCAGGTTACTGTCCTGATACACAAAAGTTCCTGTTGTATATAAAGGAAGTCACTGTTCTGGTTCATCGTAATTCTTCGTGGTTACTGCTATAATTCATCGAAGTGACTCTTCTAAATCATCGGGCTCACTGTTGTGATCTATAAAAGCTAATGTTTTGATTGAATAAAGGTACTGATGAGGTGCGTGTCATCGGCGGCGCAGGCAGCCAAAACGACGACGGCGTCAAAGGTGACGGATTGTGCTCAAATTCGGTCGGGAGTTTCGGAACGTGCCTACTACCGATACTCATGGCAATGCCATGACCGGCGATGTATTTTGGGCATCCGAGGTCGTCCGAGGGGCGAAAATGCCAGGTTACTGTCCTGATACACAAAAGTTCCTGTTGTATATAAAGGAAGTCACTGTTCTGGTTCATCGTAATTCTTCGTGGTTACTGCTATAATTCATCGAAGTGACTCTATCGGGCTCACTGTTGTTATCTATAAAAGCTAATGTTTTGATTGAATAAAGGTACTGATGAGGTGCATGTCATCGGCGGCGCAGCAGCCAAAACGACGACGGCGTCAAAGGTGTCGGATTGTGCTCAAATTCGGTCGGGAGTTGCGGAACGTGCCTACGACCGATAATCATTGCTATGCCATGACCGGTGATGTATTTTGGGCATCCGAGGTCGTCTGAGGGGCGAAAATGCCAGGTTACTGTCCTGATACACAAAAGTTACTGTTGTATATAAAGGAAGTCACTGTTCTGGTTCATCGTAGATACTGTTATAATTCTTCGTGGTTACTGCTATAATTCATCGAAGTGACTCTTCTAAATCATCGGGCTCACTGTTGTGATCTATAAAAGCTAATGTTTTGATTGAATAAAGGTACTGATGAGGTGCATGTCATCGGCGGCGCAACAGCCAAAACGACGACGGCGTCAAAAGTGTCGGATTGTGCTCAAATTCGGTCGGGAGTTGCGGAACGTGCCTACGACCGATAATCATTGCTATGCCATGACCGGTGATGTATTTTGGGTATCCGAGGTCGTCTGAGGGGCGAAAATGCCAGGTTACTGTCCTGATACACAAAAGTTACTGTTGTATATAAAGGAAGTCATTGTTCTGGTTCATCGTAGATACTGTTATAATTCTTCGTGGTTACTGCTATAATTCATCGAAGTGACTCTTCTAAATCATCGGGCTCACTGTTGTGATCTATAAAAGCTAATGTTTTGATTGAATAAAGGTACTGATGAGGTGCGTGTCATCGGCGGCGCAGGCAGCCAAAACGACGACGGCGTCAAACGTGACGGATTGTGCTCAAATTCGGTCGGGAGTTTCGGAACGTGCCTACTACCGATACTCATGGCAATGCCATGACCGGCGATGTATTTTTGGCATCCGAGGTCGTCCGAGGGGCGAAAATGCCAGGTTACTGTCCTGATACACAAAAGTTCCTGTTGTATATAAAGGAAGTCACTGTTCTGGTTCATCGTAATTCTTCGTGGTTACTGCTATAATTCATCGAAGTGACTCTATCGGGCTCACTGTTGTAATCTATAAAAGCTAATGTTTTGATTGAATAAAGGTACTGATGAGGTGCATGTCATCGGCGGCGCAGGCAGCCAAAACGACGACGGCGTCAAAGGTGTCGGATTGTGCTCAAATTCGGTCGGGAGTTGCGGAACGTGCCTACGACCGATAAACATTGCTTTGCCATGACCGGTGATGTATTTTGGGCATCCGAGGTCGTCTGAGGCGCGAAAATGCCAGGTTACTGTCCTGATACACAAAAGTTACTGTTGTATATAAAGGAAGTCACTGTTCTGGTTCATCGTAGATACTGTTATAATTCTTCGTGGTTACTGCTATAATTCATCGAAGTGACTCTTCTAAATCATCGGGCTCACTGTTGTGATCTATAAAAGCTAATGTTTTGATTGAATAAAGGTACTGATGAGGTGCATGTCATATGAGGTGCATGTCATCGGCGGCGCAGCAGCCAAAACGACGACGGCGTCAAAAGTGTCGGATTGTGCTCAAATTCGGTCGGGAGTTGCGGAACGTGCCTACGACCGATAATCATTGCTATGCCATGACCGGTGATGTATTTTGGGTATCCGAGGTCGTCTGAGGGGCGAAAATGCCAGGTTACTGTCCTGATACACAAAAGTTACTGTTGTATATAAAGGAAGTCACTGTTCTGGTTCATCGTAGATACTGTTATAATTCTTCGTGGTTACTGCTATAATTCATCGAAGTGACTCTTCTAAATCATCGGGCTCACTGTTGTGATCTATAAAATCTAATGTTTTGATTGAATAAAGGTACTGATGAGGTGCGTGTCATCGGCGGCGCAGGCAGCCAAAACGACGACGGCGTCAAAGGTGTCGGATTATGCTCAAATTCGGTCGCGAGTTGCGGAACGTGCCTACTACCGATACTCATGGCTATGCCATGACCGGCGATGTATTTTGGGCATCCGAGGTCGTCTGAGGGGCGAAAATGCCAGGTTACTGTCCTGATACACAAAAGTTCCTGTTGTATATAAAGGAAGTCACTGTTCTGGTTCATCGTAATTCTTCGTGGTTACTGCTATAATTCATCGAAGTGACTCTTCTAAATCATCGGGCTCACTGTTGTGATCTATAAAAGCTAATGTTTTGATTGAATAAAGGTACTGATGAGGTGCGTGTCATCGGCGGCGCAGGCAGCCAAAACGACGACGGCGTCAAAGGTGACGGATTGTGCTCAAATTCGGTCGGGAGTTTCGGAACGTGCCTACTACCGATACTCATGGCAATGCCATGACCGGCGATGTATTTTGGGCATCCGAGGTCGTCCGAGGGGCGAAAATGCCAGGTTACTGTCCTGATACACAAAAGTTCCTGTTGTATATAAAGGAAGTCACTGTTCTGGTTCATCGTAATTCTTCGTGGTTACTGCTATAATTCATCGAAGTGACTCTATCGGGCTCACTGTTGTTATCTATAAAAGCTAATGTTTTGATTGAATAAAGGTACTGATGAGGTGCATGTCATCGGCGGCG
Source organism: Salvia hispanica (assembly GCF_029641045.1). NCBI lineage: Eukaryota > Viridiplantae > Streptophyta > Magnoliopsida > Lamiales > Lamiaceae > Salvia > Salvia hispanica. The sequence continues at coordinate 63,624,349 of NC_142694.1, read as the reverse complement.
CAGCAGCCAAAACGACGACGGCGTCAAAGGTGTCGGATTGTGCTCAAATTCGGTCGGGAGTTGCGGAACGTGCCTACGACCGATAATCATTGCTATGCCATGACCGGTGATGTATTTTGGGCATCCGAGGTCGTCTGAGGGGCGAAAATGCCAGGTTACTGTCCTGATACACAAAAGTTACTGTTGTATATAAAGGAAGTCACTGTTCTGGTTCATCGTAGATACTGTTATAATTCTTCGTGGTTACTGCTATAATTCATCGAAGTGACTCTTCTAAATCATCGGGCTCACTGTTGTGATCTATAAAAGCTAATGTTTTGATTGAATAAAGGTACTGATGAGGTGCGTGTCATCGGCGGCGCAGGCAGCCAAAACGACGACGGCGTCAAAGGTGACGGATTGTGCTCAAATTCGGTCGGGAGTTTCGGAACGTGCCTACTACCGATACTCATGGCAATGCCATGACCGGCGATGTATTTTGGGCATCCGAGGTCGTCCGAGGGGCGAAAATGCCAGGTTACTGTCCTGATACACAAAAGTTCCTGTTGTATATAAAGGAAGTCACTGTTCTGGTTCATCGTAATTCTTCGTGGTTACTGCTATAATTCATCGAAGTGACTCTATCGGGCTCACTGTTGTTATCTATAAAAGCTAATGTTTTGATTGAATAAAGGTACTGATGAGGTGCATGTCATCGGCGGCGCAGGCAGCCAAAACGACGACGGCGTCAAAGGTGTCGGATTGTGCTCAAATTCGGTCGGGAGTTGCGGAACGTGCCTACGACCGATAATCATTGCTATGCCATGACCGGTGATGTATTTTGGGCATCCGAGGTCGTCCGAGGGGCGAAAATGCCAGGTTACTGTCCTGATACACAAAAGTTCCTGTTGTATATAAAGGAAGTCACTGTTCTGGTTCATCGTAATTCTTCGTGGTTACTGCTATAATTCATCGAAGTGACTCTATCGGGCTCACTGTTGTTATCTATAAAAGCTAATGTTTTGATTGAATAAAGGTACTGATGAGGTGCATGTCATCGGCGGCGCAGCAGCCAAAACGACGACGGCGTCAAAGGTGTCGGATTGTGCTCAAATTCGGTCGGGAGTTGCGGAACGTGCCTACGACCGATAATCATTGCTATGCCATGACCGGTAATGTATTTTGGGCATCCGAGGTCGTCTGAGGGGCGAAAATGCCAGGTTACTGTCCTGATACACAAAAGTTACTGTTGTATATAAAGGAAGTCACTGTTCTGGTTCATCGTAGATACTGTTATAATTCTTCGTGGTTACTGCTATAATTCATCGAAGTGACTCTTCTAAATCATCGGGCTCATTGTTGTGATCTATAAAAGCTAATGTTTTGATTGAATAAAGGTACTGATGAGGTGCGTGTCATCGGCGGCGCAGGCAGCCAAAACGACGACGGCGTCAAAGGTGACGGATTCTGCTCAAATTCGGTCGGGAGTTTCGGAACGTGCCTACTACCGATACTCATGGCAATGCCATGACCGGCGATGTATTTTGGGCATCCGAGTTCGTCCGAGGGGCGAAAATGCCAGGTTACTGTCCTGATACACAAAAGTTCCTGTTGTATATAAAGGAAGTCACTGTTCTGGTTCATCGTAATTCTTCGTGGTTACTGCTATAATTCATCGAAGTGACTCTATCGGGCTCACTGTTGTAATCTATAAAAGCTAATGTTTTGATTGAATAAAGGTACTGATGAGGTGCTTGTCATCGGCGGCGCAGGCAGCCAAAACGACGACGGCGTCAAAGGTGTCGGATTGTGCTCAAATTCGGTCGGGAGTTGCGTGCCTACGACCGATAATCATTGCTATGCCATGACCGGTGATGTATTTTGGGCATCCGAGGTCGTCTGAGGGGCGAAAATGCCAGGTTACTGTCCTGATACACAAAATTTACTGTTGTATATAAAGGAAGTCACTGTTCTGGTTCATCGTAGATACTGTTATAATTCTTCGTGGTTACTGCTATAATTCATCGAAGTGACTCTTCTAAATCATCGGGCTCACTGTTGTGATCTATAAAAGCTAATGTTTTGATTGAATAAAGGTACTGATGAGGTGCGTGTCATCGGCGGCGCAGGCAGCCAAAACGACGACGGCGTCAAAGGTGTCGGATTGTGCTCAAATTCGGTCGCGAGTTGCGGAACTTGCCTACTACCGATACTCATGGCTATGCCATGACCGGCGATGTATTTTGGGCATCCGAGGTCGTCTGAGGGGCGAAAATGCCAGGTTACTGTCCTGATACACAAAAGTTCCTGTTGTATATAAAGGAAGTCACTGTTCTGGTTCATCGTAATTCTTCGTGGTTACTGCTATAATTCATCGAAGTGACTCTATCGGGCTCACTGTTGTGATCTATAAAAGCTAATGTTTTGATTGAATAAAGGTACTGATGAGGTGCATGTCATCGGCGGCGCAGCAGCCAAAACGACGACGGCGTCAAAAGTGTCGGATTGTGCTCAAATTCGGTCGGGAGTTGCGGAACGTGCCTACGACCGATAATCATTGCTATGCCATGACCGGTGATGTATTTTGGGTATCCGAGGTCGTCTGAGGGGCGAAAATGCCAGGTTACTGTCCTGATACACAAAAGTTACTGTTGTATATAAAGGAAGTCACTGTTCTGGTTCATCGTAGATACTGTTATAATTCTTCGTGGTTACTGCTATAATTCATCGAAGTGACTCTTCTAAATCATCGGGCTCACTGTTGTGATCTATAAAAGCTAATGTTTTGATTGAATAAAGGTACTGATGAGGTGCGTGTCATCGGCGGCGCAGGCAGCCAAAACGACGACGGCGTCAAACGTGACGGATTGTGCTCAAATTCGGTCGGGAGTTTCGGAACGTGCCTACTACCGATACTCATGGCAATGCCATGACCGGCGATGTATTTTGGGCATCCGAGGTCGTCCGAGGGGCGAAAATGCCAGGTTACTGTCCTGATACACAAAAGTTCCTGTTGTATATAAAGGAAGTCACTGTTCTGGTTCATCGTAATTCTTCGTGGTTACTGCTATAATTCATCGAAGTGACTCTATCGGGCTCACTGTTGTAATCTATAAAAGCTAATGTTTTGATTGAATAAAGGTACTGATGAGGTGCATGTCATCGGCGGCGCAGGCAGCCAAAACGACGACGGCGTCAAAGGTGTCGGATTGTGCTCAAATTCGGTCGGGAGTTGCGGAACGTGCCTACGACCGATAAACATTGCTTTGCCATGACCGGTGATGTATTTTGGGCATCCGAGGTCGTCTGAGGCGCGAAAATGCCAGGTTACTGTCCTGATACACAAAAGTTACTGTTGTATATAAAGGAAGTCACTGTTCTGGTTCATCGTAGATACTGTTATAATTCTTCGTGGTTACTGCTATAATTCATCGAAGTGACTCTTCTAAATCATCGGGCTCACTGTTGTGATCTATAAAAGCTAATGTTTTGATTGAATAAAGGTACTGATGAGGTGCATGTCATCGGCGGCGCAGCAGCCAAAACGACGACGGCGTCAAAAGTGTCGGATTGTGCTCAAATTCGGTCGGGAGTTGCGGAACGTGCCTACGACCGATAATCATCGCTATGCCATGACCGGTGATGTATTTTGGGTATCCGAGGTCGTCTGAGGGGCGAAAATGCCAGGTTACTGTCCTGATACACAAAAGTTACTGTTGTATATAAAGGAAGTCACTGTTCTGGTTCATCGTAGATACTGTTATAATTCTTCGTGGTTACTGCTATAATTCATCGAAGTGACTCTTCTAAATCATCGGGCTCACTGTTGTGATCTATAAAAGCTAATGTTTTGATTGAATAAAGGTACTGATGAGGTGGGTGTCATCGGCGGCGCAGGCAGCCAAAACGACGACGGCGTCAAACGTGACGGATTGTGCTCAAATTCGGTCGGGAGTTTCGGAACGTGCCTACTACCGATACTCATGGCAATGCCATGACCGGCGATGTATTTTGGGCATCCGAGGTCGTCCGAGGGGCGAAAATGCCAGGTTACTGTCCTGATACACAAAAGTTTCTGTTGTATATAAAGGAAGTCACTGTTCTGGTTCATCGTAATTCTTCGTGGTTACTGCTATAATTCATCGAAGTGACTCTATCGGGCTCACTGTTGTAATCTATAAAAGCTAATGTTTTGATTGAATAAAGGTACTGATGAGGTGCATGTCATCGGCGGCGCAGGCAGCCAAAACGACGACGGCGTCAAAGGTGTCGGATTGTGCTCAAATTCGGTCGGGAGTTGCGGAACGTGCCTACTACCGATACTCATGGCTATGCCATGACCGGCGATGTATTTTGGGCATCCGAGGTCGTCTGAGGGGCGAAAATGCCAGGTTACTGTCCTGATACACAAAAGTTCCTATTGTATATAAAGGAAGTCATTGTTCTGGTTCATCGTAATTCTTCGTGGTTACTGCTATAATTCATCGAAGTGACTCTATCGGGCTCACTGTTGTGATCTATAAAAGCTAATGTTTTGATTGAATAAAGGTACTGATGAGGTGCATGTCATCGGCGGCGCAGGCAGCCAAAACGACGACGGCGTCAAAGGTGACGGATTGTGCTCAAATTCGGTCGGGAGTTGCGGAACGTGCCTACGACCGATAAACATTGCTTTGCCATGACCGGTGATGTATTTTGGGCATCCGAGGTCGTCTGAGGCGCGAAAATGCCAGGTTACTGTCCTGATACACAAAAGTTACTGTTGTATATAAAGGAAGTCACTGTTCTGGTTCATCGTAGATACTGTTATAATTCTTCGTGGTTACTGCTATAATTCATCGAAGTGACTCTTCTAAATCATCGGGCTCACTGTTGTTATCTATAAAAGCTAATGTTTTGATTGAATAAAGGTACTGATGAGGTGCGTGTCATCGGCGGCGCAGGCAGCCAAAACGACGACGGCGTCAAAGGTGTCGGATTGTGCTCAAATTCGGTCGCGAGTTGCGGAACGTGCCTACTACCGATACTCATGGCTATGCCATGACCGGCGATGTATTTTGGGCATCCGAGGTCGTCTGAGGGGCGAAAATGCCAGGTTACTGTCCTGATACACAAAATTTACTGTTGTATATAAAGGAAGTCACTGTTCTGGTTCATCGTAATTCTTCGTGGTTACTGCTATAATTCATCGAAGTGACTCTATCGGGCTCACTGTTGTGATCTATAAAAGCTAATGTTTTGATTGAATAAAGGTACTGATGAGGTGCATGTCATCGGCGGCGCAGCAGCCAAAACGACGACGGCGTCAAAAGTGTCGGATTGTGCTCAAATTCGGTCGGGAGTTGCGGAACGTGCCTACGACCGATAATCATTGCTATGCCATGACCGGTGATGTATTTTGGGTATCCGAGGTCGTCTGAGGGGCGAAAATGCCAGGTTACTGTCCTGATACACAAAAGTTACTGTTGTATATAAAGGAAGTCACTGTTCTGGTTCATCGTAGATACTGTTATAATTCTTCGTGGTTACTGCTATAATTCATCGAAGTGACTCTTCTAAATCATCGGGCTCACTGTTGTGATCTATAAAAGCTAATGTTTTGATTGAATAAAGGTACTGATGAGGTGCGTGTCATCGGCGGCGCAGGCAGCCAAAACGACGACGGCGTCAAACGTGACGGATTGTGCTCAAATTCGGTCGGGAGTTTCGGAACGTGCCTACTACCGATACTCATGGCAATGCCATGACCGGCGATGTATTTTGGGCATCCGAGGTCGTCCGAGGGGCGAAAATGCCAGGTTACTGTCCTGATACACAAAAGTTCCTGTTGTATATAAAGGAAGTCACTGTTCTGGTTCATCGTAATTCTTCGTGGTTACTGCTATAATTCATCGAAGTGACTCTATCGGGCTCACTGTTGTAATCTATAAAAGCTAATGTTTTGATTGAATAAAGGTACTGATGAGGTGCATGTCATCGGCGGCGCAGGCAGCCAAAACGACGACGGCGTCAAAGGTGTCGGATTGTGCTCAAATTCGGTCGGGAGTTGCGGAACGTGCCTACTACCGATACTCATGGCTATGCCATGACCGGCGATGTATTTTGGGCATCCGAGGTCGTCTGAGGGGCGAAAATGCCAGGTTACTGTCCTGATACACAAAAGTTCCTATTGTATATAAAGGAAGTCATTGTTCTGGTTCATCGTAATTCTTCGTGGTTACTGCTATAATTCATCGAAGTGACTCTATCGGGCTCACTGTTGTGATCTATAAAAGCTAATGTTTTGATTGAATAAAGGTACTGATGAGGTGCATGTCATCGGCGGCGCAGGCAGCCAAAACGACGACGGCGTCAAAGGTGACGGATTGTGCTCAAATTCGGTCGGGAGTTGCGGAACGTGCCTACGACCGATAATCATTGCTATGCCATGACCGGTGATGTATTTTTGGTATCCGAGGTCGTCTGAGGGGCGAAAATGCCAGGTTACTGTCCTGATACACAAAAGTTACTGTTGTATATAAAGGAAGTCACTGTTCTGGTTCATCGTAGATACTGTTATAATTCTTCGTGGTTACTGCTATAATTCATCGAAGTGACTCTTCTAAATCATCGGGCTCACTGTTGTGATCTATAAAAGCTAATGTTTTGATTGAATAAAGGTACTGATGAGGTGGGTGTCATCGGCGGCGCAGGCAGCCAAAACGACGACGGCGTCAAACGTGACGGATTGTGCTCAAATTCGGTCGGGAGTTTCGGAACGTGCCTACTACCGATACTCATGGCAATGCCATGACCGGCGATGTATTTTGGGCATCCGAGGTCGTCCGAGGGGCGAAAATGCCAGGTTACTGTCCTGATACACAAAAGTTCCTGTTGTATATAAAGGAAGTCACTGTTCTGGTTCATCGTAATTCTTCGTGGTTACTGCTATAATTCATCGAAGTGACTCTATCGGGCTCACTGTTGTAATCTATAAAAGCTAATGTTTTGATTGAATAAAGGTACTGATGAGGTGCATGTCATCGGCGGCGCAGGCAGCCAAAACGACGACGGCGTCAAAGGTGTCGGATTGTGCTCAAATTCGGTCGGGAGTTGCGGAACGTGCCTACTACCGATACTCATGGCTATGCCATGACCGGCGATGTATTTTGGGCATCCGAGGTCGTCTGAGGGGCGAAAATGCCAGGTTACTGTCCTGATACACAAAAGTTCCTATTGTATATAAAGGAAGTCATTGTTCTGGTTCATCGTAATTCTTCGTGGTTACTGCTATAATTCATCGAAGTGACTCTATCGGGCTCACTGTTGTGATCTATAAAAGCTAATGTTTTGATTGAATAAAGGTACTGATGAGGTGCATGTCATCGGCGGCGCAGGCAGCCAAAACGACGACGGCGTCAAAGGTGACGGATTGTGCTCAAATTCGGTCGGGAGTTGCGGAACGTGCCTACGACCGATAAACATTGCTTTGCCATGACCGGTGATGTATTTTGGGCATCCGAGGTCGTCTGAGGCGCGAAAATGCCAGGTTACTGTCCTGATACACAAAAGTTACTGTTGTATATAAAGGAAGTCACTATTCTGGTTCATCGTAGATACTGTTATAATTCTTCGTGGTTACTGCTATAATTCATCGAAGTGACTCTTCTAAATCATCGGGCTCACTGTTGTTATCTATAAAAGCTAATGTTTTGATTGAATAAAGGTACTGATGAGGTGCGTGTCATCGGCGGCGCAGGCAGCCAAAACGACGACGGCGTCAAAGGTGTCGGATTGTGCTCAAATTCGGTCGCGAGTTGCGGAACGTGCCTACTACCGATACTCATGGCTATGCCATGACCGGCGATGTATTTTGGGCATCCGAGGTCGTCTGAGGGGCGAAAATGCCAGGTTACTGTCCTGATACACAAAATTTACTGTTGTATATAAAGGAAGTCACTGTTCTGGTTCATCGTAATTCTTCGTGGTTACTGCTATAATTCATCGAAGTGACTCTATCGGGCTCACTGTTGTGATCTATAAAAGCTAATGTTTTGATTGAATAAAGGTACTGATGAGGTGCATGTCATCGGCGGCGCAGCAGCCAAAACGACGACGGCGTCAAAAGTGTCGGATTGTGCTCAAATTCGGTCGGGAGTTGCGGAACGTGCCTACGACCGATAATCATTGCTATGCCATGACCGGTGATGTATTTTGGGTATCCGAGGTCGTCTGAGGGGCGAAAATGCCAGGTTACTGTCCTGATACACAAAAGTTACTGTTGTATATAAAGGAAGTCACTGTTCTGGTTCATCGTAGATACTGTTATAATTCTTCGTGGTTACTGCTATAATTCATCGAAGTGACTCTTCTAAATCATCGGGCTCACTGTTGTGATCTATAAAAGCTAATGTTTTGATTGAATAAAGGTACTGATGAGGTGCGTGTCATCGGCGGCGCAGGCAGCCAAAACGACGACGGCGTCAAACGTGACGGATTGTGCTCAAATTCGGTCGGGAGTTTCGGAACGTGCCTACTACCGATACTCATGGCAATGCCATGACCGGCGATGTATTTTGGGCATCCGAGGTCGTCCGAGGGGCGAAAATGCCAGGTTACTGTCCTGATACACAAAAGTTCCTGTTGTATATAAAGGAAGTCACTGTTCTGGTTCATCGTAATTCTTCGTGGTTACTGCTATAATTCATCGAAGTGACTCTATCGGGCTCACTGTTGTAATCTATAAAAGCTAATGTTTTGATTGAATAAAGGTACTGATGAGGTGCATGTCATCGGCGGCGCAGGCAGCCAAAACGACGACGGCGTCAAAGGTGTCGGATTGTGCTCAAATTCGGTCGGGAGTTGCGGAACGTGCCTACTACCGATACTCATGGCTATGCCATGACCGGCGATGTATTTTGGGCATCCGAGGTCGTCTGAGGGGCGAAAATGCCAGGTTACTGTCCTGATACACAAAAGTTCCTATTGTATATAAAGGAAGTCATTGTTCTGGTTCATCGTAATTCTTCGTGGTTACTGCTATAATTCATCGAAGTGACTCTATCGGGCTCACTGTTGTGATCTATAAAAGCTAATGTTTTGATTGAATAAAGGTACTGATGAGGTGCATGTCATCGGCGGCGCAGGCAGCCAAAACGACGACGGCGTCAAAGGTGACGGATTGTGCTCAAATTCGGTCGGGAGTTGCGGAACGTGCCTACGACCGATAATCATTGCTATGCCATGACCGGTGATGTATTTTTGGTATCCGAGGTCGTCTGAGGGGCGAAAATGCCAGGTTACTGTCCTGATACACAAAAGTTATTGTTGTATATAAAGGAAGTCACTGTTCTGGTTCATCGTAGATACTGTTATAATTCTTCGTGGTTACTGCTATAATTCATCGAAGTGACTCTTCTAAATCATCGGGCTCACTGTTGTGATCTATAAAAGCTAATGTTTTGATTGAATAAAGGTACTGATGAGGTGCGTGTCATCGGCGGCGCAGGCAGCCAAAACGACGACGGCGTCAAAGGTGTCGGATTGTGCTCAAATTCGGTCGCGAGTTGCGGAACGTGCCTACTACCGATACTCATGGCTATGCCATGACCGGCGATGTATTTTGGGCATCCGAGGTCGTCTGAGGGGCGAAAATGCCAGGTTACTGTCCTGATACACAAAATTTACTGTTGTATATAAAGGAAGTCACTGTTCTGGTTCATCGTAATTCTTCGTGGTTACTGCTATAATTCATCGAAGTGACTCTATCGGGCTCACTGTTGTGATCTATAAAAGCTAATGTTTTGATTGAATAAAGGTACTGATGAGGTGCATGTCATCGGCGGCGCAGCAGCCAAAACGACGACGGCGTCAAAAGTGTCGGATTGTGCTCAAATTCGGTCGGGAGTTGCGGAACGTGCCTACGACCGATAATCATTGCTATGCCATGACCGGTGATGTATTTTGGGTATCCGAGGTCGTCTGAGGGGCGAAAATGCCAGGTTACTGTCCTGATACACAAAAGTTACTGTTGTATATAAAGGAAGTCACTGTTCTGGTTCATCGTAGATACTGTTATAATTCTTCGTGGTTACTGCTATAATTCATCGAAGTGACTCTTCTAAATCATCGGGCTCACTGTTGTGATCTATAAAAGCTAATGTTTTGATTGAATAAAGGTACTGATGAGGTGCGTGTCATCGGCGGCGCAGGCAGCCAAAACGACGACGGCGTCAAACGTGACGGATTGTGCTCAAATTCGGTCGGGAGTTTCGGAACGTGCCTACTACCGATACTCATGGCAATGCCATGACCGGCGATGTATTTTGGGCATCCGAGGTCGTCCGAGGGGCGAAAATGCCAGGTTACTGTCCTGATACACAAAAGTTCCTGTTGTATATAAAGGAAGTCACTGTTCTGGTTCATCGTAATTCTTCGTGGTTACTGCTATAATTCATCGAAGTGACTCTATCGGGCTCACTGTTGTAATCTATAAAAGCTAATGTTTTGATTGAATAAAGGTACTGATGAGGTGCATGTCATCGGCGGCGCAGGCAGCCAAAACGACGACGGCGTCAAAGGTGTCGGATTGTGCTCAAATTCGGTCGGGAGTTGCGGAACGTGCCTACTACCGATACTCATGGCTATGCCATGACCGGCGATGTATTTTGGGCATCCGAGGTCGTCTGAGGGGCGAAAATGCCAGGTTACTGTCCTGATACACAAAAGTTCCTATTGTATATAAAGGAAGTCATTGTTCTGGTTCATCGTAATTCTTCGTGGTTACTGCTATAATTCATCGAAGTGACTCTATCGGGCTCACTGTTGTGATCTATAAAAGCTAATGTTTTGATTGAATAAAGGTACTGATGAGGTGCATGTCATCGGCGGCGCAGGCAGCCAAAACGACGACGGCGTCAAAGGTGACGGATTGTGCTCAAATTCGGTCGGGAGTTGCGGAACGTGCCTACGACCGATAATCATTGCTATGCCATGACCGGTGATGTATTTTTGGTATCCGAGGTCGTCTGAGGGGCGAAAATGCCAGGTTACTGTCCTGATACACAAAAGTTATTGTTGTATATAAAGGAAGTCACTGTTCTGGTTCATCGTAGATACTGTTATAATTCTTCGTGGTTACTGCTATAATTCATCGAAGTGACTCTTCTAAATCATCGGGCTCACTGTTGTGATCTATAAAAGCTAATGTTTTGATTGAATAAAGGTACTGATGAGGTGCGTGTCATCGGCGGCGCAGGCAGCCAAAACGACGACGGCGTCAAAGGTGACGGA